>NC_139522.1:6321336-7001094 GCF_947247035.1 Vipera ursinii
TGTCCGACTTTGCTGACGTGTTCAGCGAGTCAGAGGCGGACCAATTACCCCCGCACAGGCCCTACGACTGCTCCATTGACCTAGTCCCTGATGCGCCTCTCCCAGTGGGGCGTTTGTACTCCATGTCGGAGCCCGAGTTGGCTGCATTGCGGGACTTCCTGACGAAGAACTTGGCTCGTGGTTTCATCCGGCCCTCGTCCTCGCCAGTGTCTGCGCCCGTGCTCTTCGTCAAAAAGAAGTCGGGCGAGTTACGGCTTTGCTGTGACTACCGGAAACTCAACGCTATCACGGTGCGTAACCGCTACCCGCTGCCCCTCATCCCCGAGCTCTTGGACCGACTCCGGGAGGCTAAGATCTTCACGAAACTGGACCTGCGTGGAGCTTACAACCTCGTCAGGGTTCGGCCGGGTGATGAGTGGAAGACGGCGTTTGGTACTCGCTATGGACATTTCGAGTACACGGTGATGCCGTTTGGCCTGACCAACGCCCCCGCTGTGTTTCAGCATTTTATGAATGACATCTTTCGGGATCTGTTGGACCAGTTTGTTGTGATTTACCTGGACGACATCCTGATTTACTCCCCGTCGCGTGAAGCGCATCATCAGCATCTCCGTCAGGTCTTGCAGCGCCTCCGGAAACATCGGCTGTTTGCCAAGTTGGAGAAGTGCCAGTTCTACCAGGTGACCATTGATTTCTTGGGTCACCGCATTTCTCCTGAGGGCATCGCCATGGAACCGAGTAAAGTTGAGTCGTTGCAGAGTTGGCAACCCCCGCGTCGCGTGAAGGATATTCAGCGACTTCTTGGATTTGCCAACTACTATCGGACATTCATCCCTGGCTTTGCTGCCTTGACAGCCCCCCTCACCCGGCTCCTGCAGAAGAAGACTCGGTTCCAGTGGAACGCCCCCGAACAACAGGCGTTCCAAGCTTTGAAGGACGCCTTCATGAAGGAGCCCATCTTGAAGCATCCTGACCCGCAACGGCCGTTTGTCGTGGAGGCGGACGCCTCCGACATTGCCATTGGGGCCGTGTTACTCCAGGCAGCGACGCCCAACGGTACCCTTTTCCCTTGCGCGTATCACTCACGGAAATTGAATCCCTCGGAGCGCAACTATACCATCTGGGAGAAGGAGCTGCTGGCCATCAAGGCGGCGTTCGAGGCTTGGAGGCATCATCTGGAGGGGGCGCGGCATCAAATCGAGGTCCGGACGGACCACAAGAATCTGGAAAGCCTGCAGACCGCTCGGAATTTGAACCAACGCCAGATCCGGTGGTCCCTCTTCTTTGCGAGGTTTGACTTCCGGGTGCGGTACATACCAAGCGGGCACAACCAGAGAGCGGATGCTCTGTCCAGGAAGCCCGAGTACACCCGAGTGGAAGACAAGCTTCCGCCCAGGACCGTGATCCCCGTCGAGTCTTTTGCTGCGGTGCGGGAGCCGGTGGATATACGGGCTCGGATCCGGGAGGCGCAGCAGCAGGAGGCGTGGGTGGCTCAGCGGAAGGAAGAGGTGGGGCCAGATTCGCCTTGGTCGGTCACGGATGGACTCCTGTATTATCGTGACCGGCTCTATGTTCCAGGAGGGCCACTCAGGGGACTCGTCCTCAGCCAATGTCATGATAACCCGGCTGCGGGGCATTTTGGCCTGTTCAAGACTCTGAACCTGGTCTCCCGTACATTCTGGTGGCCCCGAGTCCGACACGATGTCCAGTCTTATGTCACCTCCTGCGTCCCATGCAGGCAGGCCAAGTCAGCGACAGGGGCCCCGCCTGGTTTACTGCAGCCTTTGCCAACGCCCAAGAGACCCTGGGGGGCTGTGTCCATGGACTTTCTGACGGATCTACCCCCATCCTTCGGCTTCACGACAGTGTTTGTGGTGGTGGACATGTTGACCAAGATGGCGCACTTCATCCCCTGTCGCGGCTTACCGTCAGCTCGCGCCACTAGTCGCATGTTCATCCAACAGGTGTTCCGGCTGCACGGCCTTCCCGATAGAGTCGTCTCCGATAGGGGGGCCCAGTTTACAGCCCGCTTCTGGCAGGAGTTGATGCGGGCGTTGGACATTAAGGTTTGCCTCTCGTCCGCGCATCATCCTCAGACCGACGGGGGTACCGAGAAGGTCATCGGCATTTTGGAGCAGTATCTGCGCTGCTACGTTAACCTGCAGCAGGACAATTGGGTGGACTATTTGGCCATAGCCGAGTTTGCCTTTAACAACTCGCAGCACACCTCCACGCAGATGACACCGTTCTTGGCCAATGTGGGTTATCACCCTCGGTTTTTCCCCCTTTCTCCCGTGGACTCACCGGAGCCGGCAGCGAACGAATTCATGGCGGAGTTACAGGCGATCCATCGGTTGGTGCGACGGCAGCTGGAGAAGGCCAAGGCCGACTACAAGAGGTTCGCCGATCGGTCGAGAAGGGATACGCCTCCATTATCGGTGGGGGATCGGGTCTGGCTGTCCACCAGGAACCTACCATCCACTCGGCCGGCGAGGAAGCTGGACCACCGTTACCTTGGACCGTTCCCAGTCGAGGCCGTCATCAACCCGGTCGCCTATCGTTTAACTCTGCCACGTTCCCTGCGCGTGCACCCCGTCTTCCATCGGTCCTTGTTGGTCCCCGAACAACCGGCTTGTCCACTTCGCCAAGCGGAACCTCCCCCATCAGGACCTCGTGATGGCGACAGCACCCCCGAGTACGAGGTCGCCAGCATCAGGGATTCCCGCTGGCTGAAAGGTCGCTTCCAGTACCTGATCGAGTGGAAAGGGTACGGGCCGGAGGACTTCACATGGGAAGACGCGACCGCCGTTCATGCCCCTGCGTTGGTGACTGCGTTTCACGAACAGTTCCCATCCCGACCGCATCCGGATCGGCAGACCCGGGGGAAGGGCCCTGCGGTGCGGGATAGTGTTGTGACTCAGGGCCAGCCTGTGGGTCCGACAGCCGGGTCCGATGTATCGGAGGACTCAGATGTGGGGGAGGAGGGAAACGAACCGGCTGATGATGATTTGGAGACTTTGCAGAGTCCTCAGCCGGGAACCTCTTCTCAGCTGTGTGAGCCCGAGAGTGCGGAGGATGATGACCCACAGCTGGCCCTGTTCAAGGACGCCCGACGCAGGAGGCAGACGAGCAGGGACAAACAAAGAAAGGCTATGGGACTCCTCGGGAGGAGGCACAGGGAGACCACGCCCTGAGCTCTCTATAAAAGAAGTGTTTGGGGAGGGGCTGGTTGCTGAAAGCAACTTTTCCGTTTGAGAAGTCAAGCTCTTGTATTCTTGTAACAGTGTAATTAAAACTTGGCAGAAGCCTTTTGGTCTTGGACGCTTTCCAGACTCTTCTTTTGATTAGGGGTGCGAGAAGAGGGCTGGTTCAGAACACCTCCATCTGTTTTTTACATTCTTCCACATTTTCCTGATTTCTAAACAAGTTCTCATTTAGACGCCAGGAGCGCCTATCTCTATTATCCTTGTCTATCTCTAGCCAGACTGGACTATGATCAGACATAGTTCTTGGACAAATCTTAATCTTCTTATTCTTGGAAAAAAAATCATTGGTAATTAGTATAAAGTGAATCCTGGAAAAAGATTGATGTCTATCAGAAAAAAAAAGTATAGTCCTTTTCTTGCAGATTTCTTTCTCTCCAAATATCTCGCAGTTCCAAATCATCCTTCATTTCAAAAAAAAGGTTGAGGCAGTTTAGCATGACTTGGGACACTTTTTAAAGAACCTCTCTTGTCCATTTGTACATCCAAAACACCGTTCCAGTCTCCCATAAAAATAAAAGATTTATAATCCCACTGAATAATCTTGCTGTGTAGTAAACTATAAAAGTCTGCTTGTTGTTGATTAGGAGCATATAATCCAACCAGGAGTGTTTTCTTGCCTTCTATTAACAGTTCAATTATAACATATCTTCCTTGTTTATCTGCTTCAATTAGCTCCGCTGTCAAAGTATTCTTAATATAAACAACCACTCCATTTTTCTTATCCGTTGCAGAGGCAATAAATTGTGTACCCAGTCTTGAATTTAATAAGTACTTTTGATCCGTAACTCTAATATGTGTTTCTTGTAAACAAATAACATCATTCTTAAATTGTTTTAAATATTGAAAAACTTTCTTTCTCTTCTGCGGTGAATTTAAGCCATTAACATTCCAAGTTAGAAACTTTGTCGCCATCCTTCGCAGCCCGAAGCTTTTGGAGCGCTTCTTCCAGGATCACCTGCACTTTCCTAGGTCGCGCCCCTCCCATTGCTTCACTATAAGTAAGTTTTGGAGGTGCCATAACTTTCTGCTGGTCTTGATCTTGCTCTCGTCTCATTCGTCTCGAAGCAGCACGCGTCATCCTCTGGTCTCTGGCCTCCTCCGATGATACTGAAATTTGATCCACTCCTGTAGCTTTCTCATCTATCTGCGTAGTTCCTTCAGCACCTTGTAAATTCTCACTGCGTAATTAAGGCTCTCCCTCACCATTCTTCTTTGTAGATTCCAAAAGTGGTATGGGGGTTGCTTTTCAAACATTAGTGTAAAAATCACATGCCTGCAACACTGTAGTAAGATCATGTCTTGTACCTTCATGCATCACCACCATACCCACTGGTATCTCCCATCTGAACTTAATATCACGTCGCCTTAATTCTTGTGCCAAAAAGGCAAATTCCTTCCTTCTCCTTAGGATTCTTGGAGGGATCTCTTTTAAAACCAAGACTTCTTGCTCAGCAATTGCAAATTTAGTATTGTAAGAGGCTTGAATGACCTCATTTCTAATTGCTCTCTTTGTAAAATAAACTACCACATCTCTGGGTAATTTCCTTTGTCTTGCAATCCACGAATTAACACGGAAAATTTTGTCTATATCTTCCATAATTGCATCTGCTGGTCACCCCAGCACCCCTTCCAGAGTCTCAGAAACTATTTTCTTCAAATTTTCTTTAGGATCCTCTTTTAAGCCTCTGATTCTCACAGCAAACTCCATCTCATGATACTGTACCAAGGTCAAATCACTATCAATTTTCTCCACCACATTTTCAGTCTCTGTCATTTTTGCATCTAATCTGATATTATTTTGGCTGAGATCTTCCACTCTTTCGTCCAAGTGCTCAATACATATAGCCATGCCTTGAAATGCAAGTAAGATGTCTGCCCTTATTTCTGTTAACTTCTCATCCAGCTTTTCATCCATAATCTCAGCTAATTGTTGTGATTGCTTTTCCATAGCCTCTTGCATCACATTCTGCAAGTCTTTAACTGTAAAAGTTGGTGCAGGTGCAGGTGCAGGGGGAGGGGCAATAAAGCTTGTAACAAAGACTGCTGCACCGGAGAAGCCCCCGCACTTCTAAGAACTTTAGAAGATTTAGCCGCCATTTTCACCCACTATTGCCTGCTACGCACTTTCACTTTCAAACTCCGCAAAGTCCATTGAGTTAAAGATCATAAATTCACTTTCACCTGGATCTCCTGTATCGCTCTGCCTGCATCCAAGTTCTCAAAGGTTCTCTCTTGCTGGCAGGGATGGTTGCAGACGCCATGCTCTGCTCCAAAAAGCCCGGAGCAGAGGCGCCCCACAGTCCAGAGCAAACCCAGGCTTCGGGGGGGCTCAATCCTTCAGCCACCAAAACTTTTAGTTCTGGCGGCCCCGGAGAGCTCTACCCCTACCTGGGCGCTCACCCCCTCCTCTTCTCCCGAGGAGGGGGCTTCCGAGCCGCCAAAACAGCTGATCGGCGCTGTTTTCGGCGGCTCTACTGAGCCGCGGAGCTAACAGCCTGAGAATGGCTGCCTCTGGCGATGCCTTACCACCCGGAAGTCCCAGGCATCTTTCAAGAGGTGATGGAGAGAACAGTAAAAGGTATCCCTGGGGTGTGCCCTTACTTTGATGATGTGTTAATTGCAGGTGAGGATGAAGAAATTTTGGCTGACAGGCTAGAGAGGGTACTGGAGAAGTTAAGAGAAGCAGGGTTGAAATTAAAAAAGGAAAAGTGCTCTATAGGAGTGAAATCCACAGAGTTCTTGGGCTATAGAATTGATGCTCAGGGCATTCACCCCACAGAATCAAAAATAAAGGCAATTAAATCAGCTCCAGCACCAAAGAATAAGGCTGAACTGCAAGCATTCTTGGGATTAATAAATTTTTATCACACATTCTTGCCACATAAGGCTGCAATAGCAGACCCTTTGCACAGATTGCTTGACAAAAAACACCTTGGAATTGGCAAGAGGCCCATGAAAAAAGTTTTGAAAATCTAAAAAAGTTACTCTCTAGTGACTCCACAGTCACACATTTTATTGAGGACAAACCAATATGCATAGCATGCGATGCATCCCCTTATGGGGTGGGTGCTGTAATCAGCCACCTGGAAAACAGTGGGGACCAGAACCCTGTCCAGGGCGGAGAGAAATTACGCTCAAATTGATAAAGAGGTATTGGCAATTGTGGCAGGTGTTAAAAAATTTCACGATTATCTATATGGAAGAGAGTTCACAATCTTCACTGACCACAAGCCATTGCTGGGTCTATTTACCACTGATAGGCAAACACCTCAAATAATGTCCCCAAGGATGCTGAGATGGTCAATATTCCTCTCAGCATATTCGTATAAAATAGTTTACAGACCCGGTAAGGAGATGGGACATGCAGATGCTTTAAGCCAGGGGTGTCAAACTCAATTTCATTGAGGGCCGCATCAGCATTGCGGTTGCCCTCAAGGGGCCGGGTGGGTATGGCCAGGGTGGGCGTGGCCTACTGGGTGGGTGTGGCTAGAGTGCGTATGGCCTACTGGGTGGGCATGGCCAGCTCTACATCGTTGGCATCAAGGGTGCCTATGGGGGACTGGGCAGGAGTGGGACAGATCTGAGGGTCTCTGGCAGGAGGAGGGTCTCTGGGCCAGGGCCGAGGCAGTGGGGGCCGTTCCCTCACTTTTTTCCAGGATGGCTTCGCGGGCTGCATGAAACCACTTCGCGGGACGCATCCGGCCCCCGGGCCTTGTGTTTGACATGTCTGCTTTAAGCAGATTACCCTTACCAGAAACAGAACCAGACCCTGCCCCGGTGGGTCAAATCTTAGCCCTACAAGAACTCCCTGAATGCCCTCTCACAGCAAAAGACGTTGCAGCTGCCACAAGCAGTGATGTAACCCTTAGCAGGGTGGCAATGTGGGTCAAATCAGGCTGGCAGGAAAAGAACCCAGGACAGCAATTTCAGGCGTATTTTGTGAGAAGGAACGAGATGTCCTCACACAAGGGATGCCTGTTATGGGGTAACAGGGTGATAGTACCGGACAGACTCAGAAGTAGGGTTGTAAGGGATTTGCATGAGGGACACCCAGGAATTGTGTGCATGAAGGCCCTTGCGAGGAGTTACCTGTGGTGGCCAGGACTGGATAAGGCCATTGAGGAGCAAGTAGCCAGATGTTATCAATGTCAGAGATCCAGGCCAGAACAGGCACATGCTCCAGTGCACAGGTGGGAGGTCACTCAGAACCCATGGTCCAGAATTCACATAGATTACACCGGACCATTCCAGGGTCAAATATTTTTAGTGGTCGTAGATAGTTACTCTAGGTGGTTAGAGATGGTGCCTGTGAAAAGTATGACGTCTGCCAAGACCATACAGGTGCTGAGGGGGCTTTTTGCCACACATGGGTTACCTGATGTAATTGTATCTGATAATGGCCCTCAATTCACATCTACCGAATTTCAGGACTTCCTCAAGGCCAACTTGATTAGACACACAATGGCTGCACCCTTCCACCCGTCCAGTAATGGTTTGGCTGAGAGGAACGTAAGATCTACAAAGGATGCATTGTGGAGGATCATTGTTGGCGATTGGCATCAGAGACTGGCTCAATTCTTGTTGGCTCAACACACCACTCCCTGCACAGCAACGGGTAAGAGCCCAGCGGAGATGCGCTGGGGAAGGAAGTTGATAACCAAACTGGACAGACTTCATCCAGATAGAGTGGCTGCGGAAGCAGAACAGGCTAATACAGCCAGGACATTGGCCATAGGGGATCTAGTGTGGGCCAGGAACTATGGCATGGGGGAGAAGTGGATGGAAGGAGTGGTAGTGGACAAAACAGGACCCTTATCTTATATCATTGAGGGGGAAGGGGATAGGCAGGTCAGAAGACATATCGACCAGCTGAGGTAACGGGCACCAGAGAACCGTCCCCAGGAACAACAAGAAGGCCATACACAGCAACAGCCCAAGGCTCGGAGTTTGGAGCCACTACCAGTATGTACACCTAAACTACTACCAGTATGTCCACAATCATCTGGAGCACAGGCAGAGGAGCCAGCTGCACATCTCCCAGGAAGAGGATCAACAACAACAATGCGCGGTCCAATGACAACAGTAGCCAAAAACGACGCAGTACCAGCGGGACTTACCTCAGCCAAATCTACCTCAGAGCAATTGCGGGGAGAACATCAGGGAATGCCGAGGGAAGCAACTCAGGGGTGCGAAGTAGGGTCAGAAAGGCAACAGGGAAGGTACCCAGCCAGGACTCACAAAACCCCGGCTTACCTGAGGGATTATTTGGAAAAGTAAAAGTAGTAGTTAGAAAATTGTAGTGTAGCATCGTTCATGTTGGGGGGGAAGGGGTGTTGTGTATGCCACCTTACACCTGGTGGCATGAGTCAGGTGTCCGATTGGTTCACCTGTCCGGCGGGAAAAGTAGGACACCGGGTTGGGTGTCACCTGTCTGGCGGGAAAATAGAGCCAGCGGATTGGCTGACTGCGGGGATGTGGAAAAGCTATAAGAGGGCACCTGGGGAAGAAGGACTCAGTTCCATCTTGTATTCAATAAAGATATTAACCCTGACTGCTATCTCCTGGTCATGACATGTGGCACCCACTACAGAACAATAATAGCTATTCTGTTTTTAAGGGGAAACATGCTGGAGAGAGAAAGAGAGAGAACACACATACAAGAATTCAATGCAACAGTGCTTGACTGTGACAGAGGTCTTCAACAGTATGCTCTGGATTTAATAATCTGATTGTGTTTGTATTCATGTGAATGATTTTTAGATAGCAATATGTGTGCTTTCACTTACTTTGAAATATAAGTCAGAACTTTATTAGGACCTCTCCCACTCATTCAGATGAGTGAGGCTCTAAGAATCAGCCTCAAAGTCTTGTAGAATAGAATAGAATAGAATAGAATAGAATAGAATAGAATAGAATAGAATAGAATAGAATAGAATAGAATTAGAATAGAATAGAATAGAATAGAATAGAATAGAATAGAATAGAATAGAATAGAATAGAATAGAATAGAATAGAATAGAATAGAATAGAATAGAATAGAATAGAGCTGGAAGGGACCTTGGAGGTCTTCTAGTCCAGCCCCCTGCTCAAGCAGGAGGACCTATACCATCTCAGACAAGTGACTGTCTAGCCTCTTCTTAAAAATCTCCAATGATGGAACACCCATGATTTCTGGAGACAAGCTGTTCCACTGGTTAATTGTCCTCACTGTCAGGAAGTTTCTCCTTAATTCCAGGTTGCTTCTCTCTTTGATCAGTTTCCAACCACTGTTTCTTGTCCTGCCCTCTGGTGCTTTGGTGAATAACGTGACCACCTCTTCCTTGTGGCAGCCCCTCAAATACTGGAATACTGCTATCAAGCGCTGATCCCAGTGCTTCTGCTGAGCCCAGAAGAAGCGCCGATCAGCTGGAATGTTGTAGCATCTCCAGGGTCTTGTGATTTACATTCAGATGCTTGGCAACTGAGCTAGAGCTTTGTACTGCACATGCCCACGATGGCGGAGGTGCTGGGCTGAGCTCCGTGGAGCGTTTCCAGTTTTGGCGTCCTTACCGGTCCTTTGGGGTTCCTCCGAGCCCGCGGAGATGTTTTTCCTCTTTGTCGTGGCTCGGAGAGTTGATTGAACCGAGAGAGAAGGAGAGTCGGCAGGCAGTTGGAGTTGCAGCCCTCCATTTTCCAACTAAGCTTTGGTGTCTTCATCTCGGAGGCCCTGGTGGAGCTGGGAGGAGCCGCGGCTTGGAGGGCTCCGAATGGTGGATCCTCGGGGCCGATAGAGCCGCGGCCTAGAGTGGCCTCCGATTTTCCTGTTTGCTTAGTAATGGAGGTTGACTCGGCCTCAGAATAGAACGGTGGAGTGATCGACTGCGAGCGGAATGGGGAGCGTTTTGCTGGCTTGTGGCCCCTGCGCGGTCTGTGGAGGTCTGTTTGAAGTCACTCTTGTCTGCTCTCGACCAGGGAGGCCTGCGGCTGGCGTGGGACTGCCTGACTTCTGGTTCTGTGTGTGGCTGGCTGGGCGACGGGCTTTTTGCCTCCGGCTTTCAGCCCCCTGCATCGGGGTCCATCAATCTGCTTTCCTGCATCTCCTGCTCTCCCCGCTTTGCGTTTCCCGCCTTGAGATGAACTCTGCTCTCCAACTTAACTATGGTTACCCTCAGGTTAATCCTGATAACTGCTACTCTTCTTTTTCTCTCTCTATGGTCCCCACTGAAGCAAGAAGGTCTTGGACGAGCCTCTGTGAGAGGGCGGCTCGTATATGTTATCATCGATACCAACCAATTACCATCTGCTGCCTCCCTAGAGGTGAGAGATCTAGGGAGGTATGCCTTCTTGAGTTGGCAATTGTCCATCCCATCGTAGATCTGGGCCCTTCGTGAGAGGGAGGTGCCTGTTCTATCCTGGAGTCATCTGACGGGTACCCAGCTCAGTGGCAGGGAGCTAGTGAATTGGACACTTTTGACTTTCAGCTTTCCAACTTTTGACTGATGGACTGCCTGACTGGACTCCCCTGGACTAATGGTTTTATCTTACTCCAGCACAGCCTTATTGGCGCTCAGGGGTGCCCCCCTCTCCTGGGTGCGACCCGCCTGCTTTTCCATTGTGCCTCTTGATGACGGACCCAATTATTGGGACCCCGAGAGATGGCTGGGCAGGGACAGGAGCCTCTCTCCCAAATTTAATAAGAGGCCCCTGGTGTGTTTTTTAGCTAAATGTTTTGAGGGGTTAGGGAGGGGGGTGGGCTTATCGGCTCGGTTGGAAACTAGGAGGGTTCCACCAACCGTTTCTCAGTCCAGGTCAGGGACTGATTGCGCCGTGGTAGGGGCTGGGCTGGGGGTTTACGGGGCCCCGGGGCGGGGTGTGGGATTATCTATTCCCACGGCGGTTGGGAATGGCCGCAGGTGTAGGAACAGAGGGCCACATCAATACCCGGGGGTGCGTCCCCGCTGTCTTCAAGCGGTGATGCGCTCCGACCCTCTGATTTCAGCACGTGGTACCGGGAGCGAGGATGAGCAGCCACCTGAGCTCAGGCTCGTGTATTTCAATGCCAGGTCTGTAATGAATAAAGCACCTCTCATTCGCGATCTGATTGAGGAGGAGCATGCGGACCTGGCTTGCATTACGGAGACCTGGTTGGGCCCAGAGGGCGGGGTCCCCCTGGTTGATCTTAGCCCATCAGGTTTCCGGGTGCTGCACCAGCCTAGGGCTCAGGGTAGGGGCGGTGGAGTGGCAGTTGTTGTGAGGGAGACCTTATGTCCGCGGGAGGCCACCATAGTCCAGATAGCCGGGTGTGAGTCCCTCCTCCTGAGATGTGGTCCCAGAGCTCAGTTGGGCTTCCTGTTGGTGTATATTTCACCTAGACACGTGGCAGCAGCCCTGCCTGAGCTTCTCGATATCCTCTCAGGGTTGGTGGTTGAGTTCCCCAAACTTATAGTTTTGGGTGACTTCAACCTACCATCCCTGGGGGGATCATCTGAGTTAGCTCGGGAGTTCATGGCTTCCATGACGGCCATGGACCTGAAGCAGGTTATTCTGGGCCCACCTCACGGGGGGGGTCACACGCTCGATCTGGTTTTTCTATCTGGACGGTGGTTAGATGATCTTGGGGGGGGTTCCCCAATTAATTCACCCCTGTCATGGACCGATCATCATCTCCTGCGGATGGTCTTCCATTTTGCCACTCCCTGTCGTGGGGTTGCTGAGCCAACAAGATGGTTCCGCCCTAGGCGCCTTATGGACCCTGAGCGGTTCCAAACGGCGCTTGGGCCCCCACCTGCCTCCTTTGCTCACAGCTCGGTCAATGCCCTGGTGGAAGCCTGGGAAAGGGCAGCCACAGAGGCACTCGACCAAGTTGTACCCATGCGGCCCTTGACCCGACGCAGATCCCAACGGGCCCCATGGTTCTCCATGGAGCTCCGCGAGATGAAGCGTCGGAGACGGGGCCTAGAGAGCTGTTGGAGGTCCAGCCGATCCGAATCCGACCGGTTACGACTAAGGTCTTTTACGAGAACTTATCTCGCAGCATTGAGGGTGGCTAGGTCTAACCACTTTGCCACCCTCATTGCGTCCGCAGATAATCGCCCGGCCGCCCTGTTTAGGGTGACTCGCTCTCTCCTTAATCAGGAGGTGAGGGAGGAACCCTTGCAGGGTCGAGCCGAGGAGTTTAGTCGATTTCTGTCGGACAAAATCGCTCGTATCCGGACCGGTTTGGACTCCGACTGGGCAGAGTCTGACGAAGAGGATACGGGCGGTCTTGTCGATTTAATCTGGGAAGAGTTCGATCCTGTGACCCCTGAAGAAGTGGACAAGATCATGGGGAAGCTGAGCTCCACCACGTGTTTGTTGGACCCGTGCCCCTCCTGGCTGACTTATGCAGCCCAGGATGGGACACGAGGCTGGCTCCAGGCAGTGATTACTGCTTCTTTGAGTCAGGGTAGTTTTCCCGCCGCCTTGAAGGAGGCGGTGGTGAGACCCCTCCTCAAGAAACCTGCCTTGGACCCAGCTGTATTGAACAACTTTCGTCCAGTCTCCAACCTTCGCTTTTTGGCGAAGGTTGTTGAGAGTGTGGTGGCGCATCAGCTCCCTTTGTTCTTGGAGGAAGCTGACTACCTAGACCCGTACCAATCGGGTTTCAGGCCCGGGTACAGCACGGAGACGGCATTGGTCGCGCTGGTGAATGATCTCTGGCGGGCTCGGGACAGGGGTTGTTCCTCTGTCCTAGTCCTTTTAGACCTCTCAGCGGCTTTTGATACCATCGACCATGGTATCCTGCTGCGACGTCTCAGGGGGTTAGGAGTGGGAGGCACGGTTCTCCAGTGGTTCTCCTCTTACCTCCTGGGACGTTCGCAGTCGGTGTTAGCAGGGGGGCAGAGATCGACCCTGAGACCCAACTTTTTATTTCTACCCCAAACCACCCCAGCGATGCCCTCGATGTGATGTCCCGTTGCCTGGAGGCGGTCCGGGTCTGGATGGGGAGGAACAGGCTTCGACTCAACCCTGACAAGACTGAGTGGCTGTTCGTGCCGGCATCCCGGGAAATTCCGATTATCCCATCATTGGCCATGGGGGGTGAGCTATTACCCCCCGTAGATAGGGCCCGCAACTTGGGGGTCCTTCTAGATTCACAGCTCTCTTTGGAAGAGCATATTGGAGCTGTGACTAGGGGGGCCTTTGCCCAGGTTCGCCTGGTGCGCCAGTTGCGGCCCTATCTAGACCGGGATGCCTTGCGCACAGTCACTCATGCGCTCGTGACCTCTCGTCTAGACTACTGTAATGCTCTCTACATGGGGCTGCCCTTGAGGTCCACCCGGAGACTCCAGCTGGTGCAGAATGCAGCCGTGCAAGTCGTCTTGGGAGTTTCCCGATACTCCCATGTTACACCTCTGCTCCGCGAGCTGCATTGGCTACCGGTTGCTCTCCGGGTGAGGTTCAAGGTGTTAGTTATGACGTACAAAGCCCTTCATGGCATGGGTCCGGATTACCTATGGCAACACCTGCGACCGGCGTCAACTTCCCTCCGTCCAGTGCGCTCCCACAGAGAGGGCCTCCTCAGGGTGCCGCCGATCAAAGAATGCCGATTGGTGACCCCCAGGGGGAGAGCGTTCTCTGTGGGCGCGCCAGACCTTTGGAACAGCTTACCGGTTGAGCTCTGGACGGCCCCCGACCTTCGCTCCTTCCGGCGCGATCTTAAAACATTCTTTTTCAAACAAGCTGGCCTGGTCTGACGGGATGGGGTTGGGTTTTTAAAATTAGTTTTTAACTTAATATGTATTGATTTTATGGGCATGATGTTTAATGGTTTTTTAATGGTTTTTTAATTTTTGTATCTGATTTTTATTGTGTATTGCCCTGTTCACCGCCCTGAGTCCTTCGGGAGAAGGGCGGTATAGAAATCAAATTATTAAATTAAATTAAATTAAATTAATATTTATGATGGTCACAGTGTCCCAGGGTCATGTGAAGTGACCACAACCTGCTGCAACCACCCAGCAGATGGGGGGGGAAATAAAAACCAAACACACCCTGTTAGAGATTAAACTTGATTTGGGTGACAATATTATATAATGGAGTAAAAGCACCTTTAAGGAGTTAAACGGCCTAAGGGTGTGGCTGTAATTATTCCACATAAAAGAGAGTTAGATGTTACACGTAGTTGCTCTTGTATATGTGTTTGATGTTAGTGTTTGGATACCTCTTGTTCTCTTGTTTGCTAACTTGATATTTATTCTCTCAAGAATCAACTGCTTGCTACAGTGTATATTGTTTTTGATATTGGTAAGCAGCTTTTGTATTTTGATACTATGTTTTTTATGGACTGACTTTTATGTGCATGATACTGGATTGATACTTGGACTATTTCTTACTGTGTTTCTTTTTGTTGTCTGAGTAAAAATAAGTTATAAAACTCATGTTAGTGCATTACTGTTTGCCTAAAAGTCCCAGTACAACTTCCACTGTGTATTAATAATACTCTGTTAAACAAACCATTTTTTCAACAACATATTCTAACACACCCCCACCCCACCCCTGCTGCCAATCCTCAACAGAAATGCTCACAACAATGAAAACCTTGGACAGGAGTAGGAGTGCCGCCGTGCGGGCAGGCAGGTGTCTTGCTTGGCTGTGGCTTGGGGGGGGCACTTTTTTCAGTGCCATTGTAACTTCGAACAGTCACTAAGCGAACTGTTGTAAGTTGAGGACTACCTGTACTTCATCACTTTTTTTCCTTTTTTTTTGGTCATCAAGTTTTTGACACATTGCTAGGTGACTGGTGGTACTCGGATGTTGCCATATCCTAAAAGTGGTACGATGGGTGAAAAGGTTGAAAAGCCCTGGTCTATTCCACCTTTTACTAACTTACCAAGGAGTAGGTTTTGGTCTACTTTATCAAATGTCTTATTGAAATCTAAATATTCTAGGTCCACAGCATTTTGCTGATCTACTAGTTTAGTCACTTTACCAAAGAATGAAATAAGATTGGTTTGGCACAATCTGTTTTTAACAAACCCGTGCTGGCTACTAGTTATAACTTTGTTTGCTTCTAGTTGTTCGCAGATCTGTTTTTTGATTATCTTTTCTAGGATCTTCCCAGGTATTGATGTTAAACTGATTGGTCTGTAGTTTCATGGGTCTGGTAATGTGTTGTTTACCATTTTCTTGCTTATTTTAATTTATGTTTCTAGTTTGTCTTTTGCAGTGGTTTTTTTTTGGTATGTTGGGCTATAGTTTCTTTTTGTGTGAAGACTGATGCAAAGTATGAGTTAAGCAGCTCTGCTTTCTCCCTATTGCTTGTTATTTCCTTGCCATCTTCTCTCTTTAGTGGACCTACAGTTTCCTTGACTTTTTTTCTTGTTGTTAATATGTTGGAAGAAACTTTTATCATCCTTGATTTCTTTTGCAAGTCTTTGTTTGTTCTGAGCCTTTGCTTTCCTGACTTCATCTTTGCATGTTCTGGCTGTCTGCTGATAATCAGCCTTAGTTATGTGCCCCTCTTTCCATTTTTTGTATTTGTCCTTTTTGTCTTTCAGTTTGTCAGAGAAATCTTTGTGCAGCCATGTTGGTTTCTTCTTGAATTTCTTGTCTTTCTTTTTCAGTGGTATTGTGCTTGTATGGGCTTTTATGATCACATTTTTCATAGTTTCCCCACGCTTCTTGGGTTGTTTTCCCCTTTAGTATTTTCATCCATGGGATCTTTCCTAGGTTCTCTCTGAGTTTGTTAAAGTCAGCTCTTTTGAAGTTTAAGACACTGGTTGGATTGTTTTCTATTGCTAGTGTTTTCATTATATTAAATTCTAGTATAACGTGGTCAGTTTCACCCACGGTTCTGGCAACTTCAACTCCCTCTATCTCTTCTTCTCTATTAGTAAGAATTAAGTCCAGTATAGCTTTATGTCTAGTTCCCTCCTCTACCTTTTGGGTGACAAAGTTGTCAGCTAGGTTGGTTAGGAATCTGTTTGATCTCCCACTCGCTGCAGAGTTTGTCTCCCAGTTGATATCTGGATAGTTGAAGTCTCCCATTACTACTGTAGTATGCTTCCTACCTATATTTGTTAACTGATTGGCAAAGAGTTCATCTATTTCTTCTGATTGGTTGGGTGATCTGTAATATACACCTATGGCAATGTCACTTTTTTCCCTTTTATATTGACCCATATACATTCTGGAGAGATTTTATCTTTGATCATGTGCATTTCTGTAGATATGTAGTGTTCTCTTAAATATAGTGCAACTCCCCCTCCACATTTTGTAGACCTGTTTCTTTTGAACATTTTGTATCCATCCATCAGTCCATTCCATTCATGGGTTTCGTCTCACCAGGTTTCTGTAATGCCAACTATGTCATACCCTCCCTCATTTACTATTGCTTCTAGTTTGCCCTGTTTGCTCCCCATGTTTTGGCCATTTGTATATAAGCATTTAAGACTTTTATGCCTGTCCGTGGGTATGTTTCCTGCATCTCCTGATTGTTGAGTTTTTCTTTTTTCTCATCACTGGCTACCTCATTGTTTGATTTGTTTTCTTGGGATTTATGATTTGTTTTGGGTTCTAGAGATTCTAAACATTGTTCACTCTTCCCCCTCAATTTTAGTTTAAAGCTGTCCTGATGAGTTGGGCCAGTCTTTTTCCAAGTACATTTTTCCCTGTTTTCTTGAGGTGCAGCCCATCCCTTGCCAAGAGTCCTTCGTGTAGGAAATGCAGTCCATGATCCAGGGAACCAAACTTTTCTTGGCAACACCAACCCTTTAGCCAATGGTTTATTTCTAAAATTCTTTTTCCCCTCAATGGGTGTTGGCCTTTCATTGGGAGTACTGATGAGAACACTACTTGTGCTCCTAGCTTGTTAACTTTATTGCCTAGTTGTTTGTAGTCTCTCACTATTGTACTCAGGTTTTTAGTTGTGTCATTCATCCGAATGTGGTGGAGGAGGAAAGGGTAATCTGTAGGCCTAATTATTTTGGTTAGGTTCTCAGCCACATCTTTGATTTTTGCTCCAGGGAGACAACATACCTCCCTGGATTGTATGTCCGGTCTGCAGGTGGATGATTCTGTTCCTTTGAGGATAGAAACTCCTATTACCAACACTCGCCTTCCTTTTGGAGGGGCTGCAGTCTGGGGTGCTTTTCTGTTTATCTCTGGTGTGTTTGTTGAAGTGACTTTTTAAGGGATATTTGAAGTGACTTTTTAGGGATATTTGAAGTTGTTTCTTTGCTAGGTGTCTGCATGTTCTCTTTGAGGGGGAGGTTGTGGGTCTCTGTGTTTCCATCTAAGGGGAGAAATCGATTACTCAGTTTTAATGGGGCTGCTTCTGGTTGGGTTGCATTGGGCAGAAGGGGTTTGTTAGTTGTATGCTGCTTCTTTCTTTGAGTATTGTGTTTCCTTCTATGTGTGACATACCTCCATTTGTGTTCCTCCAAGGGTTTATCAGTAGGGTCAAATCCTCTGGGAGTTGTTTATTCATTATTTGGTTTGGATTGGGTGGAGCTTTCTTTCGTACGTTGGGGTTTGGCTAGACTTGCCTCTAAGTTCGTAACTTTTTCCTGTAGTAGTTCACATAATTTGCATCTAATGCATGTACATTTTGGGTGTTCTTTGGGCATGAGTGCATACAAGGAACATGTATTGCATATCACAATAGTATCAGTCACCTGTTCCATGAGTTTTTTGTTTGAAAATCCCTCTTTTTGGTTGGTGGATGTGCTTTGCTGTTTGCCTTGTTTCTAGCTTCTCTGTTCTGGGTAATTATGCCTATTTTTCTATCCTTTTTTCTTCCTGTTTGTGCTACCTTGTTATTTATTTAACCTTCTTACTATTGTGTTAGTTTTATTTATCCTTTTCTTCCCTCTATTTTTTTTAGGTTTTTGAGCCCCAATTCCTTTTTATTCTTTACTGGGGGTCTTCCCTCCCTTCCTTTTGGGACCTCAAACTTAATTGTTGCCTTCACTTCCATTTCTCGTTGCTCGCTGCTCCGGCCTCTTCTTGTTTTCTCTGCCGTCACCCTTCTGTCCTTCGGTGCTTGTCTCTGCTCTGGTCAGGCCTCGATCAGCTTTGCGGTCAGCTCAGCTGCTCTGTCTGGTCTGCTCCTCTCAGCCGGCCTCTCAGCTTGAGAAATCAGAGAGGTCTCTGGCGCGAAGCCTCTCTGTTGCTGCTGTTGCGTTTCTCCCCCTCCCCCCTCAGGTTTTGCCGCCTCCAATTCCTCACAGCCAAAGGATTGCTGTATGCCTTTTCTCCTCTGCCAGACCAGGCTAGCAGGAGGCAGGGGAGGGGGCTGATGGTCTCGCTGGGGAGGGAATGCTGATCCAGTCTGCCACCTGAGGCAAGTCTGCATTGGGGAGGGTTGCAGGGATGGAAGGAGGCAGGGAGAGGGCTTTGGGAGTTGGGCTGTCTCTGCTTTGCTGGGCCGGGCTGTCTGGCTGCCCCCTTGAGCTGAGCTGCCTTGACTGGGGTGTGGGCCTAGGCAATTGCTGAATAAATGCTGTGACCCACCGGTTCGCTGCTTCCAACAGTCTCCCTCCTTGTCTGCTGTTCAGATGCCGGTTTGCTGCTCTCAGTTGCCTTTTTTTCCAGCGTTGGGCTGCTTAGCTTTGCTCTGGAGCTGGCTCTCTCATTGTCTCTTGCTGGCTGCCTCCGACTCCACATGCAGCCATTCATTCGCTGCACTCCTGTTTGCTGGTGTTTTCCTCCTTGCCCCAATTTCTTCTTTTCCTTTACCCTTTCTATCTTCCTTATCTAACTTTCTGCTTCTTTTTCCTCCTTTTCCCCCCCACTCCCTAGTACCTTCCTACTTAGTTTGGTTACTTCTCTCCCCGTGATCCAATACTGCTTCCTACGCTGCCGCCATCTTGCAACAATGATCTTGTAACATCTTGTCTTAATAGGTATTGTTAGAAATGCGTTTAAAACACTAACAAAATTGGATTGGTAAGAAAAGAGTTTATTCTGCAGAAAATAGAAAAAGCAGTTTGCAAAGTGTGGTGAATCTCAGAGATACTTCAATCGGAAGCATCTAAAAACAGTGACCACACTCAAATGTTTAAATCCATAGCATTATATACATTCCTACCATGATGCCCTCCCTTTCCCCTCCCTTTCAGTTCATTTGAAACACTTCAAAGGTTACATTCTTGTCTGGATCGCCTAACCAGAGTACATTAAAAGAAAAGCCTTTTGGTTTACATTTGTTTTGCTAAGTACTTCCTAAGAACTAACATCAGTCTCTATCTCTGAATGGATACAATGGTGAGAAAAGGTTATACAGATCAAAGAGCAATAAACAATAGTTCACAGGTGAAACTCAAAAAATTAGAATATTGTGCAAAAGTTCATTTATTTCAGTAATGCAACTTAAAAGGGGAAACTAATATATGAGATAGACTCATTACATGCAAAGCAAGATAGTTCAAGCCGTGATTTGTCATAATTGTGATGATTATGGTATAAAGCTCATGAAAACCCCAAATCCACAATCTCAGAAAATTAGAATATTACATGTAAAGAGGAAATATACTAAAATAATAGTGAAACAAAAGTATTCTTGTTCTTAGAAGAGACGCTGATCAAGGAAGCCATAATCCTTTTAGCGTAACTACACGTATTCCCCGGTGACTGTCTTAAAGAGGAATGTACCAAAGTCCTTGTTTAAGCAAACATAATCTTGTCCTTAAGGCAGATGATGATTGGGATAATAATAATTGGAGAGGCGTCGGTGACGGTCCACTACAAAGGGTTTAAGGGGAAGTTGAGCGTGCTGGTCGTCGAAGGGCAACGGACCAGCCTTGTGGGGCTAGGATGGTTCAGGGCGTTGGGCATTGGGATCACCAGGATCCACCAAACGCAGAGCCACACCTCCCTGGAGGGCATCTGCAGGGAGTTCGTGGATGTCTTCGACGAACGGTTGGGGAAGTACACCGGGCCCCCGATTTCTTTTAAATTAAACCCCCTAATTCCGCCGGTCAGGATGAAGGCGAGGAGAGTCCCCTTTGCGCTAAAGCACAAGATTGAGCAGGAATTGGATAAGTTAGTGGAACAGGGGGTGCTGACGCCGGTAGATGGGGCAGACTGGGAGACCCCCATAGTTACCCTGTTAAAGGCAAATGGGGACATTAGAATCTACGCAGATTATAAGGGGACAATCAACCGGGCGTTAAGTGCGCATTCGTACCCGGTTCCCGCCGTAAGCAGCATCCTGGCATCCCTGCAAGGCAGGGCGGTATTCGCAAAATTAGATCTTGCCCAGGCTTATCAGCAGCTGCCGGTAGACCCCGAGGCAGCAAGAGCTCAGACCATCATCACCCACAAAGGGGCGTTCCGGGTAAACCGACTGCAGTTCGGGGTGAGCGTAGCTCCGGGGATTTTCCAGGAAGTCATGGAAAAAACGCTAAAGAGCCCCCAGCTACCTCAGTGATTATGTTCGCTCTTAAGCCTGGGGGGAGGAGGAATCTGGAGGGTTAAATGTAAAAATTGTAAATAAGCTGTATATAGTTAAGAAGGAACGACAGAGGATCCTCCTCACTATGGGGGAAGGGGTGCAGTGTATGCCTCCCAGCATACACAAAGGACAGCACAGCAGGAGGCTGATGGTGCAGATCAGCAGAGGGGCTGGACAGCTCCGGGCGATAACTGCTCACTCAGGATAAGCCTAATGACTTAAGCTGTTGACAGCCCCAGGCATGGTCAGCCTGGTGGGAAGCCAGGATCTACACCCATTGTCACCTGCACTGGCAGGAAGCCCAGGTTTGAACTGATTGGATGCCATCCACCTGGGCAGGTACAAATAGACACCAGGCTTCCCTGTTTCCCCAGTTCGTTCTGTTCAGAATAAACTCATCTTTACCCCAGCTCTGTGTCCGTCTCTATGTGAAGCACGCGACTTTACAACTTTAATCATACGCAGTATAAAGTCCCCTATCCTAGGGTGATGAAAGAGAGACTGAGGTTTCTATGTGAAAAACAGTGGTCACATATGGGAGTTGGGTGGCCGCCAGAGGGTACATTCAAAAACCAGCTCATCAACGACCTCAGAACCAACAAATGAGGAAAAGTACCCCAATCAATATCAGTATCTAGATCAGTGGTGTAATGCAGTAGAAGAGAAGGCAGAGGATTTGTTACAATGTCAGGCTGAAATGGTTCACCTCTGTGTTGCTAGATCTAAAGGAAAGAAGCTGGAGGTTGTGTTAAAAAGATTAAGGATGTTGGGCCTGTTGCTAAAATACCTGGCGCCCAGCTGTGTGGCAACGGCCCTGCCCGGGCTGCTCAACACCCTCTCAGGGTTGTCGGTGGAGTTTTATTTTATTTATTTATTTATTTTATTTTAATCCCATTTATATCCCGCCCTTCTCCGAAGACTCAGGGCGGCTTACAATTTAAGCACAAACCAATGTGCTTAGCAATAGCCTTCATTCTATGTATATGCCTGCTTATTAGGGCTTCCCCCCCCAAGCGGCATTATTACAAAGTCAGCTTAATTGCCCCCAACAATCTGGGTCCTCATTTTACCTACCAGGCTCATAGTTCTGGGTGACTTTAACCTGCCTTCCCTGGGAGGGTCGTCAGAGCTAGCTCAGGAGTTCATGGCTTCCATGACGGCCATGGACCTGACCCAAGTAATTCAAGGCCCGATTCATGGGGGGGGGTCACACTCTCGACCTGGTTTTCTTATCTGGACAGTGGTTGGATGATCTGGGAGGGGGTTTGCCAACTATTTTCCCCCTGTCATGGTCCGATCACTATCTCCTGTGGCTGGTCTTCCGCTATGCTATCCCCCGCTGCTGGGCTGCGGAGCCGACCACGTGGTTCTGCCCCAGGCGCCTAATGGACCCAGTACGGTTACAGATGGCGCTTGGGTCTTTACCTATCTCCCTCACTCACAGCCCGGTCGATGCCTTGGTGGATGCGTGGGAAAGGGCTGCCGCCGAGGCACTCGACCATGTTGTACCCTTGCGACCCCTCACCCGGCACAGATCCCGTTGGGCCCCATGGTTTTCTGTGGAGCTCCGGGAGATGAAGCATCAGAGACGGGGTCTAGAGAGCGGTTGGAGGTCCAGCCGGTCTGAATCTGACTGATTGCGACTAAGAACCTTTATAAGGTCTTATCTCGCGGCGATGAGGATGGCGAAGTCTAATTACTTTGCTGCCCTCATCGTGTCCGCAGATAATTGCCTGGCCACCCTGTTTAGGGTGACTCGCTCCCTCCTTAATCAGGAGATGAGGGAGGAGCCCTTACAGGGGCGGGCCGAGGAGTTTAGTCATCATCTGGCGGACAAAATTGCTCAGATCCGGGCTGGTCTGGACTCTGACTGGGCAGAGTCTGATCCAGAGGAATCAAGCAGTGTTGAGCTTGTTATCTGGACTGAGTTCGATCCTGTGTCCCCCGATGACGTGGACAGGATCATGAGGAGACTGAGCTCCACCACTTGTTTATTGGACCCGTGCCCCTCCTGGCTGGTTTATGCGTCCCGGGAGGAGACACGAGGCTGGTTCCAGGCAGTAATAACTGCTTCTTTGAGGGAGGGTGTATTCCCCGCCGCCTTGAAGGAGGCAGTGGTGAGGCCCCTTCTCAAGAAGCCTGTCCTGGACCTGGCTGTTTTGAACAACTATCGTCCGGTCTCCAACCTTCGCTTCTTGGCGAAGGTTGTTGAGAGTGTGGTGGCGCATCAGCTTCCTCTGTTCCTGGAGGAAACTGATTATCTTGACCTGTACCAATCGGGTTTCAGGCCCGGGTACAGCACGGAGACGGCATTGGTCACGCTGGTGAATGATCTCTGGTGGGCTCGGGACAGGGGGTGTTCCTCTGTCCTAGTCCTATTAGACCTCTCAGCGGCTTTTGATACCATCGACCATGGTATCCTACTGCAGTGTCTCAGGGGTTTGGGAGTGGGAGGCACTGTTTTACAGTGGTTCTCCTCCTATCTCCTGGGCCGTTCGCAGTTGGTGTTGACGGGAGGGCAGAGGTCTGCCCCACAGTCTCTCGTTTCTGGAGTTCCTCAGGGGTTGGTCCTCTCTCCCCTCTTGTTCAACATCTATATGAAGCCGCTGGGCGAGCTCATTCGTGGTTCTGGGGTGGGGTATCATCAGTATGCTGATGATACCCAACTTTTTCTTTCCACCCCGAACCAACCCAGTGATGCCCTCGACATGATGTCCCATTGCCTGGAGGCGGTCCAGGTTTGGATGGGGAGAAACAGGCTTTGTCTCAATCTTGCCAAGACTGAGTGGCTGTGCATACCGGCATCTCGGGTTAACCAGTTTGTTCCATCATTAATGATGGGGGGTGAGGTGTTACCCCCTGTTGATAGGGCTTGCAACTTGGGCGTCCTTCTGGATTCATGGCTCAGTTTTGAAGATCATATAGGAGCCGTGGCCAGGGGGGCTTTTGCCCAGGTTCTCCTGGTGTGCCAGTTGCAGCCCTATCTGGACCGAGATGCCCTACGCACAGTCACCCATGCACTCGTGACCTCCCGGCTAGACTACTGCAACGCTCTCTACATGGGGCTGCCCTTGAGGACCACTCGAAGGCTTCAGCTGGTGCAGAATGCAGTTTGTTCCATCATTAATGATGGGGGGTGAGGTGTTACCCCCCGTTGATAGGGCTCGCAACTGGGGCGTCCTCCTGGATTCACGGCTCAGTTTTGAAGATCATATAGGAGCCGTGGCCAGGGGGGCTTTTGCCCAGGTTCTCCTGGTGCGCCAGTTGCAGCCCTATCTGGACCAAGATGCCCTACGCACAGTCACCCATGCACTCGTGACCTCCCGGCTAGACTACTGCAACGCTCTCTACATGGGGCTGCCCTTGAGGACCTACTCGACTGCTGCAGCTGGTGCAGAATGCAGCCGTGCAAGTTGTGATTGGAGTTTCCCGATACTCCCATGTAACGCCTCTTCTCCGCGAGCTGCATTGGCTTCCAGTTGCCCTCCAGGTGAGATTCAAGGTGCTGGTGATGACCTATAAATCCCTAAATGGCTTGGGTCCGGATTATTTGAGGGAACACCTGCTGCCGGCATCAACTTCCCATTGTCCTGTGCGCTCCCGCAGGGAGGGCCTTCTTAGGGTACCACCGGTGAAGGATTGCTGGCAGGTGACTCCCAGAGAGAGGGCCTTCCCTGTGGGTGCGCCTGCCCTTTGGAACCAACTTCCTATGGAACTTAGGACTGCCCCCGACCTCCGTTCGTTCCGCCGGGACCTTAAAACTTGGCTCTTTGAGCTGTCTGGCCTAGACTGAGGGGGTTTTAATTGGGTTTGAAAGTTTTAATTTTGGGGCTTAAATTTAATTACTTGTTTTACATTTATTTTAACTTTTGTATTGTATGGTTTTAATTGCCCTGTAAACCGCCCTGAGTCCTACGGGAATAGGGCGGTATAGAAGTCAAAATAATAAATAAATAAATAAATAAATAAAATATCTGAAACCAAGGTGTTAAAAATGAAGAAAGAGGTATTGGTTGAGGAGGAGGTGATTCTTAGACCCCCTCCGTATGTGCCGCGTCCGTAATCGCAACTGCAAGCGGCAGCAGCTGCTGCAGCGCTAAGTGAAGCGCAGTCAGCAGTAAGACAGAATCAGAGAAGACAGGAGCCTATGGCTCCTAAGGACGAAGGGAGTTTCTCTGTGAGTGAGAATGGTGAGATAGGTGGAGGTAGTAGTATGGCAAGCACTCCGTTGGAGCACATGCTCAAGGGAGTTGATACATACTTCAATCATGCCCAATATAGGGTCCCTTATCCGAAAGCCACTAAGAAAAGTTTGAAGGACGGCAATACAGCCAAATAAATGAACCCCCTGGTTCAAGTCCAGAGGGCGGTAGGAGGCAGGATAGAGGAGGAAGATGAAGAAATCAGGGTGGCGTCTCCAGTAGCCAAGCATAAAAGGAGAGGGGGGAACTAATGGCACCCTGAAGGCAGGCTGATCAGAGAGCCATTGATGCCATAGGACAAGCAAACGTGCAACCTGTTTGCTAATATGTTCCTTTCACCGCAACTGATTTGTTCAATTGGAAACAATGTTACAGATCTGTCAGGGAAGTCCAAAGAGTTAACCGAACTAAAACAAGTGGAGAGCTGCGGTTAGGAAGTGTGTTATAGACAGGTATCCTAATGCGCAGAATATACAGGCAGAATTACAGACAAGGGCACTGGAGCAGGATCCAGATTGAAATGTTAGAGATGCAGCGCAAAGGATGTTGTTGTGGGAATAGCAGAATTTAAAGGTAGAGGTGCTTCGGAAGGCAGGAAAACCCCCTGTGAATATGTCTAAGCCGTCTTTGGTAATGCAGGAAGCAGAAGAAAGCCCGGAGAGGTTTTTTTTTTTTGCAAAGGTTGATTGAGGTTTATGAGCTGTATACACAGATAGATCTGAGACACGCAGATAATGTATGAATGCTGAATGAGAGATTCATAGCAAAAAGTTATGGTGATATCAGGAAAAAGTTACAGAGGTTGGAAGGAGCTTTGGGAAAGAATACCAGAAGTGGCAAGGAAAGTGTATGTGAACAGGGATGAGGTGGAGAAGAGAGAGAGAGGGGAGCATGAATGCAGAGGAAAACGGAATTGTTGGTGGTAGCTTTGCAAGGGAATACACCGCTTGGGCCAGAAGGTTTTGGAAGAGAAGGTTTTGGAAGAGAAGGTTTTGAAAGAGAAGGTTTTGGAAGAGAAGGTTTTGGAAGAGGAAGGTCTATAGGCACGGTACAGAATAGATCTACCTTGAGAGGTAGAGAATTCTTTTTTTATTGAAAAGTTTTACAGTACAATTTTTTTAAGTAATAATAAAAAAACTCCCTCCTTCCCCCTCCCCTTCCCCCAACCCTCCCCTCCCCTCCCCCCCTCCCCGACTTCCCAGAGCTGAATACAGGGTATAAACTTACAAACGTAAGCTAAAATATGCTAACAACAAAAATAAAACATTAAATTCTATCGCACTTTAACTCTCCGTAAACATAACTATATTACTAACAAATAAGAAATAACTACTAATACATCGTATACCACTACTTATTCAAATGCTAAATGAAACTTTTTAGTCCCATATTTATTCTGAATATATTCAATCCATCTTCTCCATTCCACAATATATCTCTGTTGCGACTGTTCTTTCAAATATGCTGAAATCTTTGCCATTTCCGCCAAATTAGAAACTTTCAAAGTCCACTCTTGTATAGTAGGCAGTTCCTCCTTCTTCCAATATTGCGCTACTAAAAGTCTTGCTGCCGTAATTAAATTCAACATCAATTTAGTATCTATAACAGTAAAATCTGTAATAATACCCAACAAAAACAACTGCAGAGAAAACCTTATCTTTTTCTTAAATAACTTTTGCATATTCCACCAAATTTTAATCCAAAAAGCTTTGACTTTTTTACAAGTCCACCATATGTGAAAGTACGTTGCATCCTCACAACCACACCTCCAACATTTGGGCTGGCAGTTCGGATACATACTTGCTAGTTTTTTAGGGTCTAAGTGCCACCTATAAAACATTTTGTAAAAATTCTCTCTTAAATTTTGGGCCTGTGTAAATTTTACGTTTCTAACCCAAATCTTTTCCCAAGTATCCATTGTAATAACCTCCTGAAAATTCTGGGCCCATTTTATCATACAATCTTTGACAAGATCCGTTTCTGAGTCAATTTCTATCAATGCATTATATATCCTTTTTATATGTGCTTGACCTTGATCTCTAATTTGTTTTACCAAATTTCCATCAGTTATTGAAATACCAACTTTCTGATCTTCTTTCCATCTTGCTTGCAACTGCCCATACTGGAACCAAGTTTGTACAATCTTTTCTTCTTTTAAAATATTATATGGCTTTAATTGCCATACATTCCTTTCTATCCTTCAAATTTCTTTGTATGTAATCACATCATGTTTAAATCCAACATTTATATTTTCTATTGCATGTTTAGGTATTGCCCAAATTGGTATTTTATAATTTAACTTATGTCTATATTTTTTCCATACTCGCAACAGAGCATATCTTAATATATGTATCTTAAAAACATTATCCACCTTCTTATCATACAATAAGTATGCATGCCAACCAAATAACAAATCATAACCCTCGAGATTTAATAATCTCCCTTGTGTTAAATTAAACCAGACACTAATTGAAGATAGAGCAGCAGCCTCATAGTATAATTTAAGATTAGGCATTTTAAGACCACCTCTTTCACATACATCTTGCATTATCTTAAATTTAACTCGTGGTTTTTTCCCTGCCCAAACAAATTTATTAATACCTTTCTGCCATTCCTCCAAATTTAGATCCTTGTTAAGTATTGGTATCATTTGAAACAAAAATAGAAATTTTGGCAAAACATCCATTTTTACTGCTGCAATTCTTCCCAATAAAGATAATTGTAATTTTTTCCAACCATCTAGCTCTTTTTGTATTTTTAACCATAACAATTCATAATTATATTTATATAATTTCACATTTGAAGCTGAAAGATATACCCCCAAATATTTATTCCAAATCCCGTTAACTCTTCTAAAACAACCTTTTGTTCTATAGTCATATTTTTAGACAATATTTTAGTTTTTTGCGTATTTATCTTAAATCCAGAGACTTTCCCATATGAGGTTATTATCTCCATCAACTCTACCACTGAGTAAGTCGGTTGACTTACTGTAATAACCAGGTCGTCCGCAAACGCTCTCAATCTACCTTGAGAGGTAGAGAATTCTGAGGGAGTCGAGGAAGTAAAAGAAGAATGGAGAGTTCTGAAACCTGTCACATGTTTTTTAAATGGATTTCAAATCCAACATGAGTTTCTATACATTCCTGAATGCCCAATACCCTTGTTAGGCAGAGATTTACTTAGCAAACTAGGAGCTATAATCTCTTTGGATGAGGGTCAGCAGAAACTTAAAATAAAACACCAGCCTGAAGCAATGTGGAGACTTATGATAGCTAGGCCAGCTATTGAAGAAAAATGAGGAGAAATGGAGGTGAAACCTTTGGCGACGCCAATTCATATTCGTCAGCACCCATGCTCTAATGAAGCCACAGCTGCGATATATGAAAGCATTCAAAAATATCTTAAAGCAGGGATTTTGGTGCCTATTCAGTCGCCTTGGAACACTCCCATTTTAGCTTGATTCCGCCGACTGCTAGGTGGTTCTCAGTGATAGACTTAAAGGATGCCTTTTTCATGATCCCAATCCACAAGATTAGTCAGCCATTGTTTGCGTTTGAGTGGGAAAGCCCGGGGTCGGATCAGAAGAGGCAATACACATGGACTCAGCTTCCCCAGGGGTTTAAAAATTCACCCACCTTATTTGGTAATGCCCTAGGAAAAGACTTGCAGAATTATGTACCTTGGCAACCTGGAGATATAGTTTTACAGTATGTAGATGATGTCTTGATAACAGACAGGACAGAGGACTTGTGTTGGGAAAATATGAAAACTCTTTTGCATCTGTTATTAATTTAATTAATTTAATTTAATTTATTGAGATTTCTATACCGCCCTTCTCCCTAAGGGACTCAGGGCGGTTCACAGGGCATATATAAATAACAATACAAAAATTAAAAAACAATTAAATCAATGCCCAAGTTAAAACAAGAATGATAAAACAAGCCTATAAAAACCCATATACCCCCATCAGGCCAGACCCGCTAGTTCAAATAAATGGGTCTTCAACCCGCGACGGAAGGATCGGAGGTCTGATGCCGTCCGGAGCTCAACCGGCAGTTGGTTCCATAATGCCGGAGCACCCACAGAGAAGGCCCTCCCCCTGGGGGCCACCAGTCGACATTCCTTGACCGGAGGCACCCTGAGGAGGCCCTCTCTGTGGGCACGCACAGGGCGGAGGGGAGTCGACGCCGGCAGCAGGTAGTCCTCGAGGTATCGCGGACCCATGCCATGTAGGGACTTAAAGATCATAACCAAAACCTTGAACCTTACCCGGAAGACAACTGGTAACCAATGCAGCTCACGGAGCAAAGGTGTAACATGGGAGTACCGGGAAACTCCCAAGACAACTCTCGCGGCCGCATTCTGTACCAGTTGGAGCCTCCGAGTAGTCTTCAAGGGAAGCCCCATGTAGAGAGCATTACAGTAGTCTAGGCGAGAGGTCACGAGCGCATGAGTGACCGCACATAAGGCCTCCCGGTCCAGATAGGGCCGCAACTGGCGCACCAGGCGAACCTGGGCAAAAGCCCCCCTAGTCACAGCTACTATATGATCCTCCAAAGTGAGTCGTGAATCTAGGAGGACTCCCAAGTTGCGAGCCCTATCCACAGGGGGTAAAAGCTCACCCCCCATAGAAAGAGATGGAACATCCCAGGTGTCCCGGGAAGCCGGAATGTACAGCCACTCAGTCTTGTCAGGGTTGAGTTGAAGTCTGTTCCTCCCCATCCAGACCCGAACCGCCTCCAGGCAACGGGACATCACAGCGAGGGCATCACTGGGGTGGTTTGGGGTCGAAATAAAAAGTTGGGTATCATCAGCATATTGATGATACCCAACTCCAAAACCACGAATGATCTCACCCAGCGGTTTCATATAGATGTTGAACAGGAGAGGCGAGAGGACCGACCCCTGAGGAACTCCACAAGCGAGAGTCCTAGGGCTCGACCTCTGCCCCCCTGCCAAAACCGACTGCGAGCGTCCCAGGAGATAGGAGGAGAACCACTGAAAAACCGTGCCTCCCACTCCCAATCCCCTGAGACGCCGCAGCAGGATACCATGGTCGATGGTATCGAAAGCCGCCGAGAGGTCTAATAGGACTAGGACAGAGGAATATCCCCTATCCCGAGCCCTCCAGAGATAATTCACCAGAGCGACCAATGCCGTCTCTGTGCTGTGCCCGGGCCTGAAACCCGATTGGTAAGGGTCCAGATAATCCGCTTCATCCAGGACCAGAGGGAGCTGATGCGCCACCACACTCTCAACAACCTTCGCAAGAAAGCGAAGGTTGGAGACTGGACGAAAGTTGTTCAATACAGCTGGGTCCAAGGCAGGCTTCTTGAGGAGAGGTCTCACCACCGCCTCCTTCAAGACGGTGGGGAAATAACCCTCGCTCAAAGAAGCAGATATAACCGCCTGGAGCCAGCCTCGTGTCCTCTCCCTAGCTGCATAAACCAGCCAAGAAGGGCACGGATCCAATAAACATGTGGTGGAACTCAGCTTCCCCATAATCCTGTCCACTTCATCAGGGGTCACAGAATCAAACTCCTCCCAGATAACATTGACAGGACCGCCCGTGTCCTGATCGCCAGACTCTGCCCAGCTGGAGTCCAAACCGGTCCGAATCCGAGCGATTTTATCCGACAGATGTTGACTAAACTCCTCAGCACGACCCTGCAAGGGATCCTCCCTCACCTCCTGAGTAAGAAGGGAGCGAGTCACCCTAAACAAGGCGGCCGGGCGATTATCTGCGGACGCGATGAGGGTGGAGAAGTAATTACACCTCGCCTCCCTCATCGCAGCGAGATAAGACCTAATATAGGTTCTTAACCGCAATCGGTCGGGTTCAGATCGGCTGGACCTCCAGCAGCTCTCTAGGCCCCGTTTCCGACGCTTCATCTCCCGGAGCTCTGCGGAGAACCATGGAGCTCGCTGGGATCTGCACCGGGTCAGGGGCCGCAAGGGTACAACCCGGTCAAGTGCCTCAGTGGCTGCCCTTTCCCAGGCTTCCACTAAGGCATCCGCCGAGTTGTGAGCAATGGAGGCAGGTGGGGACCCCAGCGCCGCTTGGAATCTATCAGGATCCATTAGGCGCCTGGGGCGGTACCATCTGATTGGCTCCGTACCCCCACGGCGGGGGGTGGCAAAATGGAAGACCAGCCGCAGGAGGTGATGATCGGTCCATGACAGGGGCATAATAAATGGAAAGCCCCCACCAAGATCATCCAACCACCGTCCAGATAAGAAAATCAGGTCAAGGGTGTGGCCTCCCTCATGAGTTGGTTCAGAAATTACCTGCGTCAGGTCCATGGCCGTCATGGAAGCCATGAACTCCCGAGCGAGCTCAGATGAGCCTCCCAGGGATGGTAGATTGAAGTCACCCAAAACTATAAGTTTGGGGAACTCAACCACCAACCCCGAGAGGATATCGAGCAGCTCGGGCAGGGCTGCCGCTGCGCTACTAGGCGAAATGTACACGAGCAGCAAGCCCAACTGCGCCCCAGAACCAAATCTCACAAAGAGAGACTCACACCCGACTATCTGAGGAACGGTGGTCTCCCGCGGACATAAGGTCTCCCTAATGATCACCGCCACACCCCCTCCCCTACCTTGAGCTCGAGGCTGGTGTAGCACCCGGAAGCCTGGTGGGCAAAGGTCAACCAAAGGGACCCCACCCTCTGGGCCCAACCAAGTCTCCGTGATGCAAGCCAGGTCCGCATGCTCACCCTCAACTAAATCCCTAACAAGGGGAGCTTTGTTAACCACGGACCTGGCATTCAGGTACACCAGCCGGAGCTCAGGAGGCTGCACATCCTCGCTCCCGGAACCTCGGGAAAGAAGCAGAGGGTCGGAGCGCCTCACCGCTTGCAGATAGCGGAGACGGCCCTCCCGGTAACGATATGGCCCCCTGTCTATCCGCCTGCTGCCATTCCCCGTCGTGGGAATTGGTAATCCCACGACCCGCTCATGAGCCCCGGAGACAACGACCCCCCGTTCTCCCCCCACGCGGTCAGACCCAAGTCTGGCCTGAACTATGGTTGATTGGCCGCCCCCCATAGCCAGACAACCCCCATCTCCCACCCCTCTCCCCAACCCCATAAAAATTTTTGATAAAAACATAATCAGGGGCCTCTTATTAAATTTATGTTGATGGCCCCTGCCCAGCCATCTCTCAGAGACCCAAAACTCGGGCCCTTCATCGAGGTTAGGATTTAAAGAGGCGGGTCGCACCCAGGCGAGGGGGGCACCCCTGAGGGCGAGCAAGTCCGTGCTAGTATATTGTCACATGTTAGTCCAGCAAGTCCAGAATAGGCAGTCCCGGAGGTGATCATGTCCATAGGAGGGTCGAAGGCCGGAAAAGAAAATATCTGGATCCACACCCAACTGCACTGCCACTCAGTTGGGTGCCCCAGTAAACAGGCCACCCCCGCCCTCTCACGGCAGGTTGCAGCTCTGTACCTGGGGGTGGTCAAAGATATACTCTGGGTAGGCATGCCCCATAGAGCTCCCACCTCTATGGGGCTGCAGATGTAAAAGTCAGCCACTCTCCCACCGTGGCTGGTACCCAGGACCGACCGAATCCAAAGGGGAGAGGGGGAGGTAGGCAAAGTTAATAGATGTATATATTCAGGCAGAAGGGTAGACGGGCCAAGATAGAAGAAATGGTCTGAAAGCGTCATCACTGCCGCTAAAACGGTCCAAAAGCGGTATAAGGACCACCTGTCGCCGTTGCTCCATTGAAGCGGTCCGAAGATGCCGATGCCAACACAAGCGGTCCGAGGCAGCACAGAAAACATCATCGCCGCTGGGATAACTCTCAGTCGCCCTCTCCGCCGCCAAAACGGCCCGAGGACGACAGCGTCACCAAAAGCAGCCTGATGCGGTCTGGGGTAAGATGGAAACACCACCGCCGGCGAGAGGGGCCAAAAGTCCGAGAAACGTCGCAGCCAATCACCGGCCTCCACAAACGGCCCGAATAGGCCAGAAAACACTGATGCCGCCGAAGTGGCCCTGATATCCTGTCAGTATCCACAGGTGTTTGATAGAATTGCTAAGGATGCTTGTCAAGCCACCAGCCAATCCTGAAGCCTGCAAGTATGTGGGTTATGTGTTCAGAAAGGGAATGTGTGTAAAAGCTTGTACAATGGAACTCCCCCTCCTCTGACTTTGGATTGTGGTATCCTGGTATTTTGGGGAGGGGAACATATAAGAATGATCCCTCAGTTGAGGCCTGGATGGAGAGGAACTTGTGTTTTGCACATATTAGAAGATGGTGTAACAATCAAGAGATCAAAGAAGTGAGGCCCTGGTAAGACAAGAATCATAACCCGTTCATTCTGCCAGGACCTGAAGACCTGGCTCTTCGAGCTCTCTGGCCCAGGCTGAGGATTAATCTTATTTTAACTGGGGTTTTATTTATACAGGGACAAATATAATTTTTTTAAACTTGTTTTTAACTTTTGTATCTTGGTTTTAATTACCCTGTAAACCACCCTGAGTCTTTCGGGAAAGGGCGGTATATAAATGTAATAAAATAAATAAATAAAAATAAATAAGGGCCATAAGTCACTAAGGATGTGAACCTTGTGTGAATGGACAAACCCTGACAGCCAGTGGATCAGTGCCAAAAACCTGTACCCAATTAAAGTTGCCAGTATGCACTTTCAATCAAGTAATATATAAATATATTACTAATATATAAAAAGTGTAATGGGTCATTAAAATGTTATAGGGATGAACAGTATAAGGTATGGACATGTTTGGGAAATGCCTCTGAACCTTTAAAGTTTGATATGACTATCATGCCTTATCTGAACTCCAACAAAGAAGAGGAATGGGTAGCCCCTAGTGACATGTACTGGATTTGTGGCACCTTTGCTTATGAGGTGTTACCTAAGAATTGGTCAGGATCATGTGTATTAGGTTGGATAAAGCCCTCATTCTTTCTTTTGCCAATACGGTCACGACAGGTGCTTGGTGTGCCAGTCTATGATCAAATGGGAAATCGAAGAAAAAGAGAGGTTGACACAGCCTTCTCTAATTTCCCTTGTAGAGAATCCGATTATTATGAGAAAATGGGGGATTTATGGAATTCAGAAAGGATAGTTTGTGTGTATGGCCAAGCAACCTGGGCAGAGGATGTCACCTATGGTTACAGAACACCAATCTATATGATAAACCGTATAATTAGGCTGCAGGCTGTTGTGGATCTGGCAGGGCAACGCCTAGATAAAGCCTTAAACTTGTTAGCTGTAACCACTGATAAAATCCGGACAGCTGTCTATCAAAACTGATTGGCTTTGGATTATCTATTGGCAAAAGAAGATGGAGTGTGTGGAAAATTCAATCTTTCTAATTGTTGTTTTCAAATTGACGAAACTGGACAGGTAAACAATTAACCACTGAAATGAGGCAATTGACACACAATGCAGATCAAACCTGGAAGGGTTTTAATTTCCAAGAGATTTTCAGTGGATGGTTTCCCAAACTTCCAGGGTTACAAGCCATCGTGGCTCTTATAGGACTGCAGGATGTGCGTTGATTCCTTGTATCTTGCCTGTTTTTATAAGAACTATATCCAAAAGCTTAGCCTTGCTTGCTGAAAGAAAAGCTACTGCACAAGTAATGGCAATGTGGGAATATGAGAGGTTACAAACCAAAGAAGACCTCTGTTGAGACTCATCGTCACAAGTTGAGATAAGTCTCAAAAGGGGGGAATAAAGAGGAAATATACTAAAATAATAGTGAAACAAAAGTATTCTTGTTCTTAGAAGAGACGCTGATCGAGGAAGCCATAATCCTGTTAGTGTAACTACACGTATTCCCCGGTGACTGTCTTAAAGAGGAATGTACTAAAGTTCTTGTTTAAGCAAACATAGTCTTGTCCTTAAGGCAGATGATGATTGGGATAATTATATCCTGTCTGTGAAACTAAACGTACTGCAAGTAATTTTCTTCTGTAAACTGTCTTCGTATAAGAATGTGTAGAATATTAACCACATAAATAACAATGTATAACAATGTATAACTAGGAATTAGAGGTGTATAAAAATGTCTGTTTATGAGCCCTTCGGGGTTCAGACTTTTGCTTTGTTCAAGCCTTCTGAACCTGCGCATTAAACTTTTCCTTTCCTGAAGAGCTGGCGTGAGTCTCTTCTTTCTATAACACATGCAATCAATAAAACAAGGAGTGCACATAGAACAATATCGGACCTCTGAAAAGTATAAGCATGCATATGTACTCAGTACTTGGTTTGGGCCCCTTTTGCAGCAATTACTGCCTCAATGCAGCGTGGCATGGAAGCTGTCAGCCTGTGGCACTGCTGAGCTGTTATGGAAGACCAGGATGCTTCAATAGCGGCCTTCAGCTCTTCTGCATTGTTCAGTCTCATGTCTCTCATCTTTCTCTTGGCAATGCCCCATAGATTCTCTATGGGGTTCAGGTCAGGCGAGTTTGCTGGCCAATCAAGCACAGTAATCCCACGGTCATTGAACCAGCTTTTGGTGCTTTTGGCAGTGTGGGCAGGTGCCACGTGCTGCTGGAAAATGAAGTCAGCATCCCCATAAAGCTCGTCTGCGGAAGGAAGCAAGAAGTGCTCCAAAATCTCCTGGTAGACGGCTGCGTTGACCCTGGACTTAATGAAGCACAGTGGACCAACACCAGCAGATGACATGGCTCCCCAAATCAACACAGACTGTGGAAACTTCACACTGGACTTCAAGCATCTTGCAGTGTGTGCCTCTCCATTCTTCCTGCAGACTCTGGGTCATTGGTTTCCAAATGAGATGCAAAAGTTGCTCTCATCAGAAAAGAGGACTTTGGACCACTGAGCAACAGACCAGGACTGTTTTTCTTTAGCCCAGGTAAGACGCTTCTGACGTTGTTTGTTGTTCAGGAGCGGCTTAACAAGAGGAATATGACATTTGAAGCCCATGTCCAGGATCCGTCTGTGTGTGGTGGCTCTTGATGCACTGACTCCAGTCTCAGTCCACTCCTTGTGAAAGTCCCCAACACTTTTGAATGGCCTTTTCCTGACAATCCTCTCCAGGCTGCGGTCATCCCTGCTGCTTGTGCACCTTTTTCTTCCACACTTTTCCCTTCCACATAACTTTCTATTAATGTGCTTTGATACAGCACTTTGGGAACATCCAACTTCTTTTGCAATTACCTTTTGAGGCTTTCCCTCCTTATGGAGGGTGTCAATGATGGTTTTCTGCACAATTGTCAGGTCAGCAGTCTTCCCCATGATTGTGATTCCTACTGAACCAGACTGAGAGACCATTTCAAGGCTCAGGAACCCTTTGCAGGTGTTATGTATATAGATGTATATAGTTGGGTGACCATATGAGCAGTGGCCACTGACACCACCAGGTGGCACTATACCGCGACTGGATTGGTTGGCTTGTGGACAATTCAGTCAAAGGGATCGGCCTGAGGTGTACCTGGCCAGGTATATAAGTGTTCTGAACCAGCCAACTACCGGCCTTGTAATAAAGCAAACCCCTATTCAAGCAGTAGAGACTGGAGAGCGTCCAAGGCTGAAAAGCATCTGCCAAGATTTATTAGTCAATTAACAGAACAAGAAACAAAAACACTGGAACTTGAATCCTCAAGCGGAAGGGTTGCTTTCAGCAACCAGCCCTTCCCCAAACACTCCTTTTATTTAGAGTTCAGGGCGTGGCCTCCCTCTGCCTCCTCCCGAGGAGACCCGCAGCCTTTCTCTGCTTGGTCCTGCTCGACTGCCTCCTGCGTCGGGCGTCCTTGAACAGGGCCAGCTGTGGGTCATCATCCTCTGCACTATCAGGCTCACGCAGCTGAGAAGAGGGCCCCGGCTGGGAGCTCTGCCAAGCCTCCAAGCCATCATCAGCCAGTTCGTCTCCCTCCTCCCCCTCATCTGAGTCATCCGATACATCTGAGCTGGCTGCCGTACCCACAGGCTGGCCCTGAGTCACAACACTATCCCGCACCGCAGGGCCCTTCCCCCGGGGCTGCCGATCCGGATGCGTTCGGGATGGGAATTGTTCGTGAAACGCAGTCACCAACGCAGGGGCATGAACGGCGGTCGCGTCTTCCCATGTGAAGTCCTCCGGCCCGTACCCTTTCCACTCGATCAGGTACTGGAAGCGACCTTTCAGCCAACGGGAATCCCGGATGCTGGCGACCTCGTACTCGGGGGTGCTGCCTCCATCACGAGGTCCTGATGGGGGAGGTTCCGCTTGGCGAAGTGGACAAGCCGGTTGTTCGGGGACCAACAAGGACCGATGGAAGACGGGATGCACGCGCAGGGAACGTGGCAGAGTTAAACGATAGGCGACCGGATTGATGATGGCCTCGACTGGGAACGGTCCAAGGTAACGGTGGTCCAGCTTCCTCACCGGCCGAGTGGATGGTAGGTTCCTGGTGGACAGCCAGACCCGATCCCCCACCGATAGTGGAGGCGTATCCCTTCTCGACCGATCGGCGAACCTCTTGTAGTCGGCCTTGGCCTTCTCCAGCTGCCGTCGCACCAACCGATGGATCGCCTGTAACTCTGCCATGAATTCGTTCGCTGCCGGCTCCGGTGAGTCCACGGGAGAAAGGGGGAAAAACCGGGGGTGATAACCCACGTTGGCCAAGAACGGTGTCATCTGCGTGGAGGTGTGCTGCGAGTTGTTAAAAGCAAACTCGGCTATGGCCAAATAGTCCACCCAATTGTCCTGCTGCAGGTTAACGTAGCAGCGCAGATACTGCTCTAAGATGCCAATGACCTTCTCGGTACACCCATCGGTCTGAGGATGATGCGCGGACGAGAGGCAAACCTTAATGTCCAACGCCCGCATCAACTCCTGCCAGAAGCGGGCTGTAAACTGGGCCCCCCTATCGGAGACGACTCTATCGGGAAGGCCGTGCAGCCGGAACACCTGTTGGATGAACATGCGACTAGTGGCGCGAGCTGACGGTAAGCCGCGACAGGGGATGAAGTGCGCCATCTTGGTCAACATGTCCACCACCACAAACACTGTCGTGAAGCCGGAGGATGGGGGTAGATCCGTCAGAAAGTCCATGGACACAGCCCCCCAGGGTCTCTTGGGTGTTGGCAACGGCTGCAGTAAACCAGGCGGGGCCCCTGTCGCTGACTTGGCCTGCCTGCATGGGATGCAGGAGGTGACATAAGACTGGACGTCATGTCGGACTCGGGGCCACCAGAAGGTACGGGAGACCAGGTTCAGAGTCTTGAACAGGCCAAAATGCCCCGCAGCCGGGTTATCATGACACTGGCTGAGGACGAGTCCCCTGAGTGGCCCTCCCGGAACATAGAGCCGGTCACGATAATACAGGAGTCCATCCGTGACCGACCAAGGCGAATCTGGCCCCACCTCTTCCTTCTGCTGAGCCACCCACGCCTCCTGCTGCTGCGCCTCCCGGATCCGAGCCCGTATATCCACCGGCTCCCGCACCGCAGCAAAAGACTCGACGGGGATCACGGTCCTGGGCGGAAGCTTGTCTTCCGCTTGGGTGTACTCGGGCTTCCTGGACAGAGCATCCGCTCTCTGGTTGTGCCCGCTTGGTATGTACCTGTTCTGAACCAGCCCTCTTCTCGCAACCCCTATTCAAAAAGAAGAGTCTGGAGAGCGTCCAAGGCTAAAAGGCTACTGCCAAGATTTAATTACGCAGTTAACAAAAACACTAGAGCTTGTCTTCTCAAGCGGAAAAGTTGATTTCAGCAACCAGCCCCTCCCCAAACACTCCTTTTATAGAGAGCTCAGGGCGTGGTCTCCCTGTGCCTCCTCCCGAGGAGTCTCACAGCCTTTCTTTGTTTGTTCCTGCTCGACTGCCTCCTGCATCGGGCGTCCTTGAACAGGGCCAGCTGTGGGTCATCTTCCTCCGCACTCTCGGGCTCACGCAGCTGAGAAGAGGTCCCCGGCTGAGGACTCTGCAAAGCCTCCAAATCATCATCAGCCGGTTCGTTTCCCTCCTCCCCCACATCTGAGTCCTCCGATACATCGGAGCCGGCTGTCGGACCCACAGGCTGGCCCTGAGTCACAACAGTACCGCACCCGGAAGTCAAACCTCGCAAAGAAGAGGGACCACCGGATCTGGCGTTGGTTCAAATTCCGAGCGGTCTGCAGGCTTTCCAGATTCTTGTGGTCCGTCCGGACCTCGATTTGATGCCGCGCCCCCTCCAGATGATGCCTCCAAGCCTCGAACGCCGCCTTGATGGCCAGCAGCTCCTTCTCCCAGATGGTATAGTTGCGCTCCGAGGGATTCAATTTCCAGGAGTGATACGCGCAAGGGAAAAGGGTACCGCTGGGCGTCGTTGCCTGGAGTAACACGGCCCCAATGGCAATGTCGGAGGCGTCCGCCTCCACGACAAACGGCCGTTGCGGGTCAGGATGCTTCAAGATGGGCTCCTTCATGAAGGCGTCCTTCAAAGCCTGGAACGCCTGTTGTTCGGGGGCGTTCCACTGGAACCGAGTCTTCTTCTGCAGGAGCCGGGTGAGGGGGGCTGTCAAGGCAGCAAAGCCAGGGATGAATGTTCGATAGTAGTTGGCGAATCCAAGAAGTCGCTGAACATCCTTCACGCGACGCGGGGGTTGCCAACTCTGCAACAACTCAACTTTACTCGGTTCCATGGCGATGCCCTCAGGAGAAATGCGGTGACCCAGGAAATCGATGGTCACCTGGTAGAACTGGCACTTCTCCAACTTGGCAAACAGCCGATGTTTCCGGAGGCGCTGCAGGACCTGACGGAGATGCTGATGATGCGCTTCACGCGACGGGGAGTAAATCAGGATGTCGTCCAGGTAAATCACGACAAACTGGTCCAACAGATCCCGAAAGATGTCGTTCATAAAATGCTGAAACACAGCGGGGGCGTTGGTCAGGCCAAACGGCATCACCGTGTACTTGAAATGTCCATAGCGAGTACCAAACGCCGTCTTCCACTCGTCACCCGGCCGAACCCTGACGAGGTTGTAAGCTCCACGCAGGTCCAGTTTCGTGAAGATCTTAGCCTCCCGGAGTCGGTCCAAGAGCTCGGGGATGAGGGGCAGCGGGTAGCGGTTACGCACCGTGATGGCGTTGAGTTTCCGGTAGTCACAGCAAAGCCGTAACTCGCCCGACTTCTTTTTGACGAAGAGCACGGGCGCAGACACTGGCGAGGACGAGGGCCGGGTGAAACCACGAGCCAAATTCTTTGTCAGGAAGTCCCGCAATGCAGCCAACTCGGGCTCCGACATGGAGTACAAACGCCCCACTGGGAGAGGCGCATCAGGGACTAGATCAATGGAGCAGTCATAGGGCCTGTGCGGGGGTAATTGATCCGCCTCTGACTCGCTGAACACATCAGCAAAGTCGGACAGTTCGGGAGGCAAGGAAACCCCTGAGGAACCCTCCACCTGGCCGGCACAGATATGGCGGGTGTGGTCCACGCACTGCAAACTTGGGAAGGTGACCAAGTTCTGAGACCAATAGATCTGTGGATCATGTGCCCGGAGCCACGCCAGTCCCAAGACCACGGGGAAGTGCAGATCCGAAGTGATGTAGAACTGGATGGCCTCCACATGGGAACTGATGGCCATACACACTGGTTGCGTGGCGGCCGTAATAGGCCCGGACAGGAGCACTCGACCATCGATGGTCTCCACTAGCATGGGCGGATCCACCGGACACTGGGGAACAGCCCATTTGGCCACAAAGGCCGAGTCCATAAAGTTAGTGGTAGCCCCAGAGTCAATTAAGGCATGGACCGGAATCCCCTCTGGCTTGCCAGGAAGGATCAGACGTGCCTCCAATATCAAATGCCGTGGAGGTTCACAGGCACCGTCGGAACGGCGTCGCTCGACGTGGTCGTTGTGAGTCGCCCGATCTATCACACCGTCTAGATCGGGCTCGGGCCGTTTCCCGACAGCAAAGTAGAGGACTTTCTCGGGGCAGGCTTGGTCACTGACGCCCGCTGACGCTTCTTCGGGCAAGAAGCAGCCAAATGTCCAGGGTCCCCACAGTAAAAACACAACCCCCCCGATCGTCGTCTGTCCATTTCCGTCACCGAGAGACGGGACCTGGCGGCACCCAGCTCCATTGGCTCCTCCCTCTGGACTGGGGGCTCACGCACAACAGGGGCGGCAGGGGTCTGTGGGGTGGCACGGCGACTCTTTCGCTGCTGCAGCCGGGCATCGATCCGCAGACAAAGATGGATCAGCCCATTCAGGTCTGAGGGAATGTCCACGCGGGCCAGCTCATCCAACATCTCCTCCGACAAGCCATCCTGGAAGGCATCCACGAGCGCAGCCTCATTCCAGGCGGAATCCTGGCTAAGCAGCCGGAAATTGCTGATATAGGCCTGCAGGGGGCGCTGACCCTGCCTCAAAGCTTTCAGGCGTCGGGTGGCGGTCTGCGCCTTAATTGGGTCATCATACATGAGGCGCATATGGTCACAAAACCCCCCAAAGTTATCCAACAAAGGGCTAGGCTGTGCCAGCAGAGGCGTGCCCCAACGAGCTGCATCCCCCGACAGAAGGCTCAACACGAATCCCACCTTATCTCGGTCAGTGGGGAAATCAGCTGCTCTCACGCTGATAAAAAGCTGGCATTGTCCCAGGAAGGCAGGAAACAGTTCTGGATTGCCAGCAAATTTATCCGGCATAGCTATCTGACATTTCCTCCTGGGTGGGGGTGCAGCATGTACCTGAGCTTGCAGTTGAGCCACCTGAGCTGCCAACAAAGTGAGTTGCTGGGTGAGCTGAGCATTCTCGGCACGAAGCTGCTCCATCGTAGTAGTAAGGGGTGGGAGGCTGAAAGCAAACTGTTCTGAACCAGCCAACTACCGGCCTTGTAATAAAGCAAACCCCTATTCAAGCAGTAGAGACTGGAGAGCGTCCAAGGCTGAAAAGCGTCTGCCAAGATTTATTAGTCAATTAACAGAACAAGAAACAAAAACACTGGAACTTGAATCCTCAAGCGGAAGGGTTGCTTTCAGCAACCAGCCCTTCCCCAAACACTCCTTTTATTTAGAGTTCAGGGCGTGGCCTCCCTCTGCCTCCTCCCGAGGAGACCCGCAGCCTTTCTCTGCTTGGTCCTGCTCGACTGCCTCCTGCGTCGGGCGTCCTTGAACAGGGCCAGCTGTGGGTCATCATCCTCCGCACTATCGGGCTCACGCAGCTGAGAAGAGGGCCCCGGCTGGGAGCTCTGCCAAGCCTCCAAGCCATCATCAGCCAGTTCGTCTCCCTCCTCCCCCTCATCTGAGTCATCCGATACATCTGAGCTGGCTGCCGTACCCACAGGCTGGCCCTGAGTCACAACACTAAGGGATTCAGCCAGCCCTTTGTTCCAGTTCAGTCTGACCACAATAAAGAGCTGATATGCTGTACTCATCTGCCTGGCGTCTTTCCATGCGGTCCACGCGGTCCAAAACCCACTACACAATAGTGGTGATGAAGGTGGGATTGCTGTTTTGTTCAGAGCTGAATCAATAGCTGATGCACTAGCTGAAGTCACTAGGGACCGAGGGAAGAGATTTCTCTCCCTAAGAAATATTCTAATGAAGCAGTATCCTCCGGATCGGACACAGCATGGCAAAACTTGGCCAAATCCATGAATTCGACATCTGCCAGCCCGAGCGCTGGGAGTCACATCTGGGACAGGTCGAAGGGTACCTACTGGTTAACTGGATCATGGAAGACCGTTTTAAAGCAGCAGCTTTGCTGTGCCTCAGTGGTCCGGACGTTTACGATGTGGCTGTCGGGTTGTGTTCACCGGCGCACATCACAGCCGTCTCCTACAAGGACCTCACAGACAAACTAACTGGGCATTTTATGCCAAAGAGGTCTGAAATGTTCTGGCAGTTCCATTTCGCCCAGCAGATGCAGTTACCAGGCGAAGCGATGGCTAAATACATCACGGCCATGAGACAAGCCACCCGTCTTTGCAAGTTCCCCGATCTCGAAGAAAGAATTCGCGACCAGATCGTATTAGGTCTAAGGGACAACTGGTTGCATCAAAAATACTTGCAAAACCGTCCATGACTCTGCAAGAGCTCCTGGATGAGGTACGGGCTCACGAGGCATCCAGCGGCTCAGACCAGCCCACACACTGACCCAGCAGCAGCTCAGAAGGTACAGTCCACCAGGAGAGCGCTGCATACGGTGGAAGCGGGGAAGCGGTCAGGGAAGGAGAAATTGATGCCGTACTTCAAAGGATAGGAAAACACCTAACGGTGACGGAAGCCAGAAAAAGACCACAACAGCCAACAAATGCACCAGTTGCAACTGCAGCAGCTGCAGAGGAAACATCCAAAAATGTGCCAGCTGCGGAGGGAATCACCCAAGAGTGACCTGCAAGTTCAGAACCACGAAGTGTCGTTCCTGCGGCAAGATGGGTCACATCCAAGCCATCTGCCGGAATCGCAACCGGGACAGCTGGCATGAACTTCAATCCCTGGATGCAGCGCTGGAGGACCATGTCTCACACGGAAATCCACCATCTGCTCACACCAAAAATTAAATTAGAGGTCCGTCTGCAAGGGGTACTTTGCAAGATGGAGCTTGACTCCGGTTCTGCAGTCTCAATAATTTCTTATGAGACTTTTAAAGTGTTTTGCAGCTGGAGCAAGCGGTGGGTTCCATTGAAACCCACCAGCATACAGTTGTCCGATTTCCAGCACGCCCCTATTAAAATCAAGGGGGAGGCTACCATGTTAGTGGGGTTTAAGGATTTCAAGGGTCCTTTGGACGTACTGGTAACTGAGGGACAGAGGACTAGTTTAGTGGGGCTGAATTGGTTTGAGGCTTTGGGTATTGGGATCTCTGGGATCCATAATACCCAGCCAAAAAGCCTCGAATCTGTCTGCAAAACGTTTGTAGACGTATTCGATGGCAAACTTGGCAAATACACAGGGCCCCCCATTAAATTTAAGCTAAACCCGAATGTGCTGCCGGTACGAATTAAGCCCCGTAGAGTCCCATTCGCGCTCAAGCATAAGATTGATAGCGAATTGGATAAGTTAGTTAAACAAGGGCTGTTAGAGCCCGTGGAGGGGGGAGATTGGGAGACCCCCATAGTTACCCCACTAAAGGCCAATGGGGAGGTTAGAATTTGTGCAGATTATAAGGCCATGGTGAACCGGGCCTTAAATCTGCATGCTTACCTGGTCCCAATGGTCCAGCACGTCCTCTCTGCAGTCCAGGGCGGCGCCATCTTTGCCAAGTTAGATTTAGCGCAAGTGTACCAGCAGCTCCCAGTTACCTGGGAGACGGCTGACGCTCAGACAATTGTTACACACAGACGACCTTTCAGAGTTAAACGTTTGCAGTTCGGTGTCTCTGTAGCTCCTGGAATTTTTCAAGAGGTGATGGAAAAGACTTTGAAGGGCATACCTGGAGTATGCTTTTATTTTGATGATGTCCTGATTGCTGGGGAGTCTGAGGAGATCTTCGCTGACAGGCTGCAGGCTGTTTTAAACAGATTTCGCTCTGCAGGGCTCAAACTAAAAAAGGAAAAGTGCAGCATTGGAGTGGCATCCACTGAATTCTTAGGGTTCAGAATTGATGCCAAGGGAATTCACCCAACTGATAACAAGGTAAGAGCAATTAAAATGGCTCCTACTCCTAAAAACAAGGCTGAATTGCAAGCTTTTCTGGGATTACTTAATTTTTATCATGCGTTCTTGCCTCACAAAGCAGTGATTGCTGAGCCTTTACACAGATTGTTGGACAAGAAAACCCCATGGAATTGGACCACGGTCCATGAACACAGTTTCAAAAATTTAAAACAACTTTTGTCCAGTAATTCAACTGTCACACATTTTATAGAAAATAAGCCCAACTGCATCGCATGTGATGCATCCCCTTATGGCGTGGGCACTGTTCTGAGTCACATAGAGGAAAATGGGGAGCAGAAGTCTATTGTGGAAAGAAATTACGCTCAAATTGATAAGGAGGCCCTGGCAATGGTATCGGGAGTCAAGAAAATTCATGATTACCTGTATGGCAGGGAATTCACTATTTTCACGGATCACAAACCCCTGTTGGGACTGTTCACGACAGATAAACAAACTCCACAAATTCTATCCCCGAGGATGTTAAGGTGGTCCATATTTCTATCTGCGTACACATGCAAACTGGTTCACAAACCAGGAAAGGATATGGGCCACGCAGATGCATTAAGTAAGTTACCTCTAATCATGACTGAGCCTGATCCAGCGCCGGCTGAACAAATACTGGCTATCCAAGATCTCCCAGAGTGCCCTCTCCAAGCTAAGGACATTGCTGCCGGTACCACAGTAGACAGGGTCCTGAGCAGGATTTTAACATGGGTAGTCTCAGGGTGGCAAGAGAAGAGCCCAGGCCCAGAGTTCCAGGCATACTTCATGAGGAGACATGAGTTGTCTTCTCATAAGGGATGCCTATTGTGGGGTAGCAGGGTCATTATTCCAGAGAAATTGAGGGAGAAGGACGAAGGACATCCAGGCATAGTCAGGATGAAGGTGTTAGCACGGAGTTTATTTATTTATTTATTTATTTATTTATTTATTTATTTATTTATTTATTTATTTATTTATTTATTTTATTACATTTATATACCGCCCTTTCCCTGAGGACTCAGGGCGGTTTACAGGGAATTAAAAACCAAAAATACAAAAGTTAAAACCAGTTTAAAAAAGATTAAATTTAACCCTGTGCAACTAAAACCCCAATTAAAATAAATTAATCCTCAGCCTGGGCCAGAGAGCTCAAAGAGCCAGGTCTTCAGGCCCCGGCGGAATGAACGGAGGTCGGGGGCAGTCCTCAGCTCCACTGGCAGCTGGTTCCAGAGGGCAGGCGCCCCCACTGAGAAGGCCCTATCCCTGGGCGTTACCCGCCGGCAATCTCTTACCGGTGGGACCCTGAGCAGACCCTCCCTGTGGGAGCGCACTGGACGAAGGGCACTTGATGCTGGCAGCAGGTGTTCCCTCAAGTACCCCAGACCCAAGCCATGTAGGCCTTTATAGGTAATGACCAGCACCTTGAATTTCACCCGGAGGGCAACCGGAAGCCAATGCAGCTCGCAGAGTAGAGGTGTTACATGGGAGTATCGGGAGACCCCCATTACAACTCGCGCGGCCGCATTCTGCACCAGTTGAAACCTCCGAGTGGTCCTCAAGGGCAGCCCCATGTAGAGAGCGTTGCAGTAGTCCAAACGGGAGGTCACGAGCGCATGAGTAACTGTGCGTAGGGCATCTCGATCCAGATAGGGACGCAACTGGCGCACCAGGCGAACCTGGGCAAAAGCCCCCCTGGTCACGGCTCCTATGTGGTCTTCAAAATTGAGTCGTGAATCCAGGAGGACGCCTAAGTTGTGAGCCCTATCAACGGGGGGTAACACCTCACCCCCCCATCGTTAGAGATGGAATAGTCTGGTTGACCCGAGATGCCGATATACACAGCCACTCAGTCTTGGCGGGATTGAGACGAAGCCTGTTTCTCCCCATCCAGACCTGGACCGCCTCCAGGCACCGGGACATCACGGCGAGGGCATCACTGGGTTGGTTCGGGGTGGAAAGAAAAAGTTGGGTATCATCAGCGTACTGATGATACCCCACCCCGAAACCACGAATGATCTCGCCCAGCGGCTTCATATAGATGTTGAACAGGAGGGGCGAGAGAACCGACCCCTGAGGAACTCCACAAATGAGAGGCCTCAGGGCGGATCTCTGCCCTCCCGTCAACACCGACTGCGAGCGGCCCAGGAGATAGGAGGAGAACCACCGTAAAACGGTGCCTCCCACTCCCAAACCCCTGAGACGCCGCAGCAGGATACCATGGTCGATGGTATCGAAAGCCGCTGAGAGATCTAATAGGACCAGGACAGAGGAACACCCCCTGTCCCGAGCCCGCCAGAGATCATTCACCAGCGTGACCAATGCCGTCTCCGTGCTGTGTCCGGGTCTGAAACCCGATTGGTACGGGTCCAGATAATCAGTTTCCTCCAGGAACAGAGGAAGCTGATGCGCCACCACACTCTCAACAACCTTCGCCAAAAAGCGAAGGTTGGAGACTGGACGATAGTTATTTAAAACAGCCGGGTCCAAAGCAGGCTTCTTGAGGAGGGGTCTCACCACCGCCTCCTTCAAGGTGGCAGGGAAGACACCCTCCTTCAAAGAAGCAGTTATTACTGCATGGAACCAGCCTCGTGTCCCCTTCCGGGCCGCATAAGCTAGCCAAGAGGGGCACGGATCCAACAAACAGGTGGTGGTGCTCAGTCTCCCCATGATCCTGTCCACATCATCAGGGGAAACAGGGTCGAACTCAGTCCAGATAACATGCTCAAGACCGCCCGATTCCTCCACATCAGACTCTGCCTAGTCAGAGTCCAGACCGGTCCGGATCTGAGCGATTTTGTCCGCCAGATGATGACTAAACTCCTCGGCTCGTCCCCGCAAGGGATCGTCCCTCACCTCCTGGTTAAGGAGGGAGCGAGTTACCCTAAACAGGGCGGCCGGGCGATTATCTGCGGACGCGATAAGGGCAGCAAAGTAGTTAGACTTCGCCGTCCTTATCGCCGCAAGATAAGACCTTATAAAGGTTCTTAACTGCAATCGGTCAGATTCGGATCGGCTGGACCTCCAACCGCTCTCTAGACCTCGTCTCCGACGCTTCATCTCCCGGAGCTCCACAGAGAACCATGGGGCCCAATGGGATCTGCGCCGGGTCAGAGGTCGCAAGGGTACAACGCAGTCAAGTGCCCCGGCGGCCGCCGTTTCCCAGGCATCCACCAGAGCATCGACTGGGCTGTGGGTAAGGGTGATGGGTATAGGCCCAAGCACCCTCTGGAACCGTTCCGGGTCCATTAGGCGCCTGGGGCGGAACCACCTGGTCGGTTCTGCCGCCCAGCGGTGGGGGGTGGCATAACGGAAAACCAGCTGCAGGAGGTAATGATCTGACCATGACAGGGGGGTGATGGTTGGTGAACCCCCTCCCAGATCATCCAACCACTGTCCAGTTAGGAACACCAGGTCGAGAGTATGATCCCCCACATGAGTCGGGCCCTCAATAACTTGGGTCAGGCCCACGTGTGGTGGCCTGGCCTGGATAAAAGTATAGAGGATCAACTAGCAGGGTGCTACGTTTGCCAAAGGTCCAGGCCACAGCAACCACACGCCCCAGTACATAAGTGGGAAGTAACACACACTCCCTGGTCCAGGGTACACATTGATTATGCTGGACCATTTCAAGGACAACTATTTTTGGTGGTGGTAGATAGCTATTCCAAATGGCTGGAGGTAGTTCCGGTTGGAAGTATGACTGCAGCAAAGACTGTCCAGGTGCTCAGGGGACTATTTGCCACGCATGGCCTGCCTGATGTGTTAGTCTCTGATAACGGCCCACAATTCACATCTGCAGATTTCCAGGCTTTCACCAGGGCCAACTTGATTAGGCACGTCACATCCGCGCCCTTCCACCTGTCGTCCAATGGACAAGCAGAACACATGGTGAGAATGACTAAGGACGCATTGAGACGCATCATCAGTGGAGACTGGCACCATTTGATTTGTGCTTAGATTGTAAGCCGCCCTGAGTCTTTGGAGAAGGGCGGGATATAAATGGGATTAAAATAAAAAAATAAAAAAAAAGGTTGGCTCAATTCCTTCTGGCACAACATACCACACCATGCACAACCACTGGCAAAAGTCCTGCAGAACTATGTTGGGGACGACGGCTTATCACCAAGTTGGACAGACTCCACCCCGACAGAGTGGCCACAGAGACAGAACAACCAAAACCTACCAAGAAAATAAACATTGGTGAAATGGTTTGGGTTAGGAACTATGGGCCGGGGCATTTGTGGATTCAGGGGGTGGTAGTTGACAAAACAGGGCCCTTGTCATACATTGTAGAGGTGGAGGGAGGCCGCCAGGTCAGGCGACACATAGACCAATTGAGGAAGCGTGCTCCTGAAAAGTCACAAACCGACCAACCCCAGCAACTGTCAACAATGGGTCCGGGGAAGGAGGAGGATCTCACAGTCATCGAACAGTTGCCAGAGAGTTTTGGCAGGGCTGAGCAACAACAGGCACAGGCCTACCACGGCAATGTTGTCGTTGGGGCCCAGGGCCAGGACTCAATTAATGACTCTGCTGACCAAGCCGGTGAGCAAACAATGAGACGGTCATTCAGGACTCATAGGCCACCTGCGTATCTGGAGGACTATGTAAGGTCATGAGGGTGAGGGTCATGTGGTGTCTCAAAAGAAATAACCAGTGCAACAGTGTATTCGTTTTTTTATGTTGTTGTTTATTGTTTGTTCTTCTGGGGGAAGGGGTGTTATGTATATAGATGTATATAGTTGGGTGACCATATGAGCAGTGGCCACTGACACCACCAGGTGGCGCTATACTGCGACTGGATTGGCTGGCTCACAGACGGCGGGAAATTCAGTTAAAGGGATCGGCCTGAGGTGTACCTGGCCAGGTATATAAGGGATTCAGGCAGCCCTTTGTTCCAGTTCAGTCTGACCACAATAAAGAGCTGATATGCTGCACTCATCTGCCTGGTGTCTTTCCATGCGGTCCACGCAGTCCAAAACCCACTACACAATAGCAGGTGTTATGGCTTATTTAGCTGATTAGAGTGGGACACTTTGAGCCTAGAATATTGCACCTTTTCACAATATTCTAATTTTCTGAGATTGTGGATTTGGGGTTTTCATGAGCTGTACGCCATAATCATCACAATTATGACAAATCACGGCTTGAACTATCTTGCTTTGCATGTAATGAGTCTATCTCATATATTAGTTTTCCCTTTTAAGTTGCATTACTGAAATAAATGAACTTTTGCACTATATTCTAATTTTTCAAGTTTCACCTGTATGCATGGTTCCTCAATTCTGAATACTTGAGTCTCCATAAGATCTCTGACCTTCGCATACCATAATTCCTGCTTCCTCCTGATTTTGGGAGCAGTTTCTCTGAAAGCAGAAGTAACCTATAATGGATGTAGTTAGAGCCCACTTTTGACTTCTCTTTGCTAATTTAGTAGTCCATGTAGATGTAATATTGGTGTCTTGGATATCAACCTCTTTGGCTTCCCAGGGCCATTGTTTCCCCATATTTGTCCCACCACATACATAACAATTCTTTACTCCCAGGGTGATAGCTATTCTTTCAGCTAGATCTATAAAGAGATTTCTGGTGAGAAAAGTGAGTCCCAAAGTATCCTCATAAAGTTTCAAGTTCCTCATAAAAGGAATAAAATAACCTCCTTTCTATTGGGGTCAGGTTTTTCCTGGTTACGTTAATGGAGATGCAGGTGCTGGGGTCCTTTCCCACACTCTCAATTCCCAGCCCATATTCTTGTAACCCTTCATTGGGATCTACAAAATGCAAACAGATGGGGGTACAATGGTCTTCTAAACAATCAGATTGTCCGACCCCCTTGGTTAAACCAAACCAACTGCCTTTTTCTCTCCACACTCTAGATGGACCTTTATCATCAGAATACCAATATGTCTGGGAAGCCCCATTGTAAACATATATCCTTTGTGTGAGGTAACTCTGCTGCCAACTCAGGTCACCACAGGTGGTCCAAGGACTAAATTTCATGGCATAGCAGGCATCGAAGCAGATTCTACTTCTGTGATTTGCAGAAGTACTGGTGCTTTGTCCTAATAATAATAGTTTTTGGCTCCTTCCACTTTGAAGGGCAAATACCTGAATGGTGGTCTGATATTCCACACTAGAGGGGTCAACACATGTACTGTAATCCTTCCTGTTTCATTACAAAGGGAAAATCGGGTAGTATTATAAACACACGTTCCTACCACCAACTTGCAGCTCATCTGAGTATGATATGTCAGAGTTTCGGTTATCTTATTACCCATTTTAGTGTTTTTGATACAAGCATTACAGTTATCAGGGTTATCTGTACTTTGGCTTTTGCATGTGTTTCCAAATTCCCACTATCATCCAAATCTTAATTACTCCTGTAACCAGAGCCACATTGAAGTCTATCATTATCCCAATTCTGTCCACCCCTGGAAAAGTACTTAACAGGGGCTGAGATCAGTATTCAGGACATCAATCTTCGATGATCACTATATCACATTTCTCTCTGCAGTCTCTGTGTGTTGGTGCACAGTCTGGGCAATGGGTACAATCAACAATACAGTCACCAAACCAACATATAAAAAAACCTCTTTTTCTAATGTCTCTATATTTTGCTTTTTCTTATTATCAACTTCAAAGGATCAGATTGACGCACACTTCTCCACTCAGTTGGAGCATCCACCGGTCCTTTCACACAAGTGTAATGGGTCCAGCCTTTTTCTGCCATTTGTACTGCTGTTTTGGATTTCAGCAGCACCTGGAAAGGGCCTTCCCACTTTGGAACAAGTTTTTCTTCCTTCCAACTCCGGATCAGCACCCAGTCTCCAATCTGAAATCTCTGGACTGGAAACTCCAAGGGAGGCGTTTGTGCCAGCAATCCTTGTTCCCTGAGAAAATCAAAATATCTGGACAGTTTATGTACATATTGCTTCAGTACTCTTTCTCAAGTTTGGAGTGAGTCTATACAAATTTGTCCTGGGGTAAAAGCAACTCCAAATAATTCATAGGGTGACAGTCCTATGTCTTTTCATGGCTGAGTCCTGATTCTTAGCAGTGCCAGTGGCAGGCACTTAGTCCAGGGCATGTGGGTCTCTAAAATTAGTTTAGTTAATGATTCCTTTATCTTTGCATTAGCCCTTTCAACTTTTCCACCGCTGGCTGCATGCCAAGCTGTGTGAAATTTCCAACTTATTCCCAAGGCTTCCATAATATTCTGCAATACCTTTGCTGTGAAATGGCTCCCCTGGTCGCTATCAATTTGAGTGACCACCCCATATCTAGGAATAATCTGATCTAGTAGTACTCTTGATACAACCTTGGCAGTTGCATTAATACAAGGATATGAGTGTGTCCATCCGGTTAGATGGTCTGTTATAACCAACAGAAACTTCAGTTTGCCTATTCTAGGCAGCTCGGTGAAATCTACCTGAATGCATTGAAAGGGTCTTAGGGCAGGTGGCCTCCCTCCTAGTTGCTGTTTTCTCATAGCTTGCCTGTTAGTTTTCTTGGATATGAGACATTTTTCAGTGACTTGTTTGGCCAAGGTATAAATTCCAATGCATCCATAATTCCAATGCATCCACCAATGCCTGAACCCCCCAGTGGCTTCCTTCATGAAACTTCTCCAATAATCCTCCCGTTATGGGTTTATTGATTACCTGCCTCCCATCCAGGAGAAACCATTTACCCTTCTCTCCTTGTTGCCCACCTATCTGCATTATTTCTTTTTCCTGTTTTTGAAAACACAGGGATGTCTTCTGGCATTTCTACAATGGCTGTTAATACATTTTTACTTTCTTCATTTGCTGCCCTCTTGGCTTCCTCATCCACAATCCTATTTCCCACACTTTCAAAAGAATTGCCCCTCTGATGTGCACTCACATGGGTTATGGCAATTCTTTTTGGTAACTGGAGGGCTTCCATTATCTGTTGGATCAACCCTTCATGAATCAATTCCTTTCCTTTGCTGTTAATCATTCCCCTTTCCACCCAAATGTTTCCAAAGGTATGGACCACCCCAAAGGCGTACTTCGAATCTGTATAAACAGTTCCAGCCTTGTTTTCTAACAATTTTAGGGCCTGATTTAATGCATAGAGTTTGCAAGTTTGGGCTGACCAATTCTTTGGCAGGCTACCGGATTCTACCAACTCTTTGGTGTGTCCATTTATAATTTCTGTAATGTATTGGGCCTTGTTTTACTGAGTATACCACGTGGGATTTGAATGCACGAAGGTTGTTTAAGCAGGGAGTTGTTTAACGGCTCCCAACTCCTCAGACAACCTGTCTCCAGCACTGCCATTGGCTGCCTCTAGGGCGGCAATAGGTTGCTTCAAACCTATTGGCCGCCACCTAGAGACCACAGTATAAATAGCTGCATTTGCTGTGAGGTGTTCTCACAATGAATCGTTAAAGGAGCTTCCAAGCAAAGGCATCACGCAGAGATGCAATCATATTAGCTTTATTCAATGATAGATCAAAGAGAAAGAAATACTTGGCATGAAAGCATTCATGCCTGCATGTGAGAGAGAAATAAAATAAAACAAGCTAGCATTACATAACTAGAACAAGAGAAGGACTAAGAGCTAGGAGTAGAGGTAGAAGTTAGAATGAGAACTAGAACAAAGAGCAGCCCCTCATGCAGAGGTATTTATGGGGGGTCTTGGTCCCTCCCTGACCATAAAACACTCTCACCAATGGGGCTCTCGGGTCCGAGACCCTTGGCTCATCAGTGGAAGCAAAGAAGCCTCTTTGCCTCCATCTGATGACCCTTTTGGGGAACTGCCATGGCTGGCACAAAACATCTAACAATTCCCCTTCTTGCCAGCTAATGACAGGGACCAGTGAATGTATGTGAGGGGCGAGCAGGTGTCATAGACATGCATAAAAACGTTCAGAAGACCAAACACAAACGCTTACACAGAAGGTTGTGCCGGTCAATGGGAACAGGCTTGGTAAACAGATCAGCTATCTGGTCAGCTGTATTACAGTGCTCAACATGTATAAAACCCTTTTTGGTAAGCTGCCTGACATTTTTATAGCGTATGTCTATCTGGCGAGATCTAGATCCTACTGCATAAGCCTCCGAGATTGCAATTGCGGCAGTGTTGTCCTCTAGAATTTGGATGGGCAGAGGGGGAGATGCCCAGATGCTTGTTATCAGCTTATTGAACCAAGTCAAATCATTGGCCGTGTCTGACAAGCTGGCATATTCAGCCTCGGCCGTGGAGCAAGAAATAAATTTTTGCTGCCTAACATGCCAATGTATTGGGCAGCCATTTAGCAATATGAGGAAACCGGAAGTGCTCCACCTAGTTTTGGTGTCACCAGCCCAGTCTGCGTCTGAGTAAGCGGAGAGCTGGGCCGTCTTCCCCTTCTCTGGTTCTAGCATAAGGAGAGCATCAGCTGTGCCCTTTAGGTATCTAAGCACCCTTTTAACAGCAGTCCAGTGGAATTCCTTTGGGTGTTCCACGTGCCTGGACAATAGATTCACAGCTAAAGCTATGTCAGGTCTGCTCCAATTGCTGATGTATAGCAAGGAGCCAATCACAGATCTGTAAAGCGTGTTATCTGTGAACTCAGGACCGTCCTTATGGGTGTGGTTGTAAAAGTCGCTTTGCATTGGGCTATGCGTAGGATTAGATTCTGTCATTTTGCATTTGGCCAGTAATTCCTCTATCTTTTCTTTTTGAGATAGAGCGAACCCCCCTTTAGTGGCCAAAATGTGCACACCCAAGTACTTGTCAACCCGCCCCAAAGACTTCAGAGTAAACTTTTCTTCCAGGGCCTTGGCAAATTCATCACACTTTTCCTTGTCAGGCCCTACATATAATAGGTCGTCCACATAAACTAACACCCGTTCTGTGGTACCCTTGGAATTGCATGTGAAAACACATTGATCTGCATGAGATGCTGAGAAACCAACTCGTTCTAAACTCTTTCTAAGACAGTCATACCATAATTTCCCTGACTGCTTGAGACCATATAACCCTTTGTGGAGCAACCATGTATTTCCCCCTTCTTGCTGGTAGCCAGGTGGGGCCCTCACGTAGATCTGCCGGTCCAAGTTGGCGTGGAGGTAAGCCGTCTGGATGTTGAATTGGAAGACTTCTTCTCCCAGAGCGGCTGCAGTCACGAGGGCGGCCTTGACGCTCTCTGCCCGGACGGTTGGAGAGTAAGTCTCCGAGTAGTCTTCCATATAACGCTGAGCGAAGTCCTGGGCTACCAAACGGGCCTTATACAGGTAGAGGCCATTGGCAAGTGGTTTGGCTTTGTAAACCCACCTTGTGCCAATGACTTTCCTCTCCTTTGGTGGTTGCTGGGGGGTGAAGACCTTGAGTTGTTTTAAGCTCTGCATTTCCTTCTCCATCGCGAGCTGCCATTTCTCTTGCTCTTCGATGGGCAGCTCCTGGATGTCAGAGAAGGATTTTGGGGTGACCACAACGCTGTTGACAGACGCGATGTGGCCAATGTCAATTCTCTTTGGCGGGACCCCTTTGTTGGACCGCTTTGACCTCCTTACCTTCTGCCACTCACCGCTCTTTTCTTCCGCGGGTCTCTGAGGTGTCGCTGGGGGTGAAGACGGTGTGTCTTCCTCCATGGGACTGGATGCATCTTCATCTTGTTCCTCACTTTCGTCGGTGGCAGGGTACGAGGTCGCCTCTGGTGATGTTGCAGTCGGTGTGTCCTTGCTGGGTCGGTTGGCATATGGGCTCAGATCATTTGAGTGGATCTGAGTCCAATTGGAGTCCTCTTCGAAAGATGCAGATTGGGAAATCACAGGCCTGCCCCCTTCTCTCAGGAAACGATAGGCCTTGGAGCCAGGAGCATAGCCCAAGAACCTTAGTCTCTGATAAACAGATCTCCCCTTCTTCCGCAGCTGCTTGGGGATGTGCACCCATGCATAGGAACCAAACACGCAAATGTGCCAGATTTGGTTTCCTACCGTGAACCAGGAAATATGGGGTCTGGTTCACAACACTGCTCCAGGTGCAGTTTAAGGTGTAATTGGCATAATGGACCGCCTCTCCCCAGTATGATTCTGCGACACCTGCGTCTGCAATCAGACTACGCATCATGGTTTGCAGGATTCCATTCCTTTTCTCAGCTACACCATTTTGCGAAGGGGTGAACGGTGCAGTTAGAAAATGGCGGATGCCCTTACGCCTTACCCAGTCCTGGAACTTCTGAGACATGAACTCAGCCCCGCGATCGCTCTGCAATTGTGCGATCTTGGTCTTGTACTGGGTCTCTACGAAGTTGTACAGTGACTTTATGGCGTCAAAGGCTTCAGATTTTTCTGTGAGAGTATACACGTGGCCGTATCATGAAAAATCATCAACGGCAGTGAGAAAATACCTTTTCTTTCCTAGGGATGGTATAAAAGGCCCAACCAAATCAACATGTACTAGTTGGTATGGGTACTGAGCCTTACGGGATGACACCTTTGGTATAGGGGCAGCCTTCCTCTTTGTTTTCTTGCAAATGGCACAGTCCAGAAACACGTCACAGTCCTTGAGCTGGACTCCCTCAGCAAATTCTCCCATCTTTTTAATTACAGGGAAGCTTGCATGTCCTAGCCTTCTGTGCATGAGGTGGACGCACTTATTGTGAATCGGCTTCCCCATTGACACCCTCTTGGCTCTAGTTGCTTTGAGTGGTGCTGTAGGTGCCTGCTGAGATTCAGGCTCCTTGCCCACACTGCCCTTGGAAAGCCTTGGGGCAGGCTGTGGCGGCTTGGGAGAAAAATATGGTAAGCCATTTATTATGGTAATATTTCCAATGACCCTCTGGTCCCGGGTGACATGACCTCCCCCCTTGCGAAATAAGACTTCCACTTTGTCATCGTCACACAATTTGGTAATGCTTAATAGGTTGTTGGCTATGGAAGGAGCATGCAAAACACCTTCCACTTTCCCAAGACCAGGTACAGAAACAAACCCCTCCCCAACAACTTAAGCAGTATCTCCATTTGCCACTTTGACAGATGAGTTAATTTTCTTTAACCTTTTAAAACCTTGACTCATATTAGTAATGTGAGAAGAAGCTCCAGAGTCCAGTAACCATAAGTCAGTGGAGCTATCAGCCTTTGTTGTGGGGGTGAGGGAACAAGTATGCAGTGAATTTCCCTTGCCCCTGCCACGCCCCCTTCCTTGCCCCTTGCCTCTTACTTGATTGGGACCACGTTTAGGGGCTTGATGTTGATGGGGGCAGTCTTTCTTGAGGTGCTCCTCAGAGCCACAGATGAAACACTTAAGCAGAGCATTAATTTGCTCTGAGTTGTGGCGCCCCCTTCTGGCTTGCTGAGTGGTGACTCTGGCGTATTCTCCGGCATCTCGTCTCCTTCTATCCTCCTCGATCAGCCTTCCTGTGAGGTAGGACAGATTTATGTCTTCCCTCTTGACCGCTTCGAGTGAAACAATGAAATTGCTCCAACTCCTGTCTAGGGAAGCGAAAATGATCGCGACCATGTTCACATCAGTCACAGGAAAATCTCTGGAAATCAATTCTGCCCTGAGTGCCTTTAATTTTGCAAGATGTTCAGGCATGCTGGCACCAAACCTCAGTTTGGTTGTATAAAGCTCAGTTGTATATCTGGTGATGGAACCAATGGTATCGCTGTTGAATAAATTGTATAATAATTGCCAGACTTGAGCAGCTCTGAGACCAGCTGGGATGCTGGAGAACAGGTTATTATCCAGAGAACTGAGCAGAGCAGAATAAGCCTGCAAGTGTCGCTGCTCTTCTTGACGTCCCCATGGGGGAGGGGGTGGTTTCTGAACCATTTGTAGAGTCCCATTCTTTAAGAGATATAGCTGTATATCTTTACTCCAACTGCTGTAATTTTCCCCTCCCAGTTGTAGCTTTTTAAAATCGCTAGGAAGATTTGAGGCTGGAAACTCAGACCCATATTCAAAGAAATCTGAGATGTCCATTGACATAAAAGGGAGAGGGAAAGTGGTTCCTACAGTGAAAGGGGTCCCTCTAGTGGTCGAGGAGGGAATCCTTTCTTGACTATTTAGTAACTCCAGATGGGCGTGCCCGGAAACCATGTGATCCAGGGGTGGGTGTTGTTCAGGATTTCTCCCTTCTTCCCATGAGGCATTGGGGGGGCGGAGCCCAGATTTGCCAGCTCGGAGTTGCCGCAATGGATCCTCCCGAGAATTGCAACCACATGGATTTTCAGCATTGCCTGGTTTGCCTGGCTGGTCCTGAAGACCTGAAGAGAAGGTGGGAGGCCGCGGGGGTTGATTGTTGGGAGGCTGCAGGCTGGATTCCCCCCGGCAGTTGGGCCCTGGGGAGAGGATGGGAGGCCTTGGGGGGGGGTGGGCACCCCCGACGTCTGCTTGGCCCCCAGGGCCATAGTCAGGACTTGGATGGCCGTTTTAATTGCATTTGTATTTGTATTAGTATCGGCTGGGCAGATCTCATCGCCATCATAGGACTTTAGGCTTTGTGGTGGGGAGAACTCAGGAATTTGCAAGCTGCTTTGGCCGGAAGCCAGGAATTGCATGTCATTTCTGCTGTATGCCAGGGACTGCTGGCTATTTTGGCTGGATGCCAGGAACTGCTGGCTTTCCAGACTTAAAAAAGTCTTGTCTTTGTTAGACCGTGTGGGCTTAGTGGGGGCCGCCATCTTGTTTCCTGTGCCAGACCACGTGGGCGGAGCCATCTTGTTTCTGCTTGCCCCAGGAAGCTGTAGCTCACAGCTGGGCGGGGGGGTTCGCGCCAAAAGCCCTGGGGTCCCGGGGTCACTAAGGGTGGCAGGCACCATATTTGGAGGCCTCGTGGCCGCTAGGGAAAGACTCACCGCGTGTTCGGAGACTTCCTGCGCGGTTTCCTGGGCTGCCTCCCCCCTCCCCTGCATTGCAAAGATCTCTTTAAGCAGCTCTTCACGTTCCTGTGCAGTCAGCTTACTCACGCAGCGTTTGGCTTCAGCCAGGTCCATCTCTGCAGCATCTGAGCAGTCTTGGGCAGTCTGCAAGCCTTCTATGCTCTCCTCTGTGGCGTTCAGTTGTAAAGAGGCATGTGAAGGGGTCCTAGACGCTCTGCTGGATCCTCTGACGGGATGAAGGCCATTCGTGCTTTCATCTGCAGCTGAGGTTGCTTCAGGGACTGAAGTCTTGGATGTAGGCAGGGACGCTGTCTTTGATCGATGACTTCTGGTCACGATAGGATAAGTCCTGCCATCTGTTATAAGTGGATTTGAGCCGGGTTTTCCAGACATCTTGTTGGATAGGTCCTAGGCTGGCTTGGAAGCATTCCTTTAAACCATCCTCTGGCTACCAACTTGTGAGGTGTTCTCACAATGAATCGTTAAAGGAGCTTCCAAGCAAAGGCATCACGCAGAGATGCAATCATATTAGCTTTATTCAATGATAGATCAAAGAGAAAGAAATACTTGGCATGAAAGCATTCATGCCTGCATGTGAGAGAGAAATAAAATAAAACAAGCTAGCATTACATAACTAAAACAAGAGAAGGACTAAGAGCTAGGAGTAGAGGTAGAAGTTAGAATGAGAACTAGAACAAAGAGCAGCCCCTCGTGCAGAGGTATTTATGGGGGGTCTTGGTCCCTCCCTGACCATAAAACTCTCTCACCAATGGGGCTCTCGGGTCCGAGACCCTTGGCTCATCAGTGGAAGCAAAGAAGCCTCTTTGCCTCCATCTGATGACCCTTTTGGGGAACTGCCAATGGCTGGCACAAAACATCTAACATTTGCAGCAAGAGATGGGCCAAGCTTAGGCCATCTGACATCATACTGACCAACTTTCAGAATGCTAGAGTCGCAGTCAAGGGCGAGGCCACATTGGCCATCAAATTCAAGGGGTTTACTGGGCACCTGGATGTTGTCGTAGTAGGGGGTCAGCGAATGAGCCTGATTGGGCTCGATTGGTTTGATGCATTAGGCATCCAAGACACCGGTATCAATCGGACACAAGTCGTAAGTCTAGGGACAGTATGCGAGGAGTTTGCAGATGTGTTTGACTCAAGCCTAGGGACTTACAAGGGGCCGCCGATAACATTTAAACTCGATCCTACTGTAATGCGTGTCAGGATTAAGCCTCGTAGAGTGCCATTTGCTCTTAAACACAAGATAGATACTGAATTGGATAAACTATTCGAACAGGGGGTACTACAGCCCATAGATGGGGGTGAAAGGGAAACCCCAATTGTCACACCACTAAAAGCCAAAGGAGAGGTCAGGATTTGCGCTGATTACAAGTGTATGATTAATCGTGCACTTAAACAGCGTGCGTACCCAGTGCCAGTAGTAAGCCACATCCTGGCATCACTGCAAGGGGGTACAGTTTTCGCAAAGTTAGATTTGGCACAGGCCTACCAACAGCTTCCTGTGGATGAGACCACAGCCGCGGCACAGACTAATGTAACTCACGGGGGCTTTTAAAGTAAAACGCCTGCAATTTGGGGTTAGTGTAGCCCCTGGCATTTTTCAAAGCATTATGGAGCGTACGCTCAAGAGCATTCCGGGGGTCTGACCCTACTTCGACGATGTGCTCATCACCGGTGAGTCCACTGAGGTGCTTGCAAGGAGGCTCAAAGCTGTCTTTCAACGGCTCTGCGAAGCGGGCCTTAAACTTAAGAAAAACAAGTGTAGTATAGGAGTTCCTTCAACTGAGTTCTTGGGTTTCCATATCAATTCCGATGGCATCCAGCCTGCTGAGTCCAAGCTGAAAGCCGTTTCAGATGGCACCCAGCCCCAAAACAAAAGGAGAGCTTCAGGCATTCCTAGGCGTCCTAATTTTTACCATGCATTCCTTCCTAACAAGGCCGCAGTGGCAGAGCCGTTACACCGGCTCTTGGACAAAAACACTGCTTGGAAATGGACCAAGGTACATGAAAGTAGTTTTAAGGCATTGAAGGCCCTACTGTCCTCCAGTTCAGTGATCACCCACTTTAAAGAGATTGTGCCGGTGTGCCTTGCATGTGATGCATCCCCATATGGGGTGGGGGCTGTTTTAAGCCATCTGGAGAGCAATGGGACTCAAGTCCCAATTGCTTATTACTCGAGGACCTTGTCCTCTGCAGGGCGTAATTGCGCACAAATTGATAAAGAGGCATTGGCCATCGTAGCTGGGGTTAAAAAATTCCATGACTACTTGTATGGCAGGGACTTCATGGTCTTCACAGACCATAAACTGCTATTGGGGTTATTCACTACTGACAGACATACACCCCACATCTTATCCCCTAGGACAGGGGTCGGCAACCTTAAACAGTGAAAGAGCCACTCGGAACTGGTTCCCTCACAAAAGAAAAAACTGGGAGCTGCAAAGGACGCGCATGCGCGTGCATGCACAAAACAGGAGGCTTGAGACAGAACAGTGGAGACAAGCAGCTGCCCTGCCCCCTCCGCTCTCATTCACTCGCCTTTGCTTGGAAAAGCTTCTCTCTCACTCTCATTCACTCATGTTTTGTTTGTAAAAGCATCTCTCTCGCTCTCTCATTCCCTCACTTTTGCTCTAAAAAGCCTCTTTCATGCTCTCATTCACTCACACTGCTCAAAAAACGTTTTTCTCTCACTCTCATTCACTCACCAACTCAAAAGGCCAGCCGCGGCACCTCCATTCTCTCTGCGGGGGCTTGCAGGGCTGCTTCAAGCAGTTTGCCGCCCCATTCTCTCTGCGGAGGCTTCAGGGCTGCTTCAAGCAGTTTGCCGCCCTGTTCTCTCTGCGAGGGCTTGCACGGCTGCTTCAAGCCTCGGCAGAGAGAACAGGACAGCAAACCGCTTGCTGCCCCGTTCTTTCTGTGGAGGCTTGCAGGGCTGCTTCAAGCGTTTTGCCGCCCCATTCTCTCTGCGGAGGCTTGCAGGGCTGCTTCAAGCCTTGGCAGAGAGAAGGGGGCGGCAAACTGCTTGCTGCCCCGTTCTCTCTGCGGAGGCTTGCAGGGCTGCTTCAAGCCTCGGCAGAGAGAACGGGGTGGCAAACCGCTTGCCGCCCCGTTCTCTCTGCAGAGGCTTGCAGAACTGCTGCCTTTGGCTGCTTTTCTTTTGGGGGATCCAGCCTCTGTCGTACCCTTCTCTCAGCACCCCGAGACTGGCCGCCCCCAACCGCGCAGCAGGTAGAAATAGGGCCCACTCACCTTTCCAGTCCTCCCGTCTCTTCCTCTGCTTCCTCCGCTGCCGCCCTTTGCAGTCTGAAGAAGCAAAGAGGTTTGTGGGCAGTCCCATAAACGGCTTGAGAAGTTCAACCAATCAATTCAAACTTCGGGAGGGTTTTTTTGTGAGCATTTTGAATTGATTGATTGAACTTTTTTACTCCCACTTTTTTTTCAAAACTGCACATGGCAGAGGAGGACTGGGAGCCACAGGAGATGGCTTAAAGAGCCACATGTGGCTCCGAAGCCGCGGGTTGCCGACCCGTGCCCTAGGATGTTAAGATGGTCCATCTTCTTATCGGCCTACAGCTTCAGGCTGATCCATAAACCTGGCAAAGACATGGGCCATGCAGATGGCCTCAGCCAGTTACCGTTGCCTCAGATCGAGCTGGCTCCGGCACCAGCGGCTTGCATTTTGTCTATTCAGGATTTGCCTGAGTTTCCCCTCCATGCAGGGGATGTAGCTGCATAAACTGCTGCAGACAAGGTTTTAATCAGAGTGCTATCCTGGATTCACACAGGGTGGCTGGGAAACAGTCCTGGACCCAAGTTCCAGAGCTACTTCACACGTAGACACGAGCTTTCAGCTCACAAGGGTTGCATTCTATGGGGGAGCAGGATCATTGTCCCCACTTCATTGAGAGACAGGGTATTGCAATCACTTCATGAGGGACATCCGGGCATTGTCTGGATAAAGGCATTGGCATGAAAGTACTTATGGTGGCCTGGGTTAGATAAGGCCATAGATGCTCAAGTACATGGGTGTTACACGTGTCAGCAGTCCAGGCCTGAAATGCCACACGCTCCTGTCCATAGATGGGAGGAGACACACACTCCCTGGTCGAGCATTCATATCGACTTCGCTGGGCCCTTTCAGGGACAGCTATTTTTATAGTGGTCAACAGCCACTCTAAATGGCTGGAAGTTATTCCAATCACAAATATGACTACTGCTAGGACCATCCAGGTGGTTAGGAAACTTTTTGCAATGCATGGGCTGCTGGACGTCGTGGTATCCGATAACGGGGCCCAGTTCACAGCGGCAGAATTTCAAGCCTTCCTGAGGACTAACCTCATTAGGCACGTGACATCAACTCCATTCCACCCTTCCAGTAATGGGCAAGCCGAAAGGATGGTGTGCACTACAAAGGCGTCACTGAAGCACATAGTTACTGGGGATTGGCACCACAGACTGGCTGATTTTTTGCTCTGCCAGCATACGACGCTGTGCACAGCAACTGGCAAGAGCCCAGCAGAGCTTCGTTGGGGTAGGTGACTAATCACAAAACTGGACAGGCTGCACCCAGACTGGGTGACAGCAGACACCTCTTGCCCAAGGCCTCCGAGGGGGTTACAAGTGGGTGATGGGGTGTGAGCCCGGAACTATGGGCATGGGAACTTGTGGGTGCCAGGCAAAATTGCCAAAATCTTGGGCCCTCTCTCATATGAAGTGACTTTAAATGGCAGGCTACTCGTTAGCCGCCATATTGATCAGCTGCGGAAGCGGTTCCCAGAATGGACACAAAGCGAGGACCTCGTCCCTGGTCCAATTCAAGGACCTCAAACCGGCAACCAAGCTGAACAATTCACATGCTCTGAGGACCCTAACAGTCAGAGCAACGGGGAGGTGGTCGTAGAGGGGCAAAGCCCGGGAGTGCAACATGGGTCCCCTTACAGGGAAAGTCAACCCGAACAATATAGCCGCTGTGTTAACTCTGCTCAAACAATGGACATTGGGGTGGGCTGACCTGGAATGGCCTGCCAGAGGAATTCGAGTCAGCCAGACTCTCATGGACTCAGTGATCCTGGTCTACCTAGCCCAGTGGGCAAGCTGGTAGACCGGGAGTTGCCGGGATCCCCCAGGCAATCAACGAGGGTTCGCAAACTTCCAGCATATTTACAGGATTTTCTGTTAAAATGATTGTGCTGTAATGTTGTGTATGTTACTGAAATTTCTGCCTGCTCAGAAAAGTCTCTGTATTAGTGAATGCAGTTGGAACAATGGTGTAATTGTGCATACTACTATTTTGTACTTTGTAAACCTTGTAATTGCTGTACTTAGTTCTTTTGTTGTTATAATGTGTGTACATTCTAGGGGGGAGGGATGTAATGTATTGGGCCTTGTTTTACTGAGTATACCACATGGGGTTTGAATGCACAAAGGTTGTTTAAGCAGGGAGTTGGCTAACGGCTCCCAACTCCTCAGACAACCCGTCTCCAGTGCTGCCATTGGCTGCCTTTAGGGTGGCAATAGGTTGCTTCAAACCTATTGGCCGCCACCTTGAGGCCAGGGTATAAATAGCTGCATTTGCAGCCCTGTTTCCCAGTTCAGTTCCTACAAGCAAATTAAGAATGTTCCTGACTGAACTCACTCGCCTCGTCTCTTCATTCAAGCAACAAACCCAGTACACAACACTTGCATACTCGTTTCTCTTTAACCCATCCTCTACTCGAGAGGAGCCATCTATAAATAATGCCTCCCCACCTGTTAGTGGGTACTCTTCCAGATCTGGTCTGATTTTTGTTTGCAAATCAATCACCTCTGTACAATAATGTTCCAAACCCTCTTGATCTATTTGTCTAGTGTTGGCCAGAAACTGGGCAGGGTTTAAACTGTGAACAGTGGTTAGTACCAGGTCATTCCTTTGCATTAGTATGGTTTCATATTTTAGAATTCTAGAATCTGTAAGCCACCTTCCTGCTTTTTGTTGCAATATTGTTCTGACTTGATGGGGAGTACTTACAATAAGCGCTCCTCCAAAGGTTAGTTTTCTACTTTCTTGAACCAAAAGTGCAGTGGCTGCTATTGCCTGTATGCATATGGGCCACCCCCTTATTACAGGGTTCATAATCTTTGAGAAGAAAGCGACTGGCTTTCTTTGCCCAGCCCAGTTTTGAGTCAACACTCCCTGTGCTATTCCATTTTCTGTATTTACAAACAAATGAAAGGGTCTTTCTAAATTTGGCAAAGTTAACACAGGAGCTTTTACTAAAGCTTGCTTCAGATTTTCAAAGTTACTTCTTTCATGGCCCTCCCATCTTAAATCCCATGGTTCAGCATCTATTAATTTTGAATATAAGGATTTAGTTAAATCTGCATATCCATCGTTCCACAACCTGCAATATCCCACCAATCCTAGGAATTTTCTCAGTTGCTTTTTGTTTTTTGGTAGGGGCTGTGAGGCTACCCCTTCTATTCTATCAGGGGTGATTCGCTGACTCCCTTCACTAATTAAATGTCCTAAGTATTTCACCTCCCTTTCCACATATTGCAATTTGGTTTGGGAAACTCTTAGTCCCTGTTGTCCCAGAAAGTTTAGTAACACATTGGTAGCATCAATAGTTTCTGCTTTCTTTTTCCCAGAGATTAGAAGATCATCCACATACTGTATTAAACAGGTCCCCTTGGGCAACTGCAAAGCCTCCAAAACTTGTTCTAAGACCTGTCCGAATAAATTGGGAGATTCTGTAAATCCCTGAGGGAGTACAGTCCATTGGTATTGTTGTTTCCTTCCTGTGTAAGGATTCTCCCATTCAAATGCAAACATGGGTCTCGACCCTTTATCTAGAGGACATGCCCAAAAGGCATCCTTCAGGTCCACTACACTAAACCATTGGTGGTCTGGGGGAATTCTCCCCATTAAAGTGTAGGGATTTGGCACAATGGGGTGCCGGGTATGAAGAATTCTGTTCAGAAGTCTAAGATCCTGGACCATTCTGTAGGTCCCATCTGGTTTCTTTACTGGTAATATTGGAGTATTATAAGGTGACATAGAAGATTCCAAAAGACCATCCTTTAAGAGGGCATCAATCACTGGCTGTAGACCTTTTCTTCCTTCCATTGAAATGGGATATTGTTTCTGCCTAATTAATTCATTGGGTTCTTTCAAGTTGATTTTCAAAGGGGGAATCTGTAACACACACACAGACACACACCCTGCTCCCCCTCTTTCACCCAAACAGATGGGTTGATCTTATCCTCCTCCTCCTCCTGAGTCAGTTTTCTCATGAATGTCTCAGGTTTGAATTCTAATTTTAATTGTAATGCCATCAGAGCGTCTTGCCCTAATAGGTTTACTCCAGCCTCAGGAATATATAATATCTCAATCTTAATTTTCTGTCCCCAATCTTTTACTTTATTTTCCAGGGGATTGAGTTTGGGGACTTCAAATCCTTCCAGAAACTCTGATCACTTCCCCACTCAATTTCATTTCTGGAGTTAATACAGAAACAGAAGTCCGGGCTGCTCCTGTGTCTATCAGAAATACTAATTCCTCTTCACTGGGTCCCACCAATAAATTTATCAAGGGGTCTCCATGGGACTTAAATATAAAGCTCCCCTGACACCCCTAATATTGCTCCTCATCCCCTTTCATTAACTTGTACACTTGCATTTCCTTCTGTTGCATGGGACAATCTTTCTTAAAAAGTCTGGGCTGGCCACACCCAAAGCATCTGCTTATGTGTTCCTCACAACCCGTGCCATTCCTACTTCCCTATGTCCTTCCCCTGAATCCCTGATTCCAACCTCTCCTGTTCCAATCTGCTGTCCCACATCCTGGTCGTCCTTCCAGAGCTCGGGGAGGTGGGGGTTCTTGCTGTCTCACTACCTCTTTAACTGTGGCTACCATCACTCCCCCTTTTTGCTTCGCTTTCTCTGTGTCTCTCTGGACATACACTTTCTGAGCCACTTTTAATAAATCATCTATAGATTTGGTAGTCCAATTCTCCAGTTTTTGCAATTTCCTTGAAATATCTGGCCAAGCCTTAGTCACAAACTGTATTCTGACGATTGGCACATTTGCATCATCATCAGGATCCATGCCTGAATACCTTCTAATGGTGTCCTTTAATCTTTGCAAGAAGGCGGCAGGGGATTCCTCCTTTTCCTGCTCAAGGCTTAGAGCCTTTGTCATATTTTGTGCTTTTGGGACTGCCTCTTTTATTCCCCTTATAATTATGTTCCTCATGTCTTCCATATTTGTCCTATGTGCCTGATTGTTATTATCCCAATTAGGTCTCACAATGGGAATTTTATCCCCCCCCCCTTTATATTATTATTAGTTGAAGGGGGATGGTCCTGCTCCCAGACTCGTGTTGCAGCGGCCTGGATCAATTGCCTCTCTTCCACTGAGAACAATGTGTTTTGTATAGCCATTAACTCATCCCACGTATAAATGTTTGGTCCTAATAAATTGTCTAACTGTTCAGCTGCTCCTATGGTGGTTTTCCCCAGTTTTCTATTTCCCTAACGGGCTGTGGAGATCTATTTTTAGTTTTAGGTTTTTCCTAATCTTTTTCAAACACATCTTCTCCTGGGACCCTCCCAAATTACCCATGGTAGGTTTACCACACAATTCTGTTGTCTTTACCAATCTAATGAGACCACGGTTCGCTTCACCAAGCCTCTTCCTCCTTTTCCGACCAATCTCCTCGCAGAGGTATGGAAGTGCGTACTCAGGAGTCCACTCTCACATCACCTTGCCAGCCCTTACGGCCCTCGGGGCATCTCACACACACCTCTCAAAGATGTCAGACTCAAACTGTCCTACCCAACCCTCTCCCAACCGCCTAGGTTCACCCCAAGTTTTACTCACATAGGTTCATGCACAAAGTTTCCCGGTTGTTATTCTGGTAATTCTCTGGTCCCTTTTCTCAGTTCTTACCAATCACTATTTGGTCCATGGGCCTGGGTATGTTCCGCCTCCTCGACCTACAACTGCAACCTTGGACCATTGAAATCAATGGGGCATGCCTTTCTCAGATGATTTCGCCTCCCGAATATGCAGCAACAGATGCCCTATGCCCCACATTGGGCACCAATTTGTTAGAAATTCATTTAAAACACTAACAAAATTGGATTGGTAAGAAAAGAGTTTATTTCTGCAGAAAATAGAAAAAGCAGTTTGCAAAGTGCGATGGATCTCTAAGAGATACTTCAACAGGAAGTATCTAAAAACAGAGACCACACCCAAATGTTCAAATCCATAGCATTCTACAGGTGAAACTCAAAAAATTAGAATATTGTGCAAAAGTTCACTTATTTCAGTAATGCAACTTAAAAGGGGAAACTAATATATGAGATAGACTCATTACATGCAAAGCAAGATAGTTCAAGCTGTGATTTGTCATAATTGTGATGATTATAGCATACAGCTCATGAAAACCCCAAATCCACAATCTCAGAAAATTAGAATATTGTGAAAAGGTGCAATATTTTAGGCTCAAAGTGTCCCACTCTAATCAGCTAATTAAGCCATAACATCTGCAAAGGGTTCCTGAGCCCTTTGAATAGAAAGTTATGTGGAAGGGAAAAGTGTGGAAGAAAAAGGTGCACAAGCAGCAGGGATGACCGCAGCCTGGAGAGGATTGTCAGGAAAAGGCCATTCAAAAGTGTTGGGGACTTTCACAAGGAGTGGACTGAGACTGGAGTCAGTGCATCAAGAGCCACCACACACAGACGGATCCTGGACATGAGCTTCAAATGTCGTGTTCCTCTTGTCAAGCTGCTCCTGAACAACAAACAATGTCAGAAGCATCTTACCTGGGCTAAAGAAAAACAGACCTGGTCTGTTGCTCAGTGGTCCAAAGTCCTCTTTTCTGATGAGAGCAACTTTTGCATCTCATTTGGAAACCAAGGCCCCAGAGTCTAGAGGAAGAATGGAGAGGCACACATTGCAAGATGCTTGAAGTCCAGTATCAAGTTTCTACAGTCTGTGTTGATTTGGGGAGCCATGTCATCTGCTTGTGTTGGTCCACTGTGCTTCATTAAGTCCAAGGTCAACGCAGCCATCTACCAGGAGATTTTGGAGCACTTCATGCTTCCTTCCACAGACGAGCTTTATGGGGATGCTGACTTCATTTTCCAGTAGGACTTAGCACCTGCCCACAATGCCAAAAGCACCAAAACCTGGTTCAATGATCGTTGGATTACTGTGCTTGATTGGCCAGCAAACTCACCTGACCTGAACCCCATAGAGAATCTATGGGGCATTGCCAAAAGAAAGATGAGAGACATGAGACCGAACAATGCAGAAGAGCTGAAGGCCGCTATTGAAGCATCCTGGTCTTCCATAACACCTCAGCAGAGCCACAGGCTGATAGCTTCCATGCCACACCGCATTGAGGCAGTAATTGCTGCAAAAGGGGCCCAAGCCAAGTACTGAGTACATATGCATGCTTATACTTTTCAGAGGTCCGATATTATTCTATGTATACTCCTTGTTTTATTGATTGCTTGTAATATTCTAATTTTCTGAGATTGTGGATTTGGGGTTTTCATGAGCTGTATGCCATAATCATCACAATTATGACAAATCACGGCTTGAAGTATCTTGCTTTGCATGTAATGAGTCTATCTCATAAATTAGTTTCCCCTTTTAAGTTGCATTACTGAAATAAATGAAATTTTGCACGACATTCTAATTTTTCGAGTTTCATTTCATTTCATTTCATTTATTGGATTTCTATACCGCCCTTCTCCCTAGGGACTCAGGGCGGTTCACAGGGCATATATAAATAGGTATACAAAAATTAAAAGAGAATTAAACCATGCCCAATTAAAATACAGCAATAGTAAAATAATAAAACCAATTAAAAAACCCATATTCCCCTTCAGGCCAGACCAGCTAACTCGAACAAGTGGGTCTTCAACCCGCGACGGAAGGATCGGAGGTCCGATGCCATCCGGAGCTCAACCAGCAGTTGGTTCCATAGTGCCGGGGCACCCACAGAGAAGGCCCTTCACCTGTATACATTCCTATCGCGATGCCCCCCCTACCCTCCCTTTCAGCCCATTTGAAAAGCCTCGAAGGTTACATTCTTGTCTGGGGTGCCTAACCAGAATACATTTTTTAAAAAACCCTTTTGAATTATATTTGTTTTGCTAAGTATAACATCAGTCTCTATCTCTCAGCGGATAGAATGGTAATAAAAGCTTATACAGATCAAAGAGCAATAAACAATAGTAGAAGGGTTATACAGAGCAATAAACAAAGTAAACATAGGAAGCAATACATTCCCCTCCTTTCTCCTCCAGGAAACATAGGATAGGAATGGGATTAAAGAATTATTTTATTTTTAAACTTCTGTATTACTATCACCCCTTCATGGATTACTGGCTTGTCTTGGTGAAGGGGCTTGAGTAATTCAATGAAGCTATGAGCTATGCCGTGAAGGGCCACGGACAGGTCATAGCACAGAGTTATAACAAAACGTGATCCACTGGAGAAGGAAATGGCAACCCACTCCCACCAAAAAATGTTGTCCTTATCATCATGGGGAATTGGAATGCTAAAGTAGGAAGCCAAAAGATAACCGGAATAACAGGCAAGTTTGGCCTTGAAGTACAAAATGAAGCAGGGCACAGGCTGATAGAATTTTGTCAAGAGAATACGATGGTCATAGCAAACACTCTTTGCCAACAACCCAAGAGACAGCTGTACACAAGGACATCACCAGACGGTCAACACAGAAATCAGATTGACTATGTGCTCTGCAGCCAAAGATGGAGAAGCTCTATACAGTCAGTAAAAACAAGACCAGGAGCTGACTGTGGCTCAGACCATGAGCTTCTCATTGCAAAGTTTAGGCTTAAACTGAAGAAAGTAGGGAAAAGCACTAGGCCACTCAGGTATGAATTAAATCATATCCCTGTTGAATATGCAGTAGAGGTGACAAATAGATTTAAGGAATTAGATCTGATAGACAGAGTGCCTGAAGAACTATGGACAGAAGTTCGCAACATTGTACAAGAGGTAGCAACTAAAACCATCCCAAAGAAAAAGAAATGCAACAAATCAAAATGGCTGTCTGAGGAAGCTTTGCAAATAGCTGAGGAAAGGAGGGAAGTGAAAGGCAAGGGAGAAAAAGAAAGATACGCCCAATTGAATGCAGAATTCCAGAGAATAGCTAGAAGAGATAAGAATGCCTTCTTAAATGAACAGTGCAAAGAAATAGAAGAAAACAATAGAATAGGGAGGACCAGAGATCTTTTCAAGAAAATTGGAGAGATGAAGGGAATGTTTCATGCAAAAATGGGCATGATAAAGGACCAAAATGGCAGGGACCTAACAGAGGCAGAAGAGATTAAGAAGAGGTGGCAAAATTACACAGAAGAACTATACAAGAACGAGCTTAACATCCCTGATAACCACGATGAGATGGTCACTGACCTTGAGCCAGACATCCTAGAATGTGAAGTGAAGTGGGCCTTAGAAAAGCTGAGCAACAACAAAGCTAGTGGAGGTGACAGTATTCCAGCTGAGCTATTCAAAATTTTAAAAGACGATGCAGTAAAAGTGCTACACTCAATTTGCCAGCAAATTTGGAAAACTCAACAGTGGCCACAGGATTGGAAAAGGTCAGTTTACATTCCAATTCCAAAGAAAGGCAGTGCCAAAGAATGTTCAAACTATCGCACCATTGCACTCATTTCACATGCTAGTAAAGTTATGCTTAAAATCCTATAAGCTAGACTCCAGCAGTATGTACATCGAGAACTACCAGAAGTACAGGGAGGATTTCGAAGAGGCAGAGGAAGTAGAGATCAAATTGCCAACATACGCTGGAACATGGAGAAAGCTAGGGAGTTCCAGAAAAACATCTACTTCTTCTTCATTGACTATGCTAAAGCCTTTGATTGTGTGGATCACAACAAACTGTGGCAAGTTCTTAAAGAGATGGGAGTACCAGACCATCTTATTTGTCTCTTGAGAAACCTATATGCGGGTCAAGAAGCAGCAGTGAGAACTGGACACGGAACCACTGATTGGTTCAAAATTGGGAAAGGAGTCCGGCAAGGCTGTATACTGTCGCCCTGCCTATTTAACTTATATGCAGAGCACATCATGAGAAAGGCAGGGCTAGATGAATCAAAAGTTGGAATTAAAATTGCTGGGAGAAATATCAACAACCTAAGATATGCAGATGATACCACTTTAATGGCAGAAAGTGAAGAAGAACTGAAGAGCCTCTTGTTGCGGGTGAAGAAGGAGAGTGCAAAGGTTGGGTTGAAACTGAACATTAAGAAAACCAAGATCATGGCATCCAGCCCTCTCAATTCCTGGCAAATAGATGGGGAAGAAATGGAGGTAGTGACAGATTTTATTTTCCTGGTCTCCAAGATCACTGCAGATGGGGACTGTAGCCAAGAAATTAAAAGATGCTTGCTCCTGGGGAGGAAAGCCATGGCAAATCTAGACAGCACACTAAAAAGCAGAGACATCACCCTGTCAACAAAAGTGCGTATAGTCAAGGCTATGGTCTTCCCACTTACAATGTATGGCAGTGAAAGTTGGACCATAAGAAAGGCTGAGTGGCAAAGAATTGAAGCCTTTGAACTATGGTGCTGCAGAAGACTCCTGCGAGTCCCTTGGACTGCAAGGCGATCAAACCGGTCAGTCCTAGAGCAGATCAACCCTGACTGCTCTTTAGAAGGCCAGATCCTGAAGTTGAAACTCAAATACTTTGGCCACCTAATGAGAAGGAAGGACTTGCTGGAGAAGAGCCTAATGCTGGGAAAGATTGAGGGCAAGAGAAGATGGGGTCGACAGAGAATGAGGTGGCTATATGAAGTCAGTGAAGCAGCAGGCATGAGCTTAAATGGACTCCAGAAGTTGGTAGAGGTGACAAAGGCCTTGAGGATCATTGTCCATGGGGTCGCGATGGGTCTGACACGACTTCGCAAGTAACAAGAACAAATAATTGTCCTCTTTTAGTGTTATACATCTTGCTGTTAAGTAAATTCCCAAATACTTAACTTTTTTGGTTATTTGAAGGTTTGGTTTTTTTGCAAGTTGGGTTTTCTGTTTTTCTGTTAAGTTCTTTGTCAACACTTTAGTCTTTTTTCTATTTATTATCAGGCCTGCCACTTCACCATATTTTTCTATTGTCTCCAGCAATATCTTGCTTGTTTCAAGAGGTTCTTCCAATATAAAAACCAAGTTGTCTGCAAATGCTTGCAATTTATATTTTTCATCTTTTATCTCCAGTCCTTTAATTTCAATATCTTGTCTGATATTTCTATTCAGTACTTCCAATGTTAATATAAATAACAGTGGGGATAATGGACATCCCTGTCTTGTAACCTTTTTAATATTAAACTTTTCTGTATAGTCTTCATTTACAATTATTCTAGCAGTCTGTTTGTCATAGATTGTATTAATTGTATTTATAAATTTTTTCCCAAAGTCCATTTCTGCAAGTTGCTGAAACATAAATTGCCAGTTTAAATTATCAAATGCTTTTTGTGCATCGAGAAATATTAATGCCATCTGTTTCCCTGGATTGATTTCATAATACTCTAAGACATCGAGGATCGTTCTTAAGTTATTTTTTATCTGTCTTTTTGACAAAAAGTCATTTTGGTCTGTGTGTATAAATGTGATCAAAAATTTCTTAATTCTTTCTGCCATTATCAAGGCAAAAATTTTATAGTCTACATTTAGTAATGATAGGTAAAGGTAAAGGTTCCCCCGCACATGCGTGCTAGTCGTTTCCAACTCTAGGGGCCGGTGCTCATCTCCATTTCAAAGCCGAATGGCCAGCGATTGTCCGAGGACATCTCCGTGGTCATGTGGCTGGCATGACTAGACGCCAAAGGCTCATGGAATGCTGTTACCTTCCCACTGTAGTGGTCCCTATTTTTCTACTTGCATTTTTATGTGCTTTCAAACTGCTAGGTTGGCAGAAGCTGGGACGAGTAACAGGCACTCCCTCTGTTACGCGGCACTCGGGATTTGACCTGCCAAACTGCCGACCATCTGATTGACAAGCTCAGCGTCCTAACCCACTGAGCCACCACGTCCCTCCTTAGTAATGATATTGGTCTATAATTTTTTATATGTGTCAAATCTGTATCTTCTTTAGGTATTAGAGTAATATTGGCTTCAGCCCATGTCTTTGGTATTTTAGCTTCCAAAAGAATTTCATTGCACAGTTGTTTCAAAGTCGGACTTAACACATCTTGTAGTGATACGTAAAATTCTGCAGGTAGTCCATCTGGCCCCAGAGTCTTATCCTTTTTTTTGCCTTTTTATAGCTTCTATAATCTCCATCATTGATATTGTCCCATTTAATATAGTTCAAATCTTCTCTGGAATTTTTGGTAATTCTGCTTTTTTTAAATACTGCTGTATTTTTTCTTTAGGGATTTTCTCTGCCTTGTAAAGTGTCTAATAGTAGTCTTTAATATTTTTTTCATTATATCATTTTGAAACTGTACTTCTCCTTTTGCATCTTGTAGCTTATCATTTTCTTTTCTTTTTATTTTTTCAGTCTATATGCTAACCACCTTCCCAGCTTATTGGCATTTTTAAAGAAGTTCTGTTTAGTCCGTTTAATATGTTGAGCCATTATTTCCATCCTGGCCAAGTTTAATTTATGCTTTATTATCTCCATACATTTCTTAAGTATTACCTTTTGTGGGTCTATTTGCAATTCTGATTCCTCATCCTTAATTGTAGTTTTTTTTCCTTTATTCTTTTTAGCAATATAGGTTATAGCGAACCCTCTGAAATATGCTTTAGCCGTATCCCAAACATTTTGAAGTGATGTTTCTTCCTTCTTGTTTATTTTAAAGAAGAATTCCATTTCCTTTGTCGCTAATTGTAGAAATTCTTTTTCCTTCAGTATAGATTTATTTAGGGACCATCTTGGTTTCTTCTTAGTTCCTTTCCAAATCATTTTTATTGGGTTGTGGTCTGCCCAAACTTTGGTTTCTATCTCGACCTCTTGGATCATCGTTTTCAAGTCCAAAGAAGTCCATATCATGTCAATTCTACACCATAATTTATGTCTGTTTGAGTAAAAAGTATATTGTGATTTCTCTGGGTTTTTCTCTCTCCATATATCTTGGATACAAAATTCTTCTATCAGTTTTGTAAACGCTTTAGGTACTAGATTTCCTCCTTTTCTTCCTTGCTTGGTGCTTTTATAATCCAGAGTTCCATCTACTATTGCATTAAAATCTCCCATTATACAGAAATTTTGATAATTTAGGTCTAGTATTTTCTTATATAATTTTTAATAGAATTGTTCTTGTTTGTCTTTAAGTGTATATGTTGCAACCATCAATATCTGCTTTTGGTCCATCATAATTTCAACCATTAATATTCTTCCCTCTTCATCTGTGTAAATTTGTTTGGGATTCATCTTTTCTTTAATATAAAAGTCTACTCCTCTTTTCTTTTGAGATGCCGATGCAAAGTAGAGTTTGCCAAATTTTGGTTGTTCTAGGATTTTGAAATGTTGTCTCTTAATATGTGTTTCTTGAAGACAAATTATATCCATTTTTAATTTTTGTAAACGTGTAAAAATTTTCTCCTTTTTGAAGGGGACCTCCATGTCACTTTATATCCATTTTCCTTAACTCTGACATATTCTTATATACTCTTCTGTTCCATATATTTTTCCAATCTTTGTCGTTTATTTCTCCTAAATCTGTTTCACAGATTAATTTTAAACCTTTCCCCTGATCTTCTAGTTCAGTTACTATTCTCTATATTCTCCCAATTCTTCCTTTACCTATATATTCTTCATTTTCCTCACTTTCTTTTATAATCATTTCAAATTTGGAATTATTGGTTTAGTAATTTATCTGTATTAAAAAAACGACCACTAAATCAGCTGGGTGATTTAAGAATATTTTGATTTCTTATAACATTTCTACAAATAGTCCAACCCAAATGTGAGCTACTTTTTCACATGAATATGTTTACACATCTCCAGGGACGCGGTGGCTCAGTGGGTTAGGACGCTGAGCTTGTCGATCAGAAGGTCGGCAGTTTGGCGGGTCGAATCCTGAGTGCTGCGTAGCAGAGTGAGCGCCTGTTACTCGTCCCAGCTTCTGCCAACCTAGCAGTTCGAAAGCATGTAAAAATGCAAGTAGAAAAATAGGGACCACTCCGGTGGGAAGGTAACAGCGTTCCGTGCGCCTTTGGCGTCTAGTCATGCCAGCCACATGACCACGGAGACGTCCTCGGACAAGCGCTGGCTCTTCGGCTTTGAAACGGAGATGAGCACCGGCCCCTAGAGTCAGAAACGACTAGCACGCACGTGCGGGGGAACCTTTACCTTTACCTTTATGTTTACACATATGTCCACGTATGGATATACTGTATATACTCTATACATGTTATATTCATATACTGACATTTCCCTTGTGATTAGGTATACTCCTATTGTGTTCCTTAACATTTTTTTAAAAGTGGAGATCATTTTGAATATACGGTAGTTTCTGAGATATTAAAGATATATATTTTCCAGGTATTTCTACTTTAGGGGTGGAATTCAATAAGGTACCTTAAGAAAAAATTAGCTGAGAAGATCTTCATTTTTATTTCAGCCATCCTATACATCAGAATAAGTTGTGAATTGGCGGTTTTGTGTAGCAGCAAAAAGGGACTCTGGAAGGCAGGGCTCTGCCTTCTGCGCCCAATTTCGGCCTGCTGGGGCCCCTAAAAAGGGCCTAAAGTCATCCCAAAGAGGCGATGAAGAGGAAGGGTGCCTTCTTGATCACAGAGAGATGGTGGTCTTTCCGTTCGATCTAAGGAAAGCTCTCCAAACCGGCAGGGGAAAGACTGGCTACATTCCTGTGGCCGGCCATTAGCTGCTGACAACTGAAGAAGAAAAAGCACACATCGTAAACAGCATGTTTGGAACTGGGTGAGAATATTGATTCTTTCTTTACTATTTTACAACTGAATTTCCTGGGAAAGGCTCCCAAGAAGCTAAAACCTCCGAATGTTAACGGAAGCGGCATTTTAATTTTATGTGGGACAAAAACATACAATACTGAAGTGAAGTAACATAAAGCTACAGCTTTGGTAAATTTAAGAACTGAGATAACTGTTAAGATTTTCTCTTTGAAAAAAAAATATTGAGGCTAAATATAAAAAATCAATCCTTTGTCTTAAGAGTGGAAAATGGACTTTGAATGACATCTAGTGGTGGATTTGTGTAGAGCACTATAACTTGCTTCCTGGCTGCTTGGTAACTCCTAGCTTGGGAGAACAGCTGGCAATAAAGGAAAATATTTTGGCATACTTATCACCCTGACCTTCTTGGATTATAAATACCTACTGAGCTTGGACTTTTAATCTCAAGAGCTAGTGGGAGAGAAAGAAAAAATTGACTTTGGACTACATCTGGCTGGGAGAGACTTTTGAGCTGTTTTCAGGAAGGTTGAACACTTTGAACATTGTGGATTACAACCTTACCTGACTGACAATTTTTGGATACTAATATTATAGAAATAACAATAGTATCAATTCATAAATCAACATCCTGTTTTTATGCTCTTGTTAATATGATGAAAATGCTTATATCTAACTTTGTATACATCAATAGTACCAAAAATTGTAACTGTGTAATGAGGGGAAAATGGAAAAAAGGAGGATCAGGGGGAAAATACTGGATTGTGTAGTACTGAACAAATTTATATTGAAGAAGTTAATGTCAAATATGTGAACCTAGACAACACGTTGTTTACTAAGCACTAAATATTGTAATTCTTAAAAATCAATAAAACATTAAAAAAAGAATAAGTTGTGAATTGGCTATTTTCTTCACATACATGTTAATATTATACCATGTAGATTTAAAATTACCAATAAATAATCTATTTATATTTCTGATAATAGTTTTGTTTTCCAGAAAATATTGCAGGAATTTTTTAAAAATTGCATTAGCTTAATATGTTTTACTGCTTTTTAGCACTGAAATTATACAACAGATGAATAATTTTTTTATTGAAAAGTTTTTCAATACATTTTATCTTTAACAATCCCTCCCCCCCACCCCCTACCCAACCCTTCCTAGCCCTCCCTAACCCTCCCCCCTCCCCTTCCCCCCTCCCCGACTTCGCAGAGCTAAATACAAGGTATAAAAATAAAAGCAATCATAAACAACCATATGCTAACAACAATAAGCTATTAAGTCTATCACACTCTAGCTCGTATAAAATGACTACAAGCAATACTAATATCACATCAAAACTTATACAAATGCTAAATGAAACTTTTTGGTCCCATATTTGTTCTGGATGTAATCAATCCACTTTTTCCACTCCATAATATAACGTTGTTGCGAATGGTCTTTCAGATAAGCCGATATCTTTGCCATTTCCGCCAGGTCAGAAACTTTTAAAGTCCATTCTTCTATAGTCGGCAGTTCCTCCCTCTTCCAATATTGACCTACTAAAAGTCTTGCTGCCGTAATTAAGTTCAACATCAACTTAGTGTCCACAACAGTAGTATCCGTAATTATGCCCAATAAAAACAATTGCGGACAAAACTTTATCCTTTGCTTAAATATCTTCTGCATATTCCACCAGATTTTAATCCAAAAAGCTTTAACCTTTTTACAGGTCCACCATACGTGAAAGTACGTTGCGATGAATAATTTTAATAAGATATTTAATCATCATTTAAAATGATATTTTAAACCAATTTTTATTTAAAAATTCTTTTTAGTTTAATGAAAAAAGGTGGAAAAGAAATGCAAATATTTGAAAATGATGAGTAAAAATGTTGAATGAAGGCGAATATACTTGTCCCAGTATAAAGATGCAGGAGCCAATCTGAGTCGGTCACCGGGACCAGAGGTTTTGTCCTCTGAATTTTTGGAGTCACGCTGGAGCCCATCCTCAGGGATACAGAGAAGTTCCCTGAGGATGGGTTCCAAAATGAGTCTGAAAGCTTGGAAGACAAAACCTCTGGTCCTGGTGACTGACCCAGATTAGATCCTGCAGTAAAAATGCTGCTCATTTGCCAGGACAGAAATAAGTCATTTCCTTTACCCTGAGAACCATACTTGGTTTTCCATGGCATTATCAAGGACTGCAGTCTAAAAGTGGCAGGAACATTTTTAAGAGAAGTTTGGGGGTTTTGAGGGGTGAAATTAATACTTTAGGTCCATACATATATAAGGTACTATACTGTATGCACAATTATTAGGCAAGTCATATTTTTGAGGATTAATGTTATTAGTGAACAACTACAGTGCTCTCAGTCAATCCAAAATAACCTCAAACCTGAATATTTAAGAAAGTAAAAGTGAGGTTTGGGCTTTCTTAGAAGAATATCTATCTAGGGGTTAAAACAACTGCTTAAGATGCAGTCGGCCCAGGTTCGAATCTCAGAAGGGTATGGCTGACTGATGAGAAAAAATAAGTTTGAAATGATCATATCGGTCTCCCTTTATTCTTTGTTTTTGTTGTTAGCTGCGAAGTCGTGTCCGACCCATCGCGACCCTATGGACAACATTCCTCCAGGCCTTCCTGTCCTCTACCATCTTCTGGAGTCCATTTAAGCTCACGCCTACTGCTTCAGTGACTCCATCCAGCCACCTCATTCTCTGTCATCCGCTTCTTCTATTGCCCTCAATCTTTCCCAGCTTTAGACTCTTCTCCAGTGAGTCCTTCCTTCTCATTAGGTGGCCAAAGTATTTGAGTTTTAGCTTCAGGATCTGGCCTTCTAAAGAGCAGTCAGGGTTGATCTCCTCTAGGACTGACTGGTTTGATCGCCTTGCAGTCCAAGGGACTCGCAGGAGTCTTCTCCAGCACCATAGTTCAAAGGCCTCGATTCTTTGGCGCTCAGCTTTTTTTATGGTCCAGCTTTCACTGCCATACATTGCAACTGGGAAGACCATAGCCTTGACTATACGCACTTTTGTTGACAGGGTGATGTCTCTGCTTTTGTTCTGTACCAGCCTGCTACCGGCCCTGCAGAAAAGGCAGAGACAACCCCTTTTACAAGAAGGCAAGAGGCTGGAACTAAGCCTGCCAAATTTATTAACATAAAAACATAAACAGAGCAAACAGAGCAAAGAGAGCAAACATGAACCATGAAACAGGAGCTATTCAAATGGTTGCCTTCAGCAAACCAGCCCTCCCAAACATTCCCCTTTTAAACAGTTCAGGGCGTGGCTTCTCTCTGCCTCCTTCCGAGGTGCCCCATTGCCTTCCTCTGTTTACTCCTGATTGACTGCCTCCTGCGTCGGGCGTCCTTGAACAGGGCCAGCTGTGGGTCATCTTCATCCACGCTGTCAGGCTCACACAGCTGGGTCTGCGTCGTGACCAGGTGGGAGGGGCCTGGCTGAGGGCTCTGTGGAGCCTCAATATTATTCTCAGCAAGCTCTCCAACACCCCCCACCTCCTCCTCTGAATCGTCCGACCCAACTGCCGAACCCGCAGGCTGATCCTGAATCACAACAGCTTTTTAGTGGGTTCGGCAGTTGGGTCGGACGACTCAGAGGAGGAGGGGGGTGTTGAAGACCTTGCTAAGGGGGTTGAAGATCTTGCTGATGAGAGCCCTCAGCCAGGCCCCTCCCACCTCGTCACGACGCAGACCCAGCTGTGTGAGCCTGACAGCGTGGATGAAGATGACCCACAGCTGGCCCTGTTCAAGGACGCCCAACGCAGGAGGCAGTCAATTAGGAGTAAACAGAGGAAGGCAATGGGGCTCCTCGGAAGGAGGCAGAGAGAAGCCACACCCTGAACTCTCTATAAGGGGAATGTGTGGGAGGGCTGGTTTGCTGAAAGCAACCGCTTGGATAGTTCCTGTTTCTTAAAGCTCCTGTTTCTTGGTTCGTGTCTTGTTTGTTTTTGTAGCTATAAATTTGGCAGGCGTAATTCCAGCCTCTTGCCGTTTGTAAAGGGGTTGTCCCTGCCTTTTCTGCAGGGCCGGTAGCAGGCTGGTACAGAACAGTGTGCTGTCTAGATTTGCCATTGCTTTCCTCCCTAGGAGCAAGCGTCTTTTAATTTCTTGGCTACAGTCCCCATCTGCAGTGATCTTGGAGACCAGGAAAATAAAATCTGTCACTACCTCCATTTCTTCCCCATCTATTTGCCAGGAATTGAGAGGGCCGGATGCCATGATCTTGGTTTTCTTAATGTTAAGTTTCAACCCAGGTTTTGCACTCTCCTTCTTCACCCACAACAAGAGGCTCTTTAGTTCTTCTTCACTTTCTGCCATTAGAGTGGTATCATCTGCATATCTTAGGTTGTTGATATTTCTTCCGGCAATCTTAATTCCAACTTTTGATTCCTCTAGCCCTGCCTTTCTCATGATGTGCTCTGCATATAAGTTAAATAGGCAGGGCGACAGTATACAGCCTTGCCGGACTCCTTTCCCAATTTTGAACCAATCAGTGGTTCCGTGTCCAGTTCTCACTGCTGCTTCTTGACCCGCATATAGGTTTCTCAAGAGACAAATAAGATGGTCTGGTATGCCTATCTCTTTAAGAACTTGCCACAGTTTGTTATGATCCACACAATCAAAGGCTTTAGCATAGTCAATGAAGCAGAAGTAGATGTTTTTCTGGAACTCCCTAGCTTTCTCCATGATCCAACATATGTTGGCAATTTGATCTCTAGTTACTCTCCCTCTTCGAAATCCTGCCTGTACTTCTGGTAGTTCTAGATCCATATACTGCTGGAGTCTAGCTTGTAGGATTTTAAGCATAACTTTACTAGCATGAGAAATGAGTGCAATGGTGCGGTAGTTTGAACATTCTTTGGCACTGCCTTTCTTTGGAATTGGAATGTAAACTGATATTTTCCAATCCTGTGGCCACTGTTGAGTTTTCCAAATTTGCTGGCAAAATGAGTGTAGCACTTTTACTGCATCGTCTTTTAAAATTTTGAATAGCTCAGCTGGAATACTGTCACCTCCACTAGCTTTGTTGTTGCTCAGCTTTTCTAAGGCCCACTTCACTTCACATTCTAGGATGTCTGGCTCGAGGTCAGTGACCACCTCATTGTGATTATCAGGGACATTAAGCTCATTCTTGTATAGTTCTTCTGTGTAATTTTGCCACCTCTTCTTAATCTCTTCTGCCTCTGTTAGGTCCCTGCCATTTTGGTCCTTTATCATGCCCATTTTTGCATGAAACGTTCCCTTCATCTCTCCAATTTTCTTGAAAAGATCTCTGGTCCTACCTATTCTATTGTTTTCTTCTATTTCTTTGCACTGTTCATTTAAGAAGGCATTCTTATCTCTTCTAGCTATTCTCTGGAATTCTGCATTCAATTGGGCATATCTTTCTTTTTCTCCCTTGCCTTTCACTTCCCTCCTTTCCTCAGCTATTTGCAAAGCTTCCTCAGACAGCCATTTTGATTTGTTGCATTTCTTTTTCTTTGGGATGGTTTTGGTTGCTACCTGTTGTACAATGTTGGTGATGTCCTTGTGTAGAGCCATCTCTTGGGTTGTTGGAAAAGAGTGTTTGCTATGACCATCGTATTCTCTTGACAAAATTCTATCAGCCTGTGCCCTGCTTCATTTTGTACTCCAAGGCCAAAGTTGCCACTGGCCGTATTGTCCTGAGCTGCCTCGCACTCGCTCTTGTGTGTGTGTTCTCAGGTTGGGGGCATTGTGCCCTCCTCATGAAGTGCGAATGTGTCTGGATGCTTGTTGTCAGGGGCAGATCGTGGACTGTTCTTTCTGCCATGATCACCTCTCCCGTTGTCTCACATGTCTCCATATTAGATGTTTTTGTGGATTTCTCCCCCCCTTTTTTACCTATTATGATGCGATGGTGTCGCGCGGCCAAGAGGTCCTGGTCCTGCCTTGAAGGCACTCTCCGTAAGTGTTTGCATTGCTCGCGCTGTTCTTCCCAGCTCTTGTGTGCTTGGTAGGTAGGGAGCAGATCTATACGGCGGTTAATTTAAAACTCGTCCAAGAACCAAGCCTCCTTGAGCAGTCGGCCACCCTTGGTGCTGTCCTGGGCAATGGGAGAGCTGATCACGGCAGAAAGAACAGCCCACGATCCGCCCCTGACAACCACAGCCTCCCAGACAGAGAGGTGTACTGTTTTCCTTCACCGTAAATCTCCCATTTAACAAGGGCACGAGAGTTCTCAATAGGGTTTAGGTCAGGTGAGGAAGGGTCCAATGTTACCCTGCTCTAGTGGCAGAAGAGCTGGGTTTGCAGTCTGGATACTCCCCTTCCATTTTTAAGATCCTCCCTTTTTATTTATTTATTTATTTATTCGATCTGGGTGACACGCATGCCACAGGTAGCACATGCAGCTGTCCTTGTGAGCATGTGTGCCATTGGCCCAGAGGGAGGTTGGGCCAGGCTGCTCCCCTCTGCCTCTCCAGGTGCGCCTCACTCTTGCTCTCTCTCTGCACTGGGAGTCAGGGAACAGCTGCAAGAGCTGGGCAGATCCAGGCTGGATGGTGGAGGCAGCTGACAGCAAAAGTCCAGGTAAGCCTCCGGAGTGATTTTGCACCCCTTCATGGCCGATATGGGCGGCAGAGGCATTTTCCAAGCCTCTGGAGCTCACATCCATGGCCATGGGGCAATTTTGTGGTGCAGCAGTCGTCCAATCCAGGCTCCGGAGGCCTGGACAAGGCCTCTGCCACCTGGATCTAGGGCTGCAGAGAGACTTCACGCCCCCTCCATGACCAATCCGGGCAGCAGAGGCCTTTTCCAAGCCTCTGGAGCTCATATCGGGCTGCTGAGGCACCACAAAATCACCCCACAGCCATGGATGTGAGCTCTGGAGGCTTGGAAAAGGCCTCTGCCACCCGGATTGGCTGTGGGAGGTGCATGAAATCGCTCTGCAGCCGTAGAACTGGGCAGCAGAGGCCTTTTCCAGGTCTCTGGAGCCTGAATCAGGCCACTGGCGTGCCGCAAAATCACCCCGCAGTCATGGATGCGAGCTCTGGAAGCTTAGAAAAGGTCTTTTCCAAGTGGCAGTGGTGGCATGTCAATCCTTGTGGCGAGTAGGGGGGGAAATGGCAGTGGAGGCAGACCGATCTGTGTGGTGGGTAGGGGGGGAAAGGCAGTGGCAGAGTGATCTGCATGGTGGGTGGGGGGAAAGGCAGCGGTGGCAGGGCAATCCGCGCGGCAGGTGGGGAGAAAACGGTGACGATGGTAGGGTGATCCGCATGGCGGGTGGGGGAAAAAGGCGGTGGCAGGGAGAACCACGTGGAGGGTGGGGGTTAAACCTGCCCCATTTGTTTCACAGCCGCTTTTGGCTGAGCTGCATTGCACCAGCATTGGGCGCAATACGCGAGGTGGCAAACAGGTGCATCACACCGAAACTGGCCATTTGCCGCCTCCTGCCCAATGCCGCTGCCATGAGGTCACGGAACAAGCCGGGTGGTGGTAAGAAACCGGTATACTGGTTCCTTACCTCCCCACAGCTTGTTCCGCTGCCTCATGGCAGTGCCATTGGGTGTGACACACAAGGCAGCAAATGGCCGTGGCCGGAGGCAAATAGCCATCTTGCACTGAAACTGGCCATTTGCCACCTCCTGCCCAGTGCCACTGCCATGAGGCTGCAGAACAAGCTGGGTGGCAGTAAGAAACTGGTATACCAGTTTCTTACCTCCGCCCGGCTTGTTCCGCAGCCTCATGGCAGCTGCATTGGGTGCAACGCACGAGGCAGCAAACAGCCACATCACACTGAAACCGAAGGGCTGGCAGGCTGTGGCTGCTGATGGACACAGTTGGCCCCCATGTGCTCACTGTGTGATGGTATCAGGCAGCAGTCACCCTGCCCCCTGCCTCACTTCGCCTCACATCACAAGATGAGCCTCCTGCCCACCGTCCCACCTGCCAGATACCACACCCACCCAGTCTGCTGTGACCACTGCAGCCACGCCTACCCAATGGGCCATGCCCACCCAATGGGCCACGCCCACCCAATGGGCCACACCCACCCAGCACCTGATGATACATAAGTGGGTTTTGGGTTGCAGTTTGGGCACTGGGTCTCTAAAAGGTTCGCCATCACTGATCTGGTCCATCAAGAGTCACTCATCTCATCAGTCCATAAAACCTTTGAAAAATCTGTCTTCAGATATGTCTTGGGGCAGTCTTGCCATTTCAACTTATGTGTCTTGTTCAGTGGTGGTTGGGTTTCAGCCTTCCTTACCTTGGCCATGTCTCTGAGCACTGAACACCTTGTACTTCTGGGCACTACGGGTAGGTTGCAGTTCTGGAATATGACAGCACTGGAGAAAAATGGGTTCCTGGTAGCTTCACATTTGATTCTTCTCAAATCTTTGGCAGTTAATTTGCATCTTTTTTTCTCAACACGTTCCTTGTCTTGTGACCCTGTTGACTATTTGAAACAAAATGTTTGATGGTTCTGTGATTACACCCCAATATTTTAGCAATATCAGGAGTGCTGCATCCCTCTGAAAGACTTTTTACAAGTTTTGACTTTTCAGAGTCAGTTAAATAACCAGTGGAACAGCTTGCCTTCAGACATTGTGGGTGCTTCATCACTGGAGGTTTTTAAGAAGAGACTGGACAGTCATTTCTCTGAAATGGTATAGGATCTCCTGCTTGAGCAGGGGGCTGGACTAGAAGACTTCCAAGGTCCCTTCCAGCTCTATTCTGATTCTGATTCTTTTTGGCCCATTTTGCCTGAGGAAAAGAAGCTGCCTAATAATTATGCACATAATTATGAGGGATTTGAGACGCGGCTATCAATTTTTAACATCGAAATTGATTAGTGATAATGTGAACTTTAGATGGCTAACTCCAGAAGGTATTTTAGTTACATGGCAGGATAGAAGGTACAGATTGGATTCAATAGAGAAGGCAGAAGATTTCTATAAACTCCACTTTAACAACCAAGATGAAGTAGAAGTAGAAGATCAAGACGGAAGGGAGGTAAGAGAAAGAGACACAAGACGGATAGCTACGGAAGGGAAAGCTTTAGGAGTAGAGGATAGAAGGAATAAACGTGGAGAGACTACAGAGTCACATGGAGCTAGAGATAAAGATGTGAGAGCGCCCCGGACAACGAGATCTACAAAATCTAGAAATAAGTAAAATAAAGGGAGAAGAGTGTAGAATTTTGTCTTTAAACATCAATGGGTTAAACTTGCCAATGAAAAGGCGGAAATTTTTTAATAAGCTCATTAGTCAACAACTAGATATCGTTGCAGTCCAGGAAGTCCATATAAAGGAACAACAAAAATATTTGCTAGCCCAACCAAAACTAGGGAATCTATTCGTCTCATTAGACCGACAAAAGAAAAAGAGAGGGGTGGCACTATATGTGAATCAGAAATTGGCAGCCAAACAAATCTATAATGATAAAGAGGGTAGAATATTGATAGTTGAGGTTGAAATAAATTATAGGAAGGTGATGATGGTAGAAATATATGCCCCGAATCGAAATCAAGAACAGTTTTTAAAAACACTACATAATAAGATATGTAGTATAGATCATGATGAGATTTGTTTGCTAGGAGACTTTAATGCTATCTTAGACATTAATTTGGACTATATGGGCAATATGATTAGGAAAAGGAAAAGAAGAACATTACCGAGATCCTTTTTTAATTTGGCTAGAGACTTAAACATTCAGGATGTATGGAGGGAAAGAAACCGCAAGGCAAGACAATATACATATTACTCTAATCGACATAATTCATGGTCCAGAATCGATATGGTTTGGATGTCAAAAGAAATTGATTCCGAGGTTGAAGAGGTGTGTATTGACACAGGTACCTGGGCAGACCATAACCCTATGAAATTTAGCTGGAAAGGCTCAAAAAAAATTCCTAGATGGACCTTACAAAGATCAATTTTAAAACAAGATGATTTTAAGTCAAAGATGGAGAGAGAATTATATTTTTTCTTTAAGGAAAATAAAGTTGAAGACACCTCTGTACAAAATAATTGGGATACAGCCAAGGCGATAATGAGAGGGGTAGCAATGGCATATATGATAAATAAGAACAAGGGGAAAAAACAACAACGGAAAAGGTTAGAAGGGGAATATAAAAGATTAGAAACAATACTCCAACAAGAACCACAAAAAAGAATGTCAGACAATCAATGGATTTAATTAAACATAAACTTAATATTCTAGAAAAAGAGAAACTAGCAGAACAGATGAGAGGCATAAAACAGAACTTTTTTGAAAATGCAAACAAACCAGGCCGATGGCTTGCATACAAATTGAAAAAACAAAAGGAGAAAAGTTGGATTAGTAAACTATGTGATGACAAAGGGAGAATACACTATCAGGAAGAGGAGAAAAAAACTATAGCCCAGGAATTTTACGAGCAATTATACAAAGATGATAGTCAGGTAAACGTGGAGAAAGTGGAGGATTGTTTCCAAAAAGCCAAATTACCTAAGGTTACAGAGGAAATCAGAAATATGTTGAACGAAGAAATTAGGTTGTCTGAGGTGATAATGGCCATTAATGAACAAAAAATAATAAAGCATCGGGTCCTGACGGTCTTCCGATAGAAATTTATAAGGAACAACAAAATATTTTAGCACAACCTTTACTGGAGGTGTTCAATGCGGTATTAGAAGATGCAAGAACACCTAAATCATGGTCTGAGGCAAATATAGTCCTCATCCCGAAAGATAATACTGACCATACATTAATTCAAAATTACAGACCTATATCGTTACTTAATTCGGATTATAAGATATTTACAACAATTATAGCTGAATGACTTAAAAGATTCCTGAATGACTTCATACATGTAGACCAGAATGGTTTCCTTGCTAAGAGGCAAACTAAACATAATATTAGAGTAATACTGGATACGTTAGAATATTATGAACTACACAGTGGACAACAGATGGCGTTACTATTTCTAGATGCCCAGAAGGCTTTTGATAATGTAAAATGGTCATTTTTATATCAACAACTTAATTTTATGGCTATGGGTGAAAAATTTATAAACATAATTAGGGCAATCTATACCAACCAGGAAGCAAAAGTAATTATTAATGGGGAAACATCTAGGAAATTTCAAATACAAAAGGGAACACGGCAAGGTTGCCCCTTATCTCCACTGCTGTTCATATTGACACTAGAAGTCCTAACGAGAATAATCAGAAATGAACCACAGATAAAAGGATTAGATATTAAAAAGGAAACTTTTAAACTTCAAGCATTTGTGGATGATTTGGTCTTTATCATGGAGGACCCATATCACACGGGACCAAAATTACTGGAAGAATTAATTAAATATGGTGAAGCTGCTGGATTGAGAATAAATAGACATAAGACTAAGATGATTGTTAAAAATATGACTAACAAACAAAAAGAAAAATTGGCTGGAATTAAGGACATAGAAATAGTCAAAAAAATAAAATACTTAGGAATCAATATTACGGCTAGATGCACTTCACTTAAAGAAGATAACTATGATAAAACAGTGAAACAAATAAAAGGAGATTTGGAAAGATGGGGAAACTTGAACCTTTCATTATTGGGGAGAATTGCGGTTATCAAGATGAATGTCCTGCCCAAAATCTTGTTCTTGTTCCAAAATATCTCAATACAACTTGACTCAAAATTTTTCCGAAATCTGAACAAACTGTCATTAAATTTTATTTGGCAAGGGAAAAAACCAAGAATTAAAATGAAATACTTGCAGGATACAAAGGAAAACGGGGGATTTGGATTGCCAGTCTGGGAGTTATATTACCATGCCGCGGCGTTAAATTGGATTAGAGAATGGATAATTCTGAAAAATATAAGATTACTGACTTTAGAAGGTCATGATTTACAATTTGGTTGGCACGCCTTTTTATGGACTGAGAAACAAGGATTATTTTCACATTTTCAAAAACATCGGATTAGGCAAGCATTATTTAACATTAGGAACAAAATTTGAATTCACAACTATACTAAAGTACCAGTCTGGCTATCCACCCTTGAAGCGATTGTTTATCCAAATCTATTCAACTTGGGCAACATAATTTCATATAAGGACATCATGAATGATGAGGGGGAATTGAAGTCTAGAAATGAATTAGATTTACAAGGAATAAAACTAGATTGGTGGGCCTATTTACAGATTCAGTCAAAATTCGGGAAAGATAAAAAAGAATGGGGGATAAACACCCAGGAAACGGCCTTGGATAAAATATTATTGGGCCCAGATAATAAACAGATAAAGAAATTATATAATTTGCTCCTGAGATATAAGTTGTTCGAGGAACAAGTGAAGGACCCTATGCTGACTTGGACTAAAAATTTGGGTCATGGCATTGATCCTGATACATGGCAAATGCTCTGGGACAGAAATAAAAGAATAACACTGGCTTCATCTTACAAAGAAAACCTATTCAAAATGTTCTACCGATGGCATCTTCCCCCAGCACGTTTAGCCAAAATGTATAAGACAGTATCTCCCAAATGTTGGAAATGCTCCGAAGAATTAGGTACATATTTTCATACGTGGTGGTCCTGTAGCAAGTCACAAAGATTTTGGCAAATGATTTGGACCTGGCTAAAAGAAATACTAAGACAAGAAGTTGAGTTTAGTCCAGAATTTTTTCTATTGCGCATAACAAGAGAAATACTCCAAAGAAGAGTTGTATCTGATGATTCATATTATTACAGCAGCAAGAATGTCATTTGCCCAGAATTGGAAAAGGAGTGAAATTCCAGTAGAAAACGAGGTAATAAGGAAAATTTGGGAATGCGCAGAAATGGATAAATTAACTTTGGAAATTAAAAATAAAGATCAATCAGGTTACTACAAAATTTGGAATAAGTTTTATTTTTGGCGGGAACAAAAGGAAGTTCTCTATTAGAATTTATAGATTGGTTGATTGCTCTAAGTATTGTATTATTATATATAATTGATATGTATCTTAAGTGTATTTTATGTGTATATATACATATATGAATATTGTAGACAAGAAGGTATGTCAGTCCGTTTGTACCGTGTCCAATGTTTTAAATAATAAACTTAATAAATTAAAAAAATTAAAAAATAATAATATTTTAATAATTTAATAATGCACACCTTGATATAGGGTGTTGATCTCCTTAGGCCACACCCTCCCTCATTACACAAATACACATTACCTGATATACTTATATCCAATAAGCATTCAAGTTTATACAGCTTGCAGGTGGAAAATATGCATTAAAATGATGATATGGTCAAAATACTCACTTGCCTAATAATTTTGCACACAGTGTAGTTTTGGGAAGGAAGGAAGGAAGGAAGGAAGGAAGGAAGGAAGGAAGGAAGGAAGGAAGGAAGGAAGGAAGGAAGGAAGGAAGGAAGGAAGGAAGGAAGGAAGAAAGATTGTGGACAATCACAAAACAGATGCAGGACAGCCATTTGTTAAGGCTGTCCTAACTAGGCAGTTATGTTAAAAACACAAAAATATATTTTATAAATTTTTGACATGAATCCTTTTATATGCTTATAGAATTGCCTCTTGTCTGTTCTCCATACTCCAAACACATATACACATTCAAATATTCTGCTCTTAGATCTTCTTCCTTATAAGCTTGAAATGCAACCCTATCCAATATGCTGTATTTAAAGTTATTTCAGAAAACATTTCCTTTGGGATCTGCTCACCGAAGGTTCTCTTTTAGGTCTTTTTTAGGTTCCTTGCATCTTGGCAAGGAACAGTTCAATTTGGAGCTGGAAATAGTTTCTGAACCCTGTAGGACTGATTGCTGGGTATCATCAGGCCAGCCACAATTAAGGGGAAAGAAAAAGGATGATTGTATGGTTGCCCAATGGCAGGGCGATAATAAACTGGGTGTTGCCTTCCATGTAGGCTGTGGTTGAACATCCTGTTGAATGGAAGAGTCAGAAGAAATAAGCTGTCAGCATATGGAGGAGGAAGACGGGAGGAGATGTAAACTGATCTACTTCAATGCAGAGATTATGGGGAATGTGCAAAATTTTTGAGCTGAAGCAAAGCTGAGAAGCAGATTCGGGTTTCATCCACATGTCTACTTAACAATAGCTCAGAAATGCCTTGCTAACAGTTCTTTAAAGATATGTCCTCATGATGCTACCTTTGTCTCATCCCCAAACTACAACTTTTGATCCACTATTGAAGAGGCATTCTACATCTTCTTCTGACACAAGCCTTATTGGGTGCATGATTTCAGGTGCTTCAGCAGCAATCAGACTGGAATTTGCTCAGTTATCATTGGTCCCTTTCAGTGGCAGCATACACACTCTGCTTCCTTCTTGTTATTGGCCATTACTCTCTGTGGCCATGTTGATTTTGTGTATCTCACGGGTGTCAAACTCGCTGCGTCACGTGACGTGTTGTGATGTATCATGACTTTTTTTGCATTGGCGGAGCTGGGGTGTGCACGGCCTCCGCATGAAGCAATCGGCCTGCAGGCTAGCAGTTTGACACCCCTGGTGTATCTGAACTAACATGATATTTGGCTTCCACAGGCAGTGGCCTGTGTAATGCCTGGCTGACACTTTTTAAAATGTTTGGTTATACATCACCTCCTAAAATATGTATTCACTACAATTCTGAAAGTGCTAGATCTCTTTTTTAAAAAAAGAAAAAAAAGTATCTGGAAAGCAGGCATGGAGGTGGAACTGTTAAGTAGTGGGTTCAGGACCACGTGGAGACAACAGAGCCAGGTTCAGCATTAACAACCTTTATTGAGTACAGGACGAAGGTAACAAAGAACCCCCCCCCCCCCGTGCGTCCTTTAAATACCCTGCTTGGTCCACTCAGAACGTTGGATTTTCCCGCCGTGGAGTGGCCAGCCAATCAGGACAGTTACAGGTGCCACCTGGTGTCATCAGTGGCTACCTGCAACATGATACCCCAACTATATACATAACACCACTTCCCCCATGACAAGAACTAATAAACAACATATGGCCACTCGACAAGTTGTTGTGAATATGTGCGCCTTTGACCTCACGGCCTCACATAGTCCTCCAGGAATGCCGGGGACTTCCGAGACCTGGCAGAGTGCCTCAGAGGCTGTAATTGCTGGCCTGGATCACCAACAGGTGGTTGACCCTGATGCTCCAACTCCCTATTGCCAATGAGCACCATATCCGGTTGTTGCTCAGGCCGCTCACGCAACCCTGGCCCGCGTTCAGTGTCTGTGGCAAACTCCAGCCAACCTGGAACATCCGCCAAAGGTTGCTGCTGAGAACTGACTGGATGTCCTGTTGGCACTTGACACATAGGTGTTGGCAATTGAAGCGTAGGAGTTGATGCACGGTTTGATGACGGTATTGATGGCAGTGCCGGCTGAGCCTGTATTGTCGATGCAGGGCTTGATGCAGGGTTTGATGGCAGTGCCTGCTGGGCCTGTATCGTTTGTTGTTTTTCGGGGGCCCTCTTCCTTAGTTGATCAATGTCCCTTCTGACTTGACATCCCCCTTCCCCCTCAACAATATAAGACAGCGGCCCCGTTCTGTCAACCACCACCCCTTGCATCCACATGTCTCCAGACCCATAGCTTCTGGCCCACACTAGTTCACCGATACCTAATTCCCTGGCAGAGCTGGGTTGCTCTGTCTCTGCAGCCACTCGGTCCGGGTGAAACCTACTTAGGCCATCCGCGTGCCCCATTTCCTTACCAGGCCTGTATACTAATTTACAAGAGTATGCAGAGAGGAATATGGACCACCTCAGCATCCATGGGGACAGAATTTGTGGTGTCTGTTTATCTGTTGTAAATAGCCCCAACAATGGTTTGTGGTCAGTGAAAATGGTGAACTCTCTACCATACAGGTAGTCATGGAATTTCTTTACACCCGTAACTATGGCCAAAGCCTCTTTGTCAATCTGGGCATAATTCCTCTCTGTCTTTGAAAGAGTTCTGGAGTAATAAGCAATTGGCTTCTGCTCCCCATTTTCTTCTAAATGACTTAGTACTGCGCCCACCCCATAAGGGGATGCATCACACGCAATGCAAATGGGCTTGTTTTCAATGAAATGAGTTATTGTAGTGTTATTGGACAGCAGCTGTTTAAGATTTCTGAAACTGTTATCATGATTTTTTGTACAATTCCAAGGTGTTTTCTTGTCCAGCAGTCTATGCAAAGGCTCTGCAATTGCTGCCTTGTGGGGTAAGAAAGAATGATAAAAATTAATTAGCCCCAGGAAAGCTTTCAGTTCCACCTTATTTTTGGGCGTTGGGGCCATCTTAATTGCCCTTATCTTGGAGTCAGTGGGGTGAATGCCTTGGGCATCAATCCGGAATCCCAGGAACTCCGTGGATGCCACTCCAATACTACATTTTTCCCTCTTGAGTTTGAGCCCAGCTGATCGGAATCGGGTTAACACAGCCTGCAACCTGTCAGCTAGGACCTCCTCTGACTCACCAGCAATTAAAACATCATCAAAGTAAGGGCACACCCCTGGAATTCCTTTCAGCGTTCTTTCCATCACCTCTTGGAAAATTCCCGGGGCTACAGCGATGCCGAACTGCAAGCGATTCACTTTGAACGCTCCTTTGTGAGTCATGATTGTCTGAGCCTCAGCCGTTTCTGGGGTGACCGGGAATTGCTGATAGGCTTGCGCTAAATCCAGTTTAGCAAAGACAGTACCAGACTGAATTGCTGAGAGGATCTGCTTCACCGTTGGGACCAGGTAAGCATGCAGATTTAAAGCGCGGTTTATAGTTGCCTTATAATCCGCGCAAATCCTAATTTCCCCATTTGCTTTTAATGGGGTGACAATGGGGGTTTCCCAGACTCCCCCATCCACGGGCTCCAAAACCCCTTGCCCTACCAGCTTTTCCAGTTCGCTCTCAATCTTGTGTTTGAGAGCAAATGGAACCCTCCTTGCTTTAATTTGCACTGGCAGGACATCGGGTTTTAAATTAAATTTAATAGGAGGACCCGTGTATTTTCCCAGTTTGTCATTGAACACATCTGCAAATTTTTTGCAGACTGCTTCGAGACTCCTGGGCTGGATGGAGTTAATCCCCCCTAGCCAAATGCCCAAGGCATCGAACCAGTTCAGCCCCACCAGACTAGCCCTCTTGCCCTCAGTTAACCAACACATCCAATGGCCCCTTAAAACCCTTATAACTAACTACTAAGGTAGCTTTGCCTTTCAGCTTGATTGGGGCCCGTTGGAAGTCTGCTAACTGTATTTTAGTGGGTCTTAAGGGAATCCGCTTCCTGCTCTGACCACTAATCAATTGTAACGTCTCATAAGATATTATTGAGACAGAAGAGCCCGAATCAATCTCCATCTTGCAAGGAATTCCTTGCAAGTGGACCAGAATTTTAATTTTGGGTGTGAGCAGCTGATGTGTTGTGGAATGTGACACAGACACCATTCCCTCACTTCCCACAATTGTTTTTGCCTGGGGCCAAGGGGGCTCAGTGCCAATTAATGGCGGGGGTTTAGTACCTGCTGGTGATGCCTCTAGCTCGTTGAGACTGTCCCGATTGCGGTTGCGGCAGACAGCTTGAATGTGTCCGTTTTTTCCACAAAAACAGCACTTTGCACTGCGGAACTTGCAGGATGCTCTTGAATGACTGCCCCCGCAGCTGGCACACCTTTGCTCGGACTCCCTGGGGTTGAAACTTGCGTACTTCGACTGCTTGTTTGCCGCCCTCAGTTTCTTATGGCTTCCTCCATTGTCGCGCCTTATTTGAGACCTCTCCATCCTTTGTGAGATTGCATCAATCTCCGCCTCTTCGTCTGGTTCCTCACTCCCGCCATCCACAATGCTCTCATGGTGCACTGATCCACTCGAACTGCTGCTCGGTCAGAAGGAGTCCTTGTGGCCGGTGGCTTCATGGGCCATTATCTCGTCTAGGACCTGTTGCAGGTCCATGGTCGGTTTGGCTACCACCTTCTGCTGTACCCGCTCATCTCTCAGTCCAAAAACTATCCAGTCACGAATCCGGTCTTCCAGGTCTGGGAAGTTGCACAAGCATGTGGCTTGATGCACCGCTGCCACAAAATCAGTCGTAGATTCGCCCGGTAACTGGTTCCTTTTGATGAACTACAGGTGCCAGTATATCTCGGACCTCTTAGGCATGAAGAGACCATTAAGTTTTTTGGTGAGTTCGGCATAGGACACTGTTGCTACGGCTGCTGGATTACACAACCCAACAGCTACATCATACACTGCTGGACCGCTGAGACACAGCAAAGCCGCTGCCTTCATGTGGTCCTCCGTATGCGATTTACCAACAGGTAGCCTTCAATTTGTCCCAGATGAGACTCCCATCTCTCTGGGAAATGGATGTCAAACTCACGGATGATTCCAAGGTTTGACATTCTGAACGGTCCTGAAGCTGCTTACGGGACGGCTGTCTTCTAATCGGACGGTTCCTCTTTTACGGAATTAATTCAGCAAGTAGCATCCCATCCTCGTCGCCACTGGGTTCAGGACCACGTGGAGACAACAGAGCCAGGTTCAGCAGTAACAACCTTTATTGAGTACAAGACGAAGGTAACAAAGAAACCCCCCGTGCGTCCTTTAAATTCCCCGCTTGGTCCACTCAGAACGTTGGATTTTCCCGCTGTGGAGTGGCCAGACAATCAGGACACTTACAGGTGTCACCTGGTGTCGTCAGTGGCTACCTGCAACATGATACCCCAACTATATACATAACAGGAACTACAGCAAAATTGCTACAAAGATGAACAACCTGTGTTCTTGAATGGTGTCCCAGGGCTTTTCTTTTGTTCCCAGTATGATTGCTAAACATTCAACATGGTTAAAGCTTTGGGGTTGGTGAAAATAGAATGGAATGGAATGGAATGGAATGGAATGGAATAGAAGCTGGAAGGGACCTTGGAGGTCTTCTAGTCCAGCCCCCTGCTCAAGCAGGAGGACCTATACCATCTCAGACAAGTGACTATCTAGCCTCTTCTTTAAAATCTCCAGTGATGGAGCGGCCACGATTTCTGGAGGCAAACTGTTCCACTGGTTAATTGTCCTCACTGTCAGGAAGTTTCTCCTTAATTCCAGGTTGCTTCTTTCTTTGATCAGTTTCCAACCATTGTTTCTTGTCCTGCCCTCTGGTGCTTTGGTGAATAACGTGACCCCCCCTCTTCTTGGGGGCAGCCCCTCAAATACTGGAATCCTGCTATCATGTCTCTCCTATTTCTTCTTTTCTTTAGACTAGCCAAACCCAAGTCCTGCAGCCATTCTTCATATGTTTTAGTCTCCAGGCCTTTAATCATCTTAGTTGCTCTTCTCTGAATTTTTCCCAAACTCTCAACATCTTTTTTGTGATATGATGACCAAAATTGGCTGCAGTATTCCAGGTGTGGTCTTACTAGGGTTTTATAAAGCGGCACTAATACTTCACTTGATCTTGAGTCTGTGCCTCTGTTTATACAACTTAGGAATGTATTTGCTTTTTTGGTTGCTGCTGCATACTGCTGGCTCATAGTCAAGTGATCGTCCACTAGGACTCCAAGGTCCCTCTCACAGTTACTGTTTTTAAGCCAGGTCTTGCCCAATCTGTACTTGTACCTTTAATTTTTCCTGCCTAAATGTAAAACTTTGCTTTTCTCCACATTGAAACTCATTTTGTTGGATAGGGCCCATTGTTCAAGTTTCTCAAGATCTTTTTGGATCCTGAGTTTGTCTTCTGGGGTGTTGGCTACTCCTGCCAATTTCGTGTCATCCGCAAATTTGATGAGTTCCCCTTCAATTCCCTCATCTAAGTCGTTGATGAAGATATTGAAGAGTACTGGGCCTAAGACAGAGCATTGTGGTACTCCACTGCTTACTTCTCTCCATGTGGTTATAGTGCCATTGAGGACTACTCACTGAGTATGTTTTGCCAGCAAGCTACAGATCCATCTGGTGGTGATGTTGTCTATTCCATTTTTTCTAGCTTACCAAGGAGTAGGTTGTGGTCTACTTTATCAAATGCCTTACTGAAATCTAAGTACACTACATCCACAGCATTTTGCTGATCTACTAGTTTAGTCACTTTATCAAAGAATGAAATTAGATTGGGTTGGCACTATCTGTTTTTATCAAATCCGTGCTGGCTACTAGTTATAACTTTGTTTGTTTCTAGATGTTCACAGATCTGTTTTTTTATTATCTTTTCTAGGCTCCTCCCAGGTATTGATTTTAAACTGATTGGTCTGTACTGTAGTTTCCTGGGTCCGTACTTTTGCCCCTTTCTTGAAGATGGGAACCACATCAGCCCTTTTCCAATGCCAGAACTTTGATTCATAGACTTCTGTTGTCCCATCCTCCTCCACCAAAATATTATAGTGAGTGATGGTGTTTGTTTTGCCTCTTAGCAGATATGAGTAGAAATATGAGTGGGAGGGAAATGCAGACATCAATGGATGACATTAATTTGCCCTATGTTGAAAGTGTAAGGACAGCACCACTTGCTAGATTCATTAGTAAGGCAAAATAAAGCCAGGTTGTTGTGATAAATCAAAGTATATCACCATACTGTTGTGCCACCTCTTGAACTTGAGGAAAGCAGCTTTGTTGTTAGCTGCGAAGTCGTATCCGACCCATCGCGACCCCATGGACAACATTCCTCCAGGCCTTCCTGTCCTCCACCATTTGCTGGAGTCCATTTAAGCTCACGCCTACAGCTTCAGTGACACCATCCAGCCACCTCATTCTCTGTCGTCCCATTCTTCTATTGCCCTCAATCTTTCACAGCATTAGGCTCTTCTCCAGTGACTCCTTCCTTCTCATTAGGTGGCCAAAGTATTTGAGTTTTAGCTTCAGGATCTGGCCTTCTAAAGAGCAGTCAGGGTTGATCTCCTCTAGGACTGACCGGTTTGATCACCTTGCAGTCCAAGGGACTCGCAGGAGTCTTCTCCAGCACCATAGTTCAAAGGCCTCAATTCTTTGGCGCTCAGCCTTTCTTATGGTCCAGCTTTCACTGCCATACATTGCAACAGGGAAGACCATAGCCTTGACTATACGCACTTTTGTTGACAGGGTGATGTCTCTGCTTTTTAGTGTGCTGTCTAGATTTGCCATGGCTTTCCTCCCCAGGAGCAAGCATCTTTTAATTTCTTGGCTACAGTCCCCATTTGCGGTGATCTTGGAGACCAGGAAAATAAAATCTGTCACTACCTCCATTTCTTCCCCATCTATTTGCCAGGAATTGAGAGGGCCGGATGTCATGATCTTGGTTTTCTTAATGTTAAGTTTCAACCAAACTTTTGCACTCTCCTTCTTCACACGTAACACGAGGCTCTTTAGTTCTTCTTCACTTTCTCCCATTAGAGTGGTATCATCTGCATATCTTAGGTTGTTGATATTTCTTCCAGCAATCTTAATTCCAACTTTTAATTCATCTAGCCCTGCCTTTCTCATGATGTGCTCTGCATATAAGTTAAATAGGCAGGGTGACAGTATACAGCCTTGCCGGAATCCTTTCCCAATTTTGAACCAATCAGTGGTTCCGTGTCCAGTTCTCACTGTTGCTTCTTGGCCCACATATAGGTTTCTCAAGAGACAAATAAGATGGTCTGGTATGCCCATCTCTTTAAGAACTTGCCACAGTTTGTTATGATCCACACAATCAAAGGCTTTAGCATAGTCAATGAAGCAAAAGTAGATGTTTTTCTGGAACTCTCTAGCTTTCTCCATGATCCAGCGTATGTTGGCAATTTGATCTCTAGTTCCTCTGCCTCTTCGAAATCCTGCCTGCACTTCTGGTAGTTCTCAATCCACATACTGCTGAAGTCTAGCTTGTAGGATTTTAAGCATAACTTTACTAGCATGTGAAATGAGTGCAATGGTGCGATAGTTTGAACATTCTTTGGCACTGCCTTTCTTTGGAATTGGAATGTAAACTGACCTTTTCCAATCCTGTGGCCACTGTTGAGTTTTCCAAATTTGCTGGCAAATTGAGTGTAGCACTTTTACTGCATCATATTTTAAGATTTTGAATAGCTCAGCTGGAATACTGTCACCTCCACTAGCTTTGTTGTTGCTCAGTTTTTCTAAGGCCAACTTCACTTCACATTCTAGGATGTCTGGCTCGAGGTCAGTGACCACCTCATTGTGATTATCAGGGACGTTAAGCTCATTCTTGTATAGTTCTTCTGTGTAATTTTGCCACCTCTTCTTAATCTCTTCTGCCTCTGTTAGGTCCCTGCCATTTTGGTCCTTTATCATGCCCATTTTTGCATGAAACGTTCCCTTCATCTTTCCAATTTTCTTGAAAAGATCTCTGGTCCTCCCTATTGTATTGTTTTCTTCTATTTCTTTGCACTGTTCATTTAAGAAGGCATTCTTATCTCTTCTAGCTATTCTCTGGAATTCTGCATTCAATTGGGCATATCTTTCTTTTTCTCCCTTGCCTTTCGCTTCCCTCCTTTCCTCAGCTGTTTGCAAAGCTTCCTCAGACAGTCATTTTGATTTCTTGCATTTCTTTTTCTTTGGGATGGTTTTAGTTGCTACCTCTTGTACAATGTTGCGAACTTCTGTCCATAGTTCTTCAGGCACTCTGTCTATCAGATCTAATTCCTTAAATCTATTTGTCACCTCTACTGCATATTCAACAGGGATATGATTTAATTCATACCTGAGTGGCCTAGTGCTTTTCCCTACTTTCTTCAGTTTAAGCCTAAACTTTGCAACGAGAAGCTCATGGTCTGAGCCACAATCAGCTCCTGGTCTTGTTTTTACTGACTGTATAGAGCTTCTCTATCTTTGGCTGCAGAGCACATAGTCAATCTGATTTCTGTGTTGACCGTCTGGTGATGTCCATGTGTAGAGTCATCTCTTGGGTTGTTGGAAAAGAGTGTTTGCTATGACCATCGTATTCTCTTGACAAAATTCTATCAGCCTGTGCCCTGCTTCATTTTGTACTCCAAGGCCAAACTTGCCTGTTATTCCGGTTATCTTTTGGCTTCCTACTTTAGCATTCCAATTCCCCATGATGATAAGGACATCATTTTTTGGTGTTAGTTCTATAACGTGCTGTAGGGTTTTATAGAACCGGTCAATTTCATCCTCTAAAGCACTGGTGGTTGGGGCATAGACTTGGACTACTGTGATATTGAATGGTTTGCCTTGCATTCGAACTGAGATCATTCTGTCATTTTGGGGATTGTATCCCAGTATTGCTTTTCCTACTCTTTTATTGACTATGAAGGCTACTCCATTTCTTCTGAGTGATTCTTGCCCGCAGTAGTATACTGGTCATTCACCCATTCCTGTCCATTTTAGTTTGCTGATTCCTAAGATGTCATCTCTTGTTTGACCACGTCCAGCTTTCCTTTATTCATGGATTTTACATTCCAGGTTCCTATGGAGAAAAAATCTTTACAGCACGGACTTTCCTTTCACCACCAGACACATCCACAGCTGAGCGTCCTTTTGGCTTTGGCCCAGTTCCTTCATTCTTTCTGGAGCTACTAGTACTAGCCCTCTGCTCTTCCCCAGTAGCATATTGGATGCATTCCGACCTGAGGGGCTCATCTTCCAGTGTCATATCATTTTGCCTTTTGGTACTCTCCATAGGGTTTTCATGGCAAAGATACTGGAGTGGGTTTCCATTTCCTTCTCCAGTGGATCACATTTTGTCAGAACTCTCTGCTATAACCTGTCCATCTTGGGTGGCCCTGCACGGCATAGCTCATAGCTTCATTGAATTACGCAAGCCCCTTCGCCACAACAAGGAAGTAATCCATGAAGAGGAAAAGGCACCTTGCTCCCTTCTAAACAGTGTTGCCAGTTTAATAGTCCCCACCTAATTGCAAAGGCCTTCTTCTCCCAGACTGTCCATCTCCTCTCACCTTCCATGAATTTCTTAGTGGTGTAGGCACAAGGTTGTAGGATTCCACTCTTATTCTTTTGTAGTAACACAGCTCCAACTGCCACGTTGCTGGCATCTGCTTGAATTATAAAGGGCTCCCCAGGGCAGGGGTGCTTTAGGACTGGTTCAGCCGCAAATAGTCTTTTTAAACCTTCAAAAGCTTTCTCACAACTCATAGTCCATGCTAGTGGTTAGCCAGGTCGCAGTTTTCCCCCTCCCTTGCCCATTTTGAGAAGTTCTTTAAGGGGTAGAGCAATCTCGGCATAAGAGGGAATGAATTGACGGTAGAAATTGGCAAACCTAGGAAGCTCTGGAGCTGTTTGTGAGTCTTTGGGGGCTGCCGTTCAATTATAGTTTTCACTTTGGCTGGGTCCATTTCTATGCCCTCATTGGAAATTCTATAGCCAAGATAATCTAATCGGGTTTGGTGAAATTCACATTTTGACACTTTGACATAAAGTTTGGCATTCAATAGTTTCTTTAACACTTCTCTGACCATTTTTATGTGATCAGTCATATTCGTACTGTATATCAGAATGTCATCAAGATACACCAGAACCCCTTTGTATAAATGTTCTTGTAGGACTACATTAATCAACTGCAGAAATACGGCTCAGGCCGCCTGCAGTCCAAATGGCAAGACTTTGAATTGGTAGCTTCCCAAGGGGCAGTTGAAGGCCATTTTTCACTCATCCCCCTCCTTTATTCTTACCCAGTAAAATGCTTCTCTCAGGTCTAACTTGGTGAAGATGCTCCTCTTCACCAGGTGGGTTAGTAAGTCTTTCAGGAGGGGGAGAGGGTATTTATTTTCCACAGTCACAGTGTTCAGGCCTTTATAGTCAAAGCAGAGATGAGAAGACCCATGTTTTTTCTCTTTGAACAACACAGGGGCTCCCACAGTAGACTTGGCCCATTCAATGAATCCCCTTGCTAGGTTTGTATCCACATACCGCTGCATCTCCTCTATTTCAAGGGGGGACATAGCGTACATTCTTGGTCAGGGGAGTTTGGCCCCTGGTAACAGTTCAATGGAACAATCATCGGGACGGTGAGGAGGGAAGGTATTGCATTCTTTCTCACTAAATACCTCCGCTAGGTCCTAGTACTTGCTGGGGATGAGCGGATTGCCAGATGGCCATAAGGCAGCCATGTGCGCTTGCTCATTGAGTGAGCTAAAATCCCATGGAACATTTGTTGAATCAATGGGGGGATCGGGCCCTATGAGCAATTTCACAGTTCTCATTCCTTTTTCCCACCAGATAAATGGCCTCCATTTGTCTACCCAGGCTAGTCCTAGGATCACAGTCTCAGACATCTTTGGAGCTACTAGGAAGTGAATAAACTCCCAGTGCTCGCCTATTTCCAGGTGTAAGGGCTCCGTTAACTGCGTGACTAAAGTCCTTCCCATTAGTGAGCCATCGGCTTGCTCAAACCTCACAGGTTTGGAGAGCGGCTTAGCCCGTATGCCCAGTCTCAAGGCACATGACAGGCTAATGATGCATCGGGAGAAGCCAGTATCGACTAGCACTTTCAGGTCTACTTGTGCCCCTAACTTAGGGATTATGAGTTTAGCAGGCAATAAAAACAGTAGGATGTGTCGACTCACCATCGGGTCATTCTCCCCTTCGTCGTTGTTTTGGAAAGAGGGTAGAACGGGGGTGGATCCAGTTTGAGTTCCGGCGTCCTCCTGTGTGGGGGATGTGACATGGACAACAGGTTCCTCTGTCATCCGGTTGGATTTCTCTCCCTTTAGCCGCTGTGCAGGTCTCTTTCTCATTGGTGGTCCTGGTCTTTTATGCCATTGGGGGAAGGGGACCAGGCATTTCACTGCTCAATGTCACTGCTGTCCACATAGGAAACACTTAATTACCGGGTCTACAGGTGGCTTGGGTCTTTCAGCCATCACAGTAGTAGGAGATGTTCGTGGGGGTGATTTTCATTCAGGTTGTTCTGACCTTGGCTCGGGTTCAGGTAGGAACTTCTTATAGTGGGTGAGCTGAACATCTAATTTCACCACTGCCTGGTACCATTCATGCAGTTGGTCAGGTACAGCTCGGTATATACATGCCAGAGAATGGTGGTTGTCTAACCGTTCTCTGAAAAGATGAATTATGGACTGCTCAGCCCATCTGTCTATCCAACCAGCCAGCTTTCGAAACTCCTGCACATACTTTAGGGCAGGCCGGCCAGCTTGCTTTATCTTATGGATTTGTTCTTCCGCTTTGAGGGCGATGGATGGGTCCTCAAATCTTTCCCTCTGCCCCAGGAGGAAAAGGTGGGGGTCCTCCAATTCAGTGGCCTGCTCGTTATATAAATTGTTCAACCATTTGGATGCTTGTCCCTCTAGGCTGGCGCCAATCACATCGACCATCGCACCGGGGTCCAGGTAAAAGTGGGCCCAGCTATTCAAATGAGAGCATACATGGTTGAGGAAGAAAATCAGTTTCTCTGGGTCCCCATCGAAGGTTGCTCTAAAGGGTGGGCTCATCATTGGTTGCTGGGGCCCCATTGCTGCTGGCCCCACCCTGGTTGTTGATTTAATGGCTGCCAGGGCCCACACTGCTGCTGGCCCCACTGGTCCTGCTGTATGTTCAGGGGTTGCACATTTGGGTCCTGCTGCTGCCACCCTTGCTGTTGTCCTCCCACCAGCTCCTGATCTCCAGGCTTCTGCACCACCCCCAGCTGTTGCAAGGCTTCTATTAGCTGTGGCAAGCTCAGAGGTTGTTGGCCTTTCCCGAGCTGCCATTGCTACAGAGCCCCCAGGCTGGGGTCCTCTGTCTCTATGGGTCTGGAGGGCTTGGCAGAGGACTCCTGGGGCTGGCAGGCAGTCTGATCTGCAGACAGGATTTTCCACTCACCCAGATTCTCAGATGATCTGGCATCTCCCCCACATTCTACTTCTGGGGCCTCTTGTAGCAGTTGGCTTCCGTAGTCTCCACTGGAGTGGTTCCAGCCTGATGACTGGACAAGCTCAATTATCTTCTGAGGTTTGGAAATCAGCCCAAATTCATCTTCCCATAGAAAACTATCTATTATTTCCTCTTCAGAAGTTTCGCCAGTAGCCAGGCTTTCCCTTTCCATCCTGAGGATTCTTCCCTGAATCTTTGCCAGCTTATCTCTCTTACAGTGGCAGGGGTTCAGGACCCCCCTTTGGAAGAAACTAGATTCTGGCATGATGTCATGGTTCCGATAAATGAGACAATTCAAACAAATTGCAGGCATATTATTTATCTAAAAAGTCTTAATAATGAAATGAAAAATCGGCACTCATGAAGGGATGCCAGAATCTGAAATTTCCTCCCCTCAAACCCATCGTAACACACACACAATCCCCACCCTTATCTACATGTCATAAATCACATTATCCAATTAGTTTTACATATGAGGTCTCACCTCCCATTCTGTACGCGGGCTTTTCTAATCTTCTCAAAATAGTCATTAGAAAATTCCCTCCCTTCAAGATTCAAAGTGAAGCAGTTTAAACAAAAGGCTTTCTCTTATATTGTCAGTGCAAAATCATGTCAATGTTTGCAACATTGACATTAAAATTCCTGATAACCACGATGAGGTGGTCAATGACCTCAAGCCAGACATCCTAGAATGTGAAGTGAAGTGGGCCTTAGGAAAGCTGAGCAACAACAAAGCTAGTGGAGGTGACAGTATTCCAGCTGAGCTATTCAAAATCTTAAAAGACGATGCAGTAAAAGTGCTACACTCAATTTGCCAGCAAATTTGGAAAACTCAACAGTGGCCACAGGATTGGAAAAGATCAGTTTACATTTCAATTCCAAAGAAAGGCAGTGCCAAAGAATGTTCAAACTACCGCACCATTGCACTCATTTCTCATGCTAGTAAAGTTATGCTTAAAATCCTACAAGCTAGACTCCAGCAGTATGTGGATCTAGAACTACCAGAAGTACAGGCAGGATTTCGAAGAGGGAGAGGAACTAGAGATCAAATTGCCAACATATGTTGGATCATGGAGAAAGCTAGGGAGTTCCAGAAAAACATCTACTTCTGCTTCATTGACTATGCTAAAGCCTTTGATTGTGTGGATCATAACAAACTGTGGCAAGTTCTTAAAGAGATGGGAGTACCAGACCATCTTATTTGTCTCTTGAGAAACCTATATGCGGGTCAAGAAGCAACAGTGAGAACTGGACATGGAACCACTGATTGGTTCAAAATTGGGAAAGGATTCCGGCAAGGCTGTATACTGTCGCCCTGCCTATTTAACTTATATGCAGAGCACATCATGAGAAAGGCAGGGTTAGAGGAATCAAAAGTTGGAATTAAGATTGCCGGAAGAAATATCAACAACCTAAGATATGCAGATGATACCACTCTAATGGCAGAAAGTGAAGAGAAACTAAAGAGCCTCTTGTTGCAGGTGAAAAAGGAGAGTGCAAAAGTTGGGTTGAAACTTAACATTAAGAAAACCAAGATCATGGCATCCAGCCCTCTCAATTCCTGGCATATAGATGGGGAAGAAATGGAGGTAGTGACAGATTTTATTTTCCTGGGCTCCAAGATCACCGCAGATGGGGACTGCAGCCAAGAAATTAAAAGATGCTTGCTCCTGGGAAGGAAAGCCATGGCAAATCTAGACAGCACACTAAAAAGCAGAGACATCACCCTGTCAACAAAAGTGCGTATAGTCAAGGCTATGGTCTTCCCAGTTACAATGTATGGCTGTGAAAGTTGGACCATAAGAAAGGCTGAGCACCAAAGAATTGAGGCCTTTGAACTGTGGTGCTGGAGAAGACTCCTGTGAGTCCCTTAGACTGCAAGGCGATCAAACCGGTCAGTCCTAGAGGAGATCAACCCTGACTGCTCTTTAGAAGGCCAGATCCTGAAGCTAAAACTCAAATACTTTGGCCACCTAATGAGAAGGAAGGACTCACTGGAGAAGAGCCTAATGCTGTGAAAGATTGAGGGCAATAGAAGAATGGGACGACAGAGAATGAGGTGGCTGGATGGAGTCACTGAAGCAGTAGGCGTGAGCTTAAATGGACTCCAGCAGATGGTAGAGGACAGGAAGGCCTGGAGGAACATTGTCCATAGGGTCACGATGGGTCGGAAACGACTTCGCAGCTAACAACAACAACAATGTGCCTTTTGAAGTATGGACAGATCACAAAAATTTAAAGGCACTAAAAGCTCCCTGCAAATTATCCCCAAAGAAAGTGTAATGGGCACAGTACTTTACCCTTTTAACTTTACTTTAAAGTACATACCAGGAAGGAAAAACTTCCTAGCTGATGCGCTATCCCGACTGCAACAGTACAAAAGTGAACACGAAGAGGTCTACAAGGCAATTATCCCCACTTCACAACCTGCAGCACAACCCACGCCTCGCAGAACCCCTAATCCTGATGACCCAGGAGAGAAGAAGATAAAATGAGAGCTCCTTACCGATTAATGGTTCAAAGATAATCAAACCTCCCTAACATGCAGGGATGGTTTGGCATACATGGGGGGAAATTGGATCTACCTGAAACCCTGCATCTCAATGCTCTCAGACACAGACATGATGTAAAACAGGCTGGACACTTTGGATATTTAAAAACTCTACACCTCATCCGCCAGCAATTTTGGTGGCCGGGGCTAAAACAAGATGTAGAAAACTATATCAAGAGTTGTACCATATGTGCCACCATGAAAAGAATTCCAGGGAAAACCCCTGGGCTACTGCAGTCAGTAGCAGACCCTTCTCAACCATGGGAAGAAATAGCTATGGACTTTATTGTATACCTACCCAACAGTAGAGTAAATACTGTCATCTGGACTGTGATAGATCTGTTTTCAAAGCAGGCTCACTTTATCGCCTGTAAAGGACTCCCATCTGCACAACGACTGAGTAAATTGTTTCTGAAACATATCTACTGACTGCATGGCGCCCCTAGCGAATAATTTCAGCTAGAGGAGTGCAGTTCACAGCAAAATTTTGGAGGAATTTTCTTGAATTAATTGGATCATCTCAAGGCTTATCAACTGCTTTTCATCCAGCTACCAATGGGGCTGCAGAATCCACTAACAAATTGGTGGAGCAATACCTCAGATGCTATGTTTCCTACCAACAGAAAAACTGGACTGACCTCCTTCCTTTCGCCGAGGTGGCCTACAATAATTCTGTTCTCAGCAGCACTGGCTACATGCCTTTCAGAGTAGTCAAAGGAAAAGAGTTCAACCCGATGCCTGACTATCCTCAGGTGTCCTCCGCTTCCCAGACACTTGATCAATGGGTGAGCGGGTGGGAAGAGGTTTGGAGAAAAATGAAAAGGGCGTTAAAGAAGACTTCAGAGTTATCAAAAACAGGCTGATAAAAGGAGGGCTCCCCAAAGAACATTCCAAGTGGGGGGAAAGGTTTATCTGTCAACTAAATATTTACATCTCAAATTACCCAGCAAGAAATTGGAACCGAAATTCTTGGGGCATTTCCCCTTTGTGAATATCATCCACCCGGTCATAGTAAAATTGAAACTCCCCAGAGTTTGGGGAAAAATTCACCCGGTGTTCCATTGCAGCTTAATGAAAACTTTTTGAGCCTCCACTTTAACACCTCCCCCTAAGAAAGCTCCTGGACCCCTCATAGTAGCTGGTCAGACCCATTATGAAGTGAAACGTATCCTTGACTCTAGAATCTTTAAGGGAAATTTGCAGTACCTAGTACAAAGGAAGGGATACCCATTGTCTGAATCCATTTGGGTGAAATCTAGCTATGTGAAAGCTGACAGACTTATCAAAAGGTTTTATGAGAAGCACCCCAACAAACCAAAAGTCAGCTCCTAACTTGTGTTTGTTTATATTACAGGATCTGTTCTTTTTGTAAGGGGGGGGGGGCGGATGTCAATGCTGCAAACATAGGTTGCTGCTGCATACTGATGGCTCATAGTCAAGTGATCGTCCACTAGGACTCCAAGTTCCCTCTCACGGTTACTGTTTTTAAGCCAGGTCTTCCCCAATCTGAACTTGTACCTTTAATTTTTCCTGTCTAAATGTAAAACTTTGCTTTTCTCCACATTGAAACTCATTTTGTTGGATAGGGCCCATTGTTCAATTTTCTCAAGATCTTTTTGAATCCTGAACTTGTCTTCTGGGGTGTTGGCTATTCCTGCCAGTGTGGTGTCATCTGCAAATTTGATGATTTCCCCTTCTATTCCCTCATCTAAGTCTTTTATGAAGATATTGAAGAGTACTGGGCCTAAGACAGAGCCTTGTGGTACCCCACTGCTTACTTCTCTCCATGTGGATGTAGTACCATTGAGGACTACTTGCTGAATATGGTTTGTCAGCCAGCTACAAATCCATGTTATCTATTCCATCTTTTTCTGGTTTACCAAGCGGTAGATTGTGGTCTAGTTTGTCAAATGCCTTACTGAAATCTAAGTATACTGTGTCCACAGCGTTTCACTGGTCTACTAATTTGGTCGCTTTATCAAAGAATGAAATAAGATTGGTTTGGCATGATCTCTTTTTGACAAACCCATGCTGGCTACCAGTTATAACTTTGTTCGGTTCCAGTTGTTCGCAGATCTGTTTTTTGATTATCTTTTCCAGGATCTTCCCAGGTATTGATGTTAGACTAATTGGTCTGTAGTTTCCTGGGTCTGTTTTTTTTCTTTCTTGAAGATGGGGACCACATCAGCTCTTTTCCAATCCTCAGGTACTTTACTGCTGCTCCAGGATTTTTGAAAGATATGGTGCAATGGTTCTGAGATAAGATCTGCCAGCTCCTTCAGAACTCTGGGATGTAATCTGTCAGGTCCTGGTGATTTATATTCGTCAAAGTCGGATAGGTGTTCTCTTACCATTTTCTTGCTTATTTTAATTTTTTTCTTGTTTGTCTTTTGCAGCATTTTTTTTGTATATTGTGCTACAATTTCTTTTTGTGTGAAGACTGATGCAAAGAATGAGTTAAGCAGCTCTGCTTTCTCCCTATTGCTTGTTACCTCCTTGCCATCTTCTCTCTTTACTGGACCTACAGTTTCCTTGAATTTGTTTGGTTTCCTCTTTTCCACTTCCCTCTTTCTGTTTTCCAGGTGGATTTGTTGTTCTATTAGTGGGGGGGCATATGTCAGACCCCTCTATTTTACGTGCTGGCATTTTAATACTGCTTTGATTGCTTGTTTAATTACAGATGAAACTCGAAAAATTAGAATATCGTGCAAAAGTTCATTTATTTCAGTAATGCAACTTAAAAGGGGAAACTAATATATGACATAGACTCATTACATGCAAAGCAAGATAGTTCAAGCCATGATTTGTCATAATTGTGATGATTATGGCGTACAGCTCGTGAAAACCCCAAATCCACAATCTCAGAAAATTAGAATATTACATGCAATCAATAAAAAAGGAGTGTACATAGAACAATATCGGACCTCTGAAAAGTATAAGTATGCATATGTACTCAGTACTTGGTTTGGGCCCCTTTTGCAGCAATTACTGCTTCAATGTAGTGTGGCATGGAAGCTATCAGCCTGTGGCACTGCTGAGGTGTTATGGAAGACCAGGATGCTTAAATAGCAGCCTTCAGCTCTTCTGCATTGTTCAGTCTCATGTCTCTCATCTTTCTCTTGGCAATGCCCCATAGATTCTCTATGGGGTTCAGGTCAGGCGAGTTTGCTGGCCAATCAAGCACAGTAATCCCATGGTCATTGAACCAGCTTTTGGTGCTTTTGGCAGTGTGGGCAGGTGCCAGGTCCTGCTGGGAAATGAAGTCAGCATCCCCATAAAGCTTGTCTGCGGAAGGAAGCATGAAGTGCTCCAAAATCTCCTGGTAGACAGCTGCGTTGACCCTGGACTTAATGAAGCACAGTGGACCAACACCAGCAGATGACATGGCTCCCCAAATCAACACAGACTGTGGAAACTTCACACTGGACTTCAAGCATCTTGCAGTGTGTGCCTCTCCATTGTTCCTCCAGACTCAGGGTCCTTGGTTTCCAAATGAGATGCAAAAGTTGCTCTCATCAGAAAAGAGGACTTTGGACCACTGAGCAACAGACCAGGTCTGTTTTTCTTTAGCCCAGGTAAAACGCTTCTGACCTTGTTTGTTTTTCAGGAGCAGCTTGACAAGAGGAATACGACATTTGAAGCCCATGTCCAGGATCCATCTGTGTGTGGTGGCTCTTGATGCACTGACTCCAGCCTCAGTCCACTCCTTGTGAAAGTCCCCAACACTTTTGAATGGCCTTTTCCTGACAATCCTCTCCAGGCCGCGGTCATCCCTGCTGGTTGTGCACCTTTTTCTTCCATACTTTTCCCTTCCACATAACTTTCTATTAATGTGCTTTGATACAGCACTTTGGGAACATCCAACTTCTTTTGCAATTACCTTTTGAGGCTTTCCCTCCTTATGGAGGGTGTCAATGATGGTTTTCTGTACAACTGTCAGGTCAGCAGTCTTCCCCATGATTGTGATTCCTACTGAACCAGACTGAGAAACCATTTAAAGGCTCAGGAACCCTTTGCAGGTGTTATGGCTTAATTAGCTGATTAGAGTGGGACATTTTGAGCCTAGAATATTGCACCTTTTCACAATATTCTAATTTTCTGAGATTGTGGATTTGAGGTTTTCATGAGCTGTACGCCATAATCATCACAATTATGACAAATCACGGCTTGATCTATCTTGCTTTGCATGTAATGAGTCTATCTCATATATTAGTTTCCCCTTTTAAGTTGGATTACTGAAGTAAATGAACTTTTGCACGATATTCTAATTTTTCGAGTTTCACCTGTATTTTCTTTTTTTTTATTGAAAAGTTTAAAGATACAATTTTCCTTTAAAAAAACCCCCTTCCCCCTCCCTCCTCCCCCCCTACCTCCCCCCCTCCCCCCCTCCCTCCTCCCCCCCTACCTCCCCCCCTCAACCCCTCCCCCCCTCAACCCCTCCCCCCCTCCCCCCGACTTCCCAGAGCTAAATACAAGGTATATATATATATAAAAAGCAAACATAAACAACCATATACTAACAACTATAAATTCTAAAATCCATCACTCTCTAGCTTATATAGGATAAAACAAACCTTAGCAATATTAAATATATATAAAAAACTAAAATAAAAAAAGAAACACTCTCTAGCTTATATAGGATAAAACAAACCTTAATAGTATTAAATATATATTAAAAACAAAAAAAAGAAAAAAAACCCCAAGATAGAAAGAGAAAAAGAAAAAGAAAAAAAAGGAAAAAAGAGTTATTCAAATACTACATAATACTTCTCAACCCTATACTTATCCTAAATAGACTCCATCCATTTTATCCATTCCATGATATAACGTTCTTACAGATAATCTTTCAAATTAACCAAAATCTTCGCCACCTCAACCAAATCAGAAAACTTTAAAGTCAACTCTTCTATAATCGGCCGTTCCTCTTCCAGTGCCACATCTATAATTATTCCAAACAAAAAAAAAGATTGCGAACAAAACTTTAACCTCCATTTGAGAATCTTCTGTATATTCCACCAAACTTTAATCCAAAAAAAGCTCACCCTTTCCACAAAACCACCACATATAAAAATATATTGCGTCTACACCCAAACCTTTTCCCACCTCCCATACTTGACTATAAATACGTCATAGAAATTCCATAGACTTCTGCAAATCCTGCTATTTTCTCTTCTTAGATCGTTTTGCAGCAGCACGCGTCACCCTCTGTTCTATAGAATCATCCGACGAGGTTATATCTTGATCTCCTCCAACACCGTTGTCTTCTATCTGACCATCTTCGGCCTCTTGATGCACTCCTTCTCCAGATCCCTTTTCAGCTTCCAGAAGTGTTAATGGCGTTGCATTTAAAACATTATTGTAGAAATCACGCGCTTGCATCACAGTAACCAGACGGTACCTTTTACCTTCGTGCGTCACCATCAACCCAACTGGGATCTCCCATCTAAACCTTATATCTCGTTGCTTGAGCTCTTGCACAAGAAATGTAAAATCCTTCCTTCTCCTTAGAATCTTTGGAGGAATTTCCTTTAAGACCAAAACTTCTTGATTAGCAATCACAACTTTAGTATCATAAGCAGCTCGTATAACTTCATCTCTAATTTCCCTTTTTGCAAAATATACCACCACATCTCTAGGCAACTTTCTCTGTCCAGCAATCCATGAATTCACACGAAACACTTTATCCATGCCTCCTTTTATTTCAGATGCTGGCTGTTTCAATACTACTTCGAAAGCCTCAGAAACCAGCTGCTTTAGATCTTCCTTAATATTCTCCTTTAAGCCTCTAATTCTAATGGCAAACTGCATCTGGTAATATTGAGCAAGACTCAGTTCCTTTTCCATTTTATCTTCATTCTCCAATACTTTTGCTTCTAATATAGCATTCTTTTGAGTCAAATCTTCTAGCTTTTCCTCCAATTCTTCCACACAACGAGCCACTTTACACACTGAAGACAAGATGTCTACCTTCATCACTCTGAACTTCTGTTCCATCCTCTCCTCCATTCTCTCCTCCAATTTCTCCAATTTCTCCTCCATCTGTGCAAATCTATCATTAATTGATTCCAAAATTACCTGGGTGTGTTTTTCAAGAGCATCTTGTAAGTCCTTTGATGTCAATACATCAGGAGGATGCAGCGCCTGCAGTAATGATTGTTGCACCGGAGAAGTTCCAGCACTCCGAAGAGTTTTAGGGGGTGGTTTAGCCGCCATCTTTTACCAATTGTGACGCACTTTCACTTCAGATTTATAATCCAAAAAAAGTCCATCAAGCTGGAGAGTAAAATATAATAATCCTCTTCACCTTTTCCTCTTGTATCGCTCTGCCTGCTCCTTTAATCCATAGTCATTCCTTCAGGCAGGGGTGGTCGCAGACGCCTGCCTCTGCTCCAAGAAATCAGGAGCAGAGGCGCTGGCCAGCTGGGAGCAGCCCAGGCTACGGGGGAGTTCAATCCTTCAGCCATCCAAGCCATAAGCTCAGGCGGCCCTGGAGAACTCTACCCCTACCTGGGAGCTCACCCCCTCCTCTTCTCCCGAGGAGGGGGCTTCAAATTCGCCCGAACAGCTGATCGGCGCTGTTTCGGGCGAAAATAACTCAGCTGAGCCGCGGGCAGCCCGGAGAGGCTGTCTTCGGCGCTGCGCCGCCACCGGAAGTCCCTTCACCTGTATTTTCTTGTTTAATCATTTTTGGGTTCTGCCATTCTGGTGGCAGGGTGCTGCTTGCTGGGGGATGTATTTGCTTTGATTGCTCTTTGAATCGCCCTCCCTCCGTGAAAAAGGAATGTGGCCTGACAACATCTGCCTTATCTCCAGATAGTGTAGCCTGGGACCATTTGGAAATGAAACCAAGAGAGACCTTGAGATGCGCACTAAATTGTCAGGTTCTCAAAACATCTTACCACTTATGGATTGGCTGGAATTCAAACTGATTGTTGGACTGGGAGGAGGAGTTTTGAATGGGCATCATGATGTAACCTTTCACGTGCGAAATCTTCAGACCTTACTTTGCTCTACTGCTATTACTAACTCTCAATAAAAGTTCTTTTTCAAACAATGCCTGTTTCAAGAGTTCTCTTTTCCTGGGAGACCTACTTGAGGCAGATCCTTACAGTTCACATTGGCCAATCAAATTCTTTCTCTTTGTTATGGGAATGGTCCACTTCTCTGCCAGACACCTGCTTTGGATGAGCTTGGTTCTCACAGTCCATGGATGGCTTCCTGAAACTCCCTGTCAATGCTGCTAACATTGGATGTTCTTGCTTGACAACATAGGGAGATGTAGCCTTTCTTTAAATCGTATATTACTTTTAGAGTTAGAATTAGTGGGTGCTGGGGGGAGTAGGGAGAATGTATCTCAAGACTGTAATAAGAGAAGATAAGAATTTGGCGGGTTGTTAAACAGGAGGGGAAGTTTGCATTTTAAACTAATTGGAGAATGTGATTTATGACGCTTAATTAAGGGAGGGAATTGTGCTTGATACAATGTGTTCAGGGGAGGAGAATTCAGATCTTGGCTTCCAATATGTACGTGCCGAAGCTATGCTACTATATTAAAAGATTCTTTAAGGTAAACAAAGCTTTGAAGTTTTTTGAAGTACTGCATTTGTCGGAACCATGACATTAAGCCAAGATCTAAAACTTTTCAAACTATTTAAGGATCTTAAACCCCAGCTGCTCTCTCCTTACTTGACGGGAGGTGGCAGAGATTCAGGAGAAGATTTAATCATGGGAAAAGAGAAACTGCTTGAAGCCAGCAACCCAGCAGCAGCTGCTATCCTGGGGGGGAAGCAACAGATAACAAGCTGGGGGAAGAAAAACTTTGGCAGGTCTCCCAGCTAGGAGAGCTGATCTGGCCATCAGAGCAGACCCAGCCCAGTGGAGACTCCAGACGGCTCGAGACTGCCTTGCCACCCTCAAAGGTTTCAAAAGCAGACTGGTGGAGACCTACCAGTGTTCTGTACCAGTCTGCTACCGACCCTGCAGAAAAGGCAGGGACAACCCCTTTTACAAGAAGGCAAGAGGCTGGAACTAAGCCTACCAAATTTATGGATACAAAAGCAAACAAGACACGAACCATGAAACAGGAGCTATTCAAGCGGTTGCCTTCAGCAAACCAGCCCTCCCACGCATTCCCCTTTTATACAGTTCAGGCCGTGGCTTCTCTCTGCCTCCTTCCGAGGTGCCCCATTGCCTTCCTCTGTTTACTCCTGATTGACTGCCTCCTGCGTCGGGCGTCCTCGAACAGGGCCAGCTGTGGGTCATCTTCATCCATGCTGTCAGGCTCACACAGCTGGGTCTGCGTCGTGACGAGGTGGGAGGGGCCTGGCTGAGGGATCTCATCAGCAAGCTCTCTGACCCCCTCAGCAAGCTCTTCAACACCCCCCTCCTCCTCTGAGTCGTCCGACCCAACTGCTGAACCCACAGGCTGACCCTGCATGACAACACTATCCCGCACCGCAGGGCCCTTCCCCCGGGTCTGCTGATCCGGATGCGGTTGGGATGGAAATTGTTCATGAAAAGCGGTCACCAAAGCAGGGGCATGAACGGCGGTCGCGTCTTCCCAGGTGAACTCATCTGGTCCGTAGCCTTTCCATTCAATCAGGTACTGGAAAGGACCTTTCAGCCAACGGGAATCCCTGATGCTGGCGACCTTGTACTCGGGGGTGCTGTCTCCATCATGAGGTCCTGATGAGGGAGGTTCCGCTCGGCGGAGTGGACAGGCCGCTTGCTCGGGGACCAACAGAGACCGATGAAAAACTGGGTGCACGCGCAGGGAACATGGCAGAGTTAAGCGATAGGCGACCGGATTGATGACAGCCTCGATTGGGAACGGTCCTAAATATCGGTGATCTAACTTTCTCACCGGCCGTGTTGACGGTAGGTTCCTGGTGGACAACCAGACCCGATCTCCCACCGATAGTGGAGGCGTATCCCGCCTTGACAGATCAGCAAACCTTTTGTAATCGGCCTTGGCCTTCTCTAACTGACGTATCACCAATCGATGGATCGCCTGTAACTCTGCCATGAATTCGTTCACTGCCGGCTCCGGTGAGTCCACGGGAGAAAGGGGGAAAAACCGGGGGTGATATCCCACATTGGCCAAGAACGGTGTCATCTGTGTGGAGGTGTGCTGCGAATTGTTAAATGCAAACTCAGCTATGGCCAGATAGTCCACCCAATTGTTTTGCTGCAGATTGACGTAGCAGCGCAGATATTGTTCCAGGATACCGATGACCTTCTCGGTTCCCCCGTCAGTTTGAGGATTATGCGCGGACAAGAGGCAAATCTTGATATCCAACGCATGCATCAACTCCTGCCAGAAGCGGGCTGTAAACTGGGCCCCCCTATCAGAGACGACTCTATCATGGAGGCCGTGCAGCCAAAACACCTGCTGAATGAACATTCGACTAGTGGCGCGGGCTGACGGTAAGCCGCGACAGGGGATGAAGTGTGCCATCTTGGTCAGCATGTCCACCACCATATACACTGTCGTAAAACCAGAGGATGGGGGTAAATCCGTCAAGAGGTCCATGGACACAGCCCCCCAGGGTCTTTTGGGTGTCGGCAAGGGCTGCAGTAATCCAGGCGGGGCCCCTGTCGCTGACTTGGCCTGCCTGCATGGGATGCAGGAGGTGACATAGGACTGGAGGTCGTGTCGGACTCGGGGCCACCAGAAGGTACGGGAGACCAGGTTCAGGGTCTTGAACAGGCCAAAATGCCCCGCCGCCGGGTTATCGTGACACTGGCTGAGGATGAGTCCCCTGAGTGGCCCTCCCGGAACGTAGAGCCGGTCACGATAATACAAGAGTCCATCTGTGACCGTCCAAGGAGAATCTGGCCCCACCTCCTCCTTCCGCTGAGCCACCCACACCTCCTGCTGCTGTGCCTCCCGGATATGAGCCCGTATATCAACCGGCTCCCGCACCGCAGCAAAAGACTCGACAAAAATCACTGTCCTGGGCAGAAGCTTGTCTTCCACTCGGGAATATTCGGGCTTCCTGGACAGAGCATCCGCTCTTTGATTGTGCCCACTAGGTATGTACCGAACTCGGAAGGCGAACCTCGCAAAGAAAAGAGACCACCGGATCTGGCGTTGGTTCAAATTCCGAGCGGTCTGCAGGCTTTCCAAATTCTTATGGTCCGTCCGGACCTCGATTTGATGCCGCGCTCCCTCCAGATGATGCCTCCAGGCCTCGAACGCCACTTTGATGGCCAGCAGCGCCTTCTCCCACATTGTATAATTGCGCTCCGAAGGGTTCAGCTTTCGTGAATGGTATGCGCAATGGAAGAGGGTACCGCTGGGCGTCGTTGCCTGGAGTAACACCACCCCAATGGCAATGTCGGAGGCGTCCGCCTCCACGACAAACGGCCATTGCGGGTCAGGATGCTTCAAGATGGGCTCCTTCATGAAGGCTTCCTTCAAAGTCTGGAAAGCTTGTTGTTCTGGAGCGTTCCACTGGAACCGAGTCTTCTTCTGCAGGAGCCGGGTGAGGGGGGCTGTCAAGGCAGCAAACCCAGGGATGAAAGTTTGGTAATAGTTGGCGAACCCAAGAAGTCGCTGAACATCCTTTATGCGACGCGGGGGTTGCCAACTCTGCAAAGACGCAACCTTACTCGGCTCCATGGCGATGCCCTCAGGAGAAATGCGGTGACCCAGGAAATCGATGGTCACCCAGTAGAACTGGCACTTCTCCAACTTGGCAAACAGCCGATGTTCTCGGAGTCGCTGCAGGACCTGATGGAGATGCTGATGGTGCACCTCACACGACGGGGAGTAGATCAGGATGTTGTCCAAGTAGATCACGACAAACTGATCCAACAAATCCCGGAAAATGTCATTCATGAAATGCTGAAACACAGTGGGGGCGTTGGTCAGGCCAAACGGCATCACCGTGTACTCAAAATGTCCATAGCGAGTACCAAATGCCGTCTTCCACTCATCACCCAGCCGAACCCTGACGAGGTTGTAAGCTCCACGCAGGTCCAGTTTTGTGAAGATCTTAGCCTCCTGGAGTCGATCCAAGAGTTTGGGGATGAGGGGCAGCGGGTAATGATTGCGCACCGTGATGGCGTTGAGTTTCCTATAATCGCAGCAAAGCCGCAATTTGCCCAACTTCTTTTTGACGAAGAGTACGGGTGCAGACACTGGCGAGGACGAGGGCCGGATGAAACCGCGAGCCAAATTCTTCTCCAGAAAGTCCCGCAATGCAGCCAACTCGGGGTCCGACATGGAGTACAAACGCCCCACTGGGAGAGGCGCATCAGGGACTAAATCAATGGGGCAGTCATAGGGCCTGTGCGGTGGTAATTGATCCGCTTCTGTCTCGCTGAACACATCAGCAAAGTCAGACAGTTCGGGAGGCAAGGAAACCCCTGGGGAACCCTCCACCTGGCCGGCACAGATATGGCGGGAGTGGTCCACACACTGCAAGCTTGGGAAGGTGACCAAGTTCTGTGACCAATAGATCTGTGGGTCATGCCCCCGGAGCCAGCATGGTACCAGGCGGCGGTAAAACTACATGTTCAGCTTGCCCGCTATAAGAAACCTCCCCCACCTGAAGCCGAGCCAAGGCCAGAGCAACCCAAACAGCAACCACCACCCTGAGGATCTCCAACTGCTGCAGCTGCTGAAAGACCCAGGCCACCTGCAGGCCCATCAATCAAGTGCTTCTGATGCAGACAGCAGGGACATCGAGCAGCGAACTATGCAGTGTCCTACCCCCAACAGCAGAGCAGACCGGGACCAGCAGCGAGAAAGAAACCTGCACAGCAGCCAATGAGGGAGAAATCCAACCAGATCACACAGGAACCTGTTGCCCAAGTCACATCCCCCACACAGCAGGATGCAGGGACTCAGGCTGGATCTGCCCCCGCTCTACCCTCTTTCGACCGCGACGATGAAGGAGAGAATGACCCAATGGCGAGCCAACACGTCCCACCTTTCTCACTACCTGTCAAGCTCATAATCCCTAAGTCGGGTACGCAGGTAGATTTAAAGGTGCTAGTTGATTCTGGATGCCCCCGATGTGTCATTAGTTTGCCATTTGCCATAAAATTGGGCATACGAGCAAAAATGCTCTCCAAACTTGTGAGGTTTGAGAAAGCTGATGTCTCCCTGATGGGAGGGACTTTAGTCACGCAATTAACAGAGCCCCTACGCCTAGAAATAGGTGAGCACTGGGAGTTCATTCGTTTCCTGGTGGCTCCAAAAATGACTGAGGCTGTGATCCTAGGATTAGCCTGGTTGGACAAATGAAAGCGATTGATCTGGTGGGAGAAAGGAATGAGAACTGTGAGACTACCTATAGGGCCCAAGCCCCCCATTGATTCAACAGATGTTACAGGGAATTTTAGCCCACCCAATGAGTGAGCGCACATAGCTGCCTCACAGCCACCAGGCAAGCCGCTCATCCCCAGTGAGTATCGGGACCTAGCAGAGGCATTCAGTGAGAAAGAATGTGATACCTTGCCTCCTAACTGGCCCAATGATTGTTCCATTGAACTGTTGCCAGGGGCCAAACTTCCATGACCAAGCATGTACACTATGCCCCTCCTTGAAATGGAGGAGATGCAGCGATACATGGATACAAACCTAGCGAGGGGATTCATTGAACGAGCCAAGTCAGCAGTGGCAGCCCCTGTGTTGTTTAAAGAAAAGAAAGATGGGTCTCTCCATCTCTGTGTTGATTATAAAGGTCTGAATGCAGTGAGTGTGGAGAATAAATACCCCATCCCCCTCCTGAAGGACTTACTGACCCAGCTAGCAAAGGGGAGTGTCTTCACTAAACTAGACCTGAGAGAAGCATATTACTGGGTGAGAATAAAGGAAGGAGATGAGTGGAAAACTGCCTTCAACTGCCCCTTGGGAAGCTACCAGTTCAAAGTCATGCCATTTGGACTGCAGGGGGCCCCAACCATATTTATGCTGTTAGGAGGCAAGGTATCACATGATCATTTATACAAAGGGGTTCTGGTGTATCTTGAGGACATCCTGATATACAATACGATATATGACTGACCATATAAGGCTGGTGAGAGAAGTGTTAAAGAAACTACAGTATTGAATGGCAAGCTTTATGTCAAATTGTCAAAATGTGAATTTCACCAAATCTTGGCTATAGAATTTCCAATGAGGGCATTGAAATGGACCCAGCCAAAGTGAAAGCTATAATTCAATGGCAACCCCTAAAGACTCACAAACAGCTCCAGAGCTTCCTAGGTCTTGCCAACTTCTACCATCAGTTCATCCCCTTCTTTGCCGAGATTGCCCTACCCCTTGCAGAACTACTTAAAACAGGCAAAGGAGGAGGGAAACCATGACCGGGCCAACAACTAGCATGGACTATGAGCTGCCAAAGAGCTTTTGAGAATTTAAAAAGACTATTTGCTGCTGAATCGGTCCTAAAGCACCCCTGCCCTTGGGGTGTGTGTGAAAGCCCTAATAAGCAGGCATATACATAGAATGAAGGCTACTGCTAAGTTTGTAAGCCACCCTGAGTCTTCGGAGAAGGGCGGGATATAAATGGAATTAAAATAATAATAAAAACTGCAAAAGAATAAAAGTGGGGTCCTGCAATCCTGTGCCTACACCTCTAAGAAATTTACTGAAAGCGAGGGAGATGGGCAGTCTGGGAGAAGGAGGCCTTCGCAATTAGGTGGGGACTATTAAACTGGCAACACTATCTAGAAGGCAGCAAGGTGCCTTTTGAAGTATGGACAGATCACAAAAATCTAGAGGCACTGAAAACTCCCTGCAAATTGTCCCCAAAACAAGTGCGGTGGGCACAGTACTTTAACTGTTTCAACTTTACTCTAAAGTACATAACAGGAGGAAAAAACCTCCTAGCTGATGCTTTATAGAGATTACCCCAGTACAAAAGTGAATGTGAAGAGTTTAACAAGGCAATCATCCCCAGTCCACAAACTTCTGCTCAACTCATGCCTTGCAGGGCCCCTAACCCTGATGACCTTGGGGCAAAGAAGATAAAACAATCAATATTTCAAAGATCAATATTTCAAAGACAATCAAAACTCCCTAACATGCAGGGATGGTTTGGCTTACAAGGGGGTGGGGAACTGTATTTGCCTGAAACCATCCATCTTAATGCTCTCAAACACAGCCATGACCTAAAACAGGCTGGACACTTTGGATATCTAAAAACTCTACATCTCATCCGCCAGCAATTTTGGTGGCCGGGGCTAAAACGGGATGTGGCAAACTATGTCAGCAGTTGTGCTGTATATGCCACCATGAAAAGAATTCCATGGAAAAAGCCCTGGGTTACTGCAGCCGATGGCAGACCCTTCTCAACCATGGGAAGAAAAAGCTATGGACTTTATAGTAGACCTACCTGAAAGTAGAGAAAATACTGTCATCTGGACTGTGATAGTCGTGTTCTTGAAGCAGGCCCATTTCATCACTTGCAAAGGACTCCCATTGGCCCAATGACTCACTAAATTTTTCCTGAAACATATCTACCGGCTGCATGGTGCCCCTAAGCGAATAGTTTCAGACGGGGGTGCAGTTCACAGCAAAGATTTGGAGGAGTTTTGTTAAATTAATTGGATCATCTCAAGGCCTATCATCTGCTTTCCATCCAGCTACCAATGGGGCTGTGGAATCCTCTAACAAGATGGTGGAGTAATATCTCAGATGTTATGTTTCATACTAACAAACAAACTGGACAGACCTCCTCCCTTTCGCACAGGCGGCTTACACTAATTCTGTTCACAGCAGCACTGGCTACACTCCTTTCAGAGTAGCCACAGGAAAAGAATTCAGCCCAGTACCTAAATACTCTCAGGTGCCCTCTGCTTCCCAGACACTTGATCAATGGGTGAGGGGGTGGGAAGAGGTTTCGAGAAACATGAAAGCTGCTTTGAAAAAGACTTCTGAGACTTATAAAAAGCAGGCAGATAAAAAGAGAGCCCCTCAAAGAACATTCCAAGTTGGGGAAAAGGTTTATCTGTCAACCAAATATTTGCACCCTAAATTACCCAGTAAGAAATTAGGACCAAAATTCTTGGGGCCTTTCCCCTTTGTAAGGATCATCAACCCAGTCACAGTAGAAATGAAACTCCCTAGGCTTTTAGGGAGAATTCATCCTCTCTTTCACTGCAGCTTGTTGAAACCTCTTTGAGAATCCACTTTAAGACCTCAGCCTAAGAAGGCACCCGGGTCCCTCGTAGTGCTGGGTCAAACCCACTATGAAGTAAAGCGTATTCTTGATTCTAGAATTTTTAAAGGGAAATTGCAGTACCTAGTACAATGGAATGGATACTCGTTGTCTGAAGCCATTGGGTGAAATCTAGTGATGTGAAAGCCGACCGACTCATCAAAAGGTTTTATGAGAAACACCCGAACAAACCAAGAGATAGTCCCTAACATGGGCTTTTAATTATGCTACAGGGTCTATCCTTTTTGTAAGGGGGGCCGGATGTCAATGCTGCTAACATCGGATGTTCTTGCTTGACAACATAGGGAGATGTAGCCTTTCTTTAACTTGTATATTACTTTTAGAATTAGAATTAGTGGATGCTGGGGGGAGTAGGGAGAATGTACCTCAAGACTGTTTGTAATAAGAGAAGATAAGAATTTGGTGGGTTGTTAAACAGGAGGGAAAGTTTGCATTTTAAACTAATTGGAGAATGTGATTTATGATGTTTAATTAAGGGAGGGAATTGTGCTTGATACAATGTGTTCAGGGGAGAATTCAGATCTTGGCTTCCAATATGTACATGTCGAAGCTATGCTACTATATTAAAAGATTCTTTAAGGTAAACAATGCCTTGAAGTTCTTTGAAGTACTGCATTTGTCGGAACCATGACACTCCCATTTCTTTCCCAGACTCCCCCTCCCCCCTTTTTTCTATGACAAGTTGAGCAGCTACACTATAGAGGTTAGCAAGCATCTTAGCAATTCAACCTTAATTCAATTGTCTGAAATGTTATAGGGTTTCCTGCCTTAGCAGGGGTTTGGACTAGATGACCTCCAAGGTCCTTCCAACAACTACTTCTTCTTCTTCTTCTTCTTCTTCTTCTTCTTCTTCTTCTTCTTCTTCTTCTTCTTCTTCTTCTTCTTCTTCTTCTTCTTCTTCTTCTTATTATTATTATTATTATTATTATTATTATTATTATTATTATTATTATTATTATTATTATTATTATTATTATTATTAACATACCGACCCCTTGGAAAAAAATAGACATAAGGAAACAATAAGTACATGTATTCAAACATTCAGACATAATCGCCTTGGACGTTGTGGGTATTTCTCATGAAACCTCTGTATCAATCAATCAGTTTTAACATCCTGGGCTTTTATCCACTAAGCATCTGCTAAGGGATAGCCTCTCCACAGGACTACTGTAGATACTGTAACTTCCCCCTAGAAATCCTTGAGTCTAGTATTTTATTAATTTCATAATGCTTCTCCCCCTCCACCAGTATAGGAGGAGGGGGTTCGTCTGCCTCTGGTCTTAATCTGGATTTTTTGAATGGGTTCAAAAAGCTGCAATAAAACACTGGGTGAACTCGCTTCAATTCTTTTGGTAACCATAACTCCACAGTTACTGGATTTATGACTTTCACAATTGGAAAAGGTCCTATGTACTTAGGACTCAATTTCTTGCAAGGCTGCCTTAGCTTAAGGTACTTAGTAGACAGAGAAACCCGGTCCCCAATCCTAAAACTCTCTTGGGGTGCCCTCTTCCAATCAGCCTGCCTCTTATATGATTCTTTGGTGCCTTCTGCACCTCCCCCATGTACTTTTCAAACTATCCATCCAATCACCTAAGGACAACGAGGAAGAGTTCCCTTGTGGTAGTTCTGGCATAGGTACAAATTCCGCTCCTGTCACTACCTTAAATGGGGTGAATGAGGTGCTGCTATGTACAGAGTTATTGTAGGCCACTTCTGCAAAAGGTAGACGTTCTGCCCAATTGGTCTGCTGGTAGTTCACATAGCAGTGCAAGTATTTCTCTATCTTTGCATTAGCTTTCTCTACTCCCCCCCCCATTGGCACTCAGATGAATCCCAGAGCTAAGTCCCTGTGAGGACCCTATCAATTTGATAAACTCCCACCAAAACTTTGCGGTAAACTGCACCCCCTGGTCAGAGACGATGTACTTTGGGACTCCATGCAGCCTATATATATGCTGCACAAACAATTTGGTTAAGGTCCAAGCTGATGAGATCTTCGGGCACACCACAAAATGTGCTTGCTTTGAAAACAGGTCAATCACAGTCCAGACAGTATTCCCAGAACTCTCAGGCAATTCCACAATGAAGTCCATGGCTATCTCCTACCACGGGCTGTGGGGGTTAGCCACTGGCTGCAACAACCCAGGAGGTTTTCCTGGCAGTCTTTTCATTGAAGTGCAGGTTGGACACCCAGCAACATACAATAATAATAATAATAATAATAAGTTGGAAGGGACCTTGGAGGTCATCTAGTCCAACCCCCTGCTCAGGCAGGAAACCCTATACCATTTCAGGCAAATGGCTGTCCAGTCTCTTCTTAAAAACCTCCAGTGTTGGAGCATTCACCATCTCTGGAGGCAGGTTGTTCCACTGGTTAATTGTTCTAACTGTCAGGAAGTTTCTCCTTAGTTCTAGGTTGCTTCTCTCCTTGACTAGTTTCCATCCATTGCTTCTTGTCCTGCTTTCAGGTGCTTTGGAGAATAGCTTGACTCCCTCTTCTTTGTGGCAACCCCTGTGTGAGGTTTTCTCACGATGAATCGTTAAAGGAGCTTCCAAGCAAAGGCATCACGCAGAGATGCAATCATATTTAGCTTTATTCATGATAGATCAAAGAGAAAGAAGTACTTGGCATGAAAGCATTCATGCCTGCATGTAAGAGAGAAATAAAATAAAACAAAACAAGCTAGCATTACATGACTGAAATAGAGGTTAGGAGTAGAGATAGAACTAGAAGTAGAAACTAGAACTGGAGAAAGAACAAAGAGCAGCCCCTCGTGCAGAGGTATTTATGGGGGGTCTTGGTCCCTCCCCGACCATAAAACACTCTCACCAATGGGGCTGTGGGTCCGAGACCCTTGGCTCATCAGTGGAAGCAAAGAAACCTCTTTGCCTCCATCTGATGACCCTTTTGGGGAACTGCCAATGGCTGGCACAAAACATCTAACACCCTGAGATATTGGAACACTGCTATCATGTCACCCCTCACTCTTCTCTTCATTAAACTAGACATACCAAATTCCAACAGCCGTTCCTTATATGTTTTAGCCTCCAGTCCCATAAACATCTTTGTTGCTCTTCTCTGTACTCTTTCTAGAGTCTTAACATTTTTTTACATCGTGGTGACCAAAATGGATGCAGTATTCCAAGTGTGGCCTTACCAAGGCACTGTAAATTGGTATTAATACTTCACGTGATGTTGATTCTATCCCTCTGTTAATGCAGCCTAGCACTGTGTTGGCTTTTTTGGCAGCTACAGCACACTGCTGGCTCATAATGAAATGATTGTCTACTAGGACTTCGAGATCCCTCTCACAGTTACTACTATTGAGCAAGGTACCATCTATACTATACCTGTGCATTTGATTTTTCCTGCCTAAATGTAGAACCTTACTTTTTTTACCATTGAATTTCATTTTGTTAGATAGCGCCCAGTGTTCGAGTCTGTCCAGATCCTCCTGTATTTTAAGCCTATCTTCTGGAGTATTGGCTATTCCTGCCAGCTTGGTGTCGTCTGCAAATTTGATGAGTTCCCCATCTATCCCCTCATCCAAATCGTTAATGAAGATATTGAAGAGCATTGGGCCAAGAACAGAGCCCTGGGGCACCCCACTACACACTTCCTTCCATGTAGATGCAGTTCCATTTAAGACCACACGCTGAGTACAGCCTGTCAGCCAGCTACGAATCCATCTGGTGGTGATGCTATCTAACCCATATTTTTCTATCTTATCAAGTAGTAGGTTGTGATCTACTTTATCAAATGCCTTACTGAAGTCCAAGTAAATTATATCTACAGCATTCCTCTGGTCCACTAATTTTGTCACTTGGTCAAAGAATGTGATAAGATTTGTCTGGCATGATCTGTTTTTGACAAACCCATGTTGACTTTTAGTGATGACTTTGTTTGCCTCTAGGTGTTCGCTGATTTGTTGTTTGATTATCTTTTCCAGAATCTTCCCAGGTATTGAGGTCAGGCTGATAGGTCTGTAGTTTCCACGATCTATTTTTTTCCCTTTTTTGAAGATGGGAACTACATCAGCTCTCTTCCAGTCCTCTGGTAGTTCCCCAGTGCTCCAGGATCTTTGAAAAATATAGTTCAGTGGTTCTGAGATCACGTCTGCCAGTTCCTTGAGAACTTTGGGGTGTAATCCATCTGGTCCTGGTGATTTGAACTTGTCTAGGCTGGACAGGTGTTCACTTACCATTTTTTTGCCTATCTTAACTTGCGTTTCTATTCTGTTTTTTATGGCACTGGTTTTGGTAGGTTGGACTGTTTTTTCCCTTTGTGTAAAGACAGATGCAAAAAACGAGTTAAATAGTTCTGCTTTCTCCCTATTGCTTGTCACCTTCTTGCCACTTTCCCCCACTAATGGACCAATCATTTCCTTAACTTTTTTCTTGTTTTTTATATGTTGAAAGAAGCATTTTTTGTTATATTTGACTTTGGTTGCAAGCCTTAGTTCATTTTGAGCCTTAGCTTTCCTCACTTCATCTTTGCAGGCACGGGCTATTTGCTGATATTCTGACTTGGTTATGTGCTCCTCTTTCCAATTCTTATACTTGTCCTTTTTACCTTTCAATTTATCAGAGAGTTCTTTATGCAGCCATGCTGGTTTCTTTTGAGAGCTGTTATTTTTCTTCTTTGTTGGTATTGTACTAGACTGGGCCTTTATTATCTCACTTTTCAAAATTTCCCAAGCTTCTTGAGTTGTTTTCCCCTTTAGGATTCTCATCCATGGAATTCTTCCCATGGTCTCTCTAAGTTTATTGAAATTAGCTCTTTTAAAGTCCAAGACTCTAGTTTGGCTGTGTTCTATTGCTTGTGCCTCCAGAATGTTGAATTCCAATATTGCATGATCACTTTCCCCCAAGGTTCCTGTGGCTTCGACATTTTCTATCATTTCATCTCTGTTTGTGAGAATTAAATCCAATATGGCTAATCCCCTAGTTCCCTTCTCTACTTTTTGGGAGAGAAAGTTGTCTGCTAGGTTTGTCAGGAATCTGTTTGATCTTCCACTTGGTGCAGAGTTTGTCTCCCAGTTGATATCAGGGTAATTAAAGTCCCCCATTACTATTGTGATGTGCTTCTTACGTACCTTAGGTAGCTGACTAGCAAAAGTTCATCTATTTCCTCTGCTTGGTTGGGCGGCCTATAGTATACACCTATGGCAATGTCATTTTTTCCCCCTTTTATATTGACCCAAATGCATTCAAGTTTACAGTTTTCGTCATTGTTGTGCTCTATTTCTGTAGAGATAAAGTTATTTCTTATATAGAGAGCAACTCCACCTCCTCTTTTGTTTAGTCTGTTTCTTTTAAATAGTTTAAATCCCTCTAGCTGTGTGTTCCATTTGTAGGTTTTGTCCCACCACGTTTCCGTAATGGCAACAATATCATATCCGCCCTCATTTACCTGAATTTCTAGTTCACCCTGCTTACTGTTCATACTCTGTGCATTAGTGTATAGACATTTGAGTCCTTTATGACTGACCCTGTGTTTACTTGCATAACTTGTGTGGTGCCTGGCTTCCCCTATTTTCTTAGATTGCCGGGGACAGTGATGTTCTGTATCAATTAACTCACTGTCCCCATTGTTTAGTTTAAATGTTCCTCCAGAAAAGCTGTGATTTTATTGCCAAGTAACTCAGTCCCTTTCTTGGATGGATGCAGACCATCTCTTTTATACATTTTTTCATTGGACCAGCTACAGACATCATGACTAATATAACCAAAGCCTTCTCCTTTACACCACTCCTTTAGCCACATATTAAATTCTGCTATACGCTGGCCTTTTCCATTTTGCTCCTTATACACTGGTAAAACCTCTGAAAAAGTAAGCCTACAGCCTATTCTGCTAAGTTCCTGCCCCAAGCTCTGGAAATCATTCTGCACAGAGAGTACATCTTTTTGGGACAGATCGTTAGTGCCAAGATGTACAATAGCCTCCACATCACAGTCCTTGCTGGCATTCTTGATTATTTTAGAAATACGCTTTTTGTCCCTACTGGCAGTAGCACCTGGAAGACACCTGACCTCTTTCAAAACCTCTGTGTCCTTTCCTAAATTTACATCCCTTATAATTGAATCACCAACCAGAAGGTGTCTTCTCTTTTTGGATGCCTTTCTGTTCTTGCATGACTGGTGTGTAATACCTGATTCACACTTCTCCCTGTCAAAAACAAGTTTTTCATCTTGGACCACGATCCCCTGCTTATTTGAGTTATTATCGCAGATACCTTTACCTGTCTCCTTAATGTCCCTATTAAGGTCAGAAAGGGCACTGTATCTGTTGTGCAGGGACACAGCAAAAGCTTTGGGTTTATGGTTCACAGATCTCACCCTGCCAGATCACACGGTTGTCCACACTGCCCTTCTCCTGCAGGATCTTTGTGGTAGAGGGGGCTGATAGCACGAAGGCTCAATAGGGTAGAAGGGCTGAACTGGACACCTAATTTCTGCCTGAAGAGCACAGATTACAGACCCTAGATAAATAATCTGTCCTTGTAGACTAGTGATTTGTTTACAGATAGGACAGTTTCCAAGTTTGAAAAGGGTACTGCGAAAGACAGCTGCAAAACAAGTGTTGCACTGAACTAAGCCAGACATGCTGAGATACAACGAATCTCAGATGCACTTGCCCTGAATGTACTGCTGCTGTTTTTGATTTTTAGTTATATAATTCGTGCGCCGTTAGGCGCACAGGCCGCTACATTTTTGGTGCAGCCCTTCCAAAACTTACAGGATGTAGCACTTCCCAGCAGCTCTGAACAGTTGAAATTCTGCTGAAAAGCGATGGAGATCCAATCAGGGCCCCAAATGCAGTTCAAATACAATGCAAACCAATCAGGGCTCTAGCTACTTTTTTGGTGCAGCCCTTCCAAAACTTACAGGATGTAGCACTTCCCAGCAGCTCTGAACAGTTGAAATTCTGCTGAAAAGCGATGGAGATTGTAAGATTGCGTGGTCGCACACAACAGGAACACTCAGCTGGGCGTGAAGGGCTCTTTATTGAAAATCAAGACTCGCAAGCTGACAAGGGGTTTTACCTGGCGTGCTTTATACCTGCCCAGGTGAATGCCAACCAATAGCTTCAAACCTGGGCTTCCCACCAGTGCAGGTAGCCAATCGTTTTAAACCCTGGCTTCCCGCCAGGTCTGGCTATAGCCTGGGGCTGTCAAACCTGTTTAAACCAGGCTTTCCCGCCAAATGCGGTTATAGCCTGGAGCTGTCCAGCCCCGCGCCTCCTGCTGTGCTGACAGTTCGTGTATGCTGGAACTGCATACACTACACCCCTTCCCCCATAGTGAGGAAGCTCATTTTCTTGACCATTTCCCTTCCCAGAAGTATATACAATATTTACATTCTTATTCTTCCCACACCTGCCCCCCCTCAAGTCCGCACGTAGTCTGAGAGGTAGGCTGGGGCCTTGTGTGTTCTGTTGGATCTTCTCAGGGTTAGCCCGCCTGTTGGTGTGTTGCGGTTTGAGTCCGTTTTATTGTTGTCCGGCCATTCCTGTTGGTGTGTTGGGCTACCTTGTGTTTGTGTGGGTGACACAGTTCCAGGGGGTTCTGTGGGCCTGACGGCTGAGGGACTGTCATTGTAGTGTTGAGGTGTCCTTATTGTGGTTGGGTCAGCTGTTGCCCTGCTCCCATTGTCCCTTCCCTGCCTGGATCAGGTTAGAACTTGTGACCCCCTGGTGACTCTCCTGGTCTGTTGTGGTGTTGGCTCTGCTTCATCAGACCTCCCCTCCTGATTGTCCCCCAGGATCCTTTTGGGAGCCCTTGGCCTCAACTGGTCCAGGTGCCGTCTCCACTGGAGTCCCCCCTCCACCCTTACGTTGTAAGAAAGGGGCCCAGTTTGGTCCACTACCTCCCCTGGTACCCATGGGTGGCCTGTGCCATAGTTTCTTGCCCAAATGGTATCTCCCTGGTTGAAAACTTTGTTGAGGTTTGGGGTTCCGGTGTCTGCAGCCACTCTATCTGGGTGTAGTCTGTCCAGCGTGGTTATCAGACGCCTGCCCCATCAGAGTTCGGCTGGGCTTTTGCCTGTTGCAGTGCACGGTGTGGAATGTTGATGGAACAGGAAGGTGGCCAGCTGCTGCTTCCAGTCCCCCTGGATGATGCGCTTGAAGGCGTCCTTTGTGGTGCACATGAAACGTTCTGCCAACCCATTACTGGCTGGATGGAAGGGGGCAGAGGTGACATGTCTAATGCCCAAGGTCCTCAGGAACACCTGAAAGTCCGATGAAGTAAATTGTGTTCCGTTATCTGATACTATTACATCAGGAAGCCCATGAGTCACAAAGAGTCCCCTGAGTACTTGAATTGTCCCTGCTGTGGTCATGTTACCTACAGGTACCACTTCTAGCCACTTTGAGTGGCTGTCCACCGCAACTAGGAAGGTATGGCCTTGGAATGGTCCCGCATAGTCAATGTGTACTCTGGACCATGGGGTGTGTGTCTCTTCCCATTTGTGAACTGGGGCATGTGGCTGCTCAGGGCATGACCTTTGGCAAGTGTAACACCCTGCCACTAGCCCTTCTATTTCTTTGTCCAGGCCAGGCCACCAAAGATAACTCCTGGCCAGTGCTTTCATTCTTACTATCCCTGGGTGGCCCTCATGCAGGGACTGTAGGACTCTTTCCCTTAGCCCTTGTGGTATGATAACCTGGCTTCCCCATAACAGGCAACCCTTGTGGGTAGATAGTTCATGTCTCCTAGAGAAGTATGCTACGAACTCTTGGCCTGGTGATTTGTCCTGCCACCCTGTGCTCACCCATGAGTGTACTCGACTCAGTATGTTATCTTTGGGTGTTTCTGCAGCCACGTCTTTGGCGTTAATGGGGCATTCTGGTAGGTCTTGAATGGCCAGTATTCGAACTGCAGGTGCTGGGTCTGGTTCTGTGTCCCTTAGTGGGAAACTGCTGAGGCCATCAGCGTGCCCCATCTCCTTGCCTGGCCTATGTACTAGTTTGCATGAATAAGCTGACAGGAAGATGGACCAGCGCAGCATTCTGGGTGACAGAATCTGGGGTGTTTGTTTGTCTGTTGTGAACAGACCTAGTAATGGTTTGTGGTCAGTGAAGATTGTGAAGTCCCTCCCATAGAGGTAATCATGGAACTTCTTAACTCCAGCAACCACTGCCAGTGCCTCTTTGTCTATTTGGGCGTAATTCCTTTCGGCTGCTAACAGGGTCCTGGAGTAATAAGCAATGGGGGCCTGTGTTCCGTCCCCTTCCAGGTGGCTGAGTACAGCCCCAATTCCATAAGGGGATGCATCACATGCGATGCAAATGGGTTTGGATTCTACGAAATGTGTGACTGTGGCATTTCCTGCCAACAGTTCTTTTAGAGCTTTGAATGTGTCTGTGTGAGCTGTAGACCAATTCCAGGGTGTCTGTTTGGCTAACAGCCTGTGCAGGGGTTCTGCTATTGTTGCCTTATGTGGCAGGAAGGCATGGTAAAAGTTGAGCAGGCCCAGGAAGGCCTGCAACTCTGCTTTATTTTGTGGTATTGGAGCCTCCTTGCTGGCCCTTACCTTGGATGCTGCGGGGTGGATGCCTTGAGCATCAATCCTGAATCCTAGGAATTCAGTTTCTGTCACCCCAATTCTGCATTTGTCCTTCTTGAGCTTTAAACCAGCAGCCCTGAACCTGCGCAGCACAGCCTGCAGCCGGTCTGCCAGAACATCCTCAGAATTCCCTGCGATGAGGATGTCATCAAAGTATGGGCAGACCCCTGGTATTCCCTTAAGGGTTCGTTCCATGACCTCTTGGAAAATTCCCGGAGCTACACTTACGCCAAATTGCAACCGGTCTACCCGGAATGCCCCCTTGTGGGTGACTATGGTCTGTGCTTCAGCTGCCTCCTGGTCTACCGGTAGCTGTTGATAAGCTTGCGGTAAATCGAGCTTTGCGAATATTGACCCGCCTTGCAGGGATGCAAGGATTCTGCTGACCGCGGGGACGGGGTATGAGTGAGTGCTCAGTGCCCTATTAATTGTCCCCTTATAGTTCGCGCAGATCCTCACCTCACCATTCGGCTTGAGGGGTGTTACGATGGGGGTTTCCCACTTAGCTCCTTCTACCGGAGTTAATATGCCCTGGTCTACCAGCTTGTCGAGCTCCCATTCTATCTTATTCTTAAAGGCGAACGGAACTCTCCTGGCTTTAATTCAGATGGGTGGAACCTGAGGGTTTAGCTTAAAAGTGATTGGGTGACCCATGTATTTCCCTAATTTCCAGTCAAAAACATCTGAGAACTCTTTGCAAACGGTCTCTAGCGTGCGGCAGCCCTGCGTCTGGTGAATCCCCACAATCCTGATTCCCAGTGCCTTGAACCAGCCCAGCCCCACAAGGCTGATGCATTGCCCTTCTACCACCAGTACATCCAACACTCCCTTGAAACCCTTGTACTGCACCTCCACTGACGCCTCCCCCGGACGTTTATTGGAGTGTTCTGGAAGTCAGTGAGGGTCAGTCTGGATGACCTCAATGGAACCCGCCGGCTGCTCTGCCTGCATACTGTCTTAAAGGTTTCAACGGAGATAATGGAGACGGCCGACCCTGAATCCAGTTCCATTTTGCATGGAACTGCTTGCAGCTTTACTGCCAGCTTTATTTTCGGGGTGATGGGTTTCAGACCCCCCGTTGTGTGGACGGCTGCCCTGCCCTCCATAAGGCTGACGGTCACTCGCCAGTGCCGTTCCCCAGTACCTGTGGCTGTCTGGAACTCTGCTTCCACCTCGTGCAGGTTGTCTCGTAGCTTGCTTTGGCAAACAGACGCAATGTGCCCGGTCTTTCCACACGCCCGGCACTTGGCTGACTTGAACCGGCAGGTAGACCGAGGGTGCTGTCCGCTGCAACTCGAACATCGAGTAGACTGGGGGCCGCTCGTGCTGCAACCAGGGCACTGGGTAGACCGGGGTTGTCCGTGTCCACAGCCGCAGTGCTGGGTAGACCGGGGGCGGTTCGCTCCACAGCCGGGGAACTGGGTAGGCATCTCGGTTCCATCGTTGATGGCCTCGTCTCCCTCGTGTTGTCTCGCTTAGTGTTGGATGGTCGTGGGCCGCGGTGGATCGTGTCAACCTCGGTCGCTGGTCCCTCATCTCCACTGCAACCGCTCACCTGATGGATGGCTCCGCCGGTGCTGCAACCTTGAGGTTCCTTCAGGTCCGTCCCCTCTGCAACGTCCCAGGCTAAGAACTCCTCCTGGACTTCCCGCAGCATTAGCTTCGGCCTGGCAAACAGCTTTTGCCGCAGTTTTTTTTCATGCAGGCCGAAGACTATGTGGTCCCTCAGCCTTACTTCGAGGTTCTCAAAGTTGCAGAGGCTACCTGTCTGAGTGAGGCCATGTATTGCTTAGCCGACTCCCCCGCACGTTGGTCCCGCTTCTCGAATCGGTACCTCCAAGCGATTTCGGACATGTCGGGTCGGAAGTGTGTGGTCAACTTGTCCAGGAGTTCTTTGTAGCTGACGGAGTCGATGTCCTCCGGTGAGCACAGACCAACCGCCAGTTGGTAGGTGTCCGTTCCGCAGCTACACAGCAGCGCCGCCGCTTTCTGGCCGTCGTCCACGACCGCGTTTGCCCGTAAGTAGCATTCTAGCTGCCCCACGAATGATTCCCATTCTTCCGGGCGACTGCTGTTAAAAAGGGGATACTGACCAAGCTGAGCCATGCCTCGGTCGCGGGTTGTCCTGCTCCGACGCCGCTGTGCTTCCTCGGTTGCAGCAGCCGATCGCGATTTCCTCCGCTGTTATTTCTTGTCAGGGCAGGATCCCACCCTCGTCACCAGTGTAAGATCGCGTGGTCGCACACAACAGGAACACTCAGGTGGGCGTGAAGGGCTCTTTATTGAAAATCAAGACTCGCAAGCTGACAAGGGGGTTTACCTGGCATGCTTTTATACCTGCCCAGGTGAATGCCAACCAATAGCTTCAAACCTGGGCTTCCCGCCAGTGCAGGTAGCCAATCGTTTTAAACCCTGGCTTCCCGCCAGGTCTGGCTATAGCCCGGGGCTGTCAAACCTGTTTAAACCAGGCTTTCCCGCCAAATGCGGTTATAGCCTGGAGCTGTCCAGCCCCGCGCCTCCTGATGTGCTGACAGTTCATGTATGCTGGAACTGCATACACTACAGAGATCCAATCAGGGCCCCAAATGCAGTTCAAATACAATGCAAACCAATCAGGGCTCTAGCTACTTTTTTGGTGCAGTAGTTCTCTATGTTCTTGTTCATTTGGGGCCACCAGAATTGCCTCCTGGCTAAATGGAGGGTCTTCACAAACCCAAAATGACCAGCTGGCTTCACGTTGTGACACCTTTGCAAATGAAGCACCATTCTTAGGTTGAGTGGCACATACAGTTTGGAACCCTTCCAAGCCAGACCCTCTTTCATCATCATGTCACCTTTATGGTTCTAAACCATTTATCCCCCTCGAGGGCTTCTTTCAGGTTTTGGTTTGTCAGCTGGCTGAGGGGGAGCTGGCAGAACTGACCACGTAGAGCCTTATGCTGCTAATTGCCCCAAGGGAATGATCACGTTAACTATTTCCTCCCTGGAGTTTTTGTATTGTGGTAGGCATGATCGTGCATCTGGCAAGAAAACTTTTTCCCCTGGCAGGTACCAATATTGAGCCCATCAGACCTGCATGGGGGAATGTTTTCTTGGGGTCTTCAGGGCTTCTAAATTCTTGTGGTCAGTCCACACCTCGAAAGGGATTTTACCTCCCTCCAAGAACTGCCTCCACGTAAGCAACGCCCAACCGACCGCATAAGCTTCCTTTTCCCACATTGGCCAGTGTCTCTCGGTGTCATTTAATTTGTGAGAGGTTTAGGCACACATCTGGAGCTTCCCTTCTCGATTATTTTGGAGTAGAACTGCCCCCATGGCTACATCACTAGCATCCGCTTGAATTATGAAGGGCGCTGTTGGGTCCGGGTGCTTAAGGGTTGGCTCAGCCGCGAAAAGCCACTTGAGTTTTGCAAAAGCTGCTTGACAGTCCATAGTCCAGTTGAGTGGCTGGCTTGCCTTGGGCTTCAGCCCTCCCCCTCCTGTTTTTAACAGCTCAGTAATAGGCAAGGGCCAGGCTATCTGTTCAAAGGAGGGGATAAATTGTCGTTGGAAATTAGCAAACCCCAAAAAGCACTGTAGCTGCCTCTGGATTCGGGGAGCTTTCCACTCTAATATGGCTTTCACTTTCCCAGGGTTCATTTCCACCCCGTTGCTTGATATGCAATACCCTAAATCATGGGTGTCAAACTGCTGGCCCATGGGCCGGTTGCATCATGCAAAGGCCGCGCCCACCCCAGTTCCGGCAATGCAAAAAATGTCGCGGCGAGTTTGTGACATGGCGAGTTTGACACCCAAGCCCTAAATAGTCCAAACATTTCTTATGGAAGTCACACTTGGGTAGTTTGGCATAGAGTTTGGTTTTAAGCAGCTTCTGCAACACCTCCCTCACTAATTTCATGTGTTCTTCCATTGTGTCTGAATAAATGAGAATGTCATCGAGGTAGACTAGCACTCCCTTTTATAGATCAGGGCTTTTCAACCAGTGGTAGGGGTACCACCTGTGGTACATTAGCACCTGGCAGGTGGTATGCAACCATCCTAGAAAAGTGGTAGTGGGGGAGGGGAATGAGCTGAACCGGTGGCAGCATCGCACAAGCCTGAGCGAGAGATGGCTGGAGCTGCAGGGCTGTCAGGGCTCAGCGGAAGCACCAGGGTCAGTGCTTCTTTGGGGCTGTCAGGACTCTGTGGAAGCGCCAGGATCAGCACCAGGCTACAGCTGGAGCTCGGCGCTGATCCTGGCACTTCTGAGCCCAGAAAAAGTGCCAATCAGCTGGAATGTTGCAGCATCTCCAGGGTCTTCTGATTTACATTCAGATGCTTGGCAACTGATTTATATTTATGATGGTCAGTGTCCCAGGGTCATGTGAAGTGACCAAAACTTGCTGCAACCACCCAGCAGACAGGGGGAATAAAAACGAAACACCCCCCACCCCACCCCCGCTGCCAATCCTCAACAGAAATGCTCACAACAATGAAAACCTTGGACAGGAGGAAGAGCGCCACTGGGCAGGCAGGTAGGTGTCTGTGGCTTAGGGGGCACTTTTTTCAGTGCCATTGTAACATCAAATAGTCACTAAGCGAACTGTTGTAAGTCAAGGACTACCTGTACTTCATCACTTTTTTCCTTTTTTTTTTGATCATCAAGTTTTTGACACCTTGCTAGGCGACTGGTGGTACTTGGATGTTGCCATATCCTAAAAGTGGTAAAATGGGTGAAAAGGTTGAAAAGCCCTGTTATATACCAATTCATAGTGCTTTACAGCACTCTCTAAGAGTTTTACAAAGTCAGTATATTGCCCCCAACAATTTGAGTCTTCATTTTACCGACCTTGGAAGGATGGAAGGCTCAGTCAACCTTGAGCTGTTGAGGATCGAATTCCTGCCAGTGAGTTGAATTAGCCTGCAATACTGCATTCTAACCACTACACCACCACAGCACAAAAATCAGGCTTTGCCCATTGACTTTGCTTGTCAGAAGCCAGATGGGAAGGTCACAAATGGTGATCCATGTGACCCTGAAACACTGCAACTATTGTAAATATATGTTGGTTGCCAAGCCCCCAAATTTTGATCATGTGACCATGGGGACACTGAGATGGTCATAAGTGTGAGCAATGGTCGTAAGTCATTTTTTCAGCACTGTTGTAACTGTCAAGCTGTGAAGCCTACTGTCTTTATAGGACCGCTGCATGCTTCTAGTTTGCCAACAGTGTGGGAGAGGAAGAGGGGGAAGTTTTGAACCCACAGGTGCTCTTTATCAGTTGTTTTGGCCAAATGAAGTTTCTTCTCATAACAATTGCTGGAAGATTTATTGGACAGTGTGACCTGAACTGTCAGAGAGGGGAGGGAAAGTTTTACTCTTTTGATTATCTGTTTCCTGCCATAGTTTTCAGAGTTACAGTAGCTTTCCTTCAAACTTGCCAGATTGTTTTATGCCTAATAAAGTTAACATTGGAGTTCATCATGTCTCTAGTGTTTTGCTTGGTTGGGCTTATTCAGCCAGAATATGACACTAAGATAACTCTCAAAAATTCCTAAATTAATTAAGGGGTCCTGAGTGCCTACACCCTTCTGGAGGCCTCCAGAGGGTTGGTGAAGACTCAGAAGGACTACCTGTACTTCATCACATTTTTCCTTTTTTTTTTTGATCATCAAGTTTTTGACACCTTGCTAGGCGACTGGTGGTACTCAGATTTTGCCATATCCTAAAAGTGGTACAATGGGTGAAAAGGTTGAAAAGCCCTGAATTTATGGACTCAGTTTTTTCCACCACGACAAGCCCAAAATCATTGCCTCTGCCATCTTTGGGGCTACAATAAATGGGATAGTCTCTTTCTGGCTCCCCATTTTTAGGCTCTCTGGCTCAGTGAGGCAGGTTGCAGGCACACACACACACACACATACACCGTCATCCACCTGCTCGAACGTCATGGGTTGTTTCATCCTCTTTTTATTTTATTGAAAAGTTTTAACATACATTTTATCTTTAACAATCCCCCCTCCCCCTCCCCTACCCTTCCCTCCCTCCCCCTCCCCCCCTCCCCCCCGACTTCCCAGAGCTAAGTACAAGGTATAAAAACAAAAAAACAATCATGAACATCCATATGCTAACAACCATAAACTCTAAAGTCTATCGCTCTCTAGCTCATATAAGATAACTACAAGCACTATTAATATTAAATATTAAAAGAAAAAGAAAAAAGAAAAAAGAAAGGAAGACTTATTCAAATGCTACATGAAACTTTTTAGTCCCATATTTGTTCTGGATATACTCAATCCATTTTCTCCACTCCATAATATAACGTTCTTGCGAGTGATCTTTCAAATAAGCCGAGATCTTTGCCATCTCTGCCAGGTCAGAAACCTTTAAAGTCCATTCTTCTATAGTCGGCAGTTCCTCCTTCTTCCAATATTGACCTATTAAGAGTCTTGCTGCTGTAATTAGGTTCAACATCAACTTAGTGTCCACAACAGTAGCATCTGTAATTATGCCCAACAAAAAAAGTTGCGGACAAAACTTTATCCTTTGCTTGAAAATCTTCTGCATATTCCACCAAATTTTTATCCAAAAAGCCTTAACCTTTTTACAAGTCCACCATATGTGAAAATATGTTGCATCTTCATCCCCACACCTCCAGCATTTGGGCTGATAATTCGGATACATACTTGCAAGCTTTTTAGGATCTAAATGCCATCTATAAAACATTTTATAAAAGTTCTCTCTTAAATTTTGAGCTTGTGTAACTTTTACGTTCCTCACCCAGATCTTTTCCCACGTGTCCATTGTAATAACTTCTTGGATGTTTTGGGCCCATTTTATCATACAATCTTTAACAAGTTCTGTTTCTGAGTCAATTTCTATCAATGCAAGATATATCCGTTTGATATGTGCTGGACCCTGATTTCTAATTTGCTTTATCAGATTTTCATCAGTCATTGTAAAACCATTTTTCTGATCTTCTTTCCACCTGGCCCGTAGCTGAATATATTGAAACCAAGTTTGAACAATCTTCTCATCTCGCAAGAGGCTGTACGGTTTCAGACACCAGACATTTCTTTCCAGACTTAAAATCTCCTTATACGTAGTCACATCATGTTTAAAACCAACATTTATATTTTCTATTGCGTGTTTTTGGATTGCCCACAATGGTATCTTACAATCTAACTTATGTCTATACTTCTTCCAAACTCTCAACAATGCCTGTCTTAAAATATGCACTTTAAACACATTATCTACCTTCTTATCATACAACAAATATGCATGCCAGCCAAATAACAAGTCGTGGCCCTCAAGATTTAATAATCTCTCTTGTGTCAAATTAATCCAATCACTTATCCCTGCTAACGCAGCAGCTTCATAGTATAATTTAAGATTGGGCATTTTAAGACCACCTCTTTCACGAGTATCCTGCATAATCTTAAGTTTAACTCGTGGCCTTTTCCCTGCCCAAACAAATTTATTGATACCTCGCTGCCATTCCTCCAGATTAGAGTCTTTCTTAAGAACCGGTATCATTTGAAATAAGAATAGAGATCAGAATATCAGAAATGCTGGGTGATAAGATGGCAAAGGTGGAGGAGAAACTGGAGAAACTGGAGGAGAGGATAGAAGAGAAGTTTAAAGTAATGGAGGAGAGGATGGAAGAGAAGTTTAGTGCAATGAGGGTAGACATTTTGTCTACAGTGGAAAGCGTGGCTGAATGTGTGCAATGTTTGGACGAAAAAGTGGAGGATCTTAGTCAAAAGAATGCTATACTAGAAGTAAAGGTACTGGAGAATGAAGATTTAAGGGATAAAATGGACGGAGAATTGAGTCTTGTCCAGTATCATCAGATGCAGCATGCTATTAGAATCAGGGGCTTAAAAGAGAATCCTAAAGAAGACCTAAAGCAGCTGATTTCTGAGGCTTTGGAAGCAGTATTGGGTCAGCCAGCATCTGAAATAAAGGGATGCATGGACAAAGTTTTTCGTGTAAACTCATGGATTGCTAGGCAGAAGAAGCTACCTAGAGATGTGGTGGTTTATTTTATAAAGAGAGAAACTAGAGATGAAGTTATTCAAGCCGCTTATGATACTAAAGTTGTGGTTGCTGACCAAGAAGTTTTGGTTTTAAAAGAAATTCCTCCAAAGATTTTAAGGAGAAGGAAGGATTTTGCATTTCTCGTGCAGGAACTTAAGCAACGTGATATAAAGTTCAGATGGGAGATTCCTGTCGGATTGGTGGTGATGCATGAAGGTAAAAGATATCGTCTGGTTACTGTGACACAGGCGCGTGATTTCTACAATAATGTTTTAAAAGCAACCCCTCTACCACTTCTGGAAGCTGCAAAGGGATTTGGAGAAGGGAAACCTCAAGAGGCCGAAGGTGGACAGACAGAGGAGAATGGTGCTGGAGGGGATCAAATTATAGCCTCGTTGGCTGTTGCTGGAGAGCAGAGGGTGACGCGTGCCGCTTTAAAACGAGCAAAACAAATAAAAGAGCAAGACCAGCAGAAGGTTATGGAACTTTCAAAGCGTACTTACAGTGAAGCAGTGGGAGGAGCGCGGCCCAAAGGAGACAGAGGGGCTATTAAAGATGTGCTCCAACAGCTTCGGGGTGCTACGCATGGTGACTAAATTTCTAACCTGGAATGTTAATGGACTAAATTCACCACAGAAGAGAAAGAAAGTTTTTCAATATTTAAAACAATTCAAGATTGATGTTATATGTTTGCAAGAAACGCATATTAGGGTTATGGACCAAAAGTATTTATCGAACTCAAGGTTGGGCACGCAATTTGTTGCCTCTGCGATGAATAAGAAAAATGGAGTGGTTGTTTATGTTAAAAGTACTTTAACAGCGGAATTAATTGAAGCAGATAAGCATGGAAGATATGTTATGATAGATTTGTTGCTAGAAGGCAAAAAAACGCTTTTAGTTGGACTGTATGCTCCTAATCAACAACAAGCTGATTTTTTTAGTTCACTTCACACAAAGCTTACTCAATTGGATTACAAATCGTTTATTTTTATGGGGGACTGGAATGGTGTTTTGGATGTACAGATGGATAAGGCTGGGTTTTTTAAGCGTGCTCCGAGTCATGCCAGATTGCCTAAATCTTTTTTTGAAATGAAGGACGATTTGGAATTGCGAGATATTTGGCGTGACACACACCTGCATGAAAAGGATTATACTTTTTTTTCTGATAGACATCAATCTTTTTCCAGGATTGATTTTATTTTGCTGACTAATGACTTTTTTTCTAGGATTAAGAAGGTAAAGATCTGTGCAAGAGCTATTTCTGACCATAGTCCAGTTTGGTTAGAGATCAATAAGGACAATAGAGATAGGCGCTCGTGGCGCGTAAATGAGAATTTGTTTAGAAATCAGAGAAATGTGGAAGAATGTAAACAGCGGATGAAGGATTTTTTTGAAATTAATATGAATAAGGATACTTCTATGGACATGGTTTGGGATGCTAGCAAGGCCTATATGAGAGGGGTGTTGATATATATGAATAATAAACACAGACGTACTTTGGAAGCCAGAAGGAAAGAATTGGAGAATGAAATTAGGGAAAAAGAAAAGGCCTTGATTTTGAACCCATTGGATGTGAAGACTAAGGAGGTTATTAAGCTATTAAGAGGACAATTTGACAAATTAATGGCTGATCAAGTGGCAACCAATCTGCGGTTTGCTAGGCATAATACTTTTTGCAATGCTAACAAGCCAGGTAGATGGCTAGCTTATAGACTAAGGAAAAAGCAAAGGGCTTCTAATATAGATAAAATTGAACATAAGGGAAAAGTTGTGTTTCAACAGGATCTTATTAAGGAAGCCTTTCTGGACTTTTATTCTAAATTATATGCTAAGGAGAAGATTAATGAAAAAGATATTGATGTATATTTGGAGAATGCTAGCATCCCGGTTCTTACGCAGGCACAAAAAGAGGAGATTAACCAATTGATAACAGAAGAAGAAATTCTTACAGCAATTAAGGAATTGAAGTTGGATAAAGCGCCAGGTACGGATGGTTTGACTGCGGTTTACTACAAAAATTTACAAATGGAGTTGATAAAGCCGTTAAAGGAACTGTTCCAGATAATTCAGAGAGGGGAAAAGGTGCCTCCGTCTTGGAGAACTGCTTTTATCTCTTTGATTCCGAAGGAAGATCAAGATGCTACTCAAGTAAAAAATTATAGACCGATATCACTTTTAAATACAGATTATAAGATATTTGCTAAGGTGTTGGCTAATAGACTGATGAGGGTTCTGCAACAGGTGATTCATGGGGATCAAACTGGGTTTATTAGTGGTAGGCAAATGAAAAATAATGTGAGGCATATAGTTGATGTGTTAGAGTTTTTGGAAAGGAACAACCAGATCCCTGCGGCGCTAATTTTTTTAGATGCTGAAAAAGCTTTTGATCAATTGAATTGGCAATTTTTGATGAAAGTTTTAGATAAAATGAATTTTGGGGATAAATTTTTGCAACCAATTAGGGCATTGTATCAAAAACAAACTGCCCGAATAATAGTTAACAATAGTTTGACTGAAGCTTGTAATATTGAGAAGGGCACAAGGCAAGGGTGTCCGTTATCACCTTTGTTATTTGTGTTAACATTGGAGATATTATTGGTAAAAATACGGAATTCGGAAAGAATTAAGGGTATACAAATTAGAGATCAGGATTATAGTTTGAGAGCGTTCGCAGATGATCTGGTTGTTACGGTGACCCAGCCGGAGAACTCTGTTGTGGACCTGATGGAGATAATAATGCAATATGGGAAAGTTTCTGGATTTAAAGTTAATGCACAAAAAACTAAAATTCTGGCCAAAAATATGACAGTATCGCAAAGGGCTCTTTTAGAAGGCCTAACTGGATTTGAGATTGTCAAGAGGGTCAAATACTTGGGGGTGTTTTTGTCACCCTCTAATACAAAGTTATATAAAAATAATTATGAAAGATTATGGGGAAAAATTCAAAAAGAAATGGAGAGTTGGGAAAAATTGCAATTGTCTTTGTTGGGGCGAATTGCAGCAGTGAAAATGAATGTCCTGGTTGTTTCATCCTCTTAAGCCTTAGTCCCAATGAATCCACCACTTTCAGGCTGATTAAGCAACTAGTGCACCCCGAGTCTAGCAGGGCCATGAAGGCCCCCCTTACTCCTAACTAGGCAACTACCACCTTCACCTGGGCAGTCAGTGGGTTGATGGCTTCCCCTTCGCTGTCGCTCTCATATAGTAGAAGACCTCTCCAGGCTTGCCGGGGGTCAGAGTTCTTTCCCCTTTGCTTGATTGGGGGGAGACCTCCATGACCTGCTGTACTACACACATTTTCTCCTTCGTCTTTTTAGGAATATTCTTTGGCTTGGGTTGGCTTGGAGCCCTGACATTGATGCAGGTTGCGGGGCCCAGCAATTGGCCACTCCGTGACCTTCCTTCCCACATGAGAAGCAAGCTCTGGCAGGGTGAAGCTGACCCTCTCTGGTGGGGGGAGGGGCTCCTCCCCCTCTTCGTGCTGGCGGTGCTTTTCCTGGCAATGGCGAGGACAGCTCTCAGGCACTGCATGTCGCCGATACTCCATCTGATCCAGCTCCACTGTGGTGGCCATTTGGTACCAGGCTTGGAGATTGTCAGGGATCCCCCAGGGTAGGCAGTTCTGGTACACCTCCCTGCTTAGCCCTTCTTGAAATTAGTAGACCAGGAGACGCTCTGGACTCCCCATCAGTCTCCCAGCTATGCTTTGAATATACTCCGTAATATACTCAGCCACGGATCAGTTCCCTTCCCTTTATGGAGCAGATGTTGGATTCTGCCCAGCTGGCTTGGGCGGGGCCCCCGAACCTTGCCTGGAGCCCTTCCAGGAAACTGTTGGCATCTCCCAACTCTGGAGCCCCCTCATCACAGAGTGCCACCATCCATTCAGCAGCATCCCCTTTCAGGTTTTCTGCAATAGTGTTCACATGGGCTATGTCATCTGGGAATGTTGCCCCATGTCGATCCAGGTAGATCCATGCCTGGTTCAGGAAGTAGGCAAGCTTCCCAGGTCGCCCGTCAAATGTGGGCTTCAGGGGCGCTGGCCCACAATCATCCCATACCAGCAGGTAGCTGGGCGGCACTCCCACAGCCTGATGAGCAGCTTGGGCTGGAGCTCCCCCACTGCAGGGATTGGGGGACTTTCCTGGTGGCTGCTGGTGGACTCACATTGTTCCCAGGCCTCCTGCTGGCCCCTGGTACACTTGGGTCAGTGCTGCTAAGACTGGGGAGGGGGTAAAGCCGCAGCTGGGGCCATCTTCAGTGCTGCTCCTCTGCCTGGGGATTTTTTTTATTGAAAAGTTTTAACATACATTTTATCTTTAACAATCCCCCCTCCCCCTCCCCTACCCATCCCTCCCTACCCCTCCCCCCCCTCCCCCCCGACTTCCCAGAGCTAAGTACAAGGTATAAAAACAAAAAAACAATCATGAACATCCATATGCTAACAACCATAAACTCTAAAATCTATCACTCTCTAGCTCGTATAGGATAACTACAAACTCTGCCTGGGGATTTTGCATGTTTCACTCCTTGCACCTCCACCGGACAGGGGATTTCACCTGTTCTACTCCTCACATATCCAGTTCTGCAAACTTTTCTTGCAACTGCTCCACTGAGGGGCTGAGAGAAGTGGTTAGGGGCTTCCATCCTGCTGATTCCTCCCAGTCTGCAGCCCTATTGGCCTTCCACTCACTTCCCTGAGTTATAGCAACCCTCGGTGGGACTAAGGGGAACTCCAACTCAGCTGCCTTCCTCATGCTGCCCATCAGTTGGGTCTTCTTTCCAGCGTAAAGGGATCCTGCCACAGCTCCCTCCTCATGCAATTGCGGCTGCCCCATCTTCTCTGCTCTCACCTTGGACCGTGTTACCACCCCTGAGTCCAGCTGGGCTGCCGCCAGTGCCTCATGAGGAAGGGTCAGCCCCAGTTTGGCTGTGGTCTCGATCTGCATTCATAACTTATGAAAGTTGATTTAATGTCAACCTTCCGGCTGGCGAATTCAACATTAAAGAAACTCTACAGCCTTGAGGTTCTAGAGATAATTTTTTATTGAATACACATCCCAGCACTGAAGAAGTAAAATCAACTCTAAGTTTCCTGCGTGAAGTTCTGGTTAGTTACCAATAGCTTTTCATAACCCCCACCCACCATGTGTTCATGTTGGCCAATTACTTTCTTTCTGTTTGTTATGGGAACGGTCCACTTCTCTGCCAGACACCTGCTTTGGATGACCTTGGTTCTCACAGTCCATGGATAGCTTCCTAAAACTCCTGTTTCTTTCCCAGATTCCCCCCCCCCCTGTTTCTATGGCACGTTGAGCAGCTATAGGGGTTAGAGAGCATCTTAGGAATTCAACCTTGACATCATGATCTGGTTGAACAAAATGTAATTGTGTTTATGTATTGTGAAGCTAATAACATGATTGCAAGATGCTTTGACAAAACCCCTTGTAAGAAATAGATTTCTAGAACTGAGATCCGAAATGGGACTAATATAATTTGCACTGCTTCATTCTACTCAGAAACCCATTTTTTTCAGAGATGCCTGCCTAAGCTTTCCAAATGGCAATGGAATGAAGTACTGAAGATATACTAAAGGCAAGGGAGGGAGAAGAGTTTTAACGCAACCCATATGTTTACAATATCAAATCAAGTTAACAAATCCCAGATGCTCTTTATCTGCTCTAGTTTTCTCTACAGAAGGAAAAAGAAAAACACTGACTAGGGGGGCCTTTGCCCAGGTTTGCCTGGTGCGCCAGTTGCGACCCTATCTAGACCGGGATGCCTTGCGTACAGTCACTCATGTGCTCGTGACTTCTTGTCTAGACTACTGTAATGCTCTCTACATGGGGCTGCCCTTGAAGTCCACTCGGAGGCTCCAACTGGTGCAGAATGCAGCCGCGCGAGTTGTGCTGGGGGTTTCCCGATACTCCCATGTTACACCTTTGCTTTGCAAGCTGCATTGGCTGCCGGTTGCCCTCCGGGTGAGATTCAAGGTGTTAGTAATGACTTACAAAGCCCTACATGGCATGGGTGCGGATTACCTACGGCAACACCTGCAGCCGGCGTCAACCTCCCTCCGTCCAGTGCGCTCCCACAGAGTGGGCCTCCTCAGGGTGCCTTCGATCAAAGAATGTCGATTGGTGGCCCCCAGGGGGAGAGCGTTCTCTGTGGGCGCGCCAGACCTATGGAACCGCTTGCCGGTTGAGCTCCGGATGGCCCCCGACCTTCGCTCCTTCCGGTGCGATCTAAAAACGTATCTATTTGAGCAATCTGACCTGGTCTGATGGGTTAGGGTTGGGGTTTTAATACGTCTTAACTATTGTTTTAACCTTGGGCATTTATTTAATCGCTTTTAACTTTTGTATCCTGTTTTGTATTTATTGCCCTGTACACCGCCCTGAGTCCTTTGGGAGAAGGGTGGTATAAAAATATAATAAATAAAAATAAATACATCCCAGCCAGTGCTGCCTTTCACAAATTTCATTTTATATCCTCAATCAATTCCTTTCAAATCAATTTTTCACAGTTACGTCTACCTTACCCACCAGAGCGGGGAGACAGGGTATATTACAGGTCCCCTCTGTTAAGGAGGTCCATCTAGTGTAGGGGTGTCAAACTGCTGGCCCACAGGCCAGTTGCATCATGCAGAGGCTGTGCCCACCCCAGCTCCGGCAATGCAAAAGAAGTTGCGATACGTCACGACACATCACATGATGTGGTGAGTTTGACACCCGTGATCTAGTGGGACCAAGAAGAAGGGCCTTTTCTGTGGTAGCTCCCTCCCTGTGAAATGTCATCCCAATGGAGATAAGATTGGCCCCAACCTTGATACACTTTTTAAAGGCCCTGAAGACATGGTTTGTCAGAGGGCCTGGGGACCCCAGGATGATATGGAGCCCTATCAAATGGTTTGCTTGATTGTAGTTGCTAGGGGGTTGGGGGTTTATTGGATTTTTTATTTGAGGTTTTATTTCTGTAAGACACCTGGAGTCAGTGTGAGTGAATTGGGCAGCCATATAAATTTTCTAAATTAATAAATAAAATCAGTCACACTCCTGTGTTTGCCTCATTAATAATTCCTGAAATAAAAATTTAACCATGGGAGCCAGCCATTAGAGTGGATTTGGAGATAAAGCCAGAGCATGAATGAACCATGGGACATGGCCCACTGTTTTCATGGAAAGTCTTTACTAACTACCGTGTTTTCCTGAAAATAAGAGCGGGTCTTATATTAATGTTTGCTCCAAAAGACACATTAGGGCTTTTTTTTCTGGTTAGAGCTTATATTTGGGGAAATATGGTACTAAATGAGTCTGTTTGGCAGATGATATTAACTGGGGCATATTTTGGGGGTGGGACTTATCTTACGAGCGTCCTGAAAAATCATGCTAGGGCTTATTTTCCAGTTGGGTCTTATTTTCGGGAAAACAGGGTATATGGACATATTCATTCATGTCAGTCAGCAACCATTGTTGGCTGGTATCCTGAAGACTTCTGTCACTGCTTTGTGTTATATAGCTTGTCATCACAAAATAAATAAAGTCTTATCCTTTCTCTGAGTTTCTTAGGTTTGATTGAAATTACTTGATTAGGAGCCAGAGTTTTATTTATTTTTTTATTTTATTTTATTAAATTTATATACCGCCCTTTCCCGAAGGACTCAGGGCAGTTTACAGGGCATTTAAAACAACCAGTACAAAAGTTACAAACAAATTTAAAAAAGATTAAATCATCCCTAAAATTAAAAACCCCAGTTAAAAATTCTCAGCCTGGGCCAGAGAGCTCAAAGAGCCAGGTCTTCAGGTCCCGGCGAAATGTGCAAAGGTTGGGGGCAGTCCTAAGCTCCATGGGCAGCTGGTTCCAGAGGGCAGGCGAACCCACAGAGAAGGCCCTTCCCCTGGGTGTTATCCGCCAACAGTCTTTTATCGGGGGCACCCTGAGAAGACCCTCCCTGTGGGAGCGCACTGGACGAAGGGAGCTTGATGCGGGCAGCAGGTGTTCCCTCAGATATCCCGGACCCAAGCCATTCAGGGCTTTATAGGTTATCACCAGCACCTTGAATCTCACCCGGAGGGCAACCGGAAGTTCAATTGTGTAAGATCAGAGACATGTTCCTTGGTTAATTTGGTGGATCTAAATAGCAGCATCTGAGCAAAACTAAGCCAATTGTTTGTTAGGATTCATATGTGGACACAGTTCTGGGAAAAATACCTATTTGTGTTGTATATAGAACATTGCTCAGACAACTAGTAATATTAGGTCCTGCCTCAGCTAGTCCTCCCAAGAAAGCAGAACTCTTGAAACAGGCATTGTTTCAAAAGGAACTTTTATTGAGAGTCAGTGATAGCAGAAGAGAAAAGCAAGATCTAACTGTCAATTCTGTAAACATTGGATGTTCCCGCTCTGACAACTGATGAAGATCACAGCCATTTTCTCTTTACTTTTAACATGCTTTTTCTTCTATTTAGAAATCAGGTGCAGAGGGGGGGTTGGGATGAATGCTTGAGCTCAGCTAGCCATAATAATAAACACTGCTTTGTGGGAACCCAAGGACGAATTGATGACATTTTGGTGGGCTGAGGAGCTGGGGAGAAAGCCCGTGTTTCAGGCTAATTGGAGAACATGATTTATGACTGCTTATTCGGGGTGGGAATTGCAATTTGTTACTCTGTATCCAGGGGAAGGGAAACTATTTTTGGGTTCAATTATGTAGTGCTGATACTTTGTTTCCTGAATAAAATGTTTTTTTGAGGAAGAATTCTTGCCTTGAAGTTCTTTTGAAGTTCTTTTCTATCGGAAACATGACCTTAAGCCCAAACTACCTTATATCCTGACCACCCCGGGGTCCTGAGCTCCATTCACCCTCCCTAAGTCAAGGAATAGGCTGACAAAGACTCAAGGATGATTTCAACATGGAGAAGGAAGAAGCACCTGTAACCAGCACCCTGGCCATGGCTGCTGCCTCAGCAGAGGGAGTGCAAGCCAATGCACCGGAGGAGAAAGGAACATTTGATGCCTTACAGCAAGGGGCAAGGCTGAAGACGCGGGAGCAGATCTGGTCATCACAGTGGACCCTGACCAGTGGAGACTCCAAGCACCTCGAGGCAACCCTGCTGAAGGCGAGTTCTTTGAAAGCGTCCAAAGCCAACTTGCAAGCAGGGGCCCCTCGAGGAGCTGGGGAGCCAAAAGATTGGCGACCACTGAGGACTCTGGAGAATGGAAGTACCTGTCTGCAGTCTGTAGCCAATCGGTGGAAACGTTGGTGGATAAATTCGAAGGACTGGAGGTGAGGAGCGGGGAACAACTTTCTTACTGTTCACATGCAAGTGAACACGATGACCGGTGGAGCTGATGACAATTTGTGCCTGATGAAGCACAGGCAGCTTCCCTGTCTTCAAAACCACCAGCATTGACCTCCAGCCCTGTGAGAAAGGAGAGTCCTGGCCGCTACTCTAGACATAGCAGTCCGAGTCATTGCCATTCCTCCAGGACTCCAGAGTGCCCCAGCCACCGGAGAAGCCTAGGACGGTGTTGGTTATCGCGATCCCTCTACAAGCACCACCACCATGATGGCTTAAGGTGGCGGGATTATGACAGCCCCGACAAACGGTCCCACTACCAAAGCCCGAGCCACCATCGGGGCAGCTGGAATCCAGCTAGTCACAGGTATCATGTGAGTCCTGACCATTGCTACTATCGGTCATCCAGCCCTGTGCATCACCATCAGCACCACCTGAGCCCGAGGCCTGCGTAGGGGGAAGACCCAAATGTGAGCATTCAATGTGAGCATTCAATGAGATTTAATTCAACAGCTGCATGACCTGTTGGCTGGGCAGCAACAGGTTGGGGCGCCACAGCCATTGGGGAGCCTGCAGCACTTGGGGGTGCCACAGCCACCGCCAGGGGGTCCACAACCATTCGGGATGCATCAGCAATGGGGCAGGCAGCACCCCGTGAATGCACAACAGCCGATGGGAAGACTGCAGCAACTGGGGATGCCGCAGCCACCGCCGGGAAGTCAGCAACCATTGGGAGCGCAGCAGCAGTGTGGGTGGCAACAACCCCTGAATGTGCAACAGCCACTGGGGGGCGGATGCAGCAATTGGGGATGCCGCAGTCACCGTTGGGAGGTCAGCAGCCTCTGGGAGTGCAGCAGCCCCAGCAGGGCGGCCAACCGCCATTGGGAATGCAGCTGCAATGGGGGGGACAGCAGCCCATGATGACACTTCCCCTTAGAGCTACTTTTGATAGCAACCTGGAGAAGCTGATCTTCGTCCTCAATCAAGTACGTTTCCACATGAATCACAATGCCAATTTCTACCCAAATCCAGCTTCTATTGTCGACATTGTCATGGCCAATCTGGAAGGGGAAGCATCTGAGTGGCTAAACAATCTGCACAATGAGCAAGCACCTGAACTGGTAAATCTCTATCTCTTCCTCCTTGGATTAAGAACCAGGTTCAAAGACCCATCCATAGTCCTCAAAGCAGAAAAACAAATTCACAAGATAAAGCAGGACGGTAGACCTGCACTGGAATATGTACGAGAGTTTTGCAAGGTAGCAGGTTGGATAGAAAGGTGGCCTAAGCAATCCCTAGTGCATCACTTCAAGGACGGGCTAGATGATCACCTTTCCCAGGCTTGCGTCTATCGGGCAGTCCCTGATCAATTACAGGAATGGTATCAGGAAGCAGTAAGATTGGATGTCAAGCTTGCTCGTTACAAGAAGCCGCCACCTCAGGAAGCCAGACCGAAACTAAAGCAGAAGAGGCGGCCTCATCACCGAAAATCCCCAGCCATCGTGGCTGCAGAATCCCCCAAGTCACCTGCCGGTCCACCAATCAAGTGCTTCAGATGTGGACAACAGGGGCACCGAGCGACAAATTGCCCAATCCCATACCCCCAACAGGGAAGCAGATTGGGACCACCGGTGAGGAAGAAACCAGCTCAACACCCGGCAAAAGAAAACTTGAACTGGATCACACAAGAACCCATTTTCCAGGTCACGTCACTCACGCAGGAGAGCACCGAGGCCCAATCTGGACCTGCCACTGCTCTGCCCTCCTACAACAGTGACAACAAAGGGGAGAATGACCCGATGGTGAGTCGACCAGTTCCACCTTTTTCTCTCGCTGCCAAACTAATAGTCCCTAAGACAGGTGTACAAGTGGATTTGAGTGCTAGTGGACTCAGGATGTTCCCAGTGCATTATCAGCTTGCCACTTGCCCTTAAGATGGGTATACAGGCAAGATTGCTCTTCAAGCCTGTGAGATTTGAACAAGCAGACAGCTCTCTAATGGGAGGAACTTTAGTCACACAACTGACAGAGCCTATACACTTAGAAATAGGTGAACATTGGGAGTTCATCTGTTTCATGGTGGCTCCAAAGATGACTGAGGCTGTGATTTTAGGTCTAGCCTGGTTAGACAAATGGAAACCTTTATTTGGTGGGAAAAGGGAATGAGGACTGTGAGATTACCCATAGGGCCCAAACCCCCTCTTGATTCAGCTGACATTACCGGAGGGTCCAGGCCATCCACCGAGTTAGGAAAGATAGCTACCATGCCCCAGCCAGGTGAACCACTCATCCCCAGCAAATACCAGGATCTAGCGGAGGTGTTTAGTGAGAAAGAGTGCGACGTTCTGCCACCCCATCAGCACAATCACTGTGCCATAGAACTATTACTGGCAGCTAAAGTCCTAAAGCCGAGAATGTATGCCATGACCCCCCTCCCTTGAAATGGATGAGCTGCAGCAATATCTGAACAAAAACCTAGCAAGAGGTTTCATTGAGCCGGCCAAATCTCAAGTAGGGGCTCCGGTGTTACCTAAAGAGAAAAATGACGGGTCTCTTTGTCTCTGTGTGGACTATAAAGGGTTAAATGCTGTCAGCATAGAGAAAAAGTATCCCCTCCCCCTCCTGAAGGACCTTCTAACCCATCTAGCAAAGGGGAGCATCTTCACTAAATTGGACCTAAGAGAGGCATATTACCGAGTAAGAATAAGAAAAGGAGATGAATGGAAGACCGCCTTTAACTGTCCCATGGGGAGCTATCAATTCAAAGTTATGCCATTTGGACTACAGGGGACCCCAGCTGTCTTCATGCAGCTGATCAACCAGGTGCTACATGATCATTTGTACAAGGGGTTTTTGGTTTATCTTGATGACATCCTGATATACAGCAAGAATATGGCTGACCATGTGAAGCTAGTGTGAGAAGTTTTAAAGAAATTGTTGAATGCCAAACTATATGTTAAACTGTCAAAGCGTGAGTTCCATCAGACCCGACTGGATTATCTAGGCTACAAAATTTCCAGTGAGGGCATTGAAATGGATCCTGGCATAGTGAAAGCCATAATTGAATGGCAACCCCCAAACATTCGCAAACAGCTTCAAAGCTTTCTGGGGTTCACCAACTTTTACTGACAATTCATCCCCTCATTTGCCGAAATTGCTTTACCCCTCACGGATTTGTTAAAAACTGGCAAAGATGGGGGGAAGCCACGACTGGGTCAGCTGCTGACATGGACTATGAACTGTCAAACTGCTTTCGAGAATCTGAAAAGACTATTTGCAGCCGAGCTGGTCCTAAAGCACCCCTGCCCGGGGAAGCCCTTCATGATTCAAGCCGATGCCAGCGACGTGGCCGTTGGAGCTGTACTATTACAAAAGAACCATGAGGGGGTCCTGCAACCCTGTGCCTACACCTCAAAAAAGTTCACCAACTGTGAGAGAAGGTGGGCAGTGTGGGAGAAGGAAGCCTTTGCAATTTGTTTGGCTCTGTTAAACTGGCGGTACTACCTAGAAGGGAGCAAGGTGCCTTTTGAAGTATGGACTGATCACAAAAACTTAGAGGCACTGAAAACTCCTTGCAAGCTGTCCCTGAAGCAAGTATGGTGGGCACAGTATTTTAACCAATTTAACTTCACCCTGAAATACATACCGGGGGGGGACTTTTTAGCTGATGCTCTATCCAGATTACCTCAGTACAAGAGCCAGTGTGAAGAGGTCAATGAAGCAATCATTTATACCCCACAAGCTGCATCTCAACTAATGGCACAAAGAGCCCCCTCTTTGAGAGTCCCACACCCTGATGACCCTGGAACAAGAAAACTAAAACAGGAACTCAATAATTGATGGTTCAAAGACAATCAAAACTCCTTGACGTGCAGGGAGAGATTGGCTTACAAAGGGGGGAAGTTGTATTTGCCCAAAGCCCTCTGCCTCAGTGCTCTCAAACATAGTCATGATGTGAAACAGGCTGGGCACTTTGGCTATTTAAAAACACTGCATCTGGTTCGTCGACAATTTTGGTGGCCAGGTTTGAAATGGGACATAGAGAACTAGGTCAAAATCTGTGCTGTATGGGACTTCCGGTGGCAGCGCGGCGCCGAAGACAGCCGCTTTCGGGCTGTCCGCTTCGCAGCTGTGTTTATCCACCGAAAACAGCACCGATCAGCTGTTTAGGTGGATTTGAAGCCCCCTCCTCGGGAGAAGAGGAGGGGGTGAGGCCCCAGGTAGGGGTTGAGCTCTCCGGGGCCGCCTGAGCTGAAAGTTTGGGCGGCTGAAGGATTGAGCCCCCCCGAAGCCTGGGTTGCTCCGAGCTGCTCAGTGTCTCTGCTCCGGGATTTTTGGAGCAGAGCCAGGCGTTAGCGACCACCCCTGCCAGAAGGAAAGACTTTTGAGTAATAAGGAGCAGGCAGAGCGGTACAGGAGGTCAAGGTGAAGTGGATTTTTATTTTTACTCCCTAGCTCAATGGACTTTATAGCTTTAAAGTGAAAGTACGCAACAAGTGAAAGTGGGGAAAGATGGTGGCTAAATCTTCCTCTAAAGTTCTTCGGAGTGCGGGAACTTCCCCGGTGCAACAGACATCGTTGCAAGCTTTGCTTCCTCCTGCACCTCCTGTGGCATTGACGCTTAAGGACTTACAAGATGCCTTTGCAAAGCAATCCCAGGTAATGTCAGAAATGATGGATGATAAGATGGCAAAGCTGGAGGAGAAACTGGAGAAATTGGAGGAGAGGATGGAAGAGAAGTTTAGTGTAATGGAGGAGAAGATGGAAGAGAAGTTTAGTGCAATGAGGGTAGACATTTTGTCTACAATTGAAAGCGTGGCTGAATGTGTGCAACATTTGGATGAAAAAGTGGAGGATCTTAGTCAAAAGAACTCTATATTAGAAGTAAAGGTACTGGAGAATGAAAATTTAAGGGGTAAAATGGACGGAGAATTGAGTCTTGTCCAGTATCATCAGATGCAGTATGCTATTAGAATCAGGGGCTTAAAAGAGAATCCTAAAGAAGACTTAAAGCAGCTGATTTCTGAGGCTTTGGAAGCAGTATTGGGCCAGCCAGCATCTGAAATAGAGGGAAGTATGGATAAAATCTTTCGTGTAAATTCATGGATTGCAAGGCAGAGGAAGCTACCTAGAGATGTGGTGGTCTATTTTACAAAGAGAGCTACTAGAGATGAAGTTTTTCAAGCTGCTTATGATACTAAAGTTGTGGTTGCTGAGCAAGAAGTCCTGGTTCTAAAAGAGATTCCTCCAAAGATTTTAAGGAGAAGGAAAGATTTTGCATTTCTTGCACAGGAACTTAAGCAACGTGATATCAAGTTTAGATGGGAGATTCCAGTCGGATTGGTGGTGATGCACGAAGGTAAAAGATATCGTCTGGTTACCGTGACTCAGGCGCGTGATTTCTACAGCAATGTTTTAAAAGCAACCCCTCTATCACTCTTGGAAGTTGCAAAGGGATCTGGAGAGGGAAAATTTCAAGATGCTGAAGGGGGACAGACAGAGGAGGACGGTGCTGGAGGGGATCAAACTACAGCTTCATTGGCTGCTGTTGGAGAGCAGAGGTTGACACGTGCCGCTTTAAGACGAGCAAGACAAGTACAAGAGCAAGACCAGCAGAAGTTTATGGAACTTTCAAAGCGTACTTACAGTGAAGCTGTGGGAGGAGCGCGGCCCAAGGAAGTTGCAGGGGCCATTGAAGATGTGCTCCAAAAGCTTCGGGGCGCCAAGCATGGCGACTAAATTTCTAACCTGGAATGTCAATGGATTAAACTCACCACAGAAGAGAAAGAAAGTTTTTCAATATTTAAAACAATTTAAGATTGATGTTATATGTTTGCAAGAAACGCATATTAGGGTTATGGACCAAAAGTATTTATCGAACTCAAGGTTGGGCACGCAATTTGTTGCTTCTGCGTTGAACAAGAAAAATGGAGTGGTTGTCTACGTTAAAAGTACCCTAACAGCAGAACTAATTGAAGCAGATAAGCAAGGAAGATATGTTATGATAGATTTACTGTTAGAAGGTAAAAAAACGCTTCTAGTTGGATTGTATGCTCCTAATCAACAACAAGCTGATTTTTTTAGTTTACTTCACACAAAGGTTACACAATTGGATTATAAATCGTTTATTTTTATGGGGGACTGGAATGGTGTTTTAGACGTACAGATGGACAAGGCTGGTTCTTTTAAGCGTGTTCCGAGTCATGCTAGATTGCCTAAATCTTTTTTTGAAATGAAGGACGATTTGGAACTGCGAGATATCTGGCGTGACACACATCCACATGAAAAGGATTATACTTTTTTTTCTGACAGACATCAATCTTTTTCCAGGATTGATTTTATTTTGCTGACTAATGACTTTTTTTCTAGGATTAAGAAGGTAAAGATCTGTGCAAGAACTATTTCTGACCATAGCCCAGTTTGGTTAGAGATCAATAAGGACAATAGGGATAGGCGCTCGTGGCGTGTAAATGAGAATTTGTTTAGAAATCAGAAAAATGTGGAAGAATGTAAACAGCAGATGAAGGCTTTCTTTGAAATTAATATGAATAAGGATACTTCTATGGACATGGTTTGGGATGCTAGCAAGGCCTATATGAGAGGGGTGTTGATATATATGAATAATAAATGCAGACGTACTTTGGAAGTCAGAAGGAAAGAACTGGAGAATGAAATTAGGGAAAAAGAAAAGGCCCTAATCTTGAACCCATTGGATGTGAAGACTAAGGAGGTTATTAAGCTATTAAGAGGACAATTTGATAAATTGATGGCTGACCAAGTGGCAACCAATTTACGGTTTGCTAGGCATAATACTTTTTGCAATGCTAACAAGCCAGGTAGATGGCTAGCTTACAGACTAAGGAAAAAGCAAAGGGCTTCTAATATAGATAAAATTGAACATAAGGGAAAGGTTGTGTTTCAACAGGATCTTATTAAGGAAGCTTTTGTGGATTTTTATTCTAAATTATATGCTAAGGAGAAGATTAATGAAAAAGATATTGATGTATATTTGGAGAATGCTAGCATCCCGGTTCTTACGCAAGTACAAAGGGAGGAGATTAATCAATTGATAACAGAAGAAGAAATTCTTATAGCAATTAAGGAATTGAAGGTGGACAAAGCGCCAGGCACGGATGGCTTGACTGCGGCTTACTACAAAAATCTACAACTGGAGTTGATAAAACCGTTAAAGGAACTGTTCCAGACAATCCAGAGAGGGGTAAAGGTGCCTCCGTCTTGGAGAACTGCTTTTATTTCTTTGATTCCGAAGGAAGATCAAGATGTTACTCAAGTAAAAAACTATAGACCGATATCACTTTTAAATACAGATTATAAGATATTTGCCAAGGTGTTAGCTAACAGATTGATGAGGGTTCTGCAACAGGTGATTCATGGGGATCAAACTGGGTTTATTAGTGGTAGGCAAATGAAAAATAATGTGAGGCATATAGTTGATGTGATGGAGTTTTTGGAAAGGAACAACCAGATCCCTGCGGCGCTAATTTTTCTAGATGCTGAAAAAGCTTTTGATCAATTGAATTGGCAATTTTTGATGAAAGTTTTAGATAAAATGAATTTTGGGGATAAATTTTTGCAACCAATTAGGGCATTATATCAAAAACAAACTGCCCGAATAATAGTTAACAATAGTTTGACTGAAGTATGTAATATTGAGAAGGGCACAAGACAAGGGTGTCCGTTATCACCTTTATTATTTGTTTTAACATTGGAGATATTATTGGTAAAAATACGGAATTCGGAAAGAATTAAGGGTATACAAATTAGAGATCAGGACTATAGACTGAGAGCGTTCGCAGATGATCTGGTTGTTACGGTGACCCAGCCAGAAAACTCTGTTGTGGACCTGATGGAGATAATAATGCAATATGGGAAGGTTTCTGGATTTAAAGTTAATGCACAAAAAACTAAAATTCTGGCCAAAAATATGACAGTATCGCAAAAGGCCCTCTTAGAAAGATTAACTGGATTTGAGATTGTTAAAAGGGTCAAATATTTGGGGGTGTTTTTGTCACCCTCTAATACAAAGTTATATAAAAATAATTATGAAAAGTTATGGGGAAAAATTCAAAAAGAAATGGAGAGTTGGGAAAAATTGCAATTGTCTTTGCTGGGAAGAATTGCAGCAGTGAAAATGAATGTCCTGCCTAAATTTCTATTTTTATTTCAAATGATACCGGTTCTTAAAAAAGATTCTAATTTGGAAGAATGGCAACGGGGTATCAATAAATTTGTCTGGGCAGGGAAAAGGCCACGAGTTAAACTTAAGATTATGCAGGATACTCGTGAAAGAGGTGGTCTTAAAATGCCTAATCTTAAACTATATTATGAAGCTGCTGCGTTATCAGGAATAAGTGATTGGATTAATTTGACACAAGAGAGATTATTAAATCTTGAGGGCCATGACTTGTTATTTGGCTGGCATGCATATTTGTTGTATGATAAGAAGGTAGATAATGTGTTTAAAGTGCATATTTTAAGACAGGCATTGTTGAGAGTTTGGAAGAAGTACAGACATAAGCTAGATTTCAAGATGCCGTTGTGGGCAATTCCAAAACACGCAATAGAAAACATAAATGTTGGCTTTAAACATGATGTGACTACGTATAAGGAGATTTTAAGCTTGGAAGGAAACGTCTGGTGTTTAAAGCCGTATAACCTCTTGCGAGATGAGAAGATTGTTCAAACTTGGTTTCAATATACTCAATTACGGGCCAGGTGGAAAGAAGATCAGAAAATTGGCTTTTCAATGACCGATGAAAATTTGATAAAGCAAATTAGAAACCAGGGTCCAGCACATATCAAACGGATATATCTTGCATTGATAGAAATTGACTCAGAAACAGAACTTGTTAAAGATTGTATGATAAAATGGGCCCAGAATATCCAAGAAGTTATTACAATGGACACGTGGGAAAAGATCTGGGTGAGGAACGTAAAACTTACACAAGCTCAAAACCTAAGAGAGAACTTTTATAAAATGTTTTATAGATGGCATTTAGATCCTAAAAAGCTTGCAAGTATGTATCCGAACTATCAGCCAAAATGTTGGAGGTGTGGTGGCGAAGATGCAACATATTTTCATATATGGTGGACCTGCAAAAAGGTTAAGGCTTTTTGGATAAAAATTTGGTGGAATATGCAGAAGATCTTCAAACAAAGGATAAAGTTTTGTCCGCAATTGTTTTTGTTGGGCATAATTACAGATGCAACTGTTGTGGACACTAAGTTGATGTTGAACTTAATTACAGCAGCAAGACTCTTAATAGGCCAATATTTGAAAAAGGAGGAATTGCCGACTATAGAGGAATGGACTTTAAAGGTTTCTGACCTGGCGGAAATGGCAAAGATCTCGGCTTATTTGAAAGATCATTCGCAAGAACGTTATATTATGGAGTGGAAAAAATGGATTGATTATATCCAGAACAAGTACGGGACTAAAAAGTTTCATTTAGCATTTGAATAAGTCTTCCTTTCTTTTTTTTCTTCTTTCTTTTTATATGTAATATTAATATTGCTTGTAGTTATCTTATATGAGCTAGAGAGCAATAGATTTAAGAGTTTATTGTTGTTAGCATATGGATGTTTATGATTGTCCTTTGTTTTTATACCTTGTACTTAGCTCTGGGAAGTTGGGGGGGAGGGGGGAATGGGGGGGAGGGGGAGGGAGGGATAGGTAGGGGTGGGGGGAGGGGGGATTGTTAAAGATAAAATGTACTTTAAAACTTTTCAATAAAAAAAAATCTGTGCTGTATGTGCCACCATGAAGAGAATTCCAGGGAAGCCCCCTGGACTATTACAACCGGTTGCAGACCCTTCCCAGTCATGGGAAGAAATTGCTATGGATTTTATACTTGAGTTACCTGAAAGTAGAGGAAATATGGTGATTTGGACTGTAATTGATCTTTTTTCGAAGCAGGCTCATTTCATTGCCTGCAAAGGGCTGTTTCTTAAGCACATTTACAGACTGCATGGTGCACCAAAATGTATAATCTTTGACAGAGGGGTGCAATTTATGGCCAGGCTTTGGAGGGGTTTCCTGAAGTTAATTGGCTCATCATAAGGACTGTTGTTGGCTTTTCACCTGTCTACTAATGGGGCAGCTGAAAAAGCAAAGTCAATGGTAGAGCAATACCTTAGATGCTATGTGGATTATAAACAAACGAACTGGACTGACCTTCTCCCTTTCACAGAGGTGGCTTACAATAACTCTGTTGACACCAGCACTGGTTTTATGCTTTTAAAAATTGCTATGGGGAAAGAATTCAACCCTATACCTGAATATCCTCAGGGACCCTCTGCTTCCAGTGGGTGAAGGTTTGGGACAAAATGAAAATCTCTCTGAAAAAGGCTTCCGAGACTTATAAAAAACAAACGGATAAAGAGAGGGCTCCCCAAAGGTCATTCCAGGCTGGGGAAAAAGTTTACTTATCCACAAAATATTTACAACTCAAGTTGCCTAGTAAGAAGTTGGGACCGAAGTATCTAGGTCCTTTCCCCATCCTAAGAATCATAAACCCAGTTACGGTGGAGTTAAAACTTCCCAGACTCTTAGAGAAAGTTCACCCTGTGTTCCATTGTAGCCTACAGAAACCCTTTCAGGGTTCTACCTTCCGACCTCCCACTAAGAAGGCACCTGGCCCTCTGGTGGTAGCTGGACAGACTCATTATGAAGTGAAGCATATTCTTGATTCTAGACTTTTCAAGAGAAAGTTACAGTACTTAGTGCAGTGGAAAGGATATCCATTATTTGAAGCCACCTGGGTAAAATCTAGTGATGTAAAAGCTGACAGGCTCATTAGTAAATTCTAGGAAAAGCACCCTAATAAACCAAGAGGCAACCCCTAACCTAACCTATAATTTTGTTTGAATTGCAGGATTTATCCCTTTTGTAAAAGGGGGCTGGATGTCAATGCTGTAAACATTGGAAGTTCCCGCTCTGACAACTGATGAAAATTGCAGCCATTTTCTCTTTGCTTTTAACATACTTTTTCTTCTATTTAGAAATCATGTGCTGAAGGGGGGTTGGGATGAATGCTTGAGCTCAGCTAGCCATAATAATAAACACTGCTTTGTGGGAACCCAAGGACGAATTGATAACATTTTGGCGGGCTGATTTATGACTGCTTATTGGGGGTGGGAATTGCAATTTGTTACTTTGTATCCAGGGGAAGGGAAATGAGTTTTGGGTTCAACTATGTAGTACTGATACGTACTTTGTTTCCTGAATAAAATGTTCTTTGAGGAAGAATTCTTGCCTTGAAGTTCTTTTGATGGGTTTCATCTATCGGAACCATGACACTAATATTTTCCCACATGAAACGTTACATTAAAGCATCCCTTTCAAAACCTCACCGCAACGGCCAAATGTCCAGTTTGATTTCATCCAATCCTCAGGTGCGAAGTTGTTATGGAAACCGAGGTTATAAATGCAGATCCCAGGCACCGTTCTCAGGGTTTCATTTCCTCCCATTGGAGTGGAGATAAGACAGATGGCCCAGAGCACATTCCTCTCCCGTTCACACCCCAAGGCATCAAAGAGGTGACGAACAAAGCAGAGGAAACACTGACTGACCTCCCCCCTCCCAGCAAAATGCCAGAACCTGAAAGTAAAAAGGAATAGAAAAGTTAAGAGTCTGACAATGCGCCCCCCTAAATGAATGGGAGATCCACCTGTAGGAGAGAGAAAACAATAAAATGGAAGAAAAAAGAACAGGTGATCAACAAGGTTTATCAGGATAATGTTCATGGAAGCGTTTAAGCAGTCTAGGGGCCCTAACATGCTTTTTGTGATCTCATTCATTTTGAGAAGCTGTTAGATCTTTCCAGGCTGCTAAATATTGGACAGTCCCATGATGCCTATGTGAATCTAAGATTTCTTTGATCTCAAAGTGTTGTTCACCCTCTACCATAATGGGCTGTGGTGCAGGGGTTACTTTTGGTCTTAAAGGCGAGGTTATTTCTGGTTTCAGCAAGCTACAATGAAACACAGGGTGAACCTGCCTTAGGGATTGGGGGAGTTCCAATTCCACAGTGACTGGATTTATGATACATGTAATAGGAAAAGGGCCTATGAACTTGGGCCCTACTTTCTTAGAAGGTTGCAGTGATTTCAGAATTCTAGTGGATAAGTACACTCTATCCCCAATAGGGAAAGGTTTGGGTTTGGGAATTGGTTTGAACACCTGCCCAGTGGCTACTGGAAAGGGAGTATATCCCATGCTGGAGTGGACAGCATTGTTATATGCCACTTCAGCAAATGGCAAGACGTCAGTCCAATTGTCTTGCTGGTAGTTAATAAAGCATCTAAGGTACTGCTCCAGAACTGAGTTTGTTCATTCTGTCCCCCCATTCATTTGAGGATGATGACTAGAACTCAAGCCTTGTTCAGTACCCAAAAGGTCCAAAAAGGCCCTCCAGAACTTTGAGGTAAACTGGACACCCCTTTCTGAAATTATGCTCTGAGGGGCTCCATGCAGTCGATATATATGTTGGAGGTACATTTTAGCTAGGGTCTACTCAGTTGGGATCTTCTGGCATGGAATGAAATGGACCTGCTTTGAGAACAGGTCAGTCATGACCCAAATAACTGTATTTCCTGTAATCTCCGGCAGTTCCACAATAAAGTCTATAGAGATCTCTCTCCAGGGTGCTGAAGGGCTTGCTACTGGCTGCAAAAGACCCAGCATTTTTCCTTCCCTTTGTTTTGCCGCAGCACAAGTAGAACAGCTGGCGACATAGCTTTCAATGTCTTTTTTCAGCGACGGCCAGCAAAACTGCTTTTTTATTAGGTGTAGTGTTTTAATAAATCCAAAATGTCCTGCAAGTTTTGAATCATGGGAGGCTTGCATAGTTCTTAACCTTTGCATGGCTGGGACATACAACTTTCCCCCCACCCATGCTAGTCCATCCTGCATTGAACAAAGATTTTTGTGCTTTAAAAACTACTTGTCTTTCTCTAAGGCTTGTTTGAACACTGTTGAGGTAGCACTGTCCAGTGGCATGGGTGTTCTCTTTTATGATCTCATAACCACTGGGGCTGCTAACTGCTGTGTTGGTAATAAAGGCTTGACTACTTCTGCTTTGGTGCTGTTATACTGCAGCATTCTGGATAGAGTATCAGCTAGAAAATTCTTCCAGCAAGTAATGGAGGGTAAAGTTGAATCAGTGGAAGTGTTGGGCCCACCGTGCTTGTTTAGGGGACAGCTTCCTAGGCATTTTGAGAGCTTCTAGGTTTTTATGATCAGTCCATACTTGGAAAGGTATTTTGATCCCTTCTAAAAAGTGCCTCCAGGTGAGGAGGGCCCAGCGTACTGCGTAAACTTCCTTTTCTCAGACTGCCCAGTGCTGTTGGGTTTCTGATAATTTTCAGGAGGTGTAGGCGCATGGTTGTACTTGGCCCTTTTCATTTTCTTGGAGTAACATGGCCCCCACTGAAACATTGCTGGCATCAGCTTGAATTATGAACCCCTTCTCTGGATCTGGGTGTTTTAAAATTGGTTCTGCTGAGAAAAGCCTCTTTAGCTTTTTGAATACTGCTTGGCACTCCATAGCCCATTTCAGGGGCTGGCTGGGCAACCCTTTTTGTTTTAAACAGGTTTGTTATAGGTAGGGCAATCTGGGCAAACGAAGAGATGAATTGTGGGTAGAAGTTCACAAAGAGCAGGAAACTCTGTAGTTGCTTTCTGGTGCAGGAGGCCACCCATTCCAAAATGGCACATACTTTTTCATGCGAGATCCGGTAGCCCAGGTAGCCCAGTTTTTCTTTGTGGAATTTGCATTTTAACAGCTTTGCATAAAGTTTGGCTGCCCAGAGTTTACTCAGAACCACCCTGACCAGTTTTACATGTTCAGCCTTAGTTTCGGTGTAGATTAATGTATCATCCAGGTACACCAAATCTCCCTTATATAGGTGCTCATGCAACACCTCATTGATCAGCTGCATTAACACTGGGAGGGGGGGTTGCAAACCAAAGGGGAGTACTTTAAATTGGAAACAGCCAAGGGGGCAGTTGAACACAGTTTTCCACTCATCTCCCTCCTTGATCCTAACTTTGTAATATGCCTCTTGCAGTTCTAACTTGGAAAATATCTTTCCTTTCGATAGGTGGGCTAGCATATCTTTCATGAGAGGCAAGGGATACACATTTTCCATGCACACCATGTTCAAACCTCTACAGTCCATGCAGAGATGAAGGGAGCCATCCTTCTTCTCTCTGAATAACATGGGGGCCAGGTTTTTATCAATGAATTGAAGAAGTTTGCTCATTTCCCTGGAGGTCATTGAGTACAGCTTTGGTTTCAACAGCACAGCCCTGGGGATGATTTTGATGGCACAGTCTGTGGGTCGGGGTCAGACCCTCAATGTATTTAGTCCTTGTGCTCTCCTTTTCAGGTTCTACCATTCTATTTGGGGGGGGACCTAAGGTCTTCTGCAGTGTACTTCCTTTGCTTTGTTCTATCCTCTTTGAAGTATCTTACTTTGGGGTGTGAAAGGAATGTGCCTCCGGCCATCTACCTTATCTCCATTTGGATGGGAAGAAGCCATGGAGAAACCTGACAGCCTTTAGAATGGCACCTTATTTGTTTTTCCCCACAACAACCTAGCACCTATGGATTGGTTCAATTCAAACTAGCCAGATGGACATTTGGGGTGGAGTTTGAAAGGGTTCTTTTAATGTTATGTTTCACACAGGAAATCCTCAGATCCTGCCTTACTATCCTGCTATCAATATCTTCCAATAAAAGTTCCTGTTGAGAGAATGCAAGTTTCAAGAGTTCTGCTTTCTTGGGAAAATTCATTGAGGCAGGTCTTTACATTAGGCAGGATCTGCAAAGTGGTTAACCTAGAGAGAGGAAAACCCTACCGTGGGGACTGTGCATACAATGTCTAACCATGGCAGCAAAAGGGAAGAGAGCAAAAGCTAGGCAGAGGCCTCCCCCCAAAGGCTTGTTCCAACGACAGCTCCTCTGACTCCACAGACTCAGAAGATGAGGCTGCGACTGGGGAGGCCCTCTCAAAGCTGAGGTGGTCAATCGGCATTGGGAAGGAGGAGGACTGGGAAGGAAGGTCCCAGAAAGTGACCATCATCTGCAGCAGCTGCAAGCCAGGCTGGAGATGTGAAATGGAGCGTTCGCTTAACCTTAGCGAAGAAGAGGACAAATGTCAACCCGAGCTGATCGCTTGCTTAAGCAAGCCATAAACCTGATGGTGGAGGCCTTCAAAAACCTTAAGGAGGAAGAGGCAGACGTTTGCTGAGACAAGGTCGAGGAGAGGCTGGAGGAGGAGGTTGGAGGAGGAGCTGTGACTGCAGTGACAACTGCAGCTTGAGCCACACCAGTGGGTGGTGATGGGCACAAAGCCTGAAGGAGGGGGGCCACCATCCTAAGTGTAAGACTCCCCCCTTGGCATGAAATATGATGGGGACCCCCAGCAACTGTGGTTTTTTCCTGGACCACATCTTGACCTACATGCAGGAGTATGGCCGAGAGCTCCCTAGCAAGGTCGCTCAGGTCAGGGTTGTCACCCTGGCCCTGGAAGGCGCAGCAGCTTGGTGGATAGTGACCCTGCACAATGCTGAGGCACCCGAGCTTTGAAACTTCAACTGATTCATGCCAGTGCTGAGAAGGTGGTTTGAAGATCCCTTGGCCAACTGGAAAGCCCGGGATCACATTGAGACAGTCAGGCAGGGCCGACAACCCATGGCCGAATACACCAAAGAATTCTGAGACCTGGCTTGCTGTCTCAACTGGCCAAAGGACATCATAGTGAACTGTTTCAAGGATGGGCTGAACGATCACCTCTATCATGCTTGTATTGCCCAAGGAGCCCCTGCCCGCCTCCACAACTGGTGCATCCTAGCCGAGGAAGCAGAGATCGACCAAGCCCCAAAACAACATCATTTCGGTTGAGCATGGAAACATTCCCCACTGGAGAGAAAACGAGAGTTGACGAAAACCCCCACAGCGACCCTGCACTCAACTGCCTGCTTTAAATGTGGCAAAGAGGGTCATCGAGCCACAGAGTGTTGTTTGAAAACTCCGGTGAGAAAAGGAGATCGATCTGGGGGGGAGAACCCATCAGAACACCCCAGCACCCCAGGGAGATGGTGATGAAAAGTGCTGAGGTCATGGAGTTCCAACCCACTGAGAAACTGGGAGGGGGAACTCCGACCCCACCAGAGAAGGGTCCAGAGACGTCTGACAGTGACTACGATGATGAACCCTTGGTAAGTGGACCCATCACATCAATTACTAGGCCCATAGAACTGCTAATTCCAGGTATGGAGAAGAAGGTAGCCCTGAAGGCCTTACTGGACTCAGGCTGCACCAGATGTTTAATAAGCCTAACCCTGGTGGGGAATCTGGGGATTCCTGTAAGGAGACTAAAGAAGCCAATTTCATTTGGTCAATTAGATGGGTCTATTGCAGAGGGCATCCCAGCCACCCTTGCCATGATGCCCATGAAATTAATCATGGGGAAACCACACTGAGACTTTGACTTTTATAGTGTCCCCCAGCATGGAATGGCTCCTAATCCTAGGGCTGGCATGGTTAAAACAAAATGGAACCCATGGGTGAACTAGAGAACAGAGGACTTGAGAGTTCCAAAAGGGAAGCCCCACTCACCCGATAGTCCCCAAGGCTCTGAAGTGAAGTTTGAGCACAAAGTGCTGCCAGCACTCAATGATCGAGAATTAGAAGGCATACCCAGGAAGTACCAGGACCTGGATGAGGTTTTCAGTGAGAATGGCTCTGATGAGTTGCCCACCCACCGTCCCACAGACTGTGCCATTGAGATTATCCCTGGAGCTACATTGCCAAAACCCAAGCTCTATTCAATGACCCCCCCGAGAGTTAGAATAACTACACAAACTCATAGATAAGAATTTGGTGTGCGGGTTTATTCAACTGGCCAGATTGACAATGGCTACTCCGGTGCTATCTTGAGAAAAGAAAGATGGGTCTCTTCGACTCTGCATGGATTATAGCTGTTTGAACACTGTGTCTGTGTACAATGTCTATCCCTTGCCACTCATGAAAGACATGCTAGCCTACCTCTCAAAGGGGAAAATTTTCTCCAAGTTAGATCTGCAGGAAGCATATTACTGGGTTAGAATCAAGGAGCAGGATGAGTGGAAAACCGCTTTCAACTCCCCCCTGGGGTGCTTCTAATTCAAAGTACTTCCATTTGGGCTACAGGGAGCACCTGCAGTATTTATGCAACTAATTAATGAGGTTTTCCATGAACATTTGTACAAGGGGGTTTTAGTGTACCTAGACAACATATTAATCTACACCAAAATGAAATCCGAGCATGTGAAATTAGAGCAGCCTTAAATAAGCTTTGTGCAGCCAAACTGCATGCCAAACTTTCAAAATGTGAATTCCACAAGGAAAAAATTGACTATTTGGGCTACCAGATTTCTCACTAAGGGGTAGAAATGGAACCAGAAAAGGTACAAACGGTTTTGGAGTAGGCCCCGCCACATACCCAGAAAGAGCTGCATGTCACTGCACATTTTTTTCAGTTCATCCGGAAAGTCCATTTCTAATTGTACATCTCTTTCTGCTCTGCACCTGTGTTATTATCTTATCATGTAACCATAGTGAATCTCATATGTCCAGCTATGGTTTTAGACTGTTTTGTGCACATGCCTAGAAAAAGTTTCTCACCATTTCTTCTTTACTTTTCTCTTCTGCCTGATGAGAGAATGTAGTCAGTTTAGGTCTTTTGTTTTCTCATTAAAAGTTTTACAATAGAATATGTCTTGGATTTTTCTTTCTTTGATATCCACCATGCAAATGAACCACGGTCCATCCTCCTCTGATCGGAATGTTGATTATTCCGCGACACTGCAAAGTTTTCTGGGCTTTGGAAACTTCTATCGGCAATTCATCCCCTCCTTCGCTCTGCTCGCACTCCCCATTACTAACTTATTAAAAACCAAAGGGGGAAACAAACCAAAAACTAGCCATCTGCTAAAATGGACTATCAAAAGCCAAGTAGCATTTGAGAAATTAAAAAGACTTTTTTCCATTGAGACAGTGCTAAAACACCCAGATCCAGAAAAACCATTTGTCATCCAGGCTGATGCCAGCAACGTAGCGGTGGGTGCAATACTGCTCCAGGAAAATCAGGAAGTCCAGTTGCAACCTTGTGCCTACAACTGAAAGAAACTCACTGAAACTGAGCAAAGATGGGTGGTCTGGGAGAAGGGGACATACACTGTGTGCTGGGCCCTTCTAACTTGGAGGCATTTCCTATAAGGGAACAAGATCCCTTTCCAAGTATGGACTGATCATATAAACCTTGAGGAATTAAAGTCCCCCAGGAAACTGTCCCCTATGCAGGCTCGATGGGCCCAGTACTTCCACCGGTTCAATTTTACCCTCTGGTACTTACCTGGGGGGGCAACACTTTTTGGCAGATGCCCTATCACGGATGCTGCAATATAACAGCATGAATGCTGAAATAGTCAAATTGCTGTTGCCTGCAAAGCAATTAGCAGCCTCAGTCACCACAAGGGTGGAGGCCAAAAGCATTCTGCCACTGGACAGCACGGCAGCCACTGATTTCAAGCAAGCCCTGGAGAAGGATGAGTGGTTCCTCAGCCACAAAAACCCCTGTTCGATGTGAGAAGGATTACCTTGGGTAGGGGGAAAATTATACATCCCCACAACCCAGAGATTAAAGTTCATGTAACTCTGCCACAATTCAAAACTAGTGGGACACTTTGGTTTAATGAAAACCCTCTACCTAATAAATAAAGAGACAGTTTTGGTGGCCAACTTTTAAAAAGGACATTGAGAGCTATGTAGCCAGTTGCCCCATTTGTGCAACAGCTAAATGGAGACAGGGGAAAATGCCTGGCCTCCTACAGGTGGTTGTAAAACCTTCAGCACCCTGGAGAGATATATCTATGGACTTTATCATAGAGCTGCCAGAAAGCGCAGGAAACACTGTCGTTTGGGTAGTAACGGATTTATTCTCCAAACAAGTCCATTTTATCCCTTGCCAGATAATTCCAACTCCTAAAGCCTTGGCTAAATTTTTTGTACAACACATCCATTGGCTACATGGGGCCCCACAACACATCATCTCAGATAAGGGGGTCCAATTCACCTCCAAGTTCTGGAGATCATTTTTGGACCTACTGGGTACTGACCAGGGCTTGCCATCTAGTCATCATCCTCAAACGAATGTGGGGACAGATTGAATGAACTCAATACTAGAACAATACCTGAGATGCTTCATAAACTACCAATAAGACAATTGGGCTGACCTGCTATCGTTCACTGAAGTAGCTTATAACAATGCAGTGCATTCCAGTACTGGTTATACACCTTTCCAAGTGGCTACAGGACAGAGTTTCAACCCAATGCCTGAATTACCTATCAATGAACCTACCATCCTTTCCTTTAAAGAGTGGATCACACAATTGCAAAATACATGGCCAGTTGTTAGAAAAGCCTTAGACGAAGCTAGAGAAGCCTATAAAGCCCAGGCAGATAAAAAGGGTGGAGCCCAAGCCTTTTAGGGTGGGGAACAGGGTATATCTCTCCACTAGGTTTCTGCAGTCCCTGCAACCCTCTAAGAAGTTAGGCCCAAAATTTGTGGGACCCTTCCCTATTAAACACATGATCAACCCAGTCACAGTAGAGCTTGAACTCCAAAACATTAAGACAGGTTCATCTGGTATTCCACTGTAGTTTGCTAAAACCCAAAATGAGTTTGACCTTAAGGCCAGCAGTAGCCCCTCCACCACAACTGATTATGGTGGAAGGGGAACAACATTTTGAAATCAGGGAAAACTTAGATTCCAGAAAGCACCATGGGTCTATCCAATACTTAGTGGCATGGAAGGACTTCCCGGCATCCCAGAATGAGTGGGTATACCAGAAGCATGTGAGGGCCCCTAGACTGCTCAAACATTTTCATACTCGTTACCCTGATAAACCTGACTAACTGCTATGTTTTATTTTCTCTCCCTGTTATTATTTTCTCTTCTCCAGGTGGATCTCTCCTTTTTTTAAAGGGGGAGGCATGTCAGACCCTCAATGTATTTCATCCTTATGCTATCATTTTTGGGTTCTGCCATTTTATGGGAGGGAACCTAAGGTCCTTTGCTTTGTTCTATCCACTTTGAAGTATCTTTCTTGGGGTGAGAAAGGAATGTGCCTCCGGCCATCTGCCTTATCTCCAGGCAGAGGGGAAGAAGTCATGGAGAAGCCTGACAGCCTTGAGAAAGGTGCCTTATTGGTTCTTTCCCACAGCAATTTAACACCTATGAAATGGCTCAATTCAAACCAGCCAGATGGACATTTGGGGTGGGGTTTGAAAAGGATTTTTTAATGTAATGTTTCACATAGCAGGTCCTTACAGTTGGTGAGGGGGCAGCTTGTCTGAACTCCTCCCACTGAAATTCACAGCCAAATCCCGATATTCTCTAGGTATGGCCTGCATGGCTTTGCTGCTTAAGGTAGCAGCTATTTCCCATGTTTTCTCAAGCCTCGTCCGGAGAGCAGAAAATCAAGCAACCGAGACGAATGCTGAGTTCTTCAGGAACGGTTTATTGAGCAAAAGCAAATAAACTCCGAAAGGAACAAAGCCAGCGTTGGCTGCTACCCGCATCCAACGCTGTTAAATACACGTTGCATGTACACGCCCACGGCCCACCCGACCGCACCCACATCCGCCCATCCCTTACTTAACACCCGTTCCTCCCAAACACCTTCCTTTGTGATGCGTCCCGACACCCGGCCCCCTCCATCCCCCAGGTGAGTTCCCTCGCGTACGCCCTCCCCGTCGCCGCCAGACGCCACCCCCACACCCGTCCCCGGCACTGGCACTTTCCTACCCGACGCTTTAAACGCTGCTCCCCCCAGCTGCTCACCCCCCTTCGCAGGACCAGCAAACCCCCGGCTTCGCGTCCCCGTTTCACCAGCTCCCGGGCCCCAGGCTGATGTGTCCTGTCTGCCAACGTCGTGAGAGCTGGGCCTGCAGCTGTCATGGGCTCATGGCCCTGTAAGGCCACCGTAGCCGGCAGGACGAGGCCGGGCCCATGGCCCTGCAAGGCCACCGTAGCCGGCAGGACGAGGCCGGGCCCAGGACCCTGCAAGGCCACCGTAGCCGGCAGGGCAGGGTCGAGCTGCACAGCGCGCGCGCGCATCACTGAGGCCCCAGCCGGCTCGGCGCGCACGTGTGGAGGTGCGCGGTCTTCAGCAAGCCGCCGTCGCTGCCGCAGCCGGTGGCATTCTGCTGCGGCCTGGGCCCCACCGAGGACTGGAGTGCTGGCATCGATCGTGGGAGCAGGTGCTGGTGAGTGTTGCGCCCGTGGTGCCGGTGGGCGTCGAGCCCGCGGGGCGCGACATGCCGCCCCTTCTACCAGGGCCCCTCCTGCAGGGGGAGACATAAGAGGTAAGCAACTGTCCACCCGGCCCGCGGCGTCCACCCGGCCCCCCCCGTGGTTTACCAGGGTGCAATCGGTGGAATGCCCGCACCAACCGAGGGGCATGTACATCAGCTTCCCCTACCCATGTCGCTTCCTCTACGGGATATCACTTCCACCTGATTAGGTACTGGACACCCCCCCCGACGGACCCTGGCGTCAAGGATCTCTTGAACCTCGTAATGCTCGCCATGGATGGGCCCAGGCCCTCCCTCCCCTACTGCCGTTGAGGCTGTGGTGGCAGGCTTTAACAGGCTACTATGGAACACTGGGTGGAGTTTGCCTAGGATCTTCGGTAGCCGTAGCCGTACCGTTACGGGGTTAATTACCTGTACCACCCGGAATGGCCCGATATATTTGGGCCCTAGCTTCTTACAGGGGACGTGGGCACACAGATACTTGGTGGACAGGTAGACCAAATTCCCCACCTTTGGGACTGCGAACGCTTTTCATTTTTTATCGGCCTGCTCCCTATACGTTACCACAGCCCGCTCCAGCACTTTTTTCGCCGCACCCCAGGCCTCCTCGATCTGCCTCATCCACTCCTGAGGTTGACAGGGGGCCTCGTTCCCCGGGCTACACTCAGGGATAGGGACGAAATCGTTACCCATCACCACCTTGAAAGGGGAAAACCCCGTACTACTATGCACAGCGTTGTTATATGCTACTTCCGCAAACGCTAAAAGATCCACCCAGTTGGTTTGCTGGTACGACACGTAGCAACGTAGATAACGCTCAACGGCGGCATTGGCCCGTTCCGCTGCGCCGTTGGTGCTAGGGTGGTACGCCGTGCTAAGTCCTTGGGTTGAGCCGATGAATCTAACAAATTCCTTCCAGAAACGCCGTGAACTGCACACCCCGGTCGGAAATGATACGGCGCGGCACCCCATGTAAATGGTAGATGTGAGTTACAAAAAGCCAAGCCAATCGACGTGCCGAGGGCAATCCTTTACAGGGTATAAAGTGGGCTTGCTTAGAAAACAAGTCCACCACTGTCCAAATAACGTTGTGGCCTTTACTTTCAGGCAATTCGACAATGAAGTCCATGGCAATGTCTTGCCATGGACGGGTAGGGTCGGCCACCCTCTGTGGCATCGCCGTACGTAGTCCTCCACCGTCTTTGTCATGTGTGGCCACCAAAATTGCCGACGTGCCAAATGCAGGGTTTTTACAAATCCATAGTGGCCGGCTTGCTTGGTGTCATGACACCGATATAGCACTCGTTCCCGCAAAGAGGCAGGTACATAGATCCGAGACCCGTGCCAGGCCAAGCCGTCTCGCATGACCACAAGCTCTGGGTGGGTCTGTAGCCAGTCGTCCCCCTGAAGGGCTTTCCGAAGGTCCTCACAGAGCTCGTCCTGTGCTGCTAGGGCAGCGTTCCCCTCCCGAACTGGACTTTCGGTAGGCACAAGTGCCTGTACTACGTCCTCCCTCTTACCCTCAAACTGCGGCATACGCAACAGTGCGTCCGCCAGGAAGTTTTCCCCCCCGGAACATACTTCAACGTAAAGCGGAAACGTCAAAAGTACAGTGCCCACCGTACATGCTTGGCTGAGAGCCGTCGGGGTGTCTGCAAAGCCATCAGATTTTTATGATCTGTCCACACCTCAAATGGATGGACAGCCCCCTCCAAGTGATATCGCCAAAGTTCCAATGCCCAGCGCACCGCGAAAGCCTCCTTCTCCCATATTGCCCAGGCACGCTCTGCGGGAGACAACTTTTTAGACGCATAAGCACATGGCTGAAGCGCCCCGTCCTCGTTTCGCTGAAGAAGGACGGCTCCAAGAGCGACATCGCTCGCGTCTGCTTGGACCACATAGGGCAAAGTAGGGTTTGGGTGCCGTAAGATCGGTTCTTTAGCAAAAAGAGCCTTGAGTGTATCAAAGGCTCGTTGGCACTCTGCAGTCCACCCCACCCGTAATCCAGGACGTGGTTGGACTGTCAGCTGACGTGTACGGAGAAGGTCCGTGAGTGGGAGGGCTATGGCCGCAAAACATGGTATGAATTGGCGGTAAAAGTTTGCAAAGCCTAGAAAACTTTGTAACTGACGCCGCGTCCGCGGTGCCTGCCATTGCTGGATGGCCTCTACCTTCTTTGGGTCCATTTCCACCCCCCCTGCGGAGATCCTGTACCCTAAATAATCGAGCTGTGTTCTGTGGAACTCGCATTTGGACAGCTTGACGAAGAGCCGAGCGTCCCGCAACTTAGTCAACACCCGCCTGACCAAGGCGACGTGCTCTTCCAATGTCTCTGTGTAAACCAGGATGTCGTCCAGATAGACCAGGACCCCGCGGTATAAGAATTCATGCAGGACTTGGTTAATCAGTTGCATGAAGACAGCAGGGGCACCCTGTAGCCCAAACGGCATCACCCGAAACTGGAAACTGCCCAGAGGACAGTTGAATGCCGTCTTCCACTCGTCCCCTGCCTTGATTCGGATACGATAGTAGGCTTCTCTGAGGTCCAGTTTGGTAAAGATTCGACCTTTCGCAAGGTGGGCCAGCAGGTCTTTCATTAACGGGAGCGGGTAAAGGTGCTCAACGCACACTGCGTTTACACCGCGATAGTCCACGCACAGCCAAAGCCCACCGTCCTTTTTCTCGCGGAACAGCACGGGCGCCGCCATCCTAGACCGTGCTGGCTGGATGAACCCCTGCTCCAGATTTTTGTCGATGTACCGCCGGAGCTCCTGCATTTCTTTCGGGGACATAGCGTACATCCAGGGTTTTGGCAGCTTGGCACCTGGTTCCAGCTCGATGGCGCAATCCGTGGAGCGATGAGGCGGTAGCGTGTCGCACTCTCGCTCGTCGAACACATCCAGCAGGTCGGAGTACTCTCGGGGTACCTGGGTGTTGTGACTCAGGGCCAGCCTGTGGGTCCGACAGCCGGCTCCGATGTATCGGATGACTCAGATGTGGGGGAGGAGGGAAACGAACCGGCTGATGATGATTTGGAGGCTTTGCAGAGTCCTCAGCCGGGGACCTCTTCTCAGCTGTGTGAGCCCGAGAGTGCGGAGGATGATGACCCACAGCTGGCCCTGTTCAAGGACGCCCGACGCAGGAGGCAGTCGAGCAGGAACAAACAAAGAAAGGCTATGGGACTCCTCGGGAGGAGGCACAGGGAGACCACGCCCTGAGCTCTCTATAAAAGGAGTGTTTGGGGAGGGGCTGGTTGCTGAAAGCAACTTTTCCGCTTGAGAAGAAAAGCTCTAGTGTTTTTGTTAACTGCGTAATTAAATCTTGGCAGAAGCCTTTTAGCCTTGGACGCTTTCCAGTCTCTTCTTTTTGAATAGGGGTTGCGAGAAGAGGGCTGGTTCAGAACAGTTTGCTTTCAGCCACCCACCCCTTATTACTACGATGGAGCAGCTTCTTGCCGAGAATGCCCAGCTCAACCAGCAACTCACCTTGCTGGCCACTCAGGTGGCACAACTGCAGGCTCAGGTACATGCTGCCCCCCCACCCAGGAGGAAATGTCAGATAGCTATGCCGGATAAATTTGCTGGTAAACCAGAACTGTTTCCTGCCTTCCTGGGACAATGCCAGCTTTATATCAGCGTGAGAGCAGCTGATTTCCCCACTGACCGAGATAAGGTGGGATTCGTGTTGAGCCTTCTGTCGGGAGATGCAGCTCGTTGGGGCACGCCTCTGTTGGCACAGCCTAGCCCTTTGTTGGATAACTTTGGGGGGTTTTGTGACCATATGCGCCTCATGTACGAGGACCCGATTAAGGCGCAGACTGCCACCCGACGCCTGAAAGCTTTGAGGCAGGGTCAGCGCCCTCTACAGGCCTATATCAGCGATTTCCGGCTGCTTAGCCAGGATTCCGCCTGGAATGAGGCTGCGCTCGTGGATGCCTTTCAGGATGGCTTGTCAGAGGAGATGTTGGATGAGCTGGCCCGCGTGGACATTCCCTCAGACCTGAATGGGCTGATCCATCTTTGTCTGCGGATCGATGCCCGGCTGCAGCAGCGTAAGAGTCGCCGTGCCACCCCACAGACCCCTGCCGCCCCTGTTGTGCGTGAGCCCCCAGTCCAGAGGGAGGAGCCAATGGAGCTGGGTGCCGCCAGGTCCCGTCTATCGGTGACGGAAATGGACAGACGACGATCGGAGGGGTTGTGTTTTTACTGTGGGGACCCTGGACATTTGGCTGCTTCTTGCCCGAAGAAGCGTCAGCGGGCGTCAGTGACCAAGCCGGCCCTGAGAAAGTCCCCTGCTTTGCTGTCGGGAAACGGCCCGAGCCCGATCTAGACGGTGTGAAAGATCGGGCGATCCACAACGACCACGCCGAGCGACGCCGTTCCGACGGTGCCTGTGAACCTCCACGGCATTTGATTTTGGAGGCACGACTGATCCTTCCTGGCAAGCCAGAGGGGATTCCGGTCCATGCCTTAATTGACTCTGGGGCTACCACTAACTTTATGGATTCGGCCTTTGTGGCCAAATGGGCTGTTCCCCAGTGTCCAGTGGATCCGCCCATGCTTGTGGAGACCATCGATGGTCGAGTGCTCCTGTCCGGGCCTATTACGGCCGCCACGCAACCCGTGTGTATGGCCATCAGTACCCATGTGGAGGCCATTCAGTTCTACGTCACTTCGGAACTGCACTTCCCCGTGGTCTTGGGACTGGCGTGGCTCCGGGCGCATGATCCACAGATCTATTGGTCTCAGAACTTGGTCACCTTCCCAAGTTTGCAGTGCGTGGACCACACCCGCCATATCTGTGCCGGCCAGGTGGAGGGTTCCCCAGGGGTTTCCTTGCCTCCTGAACTGTCCGACTTTGCTGACGTGTTCAGTGAGTCAGAGGCGGACCAATTACCCCCGCACAGGCCCTACGACTGCTCCATTGACCTAGTCCCTGATGCGCCTCTCCCAGTGGGGCGTTTGTACTCCATGTCGGAGCCCGAGTTGGCTGCATTGCGGGACTTCCTGACAAAGAACTTGGCTCGTGGTTTCATCCGGCCCTCGTCCTCGCCAGTGTCTGCGCCCGTGCTCTTCGTCAAAAAGAAGTCGGGCGAGTTACGGCTTTGCTGTGACTACCGGAAACTCAACGCTATCACGGTGCGTAACCGCTACCCGCTGCCCCTCATCCCCGAGCTCTTGGACCGACTCCGGGAGGCTAAGATCTTCACGAAACTGGACCTGCGTGGAGCTTACAACCTCGTCAGGGTTCGGCCGGGTGATGAGTGGAAGACGGCGTTTGGTACTCGCTATGGACATTTCGAGTACACGGTGATGCCGTTTGGCCTGACCAACGCCCCCGCTGTGTTTCAGCATTTTATGAATGACATCTTTCGGGATCTGTTGGACCAGTTTGTTGTGATTTACCTGGACGACATCCTGATTTACTCCCCGTCGCGTGAAGCGCATCATCAGCATCTCCGTCAGGTCCTGCAGCGCCTCCGGAAACATCGGCTGTTTGCCAAGTTGGAGAAGTGCCAGTTCTACCAGGTGACCATTTGTTTCTTGGGCCACCGCATTTCTCCTGAGGGCATCGCCATGGAACCGAGTAAAGTTGAGTCGTTGCAGAGTTGGCAACCCCCGCGTCGCGTGAAGGATGTTCAGCGACTTCTTGGATTTGCCAACTACTATCGGACATTCATCCCTGGCTTTGCTGCCTTGACAGCCCCCCTCACCCGGCTCCTGCAGAAGAAGACTCGGTTCCAGTGGAACGCCCCCGAACAACAGGCGTTCCAAGCTTTGAAGGACGCCTTCATGAAGGAGCCCATCTTGAAGCATCCTGACCCGCAACGGCCGTTTGTCGTGGAGGCGGACGCCTCCGACATTGCCATTGGGGCCGTGTTACTCCAGGCAGCGACGCCCAACGGTACCCTTTTCCCTTGCGCGTATCACTCTCGGAAATTGAATCCCTCGGAGCGCAACTATACCATCTGGGAGAAGGAGCTGCTGGCCATCAAGGCGGCGTTCGAGGCTTGGAGGCATCATCTGGAGGGGGCGCGGCATCAAATCGAGGTCCGGACGGACCACAAGAATCTGGAAAGCCTGCAGACCGCTCGGAATTTGAACCAACGCCAGATCCGGTGGTCCCTCTTCTTTGCGAGGTTTGACTTCCGGGTGCGGTACATACCAAGCGGGCACAACCAGAGAGCGGATGCTCTGTCCAGGAAGCCCGAGTACACCCGAGTGGAAGACAAGCTTCCGCCCAGGACAGTGATCCCCGTCGAGTCTTTTGCTGCGGTGCGGGAGCCGGTGGATATACGGGCTCGGATCCGGGAGGCGCAGCAGCAGGAGGCGTGGGTGGCTCAGCGGAAGGAAGAGGTGGGGCCAGATTCGCCTTGGTCGGTCACGGATGGACTCCTGTATTATCGTGACCGGCTCTATGTTCCAGGAGGGCCACTCAGGGGACTCGTCCTCAGCCAATGTCATGATAACCCGGCTGCGGGGCATTTTGGCCTGTTCAAGACTCTGAACCTGGTCTCCCGTACCTTCTGGTGGCCCCGAGTCCGACACGATGTCCAGTCTTATGTCACCTCCTGCGTCCCATGCAGGCAGGCCAAGTCAGCGACAGGGGCCCCGCCTGGTTTACTGCAGCCTTTGCCAACGCCCAAGAGACCCTGGGGGGCTGTGTCCATGGACTTTCTGACGGATCTACCCCCATCCTCCGGCTTCACGACAGTGTTTGTGGTGGTGGACATGTTGACCAAGATGGCGCACTTCATCCCCTGTCGCGGCTTACCGTCAGCTCGCGCCACTAGTCGCATGTTCATCCAACAGGTGTTCCGGCTGCACGGCCTTCCCGATAGAGTCGTCTCCGATAGGGGGGCCCAGTTTACAGCCCGCTTCTGGCAGGAGTTGATGCGGGCGTTGGACATTAAGGTTTGCCTCTCGTCCGCGCATCATCCTCAGACCGACGGGGGTACCGAGAAGGTCATCGGCATCTTAGAGCAGTATCTGCGCTGCTACGTTAACCTGCAGCAGGACAATTGGGTGGACTATTTGGCCATAGCCGAGTTTGCCTTTAACAACTCGCAGCACACCTCCACGCAGATGACACCGTTCTTGGCCAACGTGGGTTATCACCCCAGGTTTTTCCCCCTTTCTCCCGTGGACTCACCGGAGCCGGCAGCGAACGAATTCATGGCGGAGTTACAGGCGATCCATCGGTTGGTGCGACGGCAGCTGGAGAAGGCCAAGGCCGACTACAAGAGGTTCGCCGATCGGTCGAGAAGGGATACGCCTCCATTATCGGTGGGGGATCGGGTCTGGCTGTCCACCAGGAACCTACCATCCACTCGGCCGGCGAGGAAGCTGGACCACCGTTACCTTGGACCGTTCCCAGTCGAGGCCGTCATCAACCCGGTCGCCTATCGTTTAACTCTGCCACGTTCCCTGCGCGTGCACCCCGTCTTCCATCGGTCCTTGTTGGTCCCCGAACAACTGGCTTGTCCACTTCGCCAAGCGGAACCTCCCCCATCAGGACCTCGTGATGGCGACAGCACCCCCGAGTACGAGGTCGCCAGCATCAGGGATTCCCGCTGGCTGAAAGGTCGCTTCCAGTACCTGATCGAGTGGAAAGGGTACGGGCCGGAGGACTTCACATGGGAAGACGCGACCGCCGTTCATGACCCTGCGTTGGTGACTGCTTTTCACGAACAGTTCCCATCCCGACCGCATCCGGATCGGCAGACCCGGGGGAAGGGCCCTGCAGTGCGGGATAGTGTTGTGACTCAGGGCCAGCCTGTGGGTCCGACAGCCGGCTCCGATGTATCGGATGACTCAGATGTGGGGGAGGAGGGAAACGAACCGGCTGATGATGATTTGGAGGCTTTGCAGAGTCCTCAGCCGGGGACCTCTTCTCAGCTGTGTGAGCCCGAGAGTGCGGAGGATGATGACCCACAGCTGGCCCTGTTCAAGGACGCCCGACGCAGGAGGCAGTCGAGCAGGAACAAACAAAGAAAGGCTATGGGACTCCTCGGGAGGAGGCACAGGGAGACCACGCCCTGAGCTCTCTATAAAAGGAGTGTTTGGGGAGGGGCTGGTTGCTGAAAGCAACTTTTCCGCTTGAGAAGACAAGCTCTAGTGTTTTTGTTAACTGCGTAATTAAATCTTGGCAGAAGCCTTTTAGCCTTGGACGCTTTCCAGTCTCTTCTTTTTGAATAGGGGTTGCGAGAAGAGGGCTGGTTCAGAACACTGGGCCTCTTGTGCTAACCCACCCGCGTAGGCCCTCTCTCGTTCCCCTGTGTGTCGTGGCCCCAGGAATGTGTGCTCCTGTGGAGGCTGTGGGCCCAACCCCAACCGAAGATGGCGGCAACCCCCGTCCCACCAGATCGTGGGGCCCCATCGGTCCAGCCATGTGAGTCCTAGAATGACTGCCTCGGTCATAGATGGTACCACTATGAACCGCAAAGTTTCCCAGTGGTCGCCCATCTCCAACCGGATCGGTTCGGTGACGTGAGTGATGGGTGCCCCCCCAAGAGACCCATCCACCTGTTGAAAGCGTAGGGGGTTGACCAGCTGCCTCATCGTGACCCCCAGTGCAGCCACCACCGCCTGGCTCATAAGGCACCGGGTGCTACCCGAATCAACGAGGGCCTTATACGCTTTCTTCTGACCCATACGGGGACTGACCAGCACCACAGGGAATACAAAGGGACAAACCAGAGCACTCACCATTGGGTCCTCGTCTAGGTCCTGTTCCTCCGGACTCTCGTACTGTGCGGGCTGTGTTTCTGCCGGCGTCTCCATCCGGAAAGGAGCGGTTGGCCTGGAGACATCCCCGCCTAATTGGTGAGCAGCTCGTGTCCGCGGACCTTCGGGTTCCGGTGCCTCGTGCCGAGGAGACAGAAGGGGCTGGCCGGGCAGGAGGCAGTGGGCAATCGGCTGCCCGGTGTCCTGGTTGGTCGCACCTGAGACACCTCAGGGCAGCCCGTACTGGCTGGGAGGGAGGCCGCGGAGACGCCCCCACAGGCCACTCCTCCACTTTTGTCTTCTCGGTCGGCCGTCGGCTTCCAGAGGGAGGTTCGAACTGTCCCCGCACGTCCTGCAACCCCACGTCCAGCTCCACGGCCACACGGTACCACTCCTGCAGTCGCGCCGGGACGCCGCGTACCACACAAGCCCGGCGGAGAGCCCCGTCCAGGCCAGCCCTAAAATGGTGGACGAGGAGACGCTCCGGCCATGAGCGCAACTTCCCGGACACCTTACGGAACTCCCTCACATACTCTACCGCAGGTCTGCCTCGCTGTCGTAGGGAAAGGATGTCGGCTTCAGCCCGCTGCACTCGGGAGATGTCCTCGAAACGGGCCCGTAACGACTCCAAGAACAAGCCAACATCCCCAAGCTCCCGAGCATGGTCACTGTATAAATCGGCCGCCCAGGCCGCTGCCTCTCCTTGCAAGCAAGCTGTTACTGCCACCACCATAGCCCGCTGGGACACATAAGCCTGGGCATACTGGTCCATATGACCTATCACCTGGCCCAGGAACATCGCCAGGCGGTCGGGGTGGCCGTCGTAGGTAACTGACAAAGGTGGTGGTCCCCACACCACTCCGGGTCCCCATGAACCCACCTGCGGCCCCATTACGGGAGAGGCTCCAACTAGCCATGTGGTCGGTTGGCCAGGCCTGTCGTCTGTCCCTGACCACATCCCAGCAGCACCTCGGCCAAGGCCTACAGGAGCAGGACCCTCACGAGGCACACCAAGACCAGGTTGGTTCTGGTAGGGTGGCGCGTCCAGAGATGAATGGGTCGGCCCAGCCCGTCCTGCTGGGGCCCTGGCAGGGGACCATTGGCCTCGCTCCTGGCCACCAGCCTCCCCAAACCTGGTCCGCAAAATGTCCATAGTCCGGTTGCCTGGGGTGGTTGAATAACTCCACTCCTCCCCATCGTCCTCCATAAGGCACCACTCCCTCCAAACCGACGAGGGCCCCCTTAGCCGGGGTTCGTGGGACTCCTCAAAACCTCTGTGGCTCAGGGCAGGGCCCAGCCACCTGTTGTGACTCAGGGCCAGCCTGTGGGTCCGACAGCCGGCTCCGATGTATCGGATGACTCAGATGAGGGGGAGGGAAACGAACCGGCTGATGATGGTTTGGAGGCTTTGCAGAGCCCTCAGCCGGGGACCTCTTCTCAGCTGCGTGAGCCCGAGAGTGCGGAGGAAGATGACCCACAGCTGGCCCTGTTCAAGGACGCCCGACGCAGGAGGCAGTCGAGCAGGAACAAACAAAGAAAGGCTGTGGGACTCCTCGGGAGGAGGCACAGGGAGACCACGCCCTGAGCTCTCTATAAAAGGAGTGTTTGGGGAGGGGCTGGTTGCTGAAAGCAACTTTTCCGCTTGAGAAGACAAGCTCTTGTGTTTTTGTTAACTGCGTAATTAAATCTTGGCAGATGCCTTTTAGCCTTGGACGCTCTCCAGTCTCTTCTTTCTGAATAGGGGTTTGCCTTACTACAAGGCCAGAAGAGGGCTGGTTCAGAACAGTTTGCTTTCAGCCCCCCACCCCTTATTACTACGATGGAGCAGCTTCTTGCCGAGAATGCCCAGCTCACCCAGCAACTCACTTTGCTGGCAGCTCAGGTGGCTCAACTGCAAGCTCAGGTACATGCTGCACCCCCACCCAGGAGGAAATGTCAGATAGCTATGCCGGATAAATTTGCTGGTACTCCAGAACTGTTTCCTGCCTTCTTGGGACAATGCCAGCTTTTTATCAGCGTGAGAGCAGCTGATTTCCCCACTGACCGAGATAAGGTGGGATTCGTGTTGAGCCTTCTGTCGGGAGATGCAGCTCGTTGGGGCACGCCTCTGTTGGCACAGCCTAGCCCTTTGTTGGATAACTTTGGGGGGTTTTGTGACCATATGCGCCTCATGTACGAGGACCCGATTAAGGCGCAGACTGCCACCCGACGCCTGAAAGCTTTGAGGCAGGGTCAGCGCCCTCTACAGGCCTATATCAGCGATTTCCAGCTATTTAGCCAGGATTCCGCCTGGAATGAGGCTGCGCTCGTGGATGCCTTTCAGGATGGCTTGTCAGAGGAGATGTTGGATGAGCTGGCCCGCGTGGACATTCCCTCAGATCTGAATGGGCTGATCCATCTTTGTCTGCGGATCGATGCCCGGCTGCAGCAGCGAAAGAGTCGCCGTGCCACCCCACAGACCCCTGCCGCCCCTGTTGTGCGTGAGCCCCCAGTCCAGAGGGAGGAGCCAATGGAGCTGGGTGCCACCAGGTCCCGTCTATCGGTGACGGAAATAGACAGACGACGATCGGAGGGGTTGTGTTTTTACTGTGGGGACCCTGGACATTTGGCTGCTTCTTGTCCAAAGAAGCGTCAGCGGGCATCAGTGACCAAGCCGGCCCCGAGAAAGTCCCCTGCTTTGCTGTCGGGAAACGGCCCGAGCCCGATCTAGACGGTGTGATAGATCGGACGACCCACCACGACCACGCCGAGCGACGCCATTCCGATGGTGCCTGTGAACCTCCACGGCATTTGATTTTGGAGGCACGACTGATCCTTCCTGGCAAGCCAGAGGGGATTCCGGTCCATGCCTTAATTGACTCTGGGGCTACCACTAACTTTATGGACTCGGCCTTCGTGGCCAAATGGGCTGTTCCTCAGTGTCCGGTGGATCCGCCCATGCTAGTGGAGACTATTGATGGTCGAGTGCTCCTGTCCGGGCCTATTACGGCCGCCACGCAACCAGTGAGTATGGCTATCAGTTCCCATGTGGAGGCCATTCAGTTCTACATCACTTCGGATCTGCACTTCCCCGTGGTCCTGGGACTGGCGTGGCTCCGGGCGCATGATCCACAGATCTATTGGTCTCAGAACTTGGTCACCTTCCCAAGTTTGCAGTGCGTGGACCACACCCGTCATATCTGTGCCGGCCAGGTGGAGGGCTCCTCAGGAGTTTCTTTGCCTCCCGAACTGTCCGTCTTTGCTGATGTGTTCAGCGAGTCAGAGGCGGACCAATTACCCCCGCACAGGCCCTATGACTGTTCCATTGATCTAGTTCCTGATGCGCCTCTCCCAGTGGGGCGTTTGTATTCCATGTCGGAGCCCGAGTTGGCTGCATTGCGGGACTTCCTGACAAAGAATTTGGCTCGTGGTTTCATCCGGACCTCGTCCTCGCCAGTGTCTGCGCCCGTGCTCTTCGTCAAAAAGAAGTCGGGCGAGTTACGGCTTTGCTGTGACTACCGGAAACTCAACGCCATCACGGTGCGTAACCGCTACCCGCTGCCCCTCATCCCCGAGCTCTTGGACCGACTCCGGGAGGCTAAGATTTTCACGAAACTGGACCTGCGTGGAGCTTACAACCTCGTCAGGGTTCGGCCGGGTGATGAGTGGAAGACGGCGTTTGGTACTCGCTATGGACATTTCGAGTACACGGTGATGCCGTTTGGCCTGACCAACGCCCCCGCTGTGTTTCAGCATTTTATGAATGACATCTTTCGAGATCTGTTGGACCAGTTTGTCGTGATTTACCTGGACGACATCCTGATTTACTCCCCGTCGCGTGAAGCGCATCATCAGCATCTCCGTCAGGTCCTGCAGCGCCTCCGGAAACATCGGCTGTTTGCCAAGTTGGAGAAGTGCCAGTTTTACCAGGTGACCATCGATTTCTTGGGTCACCGCATTTCTCCTGAGGGCATCGCCATGGAACCGAGTAAAGTTGAGTCGTTGCAGAGTTGGCAACCCCCACGTCGCGTGAAGGATGTTCAGCGACTTCTTGGATTTGCCAACTACTATCGAACATTCATTCCTGGCTTTGCTGCCTTGACAGCCCCCCTTACCCGGCTCCTGCAGAAGAAGACTCGGTTCCAGTGGAACGCCCCCGAACAACAGGCGTTCCAAGCTTTGAAGGACGCCTTCATGAAGGAGCCCATCTTGAAGCATCCTGACCCGCAACGGCCGTTTGTCGTGGAGGCGGACGCCTCCGACATTGCCATTGGGGCCGTGTTACTCCAGGCAGCGACGCCCAACGGTACCCTTTTCCCTTGCGCGTATCACTCTCGGAAATTGAACCCCTCGGAGCGCAACTATACCATCTGGGAGAAGGAGCTGCTGGCCATCAAGGCGGCGTTTGAGGCTTGGAGGCATCATCTGGAGGGGTCGCAGCATCAAATCGAGGTCCGGACGGACCACAAGAATCTGGAAAGCCTGCAGACCGCTCGGAATTTGAACCAACGCCAGATCCGGTGGTCCCTCTTCTTTGCGAGGTTTGACTTCCGGGTGCGGTACATACCAAGCGGGCACAACCAGAGAGCGGATGCTCTGTCCAGGAAGCCCGAGTACACCCGAGTGGAAGACAAGCTTCCGCCCAGGACAGTGATCCCCGTCGAGTCTTTTGCTGCGGTGCGGGAGCCGGTGGATATACGGGCTCGGATCCGGGAGGCGCAGCAGCAGGAGGCGTGGGTGGCTCAGCGGAAGGAAGAGGTGGGGCCAGATTCGCCTTGGTCGGTCACGGATGGACTCCTGTATTATCGTGACCGGCTCTATGTTCCAGGAGGGCCACTCAGGGGACTCGTCCTCAGCCAATGTCATGATAACCTGGCTGCGGGGCATTTTGGCCTGTTCAAGACTCTGAACCTGGTCTCCCGTACCTTCTGGTGGCCCCGAGTCCGACACGATGTCCAGTCTTATGTCACCTCCTGCGTCCCATGCAGGCAGGCCAAGTCAGCGACAGGGGCCCCGCCTGGTTTACTGCAGCCTTTGCCAACGCCCAAGAGACCCTGGGGGGCTGTGTCCATGGACTTTCTGACGGATCTACCCCCATCCTCCGGCTTCACGACAGTGTTTGTGGTGGTGGACATGTTGACCAAGATGGCGCACTTCATCCCCTGTCGCGGCTTACCGTCAGCTCGCGCCACTAGTCGCATGTTCATCCAACAGGTGTTCCGGCTGCACGGCCTTCCCGATAGGGTCGTCTCCGATAGGGGGGCCCAGTTTACAGCCCGCTTCTGGCAGGAGTTGATGCGGGCGTTGGACATTAAGGTTTGCCTCTCGTCCGCGCATCATCCTCAGACCGACGGGGGTACCGAGAAGGTCATCGGCATCTTAGAGCAGTATCTGCGCTGCTATGTTAACCTGCAGCAGGACAATTGGGTGGACTATTTGGCCATAGCCGAGTTTGCCTTTAACAACTCGCAGCACACCTCCACGCAGATGACACCGTTCTTGGCCAACGTGGGTTATCACCCCAGGTTTTTCCCCCTTTCTCCCGTGGACTCACCAGAGCCGGCAGCGAACGAATTCATGGCGGAATTACAGGCGATCCATCGGTTGGTGCGACGGCAGCTGGAGAAGGCCAAGGCCGACTACAAGAGGTTCGCCGATCGGTCGAGAAGGGATACGCCTCCATTATCGGTGGGGGATCGGGTCTGGCTGTCCACCAGAAACCTACCATCCACTCGGCCGGCGAGGAAGCTGGACCACCGTTACCTTGGACCGTTCCCAGTCGAGGCCGTCATCAACCCGGTCGCCTATCGTTTAACTCTGCCACGTTCCCTGCGCGTGCACCCCGTCTTCCATCGGTCCTTGTTGGTCCCCGAACAACCGGCTTGTCCACTTCGCCAAGCGGAACCTCCCCCATCAGGACCTCGTGATGGCGACAGCACCCCCGAGTACGAGGTCGCCAGCATCAGGGATTCCCGCTGGCTGAAAGGTCGCTTCCAGTACCTGATCGAGTGGAAAGGGTACGGGCCGGAGGACTTCACATGGGAAGACGCGACCGCCGTTCATGCCCCTGCGTTGGTGACTGCTTTTCACGAACAGTTCCCATCCCGACCGCATCCGGATCGGCAGACCCGGGGGAAGGGCCCTGCGGTGCGGGATAGTGTTGTGACTCAGGGCCAGCCTGTGGGTCCGACAGCCGGCTCCGATGTATCGGATGACTCAGATGAGGGGGAGGGAAACGAACCGGCTGATGATGGTTTGGAGGCTTTGCAGAGTCCTCAGCCGGGGACCTCTTCTCAGCTGCGTGAGCCCGAGAGTGCGGAGGAAGATGACCCACAGCTGGCCCTGTTCAAGGACGCCCGACGCAGGAGGCAGTCGAGCAGGAACAAATAAAGAAAGGCTGTGGGACTCCTCGGGAGGAGGCACAGGGAGACCACGCCCTGAGCTCTCTATAAAAGGAGTGTTTGGGGAGGGGCTGGTTGCTGAAAGCAACTTTTCCGCTTGAGAAGACAAGCTCTTGTGTTTTTGTTAACTGCGTAATTAAATCTTGGCAGATGCCTTTTAGCCTTGGACGCTCTCCAGTCTCTTCTTTCTGAATAGGGGTTTGCCTTACTACAAGGCCAGAAGAGGGCTGGTTCAGAACACCACCTTCCTCTGCCGAGGCCTTGGCTTCCTGCCTCCCTCGGCTCCACTGCGTAGTCCTCGAGTAACGACAGCCGCTGTTTAGGCCGGACCGCCGGAAGTGCAACCTCTCCCACGTCCACCGTCCTGGAGGAGGCTGCACCAGCCCCGGCCCCCATCTCAGGCCCAGCCTCCTTCTCAGGGTCAACCACTGGGGCGGCCCCCTGCAATCCCTCCGCCATGACAACTCACCCACTTGTCGCTCGGAAGGCAAGATGAAAGGGTGGAGAACGCTGGCTCTCAAGCCTCGTCCGGAGAGCAGAAAATCAAGCAACCGAGACGAATGCTGAGTTCTTCAGGAACGGTTTATTGAGCAAAAGCAAATAAACTCCGAAAGGAACAAAGCCAGCGTTGGCTGCTACCCGCATCCAACGCTGTTAAATACACGTTGCATGTACACGCCCACGGCCCACCCGACCGCACCCACATCCGCCCATCCCTTACTTAACACCCGTTCCTCCCAAACACCTTCCTTTGTGATGCGTCCCGACACCCGGCCCCCTCCATCCCCCAGGTGAGTTCCCTCGTGTACGCCCTCCCCGTCGCCGCCAGACGCCACCCCCACACCCGTCCCCGGCACTGGCACTTTCCTACCCGACGCTTTAAACGCTGCTCCCCCCCAGCTGCTCACCCCCCCTTCGCAGGACCAGCAAACCCCCGGCTTCGCGTCCCCGTTTCACCAGCTCCCGGGCCCCAGGCTGATGTGTCCTGTCTGCCAATGTCATGAGAGCTGGGCCTGCAGCTGTCATGGGCCCATGGCCCTGCAAGGCCACCGTAGCCGGCAGGACGAGGCCGGGCCCAGGACCCTGTAAGGCCACCGTAGCCGGCAGGGCAGGGTCGAGCTGCACAGCGCGCGCGCGCATCACTGAGGCCCCAGCGCACATGTGGAGGTGCGCGGTCTTCAGCAAGCCGCCGTTGCTGCTGCAGCCGGTGGGCCTGGGCCCCGCCGAGCACTGGAGTGCTGGCATCGATCGTGGGAGCAGGTGCTGGTGAGTGTTGCGCCCGTGGTGCCGGCGGGCGTCGAGCCCGCAGGGCGCGACATGTTTCTTCTTTTCCTGGCCGACATCATTTGCTTGGCAAGGGGTTTTTCTCCCTGGGGAATTTTAAATGACCCATCCTAGGGTTCCATTTTTTCAGACACACCAGCCCCAGGACAAGAGGCCACTCCATGCCAGGTGCCACGATGAATGTTAGAGTTTCTGAGTGGCTTCCCATGCTCAGGCCCAGGGGTTCTGTGGCTAGCATAGCCGGGACACCCCCTGCAATGGACCTGTCAAGTTGGCAGAATGAGATGGTTTGTTTTTTTTAACTTCATTAGCCGAACTCCTAACTTCCTGACTAGGGCTGGGCTGACCAAGCATTGGGTGCATCCTTCCTTCTCTGCCCAGGATTAACAGTTCTATGGGCATGGTCATTGGTGTGATCAGCCCACATACCAACAGGGCATGATCATAGTCACTTTCTGGCACCCACAGTTCATCCTCTGATGGGGTTGGAGTTCCGTCCCTTGGTTGTGGCATTCCTCAGGGCCGTGTCTTCCTGGTGTGGGTTAGGTTTGGTCGGCTTCCCTCTGGACTACTGTTCACCTTTTTTGGTCGGGGTTTTGCTGCAGCACTCCATGGCATGATGACCTTTGCCACATTTCAAGCAGGCTGTTGAGTGTGACAGTGCAGCCGAGGCTTTAGGTGGCTCCTCCTTCTTCTGTGGTGGGGACAGTTTCCATGTTTTGGCAGAGTGGTATGGGTTGCAATTCTGGTTGATCTCCACTTTTTCAGCCAGGATGCACTAGTCGTGTAATCGTGCTGGGACTCCCCTGGCCACATGTATTGTACAGGTCATCATTTAGCCCATCTTGGAAACAGCTGATTAAAATGTCTTCAGGCCAGTTGAGGCAGCATGCCAGGTCTCAGAACACTTCCATGTAGTCAGCCACCAATCGATGTCTCTGCCTCACGGTCTTTATGTGGTCTTGCTCCTTCTGATCAGCCAGGCAATCCTCAAACCTCTGTCTCAGGGCTGTCATGAAGTCGTTAAAGTTTCAGATCTCTGGCGTGTCGCAGTTGTACAGGGTGACCATCCATTAGGCTGTGGTCCCTTCCAGGGCTAAGGTGACGACCCTGACTCTAGCTTCCTCGCTGGGGAGGGTTCTCCCATACACTTGCATGTAGGTGAAGACATGGGCAAGGAAGAACCCCAGCTGTTGGGGGTCCCCATCAAATTTCACTCCTAGAGGGACCAGTTTTGGTTCCTCCAGCGGGGCTCTCTCTCAGGGCACTGGTGGAGCATTCATCCCTCTGGGGCCTGGTCGCTGTGGTGCTGCCAGGTTGGTCACTGACCTTTATGTGAAGCCAGTCACACACACCCTCCCTGCAGCCTCAGTCATCACAGACACACCTCCACCACACTCGGTTTCTTCGAGTTGCTCCCTGCTCGTACTCTTGTGTCACCTGGACTTCGTCTTGAGGTCCTGAAAGGCTTCTACCATGTATTGCACAGCTAGCTTCAGGACCTCATTGGTTGATTCCTGCTCTCCTTCCTTTTCCTCATCATCATTGTCACAGAGCAGCTCCATCTCTTGCTTCCAGCACTGTCTCTGGCTGCCTCAGGTGAACATCATTCGCTAGGCTGTTCCATCCCATTCCTCTCTCTTTCCTACCCCGATTGACCATCTCGGCTTTGTGGAGCTCTCCGTGGTGACCATCTCCTCCATCCATCCAGTGCAGCTTTCTTCTGGGTGATTCTTGCCGATGGATTCTCCCCAGCATTCGCCCTCGACCTGTTCATTGCCATGGAGGGACAGTGCATGGTCCCCACAGTGGGGCAGTTGCCTCTCCAGGTTTACCTTTTTGCAGATCTTGCTTAATGTAAGGTCCTGCCTCAGCTAGTCCTCCCAAGAAAGCAGAACTCTTCAAACAGGCATTGTTTCAAAAGGAACTTTTATTGAGAGTCAGTGATTGCAGAAGAGCAAAGCAACATCTGAAGATTTCGCATGTGAAAGGTTACATTAAAGCATCCCTTTCAAAACCCTAACCCAATGGCCAAATGTCTAGTTTGATATCATCCATTTCTCATGTGAAAAGTTTTTATGGGAACCGAGGTGATAAATACAGATCCCAGGCACCATTCTCAGGGTTTTGTTTCCTCCCATCTGAGTGAAGATAAGACAGATGGCCCAGAGCACATTCCTCTCCTGTTCATACCCAAAGGCATCAAAGGGGTGAGGAATAAATCAGAGGAAACACTGACCAACCTCCCCCCTCCCAGCAAAATGGCAGAACCCGAAAGTAAAAAGGAATAGAAAAGTTGAGGGTCTGACAAGTAGGCTATGTGGCATTTTGGATACCATCTTCAAAAAGCGATTCAATGCCTCAGGAACATGAATGTAGCACCTATTTAATATCTTAAAACATCCATGCCTTTTCCTGGGATTGCAAGTGATCCTGGCACAGATTCAATTTCTTTTAAGTTTTGAAGGGCAGTGCCATGTATTTTTGTGTGTGTGTTTGTGCTGCTACATGTTTCAAACACCTTTGAGAGCTCTTTTTGATATGCATTCAAACAAAGTGTATGGCAGGCAAGCTTGTAAACAAATACACTTTTTAATGAGTTTGAACTGCCTCAATTAGAACAAATGGGTTTTTCACTCTGGCTTCTGCTAACCAAACTTGGGGACAACTGGAATGTAAAAAATTGAGTTTAATGCCCTTCAGTGCTCTCTTCCTTCTGCCCTTAGATTATGACAGTGTTTGGGGTGAAATAGGGACCACATAGTGGTTTGCTTTGTGGCAAAGAGACTTAGAAATAATTGTGAATGGGCTGAAAAGATGAAATAACTTTCTCTTTTTGGAAACTCAGCATTAGCAGCAATAATATTTGCACTAGGAAACTGTACAAATCTGTTTATTTCTTATATTCTTAAAATATACTGTAACCAGAAAGTAAGAAAGACAAAGGAAGAAAGTTACAAAAACACCATCTTTCTCTCTCTCATAAAAAAATAATAATAATTTAAATGGTGCCCATCCCCAGGAAAAACAACAGGGAAACAACATGACAATATAGTTCAAGAACAAAAAATAAATACATTTGAAAAACGAAGGGGAAAGTTTTACCTTTTTATAGAAATTATATGCGGGTAACTGCCTGTGACAATCAAGAAATCCATGTGTAGGAAGAAAAGTCTTCATCATGGTTCCTCCAAGCGGGGAATAAACATGGCAACTGCTTTGGGAAGAAGGTTGTAGTTTATTGCAGAGGAAAGCCAGACAGAAAGATGGATCCAACAGAAAAAGAATGAGAGAGAGTGACCACATGTGGGTAGTGAGTTTTTATACCCCCTGGACTCTATTGTCTGGAGTTATTTCCTGTTTCAAGCTTTGTATTTCCTTTGTCATGTATTCTGTCCTGAGCCTAGGTGTGCCCCTCTAGGATTCTTGCTGGTCGTCTGTCCCAGCCCACCTCCCTGGGGCCGGGGTATGTAGATTTTAGATGTCTGAAGTCTTCTTAGCTTCAACCTTCCTGAATGGTTTACATCTGCATGTCTATAGATTTGGTTTCTGCTTGGGGGAGGGAGACTTGGGGCTATTAAGAAAACCTGGGCATGCTTTTCTGCCTCTTTAACTTCTTTTTAGGAAATGTATTTTCCTGCCCTTTTAATATTTCCTTCTCTGGGGAGCTGACTTCCCACACATGTTTTCCTTAAACCTCATTTTTAAACTAGCCATCATGAACAAATCTTCCCAGATTAATATGTTAATTGAAATACAGCAATTCTTTACTTTCCTCAAGCTTTTATAATTCATTCTAAGCTAAAAAAAGGGATAAAATATTTGTTTGGACTTCTATACTGCCACAATCATTGGACATTTGGTGGTATATAAGAAAAGTATAAATCCCCCACAACAAACATTATGGAAGCACAAGCAAAAGAACACAGTCAAACTAGAGTCTTGTACTTTAAGAGAGCTAATTTCAATAAACTTAGAGAGGGCTTGGGAAGGATTCCATGGATGAGAATCCTCAAGGGGAAAACAACTCAAGAAGCTTGGGAAATTTTGAAAAGTGAGATAATAAAAGCCCAGTCTAGCACAATACCAATGAAGAGGAAAAATAACAGCTCTCAAAAGAAACCAGCATGGCTGCATAAAGAACTCTCTGATAAATTGAAAGATAAAAAGGACAAGTATAGAAAGTGGAAAGAGGGGCACATAACTAAGTCAGAATATCAGCAAATAGCCCGAGCCTGCAAAGATGAAGTGAGGAAAGCTAAAGCTCAAAATGAACTAAGGCTTGTGACCAAAGTCAACAATAACAAAAAAAGCTTCTTTCAACATGTAAAAAACAAGAAAAAAATAAAGGAAATGATTGGTCCATTAGTGGGTGAAAGTGGCAAGAAGGTGACAAACAACAGGGAGAAAGCAGAACTATTTAACTCGGTTTTTGCGTCTGTCTTTACACAAAGAGAAAAAACTGTCCAACCTATCAAAAATAGTGCCATAAAAAACAGAATAGCAACACAAGTTAAGATAGGGAAGAAAATGGTAAGTGAGCAGCTGTCCAGCCTAGACAAGTTCAAATCACCAGGACCAGATGGATTACACCCCAAGGTTCTCAAGGAACTGGCATATGTGATCTCAGAACCACTGAACTATATTTTTCAAAGATCCTGGAGCACTGGGGAACTACCAGAGGACTGGAAAAGAGCTGATGTAGTTCCCATCTTCAAAAAACGAAAAAGAAATGGATCCAGGAAATTACAGACCTATCAGCCTGACCTCAATACCTGGGAAGATTCTGGAAAAGATAATCAAACAACAAATCAGCGAACACCTAGAGGCAAATAAAGTCATTACTAAAAGCCAACATGGGTTTGTCAAAAACAGATCATGCCAGACAAATCTTATTGCATTCTTTGACCAAGTGACAAAATTAGTGGATCAGAGGAATGCTGTGGATATAATTTACTTGAATTAATTAAGGCATTTGATAAAGTAGACCACAACCTGCTACTTGATAAGATAGAAAAATGTGGGTTGGACAGCATCACCACCAGATGGATTTGTAACTGGCTGACCGGCCATACTCAGCATGTGGTCCTCAATGGAATCGCATCTAAATGGAGGGAAGTGTGTAGTGGGGTGCCGCAGGGCTCTGTTCTGGGCCCAGTGCTCTTCAACATCTTCATCAATGATTTGGACAAGGGGATAGATGGGGAACTCATCAAATTTGCAGATGACACCAAGCTGGCAGGAATAGCCAACACTCCAGAACACAGGCTTAAGATACAGGAGGATCTGGACAGACTTGAACACTGGGCGCTATCTAACAAAATGAAATTCAATGGTGAAAAAAGTAAGGTTCTACATTTAGGCAAGAAAAACCAAATGTACAGGTATAGTATAGGTGGTACCTTGCTCAATAGTAGTAACTGTGAGAGGGATCTCAGAGTCCTAGTGGACAATCACTTAAATATGAGCCAGCAGTGTGCTGCAGCTGCCAAAAAAGCCAACACAGTGCTAGGCTGCATTAACAGAGGGATAGAATCAACATCACGTGAAGTATTAATACCAATTCACAGTGCCTTGGTAAGGCCACACTTGGAATACTGCATCCATTTTGGTCACCACTGTTATGACTCAGGGCCAGCCGGTGGGTCCGGCAGCCGGTTCAGATGTATCGGATGACTCAGATGAGGGGGAGGAGGAGGGTGTGGAAGATGAACCGGCTGATGATGGCTTGGAGGCTTTGCAGAGCCCTCAGCCGGGGACCTCTTCTCAGCTGCGTGAGCCCGATAGTGCGGAGGATGATGACCCACAGCTGGCCCTGTTCAAGGACGCCCGACGCAGGAGGCAGTCGAGCAGGAACAAACAAAGAAAGGCTGTGGGACTCCTCGGGAGGAGGCACAGGGAGACCACGCCCTGAACTCTAAATAAAAGGAGTGTTTGGGGAGGGGCTGGTTGCTGAAAGCAACCCTTCCGCTTGAGGATTCAAGTTCCAGTGTTTTTGTTTCTTGTTCTGTTAATTGACTAATAAATCTTGGCAGACGCTTTTCAGCCTTGGACGCTCTCCAGTCTCTTCTGTTTGAATAGGGGTTTGCCTTACTACAAGGCCGGAAGAGGGCTGGTTCAGAACAACCACGATGTAAAAAAATGTTAAGACTCTAGAAAGAGTACAGAGAAGAGCAACAAAGATGTTTATGGGACTGGAGGCTAAAACATATAAGGAACGGCTGTTGGAATTTGGTATGTCTAGTTTAATGAAGAGAAGGACAAGGGGGGACTTGATAGCAGTGTTCCAATATCTCAGGGGTTGCCACAAAGAAGAGGGAGTCAAGCTATTCTCCAAAGCACCTGAAGGCAAGACAAGGAGCAATGGATGGAAACTAACCAAAGAGAGAAGCAACCTAGAACTAAGGAGAAACTTCCTGACAGTGAGAACAATTAACCAGTGGAACAACCCGCCTCCAGAAGCTGTGAATGCTCCAACACTGGAAGTTTTTAAGAAGAGACTGGACAGCCATTTGTCTGAAATGGTATAGGGTTTCCTGCCTGAGCAGGGGGTCGGACTAGATGACCTCCAAGGTCCCTTCCAACATCATCATCATCATCATCATCATCATCATCATTATTATTATTATTATTATTATTATTATTATTATTATTATTATTATTATTATTATTATTATTAAACAAAACATTCATGGTATAATAATAATTCACCCAAATTCAGTCCAAATATAGATTCATATATAAATGGAACTATTAGTTCAAAATATGTACAAAATAGACACAAACTTGCATACCTGCTTTAAAATTAATGTGAATGTGCTGTCAAGCAATAACATTCAATGCCCATACGTTGGAAACTTGACATGTGCATTATTCAAAAAGCAGATTGGTATGGAAACAGTACAAAACAGATGTATGAATAAACAGAAGTGATACAGGCAGAAAAACTAAATATTCTAATTAGAATGAGATTTTATATTATTCAAAAAGCTAGTAGAAGCTTTGATTAATTGCACATTCCTCAAGGAGTCACTGGTTGGTTTATTTTAATTCCATAACCATGTATGCAAATCAGGAAACTGTGTCCATTTCAAAATCTCACATTGACATATCTGAGTATAAAGCAAGGTACAGTAAGGACCTACCTCAGCTAAGCAACCCAAGAAAGCAGAACTCTTGAAACAGGCATTGTCTCAAAAAGAACTTTTATTAGGGGCTAGTGACAGCAGGGAATCAAGGCGAGGTCTGATAGGAAAACCTGCGAAGCAGTATATTAAAAGCAACATTCAGTAGTCCTCCCCCCAGTGTCCCAGTGTTCGTTTGAATCCCAGTCAATCCACAGGTGGCATAGTGTTTCGGTATCTGGTCTTTTTGGTGGGCTCCTCAAGGTTTTTCTAACTTTCAATTTCTTGTGGCTCCAAGCGCAAACCGTCTCTTAGATAAGAGTGAGACATTCCATCCCCTGGGGGAAGGGCATCATGCAGACAGTGCAAAGCAATCCCAAAAGCTCCCCCTTCCCAACAGAATGGCAGGCCACGAAGAAAGGCTACAGAAATAGGAAATAGGCATAGGGTGAAAATACATTACTTTGGGGACCTGACAGGTACAGTAAGTTAAATCTACATTCAGAAAGAGGTGTCCACACAAGAACATGTATTTTAGGATAGGATAGGATAGGATAGGATAGGATAGGATAGGATAGGATAGGATAGGATAGGATAGGATAGGATAGGATAGGATAGGATAGGATAGGATAGGATAGGATGGGATGGGATGGGATGGGATGGGATGGGATGGGATGGGATGGGATGGGATGGGATGGGATGGGATGGGATGGGATGGGATGGGATAGGATGGGATAGGATAGGATAGGATAGGATAGGATAGGATAGGATAGGATAGGATAGGATAGGATAGGATAGGATAGGATAGGATAATAAATGGATGGATTTATAATACCATAATGGATGGAAAGTATGATAAAAACACACCATGCCATAGTAATTATTTTCTCAAGATCAAGCAAATAAATGTCAGAAGGTCCCATCAGCAAACATTTTTGTTTTTATAAATCTATAATCTTCTTCAGGCATTATTGTTATCCTTACATGAAATGGACACTGGAGAGAAGTACAGTACTTCTGTTCTCTCTGTCCCAGTTGCACAGTGGTTTCTGTTCTGGTTGTCCTCCACATAAAAATGTGTATTTAGAAGTAACATGGACACAGTAAGCAGGTAATGGACAAAATAGAGTACAGACTAAAAACAAACAAATTTCTTCTCTCACACTGCCCTAGAAACTAGTTGTGCATTTGTTAATTTCATATATTTGTATACCACCCATATACCAATGACTTTGGTAAGCTTATAAGAACAAAATACATCATAAAACATAAAAATCAAAACATCTCTAATAAAAAACAATATTCCATTTACTGATACCTCCCAAATAACATCCTCCCCAAAGACAACCTAAGACCATCACTAGCACCCAAAGAACCATCACTACAAGATAATTCTTATGGCTTTACCAAAAGGTAAAGGGCACACTAACCTCAGGGGATAAGCTGTTCCGCAATGTGAGGGCCATCACTGAGAAAGTCTGCCTCTGGACCCGTAGCCTTTTCACCTCTGGTTAATGTCAGTACAATTAACAACTGGTAGTAGTAAGTTTATAACTCCATAAAAAATGTTGCCTGGTGAATGATAATAATAATAATAATAATAATTTAATTTTTATACCGCCCTTCTCCCGAAGGACTCAGGGCGGTGTACGGGGCAATACAATAAAATACAACATATAAAAATTAAAAGAAATATTAAATACAGTAGCCCAATTAAATAGATTAATACAAAATGTTAAAATACCCCTAAACCCATCAGACCAGGCCGGCTTGTTCAAATAAATATGTTTTTAGGTCACGTCGGAAGGAGCGAAGGTCGGGAGCCGTCTGGAGCTCCACCGGTAAACAGTTCCAAAGGTCTGGCGCGCCCACAAATAACGCCCTCCCCCTGGGGGCCGCCAGTCAACACTCTTTGACCGACGGCACCCTAAGGGAGGCCCTCTCTGTGGGAGTGCACTGGACGAAGGGAAGTTGATGCCGGCAGCAGATGCTCCCGTAAGTAACCCGGACCGATGCCATTTAGGGCTTTATAGGTCGTAACCAGCACCTTGAATCTTACCCGGAGGACAACCGGAAGCCAATGCAGCTCACGGAGTAGAGGTGTTACATGGGAGTATCGGGAAGCCCCCACCACCACTCGCGCGGCTGCATTCTGCACCAGCTGGAGCCTCCGAGTAGTCCTCAAGGGCAGCCCCATGTAGAGAGCATCGCAGTAGTCCAAACGGGAGGTCACGAGTGCATGAGTGACTGTGCGCAAGGCATCCCGGTCTAGATAGGGCCGCAACTGACGCACCAGGCGAACCTGAGCGAAGGCCCCCCTAGTCACAGCTCCTATATGATCATCCAAGGAGAGCTGTGAATCTAGGAGGACACCCAAGTTACGAGCCCTATCTACGGGGGGTAATATCTCACCCCCCATAATTAGCGATGGAATATTCTGAATTTCCCGAGACGCCGGCACACACAGCCACTCAGTCTTGTCAGGGTTGAGTCGAAGCCTGTTCCTCCCCATCCAGACCCGGACCGCCTCCAGGCAACAGGACATCACAGAGAAGGCATCACTGGGGTGGTTTGGGGTGGAGATAAAAAGCTGGGTATCATCAGCATATTGATGATACCCAACCCCAAAACCACGAATGATCTCACCCAGCGGCTTCATATAGATGTTGAACAGGAGAGGCGAGAGGACCGACCCCTGAGGCACTCCACAAACAAGAGGCCTCGAGGCCGACCTCTGCCCTCCTGCCAACACCGACTGCGAACGTCCCAGGAGGTAGGAGGAGAACCACCATAAAACGGTGCCTCCCACTCCCAACCCCCGAAGACGCCGCAGTAAGATACCATGGTCGATGGTATAAAAAGCTGCTGAGAGGTCTAATAGGACTAGGACAGAGGAACAACCCCTGTCCCGAGCCCGCCAGAGATCATTCACCAGCGCGACCAATGCCGTCTCCGTGCTGTACCCGGGCCTGAAACCCGATTGGTACGGGTCTAGATAATCCGCTTCATCCAGAACCAGAGGGAGCTGATGCGCCACCACGCTCTCAACAACCTTCGCAAGAAAGCGAAGGTTGGAGACCGGACAAAAGTTGTTTAACACAGCTGGGTCCAAGGCAGGCTTCTTGAGGAGGGGTCTCACCACCGCCTCCTTCAAGGCGGCGGGAAAACTACCCTCATTCAGAGAAGCAGTTATCACTGCCTGGAGCCAGCCTCGTGTCCCCTCCCGAGCCGAATAAACCAGCCAGGAGGGGCACGGGTCCAATAAACAGGTGGTGGAGCTCAGCCTCCTCATAATCCTGTCCACCTCTTCCGGAGTCACAGGGTCAAACTCCTCCCAGATGACATCGACAAGATCACCCATGTTCTCACCGTCAGATTCTGCCCAGTCAGAGGCCAGACCGGTCCGGATCCGAGCGATTTTGTCCGACAGATGCTGGCTAAACTCCTTGGCACGACCCTGCAAGTGCTCCTCCCTCACCTCCTGATTCAGGAGGGAGCGAGTCACCCTAAACAGTTACCATTAGAATTCCACTATTTTGACAACATTAAAAGGAGGATTTTGTAATTGAAAATCAGACATGTTTAACAGCTATTAGGTGCAACAGATTAATGGAAGTGCCAAGGGTTACAGGAAGAATATATGGTCATGAGAAACATACAAGACTAAGCAAATGTTTAGTACAAGAGCCCAGCTGGATCAGGCTATAGACCCATGTAGTTCAGCCTACTGTCTCACACGTGGCCATCTAGATGTATTGAGAAACTCACAGTCCTGGATTAGAATAGAATAGAGCTGGAAGGGACCTTGGAGGGCTTGTAGTCCAGCCCCCTGCTCAAGCAGGAGAACCTACAGGTGAAACTCAAAAAATTAGAATGTCGTGCAAAAGTTCATTTATTTCAGTAATGCAACTTAAAAGGGGAAACTAATATATGAGATAGACTCATTATATGCAAAGCAAGATAGTTCAAGCCGTGATTTGTCATAATTGTGATGATTATGTACAGCTCATGAAAACCCCAAATCCACAATCTCAGAAAATTAGAATATTACATGCAATCAATAAAACAAGGAGTGTACATAGAACAATATCGGACCTCTGAAAAGTATAAGCATGCATATGTACTCAGTACTTGGTTTGGGCTCCTTTTGCAGCAATTACTGCCTCAATGCGGCGTGGCATGGAAGCTATCAGCCTGTGGCACTGCTGAGGTGTTATGGAAGACCAGGATGCTTCAATAGTGGCCTTCAGCTCTTCTGCATTGTTCGGTCTCATGTCTCTCATCTGGTGGCCCCCAGGGGGAGATCCTTCTCTGTGGGCGCCCCGGAGCTATGGAATCAGCTACTGGTTGAGCTCCGGACGGCGCCCGATCTTCGCTCCTTTCGCCGCGAGCTAAAAACATACTTTTTTGAACAAGCTGGCCTGGCCTGATGAGGGGATTGGGGGGGGGTTTGTTATTGTTATTTTATTGGGGTTTTAAGATGTATTTTTAGTATATGGGCATGTATTTAATCATTTTCTTAACTTTTGTAATCCTGTATTTTTATTCTTGCCCTGTTCACCGCCCTGAGTCCTTCGGGAGAAGGGCGGTATAGAAATATTATTAAATTAAATTAAATTAAATTAAATTAAATTAAATATTTACGTCTCAAATTACCCAGTAAGAAATTAGGAGGTGCTTTCCTCCGTGGCGCCTGGAGAATGTTTCAGGAGTGGCCTCTCGTCGGGTCCGAGGGGTCGGGCTGCCCTCAGCGAAACATCGCCTCGCTATGAAGTCCCTTCGTGGTCACCACGAAACTGTTGTAGAAAGAAGAGACTCACGCCAGCTCTTCAGGAAAGGAAAAGTTTATTGTGCAGGTTCAGAGGGCTTAAACAAAACAAAGGGTCTGAACCCCGAGGGGCATACGGACAGACATATTTATACCCCCCTATTTCCCGGTTGTACATTGTTCCTTATATGGTTATATTCTACACATTCTTATCAGAAGAGAGTTTCCATAAGACAGTTACAGGGGAGTCACACAAACAGGATTATGGCTACTTTGATCAGTATCTGCCCTAAGGACAGGAATAGTTTTGTTTACACAATGACTTTAGTACACTTCCTCTTTATTCCCCCCTTTTGAGACTTATCTCAACTTGTGACGATGAGTCTCAACAGAGGTCTTCTTTGGTTTGTAACCTCTCATATTCCCACATTGCCATTACCTGTGCAGTAGCTTTTCTTTCAGCAAGCAAGGCTAAGCTTTTGGATATAGTTCTTATAAAAACAGGCAAGATACAAGGAATCAACGCACATCCTGCAGCTATCAGTCCTATAAGAGCCACGATGGCTTGTAACCCTGGGAGTTTGGGAAACCATCCACTGAAAACTCTTGGAAATTAAAACCCTTCCAGGTTTGATCTGTGTTGTGTGTCAATTGCCTCATTTCGGTGGTTGTTTGATTACCTGTCCAGTTTCATCGATTTGAAGACAACAATTTGAAAGATTAAATTTTCCACACACTCCACCTTCTTTTGCCAATAGGTAATTCAAAGCCAATCGGTTTTGATAGACTGCTTTTCCAGATTTTATCAGTGGTTACAGCTAACAAGTTCAAGGCTTTATCTAGGCGTTGCCCTGCCAGAACCAAAGCAGCCTGCAGCCTAATTATACGGTTTATCATATAGATTGGGGTTCTGTAACCGTAAGTGCCATCCTCTGCCCAGGTTGCCTGGCCATACACACAAACTATCCTCTATGAATCCCACAAATCCCCCATTTCATCATAATAATCGGATTCTCTACAAGGGAAATTAGAGAAGGCTGTGTCCACCTCTCTTTTTCTTCGATTTCCCATTTGATCATAGACTGGCACACCAAGCACCTATCGTGACCGTATTGGTAAAAGAAAGAATGAGGGCTTTATCCAACCCAATACACACGATCCTGACCAATTCTTAGGCAAAACCTCATAAGCAAAGGTACCATATATCCAGTACATGTCACTGGGGGCTACCCATTCCTCTTCCTTTTTGGAGTTCAGATAGGGCATGATAGTCATATCAAACTTTAAAGGCTCAGAGGCATTTCCCGGAGATATCCATAATTTCTACTATTCATCCCTTTCCCCCAAACAAATAAGATCTCCCTCTGGCTGATCCCCTCTGTGTGTAAAGCAGTTTCGGCCAACCAGATTTGTTGTGAAAGTCCACACCATGCCATATATATGCGTTCTTTGGGTGATGTTACCTGCCCTTGTCATGTTGTTATATATTTCCAGGTTTGCCTCCATCGCCTCCCATGGCTACTGTTCCCCCATATTCATTTCTCCACATACAAAACAATTATTTACAGTCAGGGCTTTCGCTATTTCTTCTGCTAATGACAGAAATAGGTTGGTTGCTTTCATAGAAACCTCGAATTGGTCTTTTGATTGCTCCAGTCAGGCTAAGGTGTCGTATACTGACCATCCTAGAGATCTCTGTTCTCCATCATAGAGTACCTACTTTACGATTGTGATATAGGTCTTTGGATCCTCCCCTGTCCCATCAATTCCTATGGCATACACGTATTGACTAGGCATTTCTCGGCCGACTTCTAGTACCACTTGATTACTCTGAGCCACTCGGTGGACATTAGTCAAGTACTTGCACCCCTGATATCCTCCCCCGGTATATTCACAAACACATTCCCACCGTGAGCAGGCTGTTTTTCCAGCATATCCTGCACAGGGGACATATGCATGTCCATTTGTGACCCATGAACCCTTTGTGTCACATAAATACTTATGATTGTTCCAATATGTTTTTCTCCAATTGTCATCCCCACAAGTTATGGCTTTTCTCCCCAAGGGGCTCCGATCCAAGGCCTGGCAGAAATCAATAGTGATCTCAGCTCTCTGGCTCCCAGTTTGTAACACCAGGGTCGAGTTAAGGTAGTTGCTTGGTCCCACCCTAGCCTCATAAAACAAACCTGCATAGATTGAGAAGTTAAGCCTAACTGGGGTCTCAGGGTTGTAACATATCTTTTTTTCCTCTTGTGAACACAGGGAATACATAGTCTTGTTATGTAGACATGTGATCCCCTCTGGTTTACAGCTGATAGCCCTTTGGGTAAGATACACCAGAGTATTGATTGTTTGGGTCCCATGCCTTGCCTTGGTTATACAGGCATCACAGGCATCAGTTTTGGTCCCGTTCCCTTGGTTACCCCTAACTTCCTTTGAAACATTGTTACATGTGGCAGCAATACAATACACCCATAGCAACAGTAAACTTTTCTCCATTCTTCTCCCGTGCGTAGAAAGTCAGCGTCCGGAGTGACTTAGCAGGGGTCTTAACTACTGTGCGTAGAGGAACCTATTGCCGGTAAGGTTCCAGCAGAGTAGCCTTTCAGCGAGTATATTAAAGCTTCATATATAAGACAAGCTACCCTAACAAATCATATATCACTTGCGTTTGAACGTTAATTTTGTGAGAGCCACTGGATCTTTAGATACCACCCATTCGGGTTCAGCTGCTGCTTTGACTCTTGTCCAGTGGATCCATGATTTGGATTCTCCAATCTTGACAGCAAGAGGAGAGGACATAATAACAACATACGGCCCTTTCCATCTCCCTTCTAGCTGTTCCCGCTTCCAATGTTTCACCCAAACTCTATCTCCAGGTTTGAAGGGATGACACCTTGTCACTATTCTAGGAGGGGTTTGCTGCAGCACATAACCTCGAAGCTTTTCAACCTGTTTATTGAGCTCTTGTACCATCTCTATGTTCCACACTCCCCCCTTATGTCCTAAATCTGGCCATCCCGTCAGGTTTCATCGTAACAGAGTGGAAGGACGACCAAACATCAACTCAAACGGGGACAATCTGTACTGTCTTCGTGGCGCACACCTCACAGAATACAGTGCTAAGGGTAAACCATCAGGCCACCTCAAATGGCTCTCAGCACATAATTTAGTAATTTTCTCCTTTTTTTATTGAAAAGTTTTACAATACATTTTTAAAAAAGACAAAACCCCTCCCAACCCCCTCACCTCTCCCCAAACCTCCCCAACTCCTCCCTCCCCTCCCCCTCCTCCCTCCCCGACTTCCCAGAGCTAAATACAGGGTATAAAAATACAAACAATCATAGTCTACCTTATGCAAACAACAATAAAATATTAAGTTCTATCACACTTTAACTCTTATAAAATAACTACAAGCAATTTATATATCACATTAATACTTATTCAAATGCTAGGTGAAACTTTTTAGTCCCATATCTTTGCCATTTCCGCCAGATTGGAGACTTTTAAAGTCCATTCTTCTATAGTCGGCAGTTCTTCCTTCTTCCAATATTGCGCTACTAAAAGTCTCACTGCCGTAATTAAATTCAACATCAACTTAGTGTCCACAACGGTAGTATCTGTAATAATGCCCAGTAAAAACAGTTGCGGACAAAACTTTATCCTTTTCTTCAATATTTTTTGTATGTTCCACCAAATTTTAATCCAAAAAGCTTTAACCTTTTTACAGGTCCACCATATATGAAAATACATTGCATCTTCACAACCACACCTCCAACATTTGGGCTGACAGTTCGGATACATACTTGCTAATTTTTTAGGATCTAAGTGCCACCTATAAAACAATTTATAAAAGTTCTCTCTTAAATTTTGAGCCTGTGTAAATTTTTCATTTCTCACCCAAATCTTTTCCCAAGTATCCATTGTGATAACTTCTTGAAAATTCTGAGCCCACTTTATCATACAGTGTTTAACAAGTTCTGTCTCTGAATCAATTTCTATCAATGCAAGATATATCCTTTTAATATGTGCTTGACCTTGATCTCTAATATGCTTTACCAAATTTTCATCAATCATTGAAAAACCAATTTTCTGGTCTTCCTTCCACCTAGCCTGTAATTGCCTTGCAAATTTCTTTCTCTCCAGATATCTCGCAATTCCAAATCATCCTTCATCTCAAAAAAAGATTTAGGCAATTTAGCATGACTTGGGGTGCTTTTAAAAAAAAACCCTTGTCCATTTGTACATCCAAAACGCCATTCCAGTCTCCCATAAAAATACAAGATTTATAATCCCACTGAGTAATCTTGCTGTGTAATAAACTATAAAAATCTGCTTGTTGTTGATTAGGAGCATATAATCCAACCAGAAGCGTTTTCTTGCCTTCTATTAACAGTTCAATTATAACATATCTTCCTTGTTTATCTGCTTCAATTAAAGCCGCTGTCAAAGTATTCTTAACATAAACAACCACTCCATTTTTCTTATCCATTGCGGAGGCAATAAATTGTGTACCCAACCTTGAGTTTAACAAATACTTTTGATCCGTGACTCTAATATGTGTTTCTTGTAAACAAATAACATCATTCTTAAATTGTTTTAAATATTGAAAAACTTTCTTTCTCTTCTGTGGTGAATTTAAGCCTTTAACATTCCAGGTTAGAAACTTTGTCGCCATCTTTCGCGACCTGAAGCTTTTGGAGCGCTTCTTCCAAAATCACCTGCACTCTCTTAGGTCGCGCTCCTCCCACTGCTTCACTGTAAGTAAGTTTTGGAGGTGCCATCATAACTTTCTGCTGTTCTTGTTCTTTCTCTCATCTCATTCGTCTGGCAGCAGCACGTGTCATTCTCTGGTCTCTAACCTCCTCCGATGAAACTGAAATTTGATCCACTCCTGTAGCTTTCTGGAATTCTCCATCTTTCATCTGCGTTGTTCCTTCAGCACCTTGTAGATTCTCACTTCGTGATTGACACTCTCCCTCACCATTCTTGTTTTTAGATTCCAAAAGTGGTATGGGGACTGCTTTTAAAACATTGGTATAAAAATCACGTGCCTGCAACACTGTAAGAAGACGATGTCTCGTGCCTTCATGCATCACCACCATACCCACTGGTATCTCCCATCTGAACTTAATATCGCGTCTTCTTAATTCTTGTGCCAGAAAAGCAAATTCCTTCCTTCTCCTCAGGATTCTTGGAGGGATCTCTTTTAGAATCAAAACTTCTTGTTCAGCAATTGCAAATTTATTATTGTAAAAAGCTTGGATAACCTCATTTCTGATTGCTCTCTTTGTAAAATAAACCACCACATCTCTGGGTAATTTCCTTTGTCTTGCAATCCACGAATTAACACGAAAAATTTTGTCTATATCCTCCATGATTGCTTCTGCTGGTCACTCCAAAACACCTTCCAAAGCCTCTGAAACTATTTTTTTCAAATTTTCTTTAGAATCCTCTTTTAAGCCTCTAATTCTCACAGCAAACTCCATCTCATGGTACTGTACCAAGGTCAAATCGTCATCAATTTTCTCCACCACATTTTCAGTCTCTGTCATTTTTGCATCTAATCTGATATTATTTTGGCTGAGATCTTCCACTCTCTCGTCCAAGCGCTCTATGCATACAGCCATGCCTTGAAATGCAAGTAAGATGTCTGCCCTCATTTCAGTAAACCTCTCATCCATAAGATCAACTAGTTGTTGAGATTGCTTTTTCAAAGCCTCTTGCAAAACATCCTGCAAATCTTTAACTGTAAAAGTTGGTACAGGTGCAGGTGCAGGTGCAGGTGCAGGTGCAGGGGGGGCATTAAGGCTTGTAACGAAGATTGCTGCACCGGAGAAGCCCCCGTGCTTCTAGGAACTTTAGAAGATTTGGCAGCCATTTTCACCCACTATTGCCTGCTACGCACTTTCACTTTCATCAAACTCCACAAAGTCCACCGAGTTAAAGATCATAAATTCACTTTCACCTGATTCTCCTGTATCGCTCTGCCTGCATACAAGTTCTCTAAAGTTCTCTCTTGCTGGCAGGGATGGTTGCTGACGCCCTGCTCTGCTCCAAAAGCCCGGAGCAGAGACGTCCCGCAATCCGGAGCAAACTCAGGCTTCGGGGGGGCTCAATTCTTCAGCCGGCAGAATTTTAACTCTGGCGGCCCCGGAGAGCTCTACCCCTAACTGGGCGCTCACCCCCTCCCTCTTCTCCTGAGGAGCGGGCTTCCGAGCCGTCAAAACAGCTGATCGGCGCTGTTTTCGGCGGCTCTACGGAGACGATGGGGCTGACAGCCAGAATGGCTGCCGGCGGCGGAGCCTTGCCACCCGGAAGTCAGTAATTTTCTCCTTTAAAGTGCGGTTCATTCGTTCCACCTTAGCCCCCAACTGTGGATGGAACGCACTGTGAAACCTCCATTTAGACCCTATTGCTTGAGCTATAGCTTGGTTAATATGGTGGACAAATTCAGGGCCATTATCTGAAGAAATGAAAGACGGGCTCCCAAACCTGGGAATTAGTTCTTTCAGCAGTATTCTTGCAACCTCCTTAGCCCGTTTGTTTTTTCTAGGGAATGCTTCAGGCCATCCGGTATACATGTCAACAATCACTAACATAGCCTTATATAGTCCACTCTGTGGCATATCTGTAAAATCTATCATTACAGAGTCCATTGGGAAATATGCCATTGGTATGGTTCCTGGTGGCAAGAGGGGCCCTTGCCAGGGATTGACCCTTGCACATGTTGTACACTGAGATGTTATGCACGCTGCCATGCTTGTGAGCCCATCGATGAAATAATCCCTTCCCAATGCCATTTCTAGTCCTGTCTTCCCCATATGAGTAGCATCATGGGATGCTTGAACCAACGTCCAGGCCACTGAGGCTGGCATGAAGATGCGTTTGTCTGGTAACAAATACCAACCATCCCTAACAGTTGCTTTGAGGTCGTTTACTGCCTTTATACATTCCTGCTGAGAATATGTTGGCTTTATTTCAGCAGACAATACTCCCAGTTCCATAGCCACATGTATTGACAGATCCGGTGTAGCCCCTGTCTTCTTAGCTACACGTTTTGCTTCCAGATCTGCCTTCCTATTCCCAATAGCCACCTTATCACTTCCTCTCTGGTGTCCCTTGCAGTGCATTACTGATACTTTCGTTGGTTTTTTAACCGAATCAATGAGGCGCAGAATTAAATGTCCATGCTGTATCTGTTTGCCCGCCGAGTCTCTAAACCCTCTTTCCTTGTGCATGCAACTTGCTATCTGTCCACATGTTCAGTGTCCTTCCTTCAGCTAACTCCAGTGCTCTAATAAGTGCCCACAATTCCGCCACCTATGCACTATGTCCAGTCCCTAGAGGACCACTTTCCACGACGTCATCATCGTCTACAATGGCATAACCTGCAATCCTTCGTCCTTCATGCATATAGCTAGAGCCATCTGTATACCAATTAAGCTCAGCCTGTTGAAGAGGTATGTCTGACAGATCTGGCCGACTGGCATAGACACTGTCCAATACTTGCAAACCGTCATGTTCCAATTCAGTCTCTATGGGCAGGAGGGTGGCTGGGTTCAATCGATTAGACACTACCAATTTAACTTGTGGATTCTCGATCATCATTGCTTGGTATTTAAAAAGCCTTTGATTGCTTACCATAAATGTCCCTTATTATCCAGAATAGACTGAACAGCATGAGGAGTATGGACGTTAACAGGACACGAGAAGGTTAGATTGTTACAATCCTGCAAAAGGAGCGCTATAGCTGCTAAGCTCTTTAAACAATGTGGCCACCCTTGCGCCACATCATCCAGCTGCTTGGACAGATAAGCCACTGGTTGCTGCATTACAGTAATGCAACATTCTTTTTGGTATGTACATACAGATTGAAATCCTTCTTGAAATTGGGTAAGACCAAAGCTGGTGCTGCTGTAAGAGCAAGCTTAATGTCCTTAAAGGCCCTTCTTTGTTCTCCTCACCACTGAAAAGGTTCAAAGTCACCCTCCTTTGTAGCTGTATAAAGCGGAGCTGCCAACAGTGCAAAATTAGGTATCCAGATCCTACAAAAACTAGCCAACCCCAAAAAACCTCACAGCTGCCTTCTGTTTGCTGGTTCTGCAATGGCCAGAATCGCCTGCTTCCTTTCTAGTCCTAGGGCTCTCTGACCATGCTCAATATCATATCCCAAGTATCTTACTTTCTGCTGTACCAATTGTGCCTTCTTTCTGGACACCCGATAACCACATTTCAATAACAGAAGCAAAAGAGTTCTTGTATTGTCCCAACACAAGTCCTCTGTCTTGCCTGTTACCAAGACATCATCTACATACTGTAAAACTATATCCCCAGGTTGCCAGGGTACATAATGCTGCAAGTCCTTTCCTAGGGCAGTACCAAACAAGGTGGGTGAATTCTTAAACCCCTGGGGAAGCCGAGTCCATGTATATTGCCTCTTCTGACCTGTCTCCGGGTTCTCCCACTCAAATGCAAACAATGGCTGACTAATCTTGTGGATCGGGATTGTGAAAAAGGCATCCTTTAAGTCTATTACTGAGAACCACCTAGCAGTTGGTGGAATCAAACTAAGGAGCGTATACGGGTTTGGCACAACTGGATGTATGGTTTCCGTTATTGAATTTATAATCCTTAAATCTTGCATGGGGTGATAATTCCCATCTGGCTTTTTGATTGGCAAAATGGGAGTGTTCCAAGGCGACTGAATGGGCACCAAAATCCCTGCTTTAAGGTATTTTTGAACACTTTCATATATCGCAACTATGGCCTCATTAGAGCACGGGCGCTGACGAATATGAACTGCCGTAGCCAAGGGCTTCACCTCCACTATTACCGGAGGGTGATGAGCTGCAAATCCAGGAGGGTTATCCTCTGCCCATATACCTGGAATCTCGAATTCCCTCCATTTCTCCTAATTGTTTCCCTCAATAGCTGACCTAGCTACCATGAGTCTCCACATTGCTTCAGGCTGGTGTTTTATTTTAAGTTTCTGCTGGCCCTCGTCAAAAGAGATTGTGGCTCCTAGTTTGCTAAGCAGATCTCTGCCTAATAAGGGTATTGGGCATTCAGGGATGTATAGGAATTCATGTTGGATTTGCGATCCATTGAAAAGACATGTGACTGGTTTCAGGACCTGCCATCCCATTATCTGTCCTGACACTCCTTGAACCTGTATTTGGTGGGGTCCAGGTGCTGAAACTGGGCTATTTAAGACTGACCTTCCTGCTCCCATAACTACCAAAAACGTCGTCCTATGGCCCCCTATATTCATAGTTACCAAAGGCTCAGGGGGGGCCTCATCTAAGCCCAGTCCCCGTCAATCCGTCCAACTTGTCCCTGCCAATCCAATCCCTTCTATCTCACGTTCACTCTCCATTCTTCCTCTACCTCCTCGGCTCCCTCGGGATCCTCTACCTCTCAAGGCAAATCCAGTCTGTGCTGTGCCTATAGACCTGCCTCTTCCAAACCCTGTCCTTCCTCTCCAGCCTCGTCCTCTCGTCCCTCGTTTCGGACATTCCCTCTGCCAATTACCTTCTTCCTGTTGTGATTCAGGGTCAGCCTGTGGGTTCGGCAGTTGGGTCGGACGACTCAGAGGAGGAAGGGGGTGTTGAAGACCTTGCTGAGGGGGTTGAAGATCTTGCTGATGATAGCCCTCAGGCAGGCCCCTCCCACTTGGTCACCATGGAGACCCAGCTGTGTGAGCCTGACAGTGTGGATGAAGATGACCCACAGCTGGCCCTGTTCAAGGACGCCCGACGCAGGAGGCAGTCAAGTAGGAGTAAACAGAGGAAGGCTGTGGGGCTTCTCGGAAGGAGGCAGAGAGAGGCCACGCCCTGAACTCTTTATAAAGGGAATGTGTGGGGAGGGCTGGTTTGCTGAAAGCAACCGCTCAGATAGTGTTTCAAAGCTCCTGTATCTTGGTTCGTGTCTTGTTTGTTTTTTGTAGTAATAAATTTGGCAGACATCATTCCAGCCTCTTGCCGTTTATAAAGGGGTTGCCTTTTCTGCAGGGCCGGTAGCAGGCTGGTACAGAACAGTTTGCTTTCAGCCTCCCACCCCTTACTAATATTATGGAGCAGCTACGTGCTGAGAATGCCCAGCTTACCCAGCAACTCACTTTGCTGGCAGCTCAGGTGGCTCAACTGCAAGCTCAGGTTCATGCTGCACCCCCACCATCACCCCCACCCAGGAGAAAATGCCAAGTTGCAATGCCGGATAAATTTACAGGCACTCCAGAACTGTTTCCTGCTTTCCTGGGACAATGCCAGCTCCTTATCAGTGTGAGAGCAGCTGATTTCCCCACTGACCGGGATAAGGTGGGGTTTGTATTAAGCCTTCTTTCGGGTGATGCAGCTCGTTGGGGCACGCCTTTGCTGGCTCAACCTAGCCCATTGTTGGACAACTTTGTGGGGTTTTGTGATCATATGCGTCTGATGTATGAGGACCCTATTAAGACGCAGACTGCTACTCGACGCCTGAAAGCTCTGAGGCAGGGTCAACGCCCCCTACAGGGCTATATCAGCGATTTTCGGCTGCTTAGCCAGGATTCCGCCTGGAATGAGGGTGCGCTTGTGGATGCCTTCCAGGATGGATTGTCGGAGGAGATGTTGGATGAGCTGACCCGTGTGGATATTCCCTCAGACCTGAATGGGCTGATCCATCTCTGCCTGCGGATCGATGCTTGGTTGCAGCAGCGAAGGAGTCGCCGTGCCACCCCACAGCCCCCTGCAGCCCCTGTTGTGCGTGAGCCCCCAGTTCAAAGGGAGGAGCCAATGGAGCTGGGTGCCGCCAGGTCTCGTCTATCGGTGACTGAAATGAACACGACGATCGGGGGGGTTGTGTTTTTACTGTGGGGACCCTGGGCATTTGGCTGTTTTTTGCCCAAAGAAGCGACAGCGGGCATCAGTGACCGAGCCTGCCCCAAGAAAGTCCCCTACTTTTCTGTCGGGAAACGCCCCGAGCCCGATCTAGACGGTGTGATAGATCGGGCGTCCCACAACAACACTGAGCGACGTCTTTCCGATGCTGCCTGTGGACCTCCACAGCATTTGATTTTGGAGGCACGTCTGATCCTTCCTGGCAAGCCAGAGGGGATTCCAGTCCATGCCTTAATTGACTCTGGGGCCACCACAAATTTTATGGACTCAGCATTTGTGGCCAAATGGGCTGTTCCCCAGTGCCCGGTGGATCCGCCCATGTTAGTGGAGACTATCGATGGTTGAGTGCTCCTGTCTGGACCTATTATGGCCGCCACACAACCATTATGTATGGCCATCAGTTCCCATGTGGAGGCCATCCAGTTCTATATCACCTCAGATCTGCACTTCCCCGTGGTCTTGGGACTGGCGTGGCTCCGGGCGCATGACCCACAGATCTATTGGTCACAGAACTTGGTCACCTTCCCAAGCTTGCAGTGTGTGGACCACTCCCGCCATATCTGTGCCGGCCAGGTGGAGGGTTCCCCAGGGGTTTCCTTGCCTCCCGAACTGTCTGACTTTGCTGATGTGTTCAGCGAGACAGAGGCGGATCAATTACCCCCGCACAGGCCCTATGACTGCCCCATTGATTTAGTCCCTGATGCGCCTCTCCCAGTGGGGCATTTGTACTCCATGTCGGACCCCGAGTTGGCTGCATTGCGGGACTTTCTGGAGAAGAATTTGGCTCGCGGTTTCATCCGGCCCTCGTCCTCGCCAGTGTCTGCACCCGTGCTCTTCATCAAAAAAAGTCGGGCGAATTGCAGCTTTGCTACGATTATAGGAAACTCAACGCCATCACGGTGCGCAACCGTTACCCGCTGCCCCTCATCCCCGAACTCTTGGACCGACACCGGGAGGCTAAGATCTTCACGAAGCTGGACCTGCGTGGAGCTTACAACCTCGTCAGGGTTCGGCCGGGTGATGAGTGGAAGACGGCGTTTGGTACTCGCTATGGACATTTTGAGTACACGGTGATGCCGTTTGGCCTGACCAACGCCCCCGCTGTGTTTCAGCATTTCATGAATGACATTTTCCAGGATTTGTTGGATCAGTTTGTCGTGATCTACTTGGATGACATCCTGATCTACTCCCCGTCGCGTGAGGTGCACCATCACCATCTCCATCAGGTCCTGCAGCGACTCTGAGAACATCGGCTGTTTGCCAAGTTGGAGAAGTGCCAGTTCTACCGGGTGACCATCGATTTCCTGGGTCACCCCATTTCTCCTGAGGGCATCACCATGGAGCCGAGTAAGGTTGAGTCTTTGCAGAGTTGGCAACCCCCGTGTCGCGTGAAGGATGTTCAGCGACTTCTTGGGTTCGCCAACTATTACTGAACTTTCATCCCTGGGTTTGCTGCCTTGACAGCCCCCCTCACTCGGCTCCTGCAGAAGAAGACTCGGTTCCAGTGGAACACTCCAGAACAACAGGCTTTCCAGACTTTGAAGGAAGCCTTCATGAAGGAGCCCATCTTGAAGCATCCTGACCCGCAACGGCCGTTTGTTGTGGAGGCGGACGCCTCCGACATTGCCATTGGGGCGGTGTTACTCCAGGCAACGACGCCCAGCGGTACCCTCTTCCCTTGCGCGTACCATTCACGAAAACTGAACCCTTCGGAGCGCAATTATACAATCTGGGAGAAGGAGCTGCTGGCCATCAAAGCGGCGTTCGAGGCCTGGAGGCATCATCTGGAGGGAGCGCGGCATCAAATCGAGGTGTGGACGGACCATAAGAATTTGGAAAGCCTGCAGACCGCTCGGAATTTGAACCAACGCCAGATCCGGTGGTCTCTTTTCTTTGCGAGGTTTGACTTCCGGGTTCGGTACATACCTAGCGGGCACAATCAAAGAGCGGATGCTCTGTCCAGGAAGCCCGAATATTCCCGAGTGGAAGACAAGCTTCTGCCCACGACAGTGATCCCCGTCGAGTCTTTTGCTGCGGTGCGGGAGCCGGTTGATATACGGGCTCGGATCCGGGAGGCACAGCAGCAGGAGGTGTGAGTGGCTCAGCGGAAGGAGGAGGTGGTGCCAGATTCTCCTTGGACGGTCACGGATGGACTCTTGTATTATCGTGACCGGCTCTACATTCCGGGAGGGCCACTCAGGGGACTCATCCTCAGCCAGTGTCACGATAACCCGGCGGCGGGGCATTTTGGCCTGTTCAAGACCCTGAACCTGGTCTCCCATACCTTCTGGTGGCCCCGAGTCCGACACAATGTCCAGTCCTATGTTACCTCCTGCATCCCATGCAGGCAGGCCAAGTCAGCGACAGGGGCCCCGCCTGGATTACTGCAGCCTTTGCCAACACCCAAAAGACCCTGGGGGGCTGTGTCCATGGACTTTCTGACGGATTTACCCCCATCCTCTGGTTTTACGACAGTGGACATGCTGACCAAGATGGCGCACTTCATCCCCTGTCGTGGCTTACCGTCAGCCCGCGCCACTAGTCGTATGTTCATTCAGCAGGTGTTTCAGCTGCACGGCCTCCCTGATAGAGTCGTCTCTGATAGTGGGGCCCAGTTTACAGCCCGCTTCTGGCAGGAGTTGATGCATGCGTTGGATATCAAGATTTGCCTCTCGTCCACGCATCATCCTCAAACTGACGGGGGAACCGAGAAGGTCATCGGTATCCTGGAACAATATCTGCGCTGCTACGTCAATCTGCAGCAAAACAATTGGGTGGACTATCTGGCCATAGCTGAGTTTGCATTTAACAATTCGCAGCACACCTCCACACAGATGACACCGTTCTTGGCCAATGTGGGATATCACCCCCGGTTTTTCCCCCTTTCTCCCGTGGACTCACCGGAGCCGGCAGCAAACGACTTCATGGCAGAGTTACAGGCGATCCATCGATTGGTGCGACGTCAGTTAGAGAAGGCCAAGGCCGATTACAAAAGGTTTGCTGATCGGTCAAGACGGGATACGCCTCCACTATCGGTGGGAGATCGGGTCTGGTTGTCCACCAGGAACCTACCATCAACACGGCCGGTGAGAAAGTTAGATCACCGATATTTAGGACCGTTCCCAGTCGAGGCTGTCATCAATCCGGTCGCCTATCGCTTAACCCTGCCACGTTCCCTGCGCGTGCACCCAGTCTTTCATCGGTCTCTGTTGGTCCCCGAGCAACCGGCCTGTCCACTCCGCTGAGCGGAACCTCCCCCATCAGGACCTCGTGATGGAGGCAGCACCCCCGAGTACGAGGTCGCCAGCATCAGGGATTCCCGTTGGCTGAAAGGTCGTTTCCAGTACCTGATTGAATGGAAAGGTTAGGGACCAGAGCACTTCACCTGGGAAGACGCGACCGCCGTTCATGCCCCTGCGTTAGTGACCGCTTTTCATGAACAATTTCCATCCCGACCGCATCCGGATCGGCAGACCCGGGGGAAGGGCCCTGCGGTGCGGGATAGTGTTGTGATTCAGGGTCAGCCTGTGGGTTCGGCAGTTGGGTCGGACGACTCAGAGTAGGAGGGGGGTGTTGAAGACCTTGCTGAGGGGGTTGAAGATCTTGCTGATGATAGCCCTCAGGCAGGCCCCTCCCACTTGGTCACCATGGAGACCCAGCTGTGTGAGCCTGACAGTGTGGATGAAGATGACCCACAGCTGGCCCTGTTCAAGGACGCCTGACGCAGGAGGCAGTCAAGTAGGAGTAAACAGAGGAAGGCTGTGGGGCTTCTCGGAAGGAGGCAGAGAGAGGCCACGCCCTGAACTCTTTATAAAGGGAATGTGTGGGGAGGGCTGGTTTGCTGAAAGCAACCGCTCAGATAGTGTTTCAAAGCTCCTGTATCTTGGTTCGTGTCTTGTTTGTTTTTTGTAGTAATAAATTTGGCAGACGTCATTCCAGCCTCTTGCCGTTTATAAAGGGGTTGCCTTTTCTGCAGGGCCGGTAGCAGGCTGGTACAGAACACTTCCGTACAATACGCACATTGATTTGGCCCCAGCGGGGTTTTCCCTTGTAAAGCTACTGCCAGCAATTCCGTTTTCCTCTGCATTCGTGCTTCCCTCTCTTTCTTTTCTACTTTGTCTCTATTAACATATACTTTTCTTGCCACCTCCAGCAATTCACTGGTATTCTTTCCCAGAGCTCCTTCCAACCTCTGCAACTTTTTCCTGATATCGCCATAACTTTGTGCTATGAATCTCTCATTCAACATTCGTACATTGTCTGCATGTCTCTGATCTATCTGTGTATACAGCTCATAAGCCTCAATCAACCGTTGCAAAAAACTCTCCGGGCTTTCATCTGCTCCCTGCGTTACCAAAGATGGCTTAGACATATTCACCAGGGGTTTTCCTGCCTTCCAAACCGCCTCTACCGTTAAATTCTGATATTCCCGCAACAACGTCATCTGTGCTGCATCCCTAACATCCCAACCTGGATCCTGCTCCGGTGCCCTTATCAGTAACTCTGCCTGTATATCCTGCATGTTAGGGTATCTTTCTCTAACACACTTCCTAACTGCGGCTCTCCACTTCTCCTTTTCTTCCGGAGTTAATAGTGTATTCAACAACTGCTGTACATCCTGCCATGTGGGGTTGTGGGTCTGCATGATGGACTGGAACAGTTCCGCCATCTCTGTTGGCTTAGTGGTCATAGGACCATAATGCTGCTTCCAGTTCAAGAGATCCATGGTTGTGAATGGGACATATTGAAACATGGGTCAGAACTCCACCTGACCCTGTTGGTTTATAGCTTGCTGGTCTGTCTACCTTAAGGGGGCTAAGAATCCACGCTTAGCAGCCGCTGCTTTAACTGTGGCTGACCTTGTCATTACTCCTACCGATACATCTACCCCCATAGCTAATCCTTCCTCCTCTTCATCCTCCTCCTCACCTATCTCACCCTTCCCAGCCACAGAAGGATCCTCCTCTTCCTTAGGAGCCGTGGGCTCCTTTCTCCTCTGCTTCTTTCTTACTGCTGGCGTTGCAGCAGCTGCTACCGCTAACAGTTTAGGCAGTGGGGGCGGTCGCGGCACATAAGGAGGGGGTCTAAAAATCACTTCCTCTTCCTCAACCAGCACCTCTTTCTTGGTATCGGACACCTTGGTTTCAGATGTTTTCACGTCCTTAAATCTCTTTGACACAACCCCTAGCTTCTTTCCCTTAGATCTGGCAATACAGAGGCAAACCATCTCAGCCTGACACTGTAATAGGTCATCTGCCTTCTCTGCTACCACGTTCCACCACTGGTCTATATACTGATATTGATTGGGGTACTTCTCCTCATTTTTTTTTATTTTTTTTTTATTTTAATTCCATTTATATCCCGCCCTTCTCCGAAGACTCAGGGCGGCTTACAAGCTTAGCAGTAGCCTTCATTCTATGTATATGCCTGCTTATTAGGGCTTTCACACACACCCCCAAGCGGCATTATTACAAAGTCAGCTTAATTGCCCCCAACAATCTGGGTCCTCATTTTACCTACCTCGGAAGGATGGAAGGCTGAGTCAACCTTGAGCCTGGTGGGATGCGAACCTGCACTAATTGCAGGCAGCTGGTGTTACTTAAGGAGGCATTAGCCCACTGCTCCACCAAGGCTGCTATCATGGCCTGGAGGTCATCGATGAGCTGGTTTTTAAATGTAGCCTCTGGCGGCCACCCAACCCCCATATGTGGCCACTGCTCCTTGCATAGGAAGCTCAGCCTCTCTTTCGTCACCTTAGGATAGGGGACTTTATACTGCGTACGATTGAAATACTCATCAAAGCTTTTCAACATGCATTCCAGCAGTGTGCTAGGAACACTGCTTCGCCCCCCCCCCCCATTCTAAGAACACTGCCACTGACCTACGGTGCTGGACGTTCCAACGGTCACCGATAGGAACTGCAATGGCTTAACCTCCCACACAGCCTAACACGGACTACTTTAGGATCAACGTCCGAAGTCCAGGAGGGTGATCAGTCCCCCTCTTCTATCTTCAAGTGAGATAGGTACTTTACTGCTTTAACACATACTCGCCTGAGGCGTCTTCACACTTGTCCTGGCCAGGATTCGGTTCAGACCTCCTTTCCTTCCCTCAAGGGATCTTGGACTAGCCGTCTGCACCGTCGGCCCCGTAGAGGTGTCACTGCCATTTCCCGGAGGTGCTTTCCTCCGTGGCGCCTGGAGAATGTTTCAGGAGTGGCCTCTCGTCGGGTCCGAGGGGTCGGGCTGCCCTCAGCGAAACATTGCCTCGCTATGAAGTCCCTTCGTGGTCACCACGAAACTGTTGTAGAAAGAAAAGACTCACGCCAGCTCTTCAGGAAAGAAAAAGTTTATTGTGCAGGTTCAGAGGGCTTAAACAAAGCAAAGGATCTGAACCCCGAGGGGCGTACGGACAGACATATTTATACCCCCCTATTTCCCGGTTGTACATTGTTCCTTATATGGTTATATTCTACACATTCTTATCAGAAGACAGTTTGCATAAAACAGTTACAGGGGAGTACGTGTAGTTACACAAACAGGATTATGGCTACCTTGATCAGTATCTGCCCTAAGGACAGGAATAGTTTTGTTTACACAATGACTTTAGTACACTTCCTCTTTACACCATTGTTGCTACTTTGTCATGTCGCTGCTTGTAGGCAGTCTGTGTGATCTTCTTACAGCAGTCTGCCAGGTGGTCCACTGTTTCTTCAGCTTCTTTGCATAGGCGGCACTTACTGTCTGTTGCTGTCTTCTCAATGCTGTCTTTGTATGCATTTGTCCTTAAGGCTTGGTCTTGTGCAGCCAGAATTAGTCCTTTGGTCTCTTTCTTCAACTTTCCTGCTCTTAGTCATTGCCAGGTCTTGTTATTATCTGCTTTCCCTGCTATTTTTTTAATGTACTGGCTATGTAGTGCTTTGTCTTCCCATGCCTCCATTCTGTTCTTCATCTGGTCTTTTATGTAGGACAGTTTGGTCTCCCCAGTAGTCAGTAAGCCTTCCTGATATACTAATTTCAGTGCATCTTCATCATTGTCCGTCAGATATTCTTCCAAAACCACTGGCTTCTGTTATTTCTAGGCACTTGATTACCTAGTCATGTGGCAGAGAATCAAATGCCTTTTTGTAGTTAATCCATGCTACATTCAGTTTGGTCTTCCTTCTCTTGCAGTTTTCCAAAATCATTTTGTTAATTAGGAGTTGATCTTTTGTTCCTCTGCTATTGGGGCAGTTTCCTTTCTGCTCAGGTGGAAAGAGATTGTTTTCAACTAGATGCTGATGGACTGCATCAGCCACCACACCAGTTAGCAATTTCAAAGTTATTGGTAAGCAAGTAATTGGCTTGTAGTTGCCTGGTACTGTCCCTTTTGCTGGAACTTTTATTGTCAGGTAGGTTTTCCCAGATGTTAGCCACTCTTCAACTTCAGCTCCTTGCAGTATGTTGTTAAACTGCTTGGCAACAAGTGGGTATAGATCAGTTAGATCAGGGGCCTTCAAACTTGGCCCTTTTATGACTTGTGGACTTCAACTCCCAGAATTCCTCAGCCAGCATGCCTGGCTGAGGAATTCTGGCAGTTGAAGTCCAAAGGTCATAAAAGGGCCAAGTTTGAAGACCCCTGAGTTAGATGTTTCAACCAAAAACCATGCAGTTCATCTTCACCTGGTGCTGACCAATTCTTGATCTTCCTTGCTCTTTTCTCTACCATTTCTGCTGTTATCACTACTTCTTTCATTTCAACTTCTTTTTTATTCTTATCCATCTGTTTTAACCAAGCTGCATTTTTTTTGTATTTCTGTCAGAACCCTCAAATCATTTTTGGGGCACTGCCATTCTGTTGGGAGGGGGGAGGCTTTATTGGGAGGGGGGAGGTTGTGGGCTCTGGGATGTGTTTCTTTTGCTTTGTTCTCTCAGCTGATGCCACGGCTTCTGCAGAAAGGGCAATGACTGTCCCAGCTACCCCACCTTGGGCCATCCCAGTCAGAGTAAATGCCCAGGGGGGCAGTGGAAGGGGACCCCTGTGGCTGGAGCGGAAGACAACCCCCCTGGGTGTCAAATTCAATGGGGACCCTCAACAATTGGGGTTCTTCCTTGCCCATGTTTTCACATACATGCAGGAATACAGGTGAGAACTCCCCAGCAAGGGAGCCAGGGTCAGAGTTGTCACACTTCTTGGGTTTCACCAATTTCTATAGGCAGTTCATTCCCTCATTTGCACAGATTGCACTCCCCATTACGAACTTACTAAAAACCAAGGGGGGAGATGAACCAATACCTAGCCAGCCAGTAAAGTGGACTATGGAATGCCAAGCCGCATTCAAAAAGCTGAAAAGACTTTTTTCCACAGAGCCGGCCCTGAGGCACCCAGACTCAGAAAGACCATTTGTCATTCAGGCTGATGCTAGAGATGTGGATGTAGGTGCGGTACTGCTCAGGAAAATGAAACAGGCCAATTGCACCCTTGCACCTATACTTTGAAAAATTGACAGACTGAACAACGCTGGACGGTATGAGAGAAGGAAGCCTACGCAGTAAGGTGGGACCTTCTCACTTGGAGGCATTTTCTAGAAGGAAGCAAAATCCCTTTCTAGGTTTGGACTGACCACAAAAACCTAGAAGCGTTGAAAACCCCAAGGAAACTGTCCCCCAAGCAGGCATGGCGGGCCCAACACTTCCAGCACTTTAATTTTACCCTTCGCTATTTTCTAGGGGTAAAAAACTTCCTGGCAGATGCCCTATCCAGGCTGCCACAATACAACAATGTAAAGGCCAAAATAGTCAAGCCTCTACTCCCAGCACAGCAGCTAGCAGCCCCAGTAACCATGAGGACACAATCAAAAGTCATCCCACCATTGGACAATGCTATCACCTTGGCTTTTAAACAAGCCCTGGCAAAGGACGAATGGTTCATTAGTCACAAGAGCCTTTGCTCCATGCAGGAAGGACTGGCATGGGTAGGAGGGAAGTTATACATCCCAACCAGCCGGAGACTAAAGTCTATGCAAACCTACCATGTCTCAAAGGTGGCAGGACACTTGGGGTTTGTAAAGACCCTACACTTGTTAAAGAGACAATTCTTGTGGCCTTCTACCAAAAAGGGCATCAAGAGTTATGTGGCCAGCTGCCCTACATGTGCACCAGCAAAATAAAGGCAGGGTAAAATGCCTGGTCTTCTGCAGCTGGTCGCAATCCCTTCAGTACCCTGGAGAGAGATTTCTATGGACTTTATTGTACAATTGCCAGAAAGCACAGGAAACATCGTTATTTGGGTAGTGACCAACCTATTTTCAAAGCAGGTCCATTTAATTCCTTGTAAAATAATCCTGACAGCAAAAACTCTAGCAAAGTTGTTCCTCCACCATGTCTACCACCTACATGGGGCCCCACGTCGCATAATTTCAGACAGGGGGTCCAATCTACTTCTAAGTTCTGGAGAGCATTTTTAGACCTCCTGGGAACAGACCAGAGCCTGACCTCTAGTCACCATCCTCAAACGAATGGTGGGACAGAACAAATGAACTCGGTATTGGAACAGTACCTACAATGCTTTATCAACAACCAGCAAGACTGTTGGACCAACAACCTATAAGAAGTGGCTTATAATAATGCTGTGCACTCTAGCACTGGGTTCACCTCTTTTCAAGTGGCCACAGGACAAGAGTTCAACCCAATGCCTGAACTGGCAACTAACGAACCTACAATCCCTTCCCTTAAGGAAGGGATGAATCAACTGCAAAATACTTCACCAATTGTCAGAAAATCTCTAGATGAGGCTAGAGCAGCCTATAAGGCTCAAGCAGACAAAAGAGAATGGAATCTAAACCATTCTACATTGGGGACAGAGTATACCTGTCCACTAGGTTCCTGCAATCCCTACAACCCTCCAAAAAGTTAGGGCCAAAATTTGTGGGACCCTTCCCAATCAAACGCATTATAAACCCAGTCACAGTGGAGCTGGAGCTCCCCAAGGCCTTAAGGCAAATCCACCCTTTATTCCTTTGCAGCCTGCTAAAGCCTGAGAAAATGTCACCTTTATGCCCAGTAACGTCCCCAGCACCACAACCCATCATGGTAAAGGGTGAACAACACTTTGAGACTTCTGGTTTGCCGATGCGGCCACCATGGACACTTGGAAGACGAGCTCCAACTTTCTTGTCCAGTTTTGCATTGCTGGGGGACCCTGAAAAGGGTTAAAAGTCACCCTATAGGGGTGACCAGCAAGGAGGGACCCTTACTGGATCGCGGGAGAGCAGTAGCTCTCCCACTAGAGCCAGCACAACCCTCCAAACCGGCAGACAAAAGACCAGCCATAGTAATATGGCTCACTAGGCTGCAGACAGCCGAAGTCACACCAGGCAACTTTAAAGCAGCACGGAAGAGACAGCGTGAGATCTACCTCTCTTAAATCCTAATTACTTTTTGTACCTGCATAAGCTGCTAAAGTATTCCCCCCCCCTGTGGAGAGGGAAGGGAGAGCTTAGCCCTCCCTCTATAAACAGCAGCAACCAACTACCCAGGGGAGTTTAAAACGTTGAAAAAATTAACTGGATCCCAATCAGAATTTTATTTCCTAAAATTTGTGGATTAAAAGATTGTCTATTTTCTACTCTCTACTTTCTATTTTTACAGAAGGTCTGGGTTTTTCCTTATAAAATAAAAACAAAACTGAAAAAATTAAAATAACTTTGGGACTCAAAGGAAATCTTCAAATGGCAGGAGCGACATCTTGTGGCTAAACTTGATACTTCAATTTGTTATTGTTTAAAAGAGACTTGGCTGACAGCCCAGAAAATAGATAAGACACATGTAACCTTGAAACATCAGCTGGAAGAAGCTCAGCTGTGCTCCTTACACAGTGTGTGTGTGTGTGGGGACTTTGTTTTTGAATTCCCTGACTGTAAAGCTTCTAGCCCAGACATGTCAAACAGAAGGCCTGGGGGCCAGACCTGGCCCGTGGAGTGGTTTCATGTGGCCCACGAAGCCATCCTGGAAACAGTGAGGAAATGGCCCCCACTGCCTTGGCCCCAGCCCAGGCCAGCCAGGAGCCAAAGTACAATTTTGTGGTGGTCATCTATGCTAAAATACATTCAGTCTTAGCTCCACAAGGCCATCTGGAAACAGCGAGGGACTGGCCTGTGCTGTGTCAGTATTGGTTTCTGGGCACCCGCTAGGGAGGTATCACCCTTTGTGAGGAATGAAGAAATGCACCATCACCTGGTAGTGGCCAGCACATGGCCTTGCCTACTTTGGGTGGGCTAGGGGCTGGGCAGTGTTGCGCATCTCTTCAGATTCGTGCCACCCGACTCAGCCTCTTGGCACTATGAGGAGAGCGGCCTGCTGCCTGCCAAAACCGGGCAGGCTGTGGGCTGGGCAGCATTGTGCAGGTAACATCAACTCTCACACTGCTCAGGGCATCCCCTCCCCCAGAGCCCACCAAGCCAGATATGTGAAGTAGGCGAGGGCCATGTGCTGGCCACTTCCAGGCGATGGTGCATTTTTTCATTCCTCATGAAGGATGACACTTCCCCAGCTGCGTTTCCTGCCTGTTTTTCTCCCTCCCTCATCTCAAATATTATCCCACCACTCTGTTCTAGGAAGGAAGGAAGGAAGGAAGGAAGGAAGGAAGGAAGGAAGGAAGGAAGGAAGGAAGGAAGGAGAGGGAGGGTCTGAGGGAAGTCCTGCCTTAGTCCTGCCCTGCTGCTCTTTCACCATCCCCTTGCCTCCTCCTCCTGGCCTATCCTGGGGGGGTCTCGCATGGCAGGGCTTTTCAACCTTTTCACCCATTGTACCACTTTTAGGATAAGGCAATGTCTGAGTACCACCAGGCGCCCAGCAAGGTGTCAAAAACTTGACCAAAAAAAAGAGGAAAAAATGATAACATACAGGTAGTCCTCGACTTACAACAATTTGCTTAGTGACTGTTTGAAGTTACGACAGCACTGAAAAAGTGACTTATGACCATTTTTCACACTTATGACTGTTGCAGCATCCCCAGGGTCATGTGATTTACATTCGGGTGCCTGGCAACTGATTCATGCTTATGACGGTCACAGTGTCCCAGGGTCATGTGATCACCTTTTGCAACTTTTTGACAAGTGAAGTCAATGGACGGGGGTGGGCAGCTCATCACTCAGGTTCCATGGGTCTCTGGTGGAGGGGGGTGGGACTGGGGTGGGTGCCCTCCTTCCTCCCTCTCTCCCATTGTCCCTTCCTTCCTTCTTTCCTTCCTTTCTTTCCTCCTTCTTTGTCCCTTACTCCTTCCCTCCCTCCCTTCCATTGTCCCTCCCTCCCTCCCTCAGGTTGCAGGGTGCCTGTGTGTGTGTGTGGGGGGGAAATCCATGGGTTACTATTGTGAATCAGCAGGAAACAAAAATTTTCAATAGGCATGTTACTGTTTATACTTTCTTCTTTCCTTCCTTTCTTCCTTCCCTTTGTCCCTTTCTTCTTCTCTTCCTTTCTTCCTTCCCTCCCTCTCTCCCACTGTCCCTACCTTTCTTCTTTCCTTCCTTCCTTGTTTTTTTTTCTTTTAACTTGATCATATTTGAAGAAATTCTTTTTATTCCTCCACCAACCTCGGTTCATTCTCAGCAGTTCACAGTTCTGGGCTTCTTCTTTTGTCACCTTTTTCCCCCCCAGTTCTTCCCTAAGATTTTTTGGGTCACTTTTTCTCTTCTCTTCTCCTCCATTCTCTGAGCAATTGTGCTTTCAACGAGTCCAACTCTCCCACCCCACCTCGTCTCCTTTCCCCATTACTTCCTCTTGCTACCAGGCACTCTCGGTTTAGGAAAACTGCTTTCTGAAGTCCAAGATAGGGAGGTATCAGACATAGTCACGCTTCCATTGCAATTGCCCTTAAAGTCCCAAAATTGGGCTTATTTTGCTTCCATAAAGATCATTCTTTCCCACATGGGCTTTGGCTGCCTCAGAAGATGCGAGGGGCCTTGCAACTTATCGGAGACACGCAGAGGGAGGCGTTGGGTGGGGACAGAGCCTGGAGGGAACTCTTTGGAGGGAACTCGCTACCCGCCCGCCTCCGCAGCTCCTTCCCCGGGCACTTCACGTCCTGCAAAGGGCAATGGGAGAGGAGTGGGCACAGGGCCAATCAGAAGCCCTGCTAGGGGGCAAGCCGGCATGAAGAGAGAGAGAGAGAGAGTGCCTCTCTCTCTCTGCAAATGCTGAAGGACTGGGAGCCGTAGTTGAAGGCTGAAACGCCTTCAGCTGTAACTGCTTGTGTGTGTGTGTGTGTGTGTGTGTGAGCAGGGATCAATGCTGCTTTCCAGGTGATAAGTGCTTCTTCGGGGCTCAGCAGATGTGCTGGGATCAGTGCTGCTTTTCAGGTGATTAGTGCTTATTTGGGGCTCAGCAGCTCCAGCTGGAACCTGGCGCTGATCCTGGCGCTTCGGCTGATCCCTGACTGCCCCGAAGAAGCCCCGATCAGCTGCAAAGCGGCCTGATCCTGGTGCTTGAGCCCTGGCAGCCCCAAAAAAGCGCCAATCAGCTGCAAAGCGGCACTGATCTTGGCGCTGAGTCCTGGCAGCCCCGAAAAAGCCCCAATCAGCTGCAAAGCGGCGCTGATCCTTGCTGAGCCCTGGCAGCCCCGAAAAAGCACTGAACAGCTGGAAAGCGGCCTGATCCTGGCGCTTGAGCCCTGACAGCGCCGAAGAAGCCCCGATCAGCTGGAAAGCAGTGCTGATCCTTGCTGAGCCCTGGCAGCTCTGAAAAAGCCCTGATCAGCTGCAAAGCGGCCTGATCCTGGCGCTTGAGCCCTGGCAGTCCTGAAAAAGCCCCAATCAGCTGCAAAGTGGTGCTGATCCTTGATGAGCCCTGGCAGCCCCAAAAAAGCCCCGATCAGCTGGAAAGCAGCACTGATTCTTGCTGAGCCCTGGCAGCCCCGAAAAAGCGCAGATCAGCTGGAAAGCAGCGCTGATGCTGGTGCTTGAGCCCTGGCAGCCCCAGCGCTGGGCCACCACCTCCCTCCCAGCCTCCTCACTGGCTAGGGCTGCCGCAGGGGAGCCATTGACCCGCTGGGAGCTCTCTGTGGACTGAAGACCATCGGCGGAGGTCGGGGCCAGCAGTATGGAGTTGCCAGCTGATCGGTGCGTAACGCCGGCCCCGACCACCAGTGGGCTCCAGTCCACGGAGAGCTCCCAGTGGGTCAAAGTAGCAAGGCTGGTGCATGGGTGCGATGAGGGGGGGGAGGAAGGCGACGCCGCGTACCACCAGCCCAGTGTTCGCGTACCACCAGTGGTACGCATACCACCAGTTGAAAAGCCCTGTCCCATACTATTGCTAAGGAAGCTTTGGATACAAAACCAGGTCTCCTCACATGGAGAGGGAGTGGGCCTCCCTCTTGATTTTGCCCTCATACCCATCATGAACAACCTGGCTAAGGAGAACAAGCACAGCAGCAGCAGCCTTGAGAAGGAGTTAAGTGCAGCTGGGCAACCCCTTTGGGAAGTGGGGCTGGGCTTAGTGCCATAGGTGCTTGAGGGCTGGGCATTTGACCTCCATGCCACTGTCCAGCCCCCCCCCCTTGCATGGCCTGAGAGGAACAGTGAGGCTCCTCCAGTGGACCATGCCTTGGAACTTGCCCCGGTCCCATCTCCTTCTGCCAGAGACCCTCAGATCTGTCCCACTCCTGCCCAGACCCCCATAGGTACCCTTGACGCGAATGATGTAGAGCTGGCCATGCCCACCCAGTAGGCCACATGCACTCCAGCCATGCCCACCCAGTAGGTTGTGCCCACCCTGGCCACACTCACCTGGCCCCCCAAGGGCAACCGCAATGCTGATGCAGCCCTCAATGAAATTGCGTTTGACACCCCTGTTCTAGCCTAACACACTATTATGGAAGATCAGGAACAGATCTTTCCTATGGAGGAGGATCAGGAACAAATCCTTTTTATGTTGAAAGCAATTCTTCAAACCCTTTTTACAGCTGGTGATGAAATAAGAGGCTATACAAAAAAACAAGAAGGGAGCCCGGACTTGCAAACTCAAACTCTAATTACTATTAAAGAACCACCTATACAGAATACAATAGAAAAAGTGGAACAATTAAATATTATGACAGAAGATTTACTTGCTCAACAAACACAGATAATGAAAAATCCAGAAAAGAAACTGACAATATGGAATAAGGAAAAGACTTTCTATATAAATAAGAAGGAACCTGTGGATCAAGAAGAAAAACAGACAGAAGAGAAGATAAACAGTTCAGGACAACTATGTAAAGATGGAAAAATAAAGCGATGACCTGCTAGAACTGCTAGCCCTGTCAAAAAAATGGTGACTGGATGGTTTTTTCAACGTCAAATAATTGATATAACAATACAAGGAGATTTGTTTGACGACGTAACAATTTGGCAAAGAAAAAAAGCTAGAATAAGACTGAAGAAGAATGGGGTTTCGACCTATCTCTGAGAATTAAAATAGAATATACCTAAATAGATAAGATGTGTACTTGGAATATAAGATACTCTTATGAATTGAGATAAAGAAAATCTTTATTTAAAATTTAGAAGTATAAATATTAATAGTTAAATCTGAATATTGATTTGCTCATAAAGGTCATGTAAAGGTGATTAAGATATATATAAGCTAAAGTTTATTGATGAATGTAATAAATATGTCTAGCGGTAAGAATCCCCTTCATGGATTACTTGTCGTGGCGAAGGGGCTTGCGTAATTCAATGAAGCTATGAGCTATGCCGTGCAGGGCCACCCAAGACGAAAAGGTCATAGCAGAGAGTTCTGACAAAACGTGATCCACTGGAGAAGGAAATGGAAACCCACTCCAGTATCTTTGCCATGGACAGGTCCAAAAGGCAAAACGATATGACGCTGGAAGATGAGCCCCTCAGGTCGGAAGGCATCCAATATGCTACTGGGGAAAATCAGAGGGCTAGTACTAGTAGCAACAGAAAGAATGAAGCGACTGGGCCAAAGCCAAAAGGACGCTCAGCTGTGGATGTGTCTGGTGGTGAAAGGAAAGTCTGATGCTGTAAAGATTTTTTCTCCATAGGAACCTGGAATGTAAGATCCATGAATCAAGGAAAGCTGGACATGGTCAAACAAGAGATGACAAGACTGAACATCGACATCTTAGGTATCAGCGAGCTAAAATGGACAGGAATGGGTGAATTTAATTCAGATGACCATCAGGTATACTACTGTGGGCAAGAATCCCTCAGAAGAAATGGAGTAGCCTTCATAGTCAATAAAAGATTAGGAAAAGCAATACTGGGATACAATCCTCAAAATGACAGAATGATCTCAGTTCGAATCCAAGGCAAACCATTCAATATCACAGTAGTCCAAATCTATGCCCCAACCACCGGTGTTGAAGAGGATGAAATTGACCGGTTCTATGAAGCCCTACAGCACCTTATAGAACTAACACCAAAAAATGATGTCCTTATCATCATGGGGGATTGGAATGCTAAAGTAGGAAGCCAAAAGATAACCAGAATAACAGGCAAGTTTGGCCTTGGAGTACAAAATGAAGCAGGGCACAGGCTGATAGAATTTTGTCAAGAGAATACAATGGTCATAGCAAACACTCTTTTCCAACAACCCAAGAGACGGCTGTACACATGGACATCACCAGACGGTCAACAGAGAAATCAGATTGACTATGTGCTCTGCAGCCAAAGATGGAAAAGCTCTACACAGTCAGTAAAAACAAGACCAGGAGCTGACTGTGGCTCAGACCATGAGCTTCTCATTGCAAGGTTTAGACTTAAACTGAAGAAAGTAGGGAAAAGCACTAGGCCACTCAGGTATGAATTAAATCATATCCCTGTTGAATATGCAGTAGAGGTGACAAATAGATTTAAGGAATTAGATCTGATAGACAGAGTGCCTGAAGAACTATGGACAGAGGTTTGCAACATTGTACAAGAGGTAGCAACCAAAACCATCCCAAAGAAAAAGAAATGCAAGAAAGCAAAATGGCTGTCTGAGGAAGCTTTGCAAATAGCTGAGGAAAGGAGGGAAGTGAAAGGCAAGGGAGAAAAAGAAAGATATGCTCAATTGAATGCAGAATTCCAGAGAATAGCTAGAAGAGATAAGAATGCCTTCTTAAATGAACAGTGCAAAGAAATAGAAGAAAACAAAATAATAATAATAATAATAATAATAATAATAATAATAATAATAATAATAATAATAATAATAATAATAATAATAATAATAATAATTTTATTTGTATACCGCCCTTCTCCCGAAGGACTCAGGGCGGTGAACAGGGCAAACATACAAAAATACAAGAATACAAAAATTAAAAGAGATTAAGGGCACTGCCGCTTCGAATGGCGGCGTTCTGAAGCCGCCCTATCCTGGGAAGCGTCAAAACGCCCGGAGGCAGCAAAACCAGCTGTTCCGCGGCACTGGAGCTTCTTCTTCGGGAGAAGAGGGAGAGGCGAGCCTGCCTGGATAGAGGTAGAGCCCCCATACGATCCTCCCAAGTGGTTTGGGGGATAAAAGGGTGAGCTCCCTCGGAGCCCAGGCTTTCTCCGCTCCCAGGACGTCTTCGCTCCAAAAGGAGTGGAACAAGACGCGACAACTGCACCTGCTGCTTAGAGGGGACTGTGAGTATTTTGAAAAGCAGGCAGAGCAAAGCAGGAAGATCTGGATTTTTAAACTGGATCTTAACTTTAACTTAGTTTCATTATCTTCTTCAAGCTTCAAGTGTGAAATGGAGTGAAAATGGCGCTGGAGTGTTTCTCTCCTGTGTGAAGTGACTGTGTTTGAAAAGTGTTATATTTTGCTACAAAGCAAGAGATACAACTCGCAATTGACTCTATTCAGTATTGGATTTTGTGTATTTGATTTTGTGTATTTGAAAGCCTGTTCCCTATTCTTCTTATTGAAAGTTAAAAACTCTGGGAGAATTGTTACTTTTTTTCCCTTTTCTTCCTGAACTTTGATTCTGCTGGGTGACAGAGGAAATTGAAATTGAAACTTAAGAGATGGCTGCGAAACGTGGGGGAGGGCCCCCGCTTTCTAAGAACGCTATCTCCTCACCTATGCCACAAACTGCAGGGCAGACTTCTATGAAACCTACAGTACAACCACCCTCTCCCCCACCTCCTGCATTTACACTGACAGACATCCAGCAAGTTGTGATGCAGTCAACGCAAGTTCTGCAACAAGAAATAAAGAATCAAAACAACCAGATGAGGGAAGATATAGTGCTTGCACTCCAGGGCTTAGCAGCACATATAGAACGTCTGGATGCTCGGGTGGATTCAGTTATGGAGTATGTGGAGAACTTGGAAAATAAAATTACTGATGCTGAACAGAAGGTTGATAGAGCAGAGGCCAAGATTGACAGAACAGGGGATGAGGTCACTATATTAGAGTATAAGAGCATGGAGTTTGCTTTGCGTATTGGAGGCCTCAAAGAGAATCCTAAAGAAAATCTGGAATGGGAAATAGCACAAGCAGTGGCTCCTGTTTTGAAATGGGAACCTGAAGAATTACTTAAGGAAATGGATAAGATATTTAGAGTTAACTCCTGGATTGCTAGGCAAAAAAGTCTACCTAGAGATGTAGTGATCTATTTTTCCAGGAGGTCAACTAGAAATTCTATTATCCAGGTCTTTTATCGGGAAAAATTCCAGATTGCAGGCCAAGATATTATGATCTTAAAGGAGATACCTTCAAAAATTCTTGGAAAGAGGAAAGACTTTGCCTTTTTGTCTGATGAGCTTAAGAAGCGACAAGTCCAGTTCAGATGGGAAATTCCTATTGGGATTGTGGTAAATTATGCAGGGACCAGATACAGACTGGATACAATCTTAAAAGCAAAAGATTTCTACACTAAGGTCCTGAAAGCAGGTTTACCACCATCTCCCCGAATTAAGAGAACAGAAGCTAGACAAGATGATAAACAATTGAGTGAAGAGGCAATGTTACTGCCCCCTGAGGAGATCCAGAAACCGGAGGCCATAGAGCAGAATTTGATATTAAAGGAAGACCCAAAAAAACAGAGGATGACAAGAGCTGCACATAAGCGTATGGAAAAGGAACAAAAACAGAAGTCTGCAACTGGTTCAGCTACGCAAGATGTGACTGTTTTAGAGCCCGTGGGAGGAGCACGTCCTAAGAGAGCAACAGCTGATCTTCAGGCCATGTTCCAAAGGCTCATGGTCACCAGAGATGGTGAAGTTCCTGACATGGAATGTTAACGGGCTAAATTCACCACAGAAAAGAAAGAAAGTATTTTTTTATTTGAAACAACATAAAAATGATGTTGTTTGTTTACAAGAGACACATATTGCATTAAGAGATCAAAAATATTTGACTAATTCCCGATTGGGAACATATTTTGCATCTTCTGCTCCAGACAAGAAGGCTGGAGTGGTTATTTACTTAAGAAAAGACTTTTCGGCAAGGTTGATTGAATCAGATAAGCAAGGGAGATATGTTAGTATTGAATTAATATTACAAGGAAAGAAAGTTCTTCTTATTGGATTATATGCTCCAAATCAATAACAGCAAAAAAATTTTAAATTCTTACACCAAAGGCTAATTGAACTGGATTACAAATCTGTTATTATGATGGGGGATTGGAATGGGGTCTTGGTGCCATCTGAAGACAAGAAGGGGTCTTCTAAAACCCTTTGTAACTCAAAATTGCCTAAAGCCTTTTTTGATTTGAAGGAAGATCTGGAATTAAGAGATGTATGGCGGGAAAGGAATATGAGAGACAGGGATTTTACTTTTTTTTCGGATAGACACAAATATTTTTCCAGGATTGACTTAATTTTGATTACTACTGACCTTTCCTCCTCGGTTAAGAATGTTAAGATTTTCCCTAGGACAATGTCTGACCATAGTCCTGTTTGGCTGGAGCTCTTTACTGAAGACACTAGTAGGAGATCCTGGAGGCTGAATGAGAACTTATTTACAAATGACTTGTTCTTGCAGAAATGTAGAGAACATATGAAAGAATTTTTTGTCACGAATATGCATAAAAGTACTTCGATGGAAATGGTTTGGGATGCTAGTAAGGCCTATATGAGAGGGGTTTTGATTTATATGAATAATGCTTATAGGCGTAAGCAAGTGCAAAAACGTTTAGATATCGAGGAAGAGATTAAAATTAAAGAGAAAAAGTTTATTTTGAATCCATTGGATAATAATTTAAAGATCTCGGGCTTCCGCTGGCGGCGCGGCGCCGAAGACAGCCTCCCCTGGCTGCCCGCGGCTCAGCTGTTTGTTTTTTCGCCCGAAACAGCGCCGATCAGCTGTTCGGGCGAAATTGAAGCCCCCTCTTCGGGAGAAGAGGAGGGGGTGAGGCCCCAGGTAGGGGTAGAGTTCTCCGAGGCCGCCTGAGCTTTGAGCTTGGGCGGCTGAAGGATCGAACTCCCCCGAAGCCTGGGTTGCTCCCAGCTGGCCGTCGTCTCTGCTCCGAACTTCCTGGAGCAGAGCCAGGCGTCTGCGAACCATCCCTGCCTGAAGAAAGGACTATGATTTAAAGGAGCAGGCAGAGCGGTACAAGAGGAAAAGGTGGAGAGATGAAGAGGATTATTTTATTTTACTCTCAAGCTTGATGGACTATGCTTAAAACTTAAAGTGAAAGTGCGTCACAATTGTAAGTAAAAGATGGCGGCTAAACCTCCCCCTAGAACTTTTCGGAGTGCTGGAAATTCTCCGGTGCAACAACAATCATTACTGCAGGCGTTGCATTCTCCTGATGTATTGACATCGAAGGATCTTGAAAAACATACCCAGTTAATTTTGGAGTCAATGGGTGTTAAATTTGCACAGATGGAGGAGAAATTGGAGAAATTGGAGCAGAGAATGGAAGAAAGGATGGAGCAGAAACTTAGAGAGATGAAGGTAGACATTTTGTCCTCAGTGCATAAAGTAGCTAAATGTGTGGAGGTGCTGGATGATCAAGTGGAAGACTTGACTCAAAAGAATGCTATATTAGAAGCAAAAGTATTGGAAATTGAAGATTTAAAAGACAAAATGGATAGCGAACAGAGTTTGGCTCAATTTTACCAGATGCAGTTTGCTGTTAGAATTAGAGGCCTAAAAGAGAATATTAAGGAAGATTTAAAGCAGCTGGTTTCTGAGGCTTTTGAGGGGGTATTGAACCATCCAGCATCTGAAATAAAACAAGGCATGGACAAAGTGTTTTGTGTGAATTCGTGGATTGCTAAGCAGAGAAAGTTGCCTAGAGATGTGGTGGTTTATTTTGTAAAAAGGGAAATTAGAGATGAAGTTATACAAGCTGCCTATGATACTAAAGTTGTGATTGCTGGTCAAGAAGTTTTGGTTCTAAAAGAAATTCCTCCAAAGATTTTAAAGAGAAGGAAGGACTTTATATTTCTTGTGCAAGAGCTCAAGCAAAGAGATATAAGGTTCAGATGGGAGATCCCAGCTGGGTTGAGCTTCATGTATGATGGCAAAAGGTACTGTTTGGGTACTGTGAAGCAAGCGCATGATTTTTACAACAATGTTTTAAAAGCAACCCCATCAACACTTCTGGAAGCTGCAGAGGGATCTGGAGAAGGAGAACATCAAGAGGATGAAGATGGACAGATAGACGAGAAGGGTACAGGAGGAGATCAAGCTGCAACTCTTTTGGATGATCCTAGAGAACAGAGGGTGACGCGTGCTGCCTTAAAACGCTCAAAAAAGATTAAAAAATAAGACCAGTAGAAATCTATGGAACTTCCACAATATACTTATAGTCAAGTGGTAGTTGTGTTTTTAAGAGTTTTGGGATGATATGTATGGTAACAGAATGTTCAATTTGGAATTAATGGACAATTTACTACAGAGGAAGAGGAAGAAAGTTTTGTGGGTTAATGCGGGTTAATTTGTGTAAGAACTATCTATTATAGCCTATTTTGGCTAGAGAGGTTAATAGGGATAGGTGCTTGTGATGTGTAAGTGAGAATATGTTTAGGTAATAGTGAATTGTGGAAGAACATAGATGGGAATGATGCTAGTTTTCTTTTATTTTAGTTCTTTATACATATTTAGTATTGTTAAGGATTGGTTTACTCTATATAAGCTAGAGAGTGATGGATTTTAGAGTTTATAATTGTTAGTATATGATTGTTTATGATTGCTTTTTAGATATATACCTTGTATTTTGCTCTGGGAAGTCGGGGGGGGGAGGGGGGGAGGAGGGGAAGTAGAGGGGTGGGAGGCAGGGGAGGGAGGAGGGAGAGGGGGAGGGGGGGAGATAGGGGGGAGGTAGGGAGGGGAGGAGGGAGGGGGAAGGGGGGTTTTTCAAAGGAAAATTGTATTTTAAAACTTTTCAATAAAAAAAAAATAATTTAAAGATCTCAATACATTTATTGAAAGAACAATTTAATATGCTATTGGCTGATCAAGTAGCAACTAATTTGCGTTATGCCAAACACAATACTTTCTGTAACGCCAACAAGCCTGGTAGATGGCTGGCTTATCAATTAAGGAAGAAACAGAAATTACGTACTATAGACAAAATAGAATATAAAGGAAAAGAAGTCTATCAACAAAATTTGATTAAGAGGAGTTTCCTAGATTTTTACTCGAAATTATATTCTAAAGAGAATATACAAGCTCTAGATATAGATAAGTATCTACAGGGAGCTCATTTCCCAAGACTTTCACAAGAACAACAACTTGAGATGAATTGCCCAATTACACCAGAAGAAATTTCTTTAGCTATTAAACAGTTGAAATTGGGCAAAACTCCAGGAACAGATGGATTAACAGCAATTTATTATAAAAAGTTGCTGCCTGAAATGATTGAACCCTTAAAGATTTTGTTTAATGAAATTCAGACTGGAGGCGCAGTTCCTCCATCATGGAGGACAGCTTTTGTATCGTTGATCCCAAAGGAGGATCAAGATCTTACCCAACCTAAAAATTATAGACCTATATCGCTCTTAAATACAGATTATAAGATCTTTGCTAAAGTATTGGCTAATAGATTAATGCAAGTTTTGAAACAAATGATTCATAGTAACCAATCGGGATTTATATCTGGGAGGTATATGAAAAATAATGTAAGACAAATTGTTAACTTGCTTGAATATTTGGATAAGAACAACCAAGTCTCCGCAGCACTGATATTTTTGGATGCAGAGAAAGCCTTTGACCAATTGAATTGGCAGTTTTTATTAAGAGTTGTTGAGGAGATGAATTTTGGAGAAGGTTTTCTACATGCTATTAAAGCTATATATCAACAACAAACTGCACAAATTATAGTTAATGGGGGACTAACAGAGACTTTTAGAATTGAAAAAGGTACAAGGCAGGGCTGCCCCCTATCACCATTATTGTTTGTTTTAACATTAGAGATTTTACTAATTAAAATTCGAGAGTCCTCTTTGATAAAGGGAATTAAAATAAAACAGAATGATTATAGACTGAGAGCTTTTGCTGATGACTTGGTTGTGACAGTATCCCAACCGCTACAGTCGGTTGTAGACTTGATGGAAATTATAACTCAGTATGGTAAGGTTTCTGGGTTTAAGGTGAACAGTAATAAAACTAAGATATTATCCAAGAATTTATCTATGAGTGAAAGGGATATGTTATCTAACTTAACAGGTTTTGAAATAGTGAAGAAGGTTAAATATCTAGGAGTGCATATTACAGCCTCAAATGTAAAATTGTATAAGAATAATTATGAAACACTATGGTTGAAGGTACAAAGGGACTTAAATAATTGGAAAAAATTACAATTATCACTACTGGGAAGAATTGCAGTTGTTAAAATGAATGTTCTACCAAAGTTCCTCTTTCTGTTTCAGATGATACCTATACTGAAAAAGGATGCCAACCTTGATCAATGGCAGAAGGGTATTAACAAATTTATCTGGGCGGGGGAAAAACCAAGAGTTAAATTCAAGATTTTACAGGATGCCAGGGAAAGAGGGGGACTCAAGGCGCCGAATTTGAAATTGTACTATGATGCGGCTGCTTTGACCTGGGTTAGTGATTGGCTTAATTTAACTAACAACAGAATACTTCATCTTGAGGGATGGGATTTGGTATATGGATGGCATGCATACTTGCTTTATGATAAGAAGGTAGACAGGGCTTTTAAATCCCATATTCTTAGAAGTGCTTTACTGTGTGTCTGGAAAAAGTACTATAATAAGTTAAATTATAAAATACCGATTTGGGGAATTCCTGGACACGCGATAGAGGGTGTATCTATGGGAGTGAGTATGGATATGGTTTCTTATAAGGAACTACTCAAATTGCAAGGGAATGATTGGCAACTTAAATCAGCAGAGGAGTTAAGACAAGAAAACATAAATTACTCTTGGTTTCAATATACCCAATTGAAAGCTAGGTGGAAGTCAGATCAAAAGGTTGGTATCACAATTACAGATCAAAATTTAGTAAAGCAAATTAGAGATTCAAAATGTGCACATATAAAGAGGATATATAATGCTTTAATTGAATTGGATTCGGAAACGGAATTGGTTAAAGATTGCATGGTAAAGTGGACACAAAATATTCAGGAACCAATGTCGTTGGACACCTGGGAGATAATTTGGGTTAGAAATGTTAAATTTACCCAGGCTCAAAATTTAAGAGAAATTTTTTACAAAATGTTTTATAGATGGCATCTGGATCCCAAGAAGTTGTCCAACATGTGTCCTAATCTGCAGTCTAAGTGTTGGAGGTGTGGTAGCTTAGAAGCTACCTATTTCCACATGTGGTGGACTTGTAGAAACATAAAAGCCTTCTGGATTAAAATTTGGTGGAACATTCAAAAGATTTTTAAGAGGAAGATAAAGTTTTCCCCGCAATTGTTCTTACTGGGTATTGTTGTAAATTGTGATGTCAAAGAGACTAATCTGATGTTGAATATGATAACGGCAGCACGGTTACTGGTGGGACAATATTGGAAGAAGGACAATCTGCCCACGGTAGAAGAATGGGTGTTTAAAGTTTCTAATCTTGCAGAAATGTCCAAGATTTCTGCTTATTTAAAGGATCACTCACAGGAGAGATATATTTCAGTTTGGAGGAGATGGATAAATTATATTGAAAACAAATATGGGACCAAAAAGTTCCATTTAGCTTATGAGTAGAATTTAGTGGGATATTGTTATTGTTAGTAGTTATGCTAAGAGAGAGTTAAAGCACAGTACGAATTTGGTTGATTGTATATTGTGTAAATTTTTATTTAGAATATGATTGTTGTAACTATAATCCTGTATTTAGCTCTGGGAAGTGGGGGGGGGAAGTGGGGGGGTTGGGGTGGGAGGGATTTGGGGATATATTGTAAAATATTGTAAAACTCTTTAATAAAAAAAAGAGATTAAACAGGGTGCCCAAAAGCTTACAGCAGTAAGTTAAAATACATTAAAACAATAATAAAACCCAAACCCATCACCCATCAGGCCAGGCCGTCTTGTTCGAACAAGTAGGTCTTCAGATCGCGTCGGAAGGAGCGAAGATCAGGCGCCATCCGGAGCTCAAACGGCAAACGGTTCCACAAATCTGGTGCGCCGAGAGAAAAGGACCTCCCCCTGGGGGCCACCAGACGACATTCTCTGACTGGGGGCACCCTGAGGAGGCCCTCTCTGTGGGAGCGCACAGGGCGGAGGGAAGTTGATGCCGGCAGCAGGTGATCCCTAAGGTACTCCGGACCCATGCCATGTAGGGCTTTAAAGACCATTACCAGCACCTTGAATCTCACCCGGAAGACAACTGGGAGCCAATACAGCTCACGGAGCAGAGGTGTAACATGGGAGTATCGGGAGACTCCCAACACAACTCTCGCGGCTGCATTCTGCACCAGTTGGAGCCTCCGAGTGATCCTCAAGGGCAGCCCCATGTAGAGAGCGTTGCAGTAGTCTAAACGAGAGGTCACGAGCACATGAATGACCATATGCAAGGCATCCCGGTCTAGATAGGGCCGCAACTGGCGCACCAGGCGAACCTGGGCGAAGGCCCCCCTAGTCACAGTTACTATATGGTCTTCTAAAGAAAGCTGTGAATCTAGGAGGACTCCCAAGTTGTGAGCCCTATCTACAGGGGGTAATAACTCACCCCCCATAGAAAGAGATGGAATATTCTGAATATCCTGAGATGCCGGTACGCACAGCCACTCAGTCTTGTCAGAGTTGAGTCGAAGCCTGTTCCTCCCCATCCAGACCGAGACCACCTCCAGGCAATGGGACATCACATCGAAGGCATCACTGGGGTGGTTTGGGGTCGAAATAAAAAGCTGGGTATCATCAGCATACTGATGATACCCAACTCCAAAACCACAAATGATCTCACCCAGCGGTTTCATGTAGATGTTAAACAGGAGAGGCGAGAGGACCGACCCCTGAGGAACTCCAAAAGCGAGAGGCCTCGAGGTCGACCTCTGCCCCCCTGCCAACACCGACTGCGAACGTCCCAGGAGATAGGAGTAGAAACACTGAAGAACTGTGCCTCCCACTCCCAGTCCCCTGAGACGCCGCAGCAGGATACCATGGTCGATGGTATCGAAAGCCGCTGAGAGGTCTAAAAGGACTAGGACAGAGGAATATCCCCTGTCCCGAGCCCTCCAGAGATCATTCACCAGAGCGACCAATGCCGTCTCCGTGCTGTACCCGGGCCTGAAACCCGATTGGTACGGGTCTAGATAATCCGCTTCATCCAGAACCAGAGGGAGCTGATGCGCCACCACGCTCTCAACAACCTTCGCAAGAAAGCGAAGGTTGGAGACTGGACGAAAGTTATTTAACACAGCTGGGTCCAAGGCAGGCTTCTTGAGGAGAGGCCTCACCACCGCCTCCTTCAAGACGGCGGGGAAACTACCCTCACTCAAAGATGCAGATATGACCACCTGGAACCAGCCTCGTGTCCCCTCCCGAGCTGCTTAAACCAGCCAGGAAGGGCACGGGTCCAATAAACATGTGGTGGAGCTCAGCCTCCCCATAATCCTGTCCACTTCCTCTGGAGTCACAGGATCGAACTCCTCCCAGATAACATTGACAAGACCACCCGTGTCCTGATCATCAGACTCTGCCCAGTCGGAGTCCAAACCGGTCCGAATCTGAGCGATTTTGTCCGACAGATGTTGACTAAACTCCTCGACACGACCCTGCAAGGGTTCCTCCCTCACCTCCTGATTAAGGAGGGAGCGGGTTACCCTAAACAGGGCGGCCGAGCGCTTATCTGCGGACGTGATAAGGGTAGCGAAGTGATTAGACCTCGCCACCCTTATCGCCGCGAGATAAGACCTAATACAGGTTCTTAGTCGCAATCGGTCGGATTCAGATCGGCTGGATCTCCAACAGCTCTCTAGGCCCCGTCTCCGACGCTTCATCTCCCGGAGCTCCGCAGAAAACCATGGAGCCCGATGGGATCTGCACCGGGTCAGGGGTCGCAAGGGTACAACTCGGTCAAGTGCCTCCGTGGCTGCCCTTTCCCAGGCTTCCACTAAGGCATCCACCGAGCTGTGAGCAAAGGAGGCAGGTGGGGACCCCAGTGCTGCCTGGAACGTCTCAGGGTCCATTAAGCGCCTGGGGCGGAACCATCTAGTTGGTTCAACACGCCCACGGCGGGGAGTGGCAAAACGGAAGACCAGCCGCAGGAGATTATGATCGGTCCATGACAGGGGCATAACAATTGGGGAGCCCCCACCAAGATCATCTAACCACTGTCCAGATAGAAAAACCAAATCAAGGGTGTGGCCTTCCACATGAGTCGGTCCATGAATTACTTGCGTCAGGTCCATGGCCGTCATGGAAGCCATGAACTCCCGAGCTAACTCAGATGATCCTCCCAGGGATGGTAGATTGAAGTCACCCAAAACCATAAGTTTGGGGAACTCAATCACCAGCCCCGAGAGGATATCGAGAAGCTCAGGCAGGGCTGCTGCTGTGCAAGTAGGTGAAAGGTACACCAGCAGCAAGCCCAACTGCGCCCTAGGACCACATCTCAGGAGGAGACACTCACACCCGACTATCTGGAGAACGGTGGCCTCCTGCAGACACAATGTCTCCCTCATAACTACCGCCACTCCCCCACCCCTACCCTGAGCCTGAGACCGGTGTAGCACCCGGAAACCTGGTGGGCAAAGATCAACCAGAGGGATACCACCCTCTGGGCCCAACCAGGTCTCCGTGATGCAAGCCAGGTCTGCATGCTCACCCTCAACAAGATCCCAGATGAGAGGAGCCTTATTGACAACGGACCTGGCATTCAAGTACACCAGCCGGAGCTCAGGTGGCTGCACATCCTCGCTCCCGGGACCTCGGGGCGAAAGCAGAGGGTCGGAGTGCCTCACCGCTTGTAAATAGCGGAGATGCCCTCCTGGATGTCGATACGGCCCTCTGTTCGTACACCTGCTGCCATTCCCTAGCATCATGGGAATAGGTAATCCCACAACCCGCTCCAGAGCTCCGGAGACAGCCAACTCCAGCTCTCCCCCCACGCAATCGATCCCAGACCTGGCCTGAACAACAGTTGGTGGATTACCCCCCGTTTCCAACTAACCACGACCCACCCCCCTCCCTAACCCCACAAAAAATTTGACTAAAAAAGTAACCAGGGGCCTCTTATTAAATTTATGCCAGAGGCCCCTGTCCCTGCCCAGCCATCTCTCAGGGTCCCAACAATCAGGCCCTTCATCAAGAGGCAGAGTGGAAAATAAGGCGGGTCGCACCCAGGATGGGGGGGCACCCCTGAGGGCGAACAGAACCATGCTAGAGTAAGTAAGGCGAATAGTGATTGTTAAATAAATCCAGCAGAAAAGGCAGACCCAGATCGAAACGGGATGATCTTAAAATAGAAGGAGAGTGTCCAGTCTGCAAACCCAGCTCCACTGCCACTAGAGCTGGGTAACCCCGGAACAGATCAATCCCTGTCCTCTTACGACAGTCAGGACCGGGGAGCAGCCTGGAACATACAACCGGGAAAGGCGATACAGCCTAGAGCTCTCACCTCTAGGAAGGTAGCAGCTGGAAAATCTTAACCACTCTCCCACAGTGGTTTTACACCCGGGACCTTCCGAAACCATAGTGGAGAGGAAAGGGGGTTGTTAGGGCAAAAGAGGGCAAAAGAGTCAGCGAAATAAATTAGGGCTAAAAAGCCTATAGAGTCACAAAATTGTAAGAGAAGCTCCAGTTACAAAGTTCATTTTCGCGTCATGGGAAGGACCAGATGATAGTCAGGCCAATAGAGGAGGAAACCAGGACCCATAGTACTTCAACAGGGCCACAAAACATGGTCTAGTCGGTTACTGGCGGAGCAGAAACTAATTTGTGCCTGCCCAAACGTCCAAGGCATAAGCGTCCGCACTCCACCACCAGGCCATGGTCACCATACCGGAGTGGCCGCGGCACTCCAACTTCCCTCGCCACCAGCCGTCTCAGACGCCAACCAGAAACATCTCCACCACTCCAGCACTTCAACGCTGACGCTGCTCCAAGCCGCGATTCCATAGTACCGACCATCAATCGGCCAGCACGTGGCTCCTCCAAGCAGCTGGAAGGTTCTCCCGAGCGCCGCCAGGCTCCGCCGAATAGGGATGACCAGAGATCTTTTCAAGAATATTGGAGAGATGAAGGGAACCTTTCATGCAAAAATGGGCATGATAAAGGACCAAAATGGCAGGGACCTAACAGAGGCAGAAGAGATTAAGAAGAGATTGCAAAATTACACAAAAGAACTATACAAGAATGAGCTTAACGTCCCTGATAACCATGATGAGGTGGTCACTGACCTCGAGCCAGACATCCTAGAATGTGAAGTGAAGTGGGCCTTAGAAAAGCTGAGCAACAACAAAGCTAGTGGAGGTGACAGTATTCCAGCTGAGCTATTCAAAATCTTAAAAGATGATGCAGTAAAAGTGCTACACTCTATTTGCCAGCAAATATGGAAAACTCAACAGTGGCCACAGGATTGGAAAATATCAGTTTACATTCCAATTCCAAAGAAAGGCAGTGCCAAAGAATGTTCAAACTATCGCACCATTGCACTCATTTCACATGCTAGTAAAGTTATGCTTAAAATCCTACAGCTAGACTCCAGCAGTATATGGCTCGAGAACTACCAGAAGTACAGGCAGGATTTCGAAGAGGCAGAGGAACTAGAGGTCAAATTGCCAACATACGCTGGATCATGGAGAAAGCTAGAGAGTTCCAGAAAAACATCTACTTCTGCTCCATTGACTATGCTAAAGCCTTTGATTGTGTGGATCATAACAAACTGTGACAAGTTCTTAAAGAGATGGGCATACCAGACCATCTTATTTGTTTCTTGAGAAACCTCTATGTGGGCCAAGAAGCAACAGTGAGAACTGGACACGGAACCACTGATTGGTTCAAAATTGGGAAAGGATTCCGGCAAGGCTGTATACTGTCACCCTGCCTATTTAACTTATATGCAGAGCACATCATGAGAAAGGCAGGGCTAGATGAATCAAAAGTTGGAATTAATATTGCCAGAAGAAATATCAACAACCTAAGATATGCAGATGATACCACACTAATGGCAGAAAGTGAAGAAGAACTAAAGAGCCTCGTGTTGTGGGTGAAGAAGGAGAGTGCAAAACTTGGGTTGAAACTTAACATTAAGAAAACCAAGATCATGGCATCCGGCCCTCTCAATTCCTGGCAAATAGATAGGGAAGAAATGGGGGTAGTGACAGATTTTATTTTCCTGGGCTCCAAGATCACCGCAGGTGGGGACTGCAGCCAAGAAATTAAAAGACGCTTGCTCCTGGGGAGGAAATCCATGGCAAATCTAGACATCACACTAAAAAGTAGAGATATCAGCCTGTCAACAAAAGTGCGTATAGTCAAGGCTATCGTCTTCCCAGTTGCAATGTATGGCAGTGAAAGTTGGACCATAAAAATGGCTGAGCGTCAAAGAATCGAGGCCCTTGAACTATGGTGCTGGAGAAGACTCTTGCAAGTCCCTTGGACTGCAAGGCGATCAAACCGGTCAGTCCTAGAGGAGATCAACCCTGACTGCTCTTTAGAAGGCCAGATCCTGAAGCTAAAACTCAAATACTTTGGCCACCTAATGAGAAGGAAGGACTCACTGGAGAAGAGCCTAATGCTGGGAAAGATTGAGGGCAAGAGTAGAAGGGGACGACAGAGTATGAGGTGGCTGGATGGAGTCACTGAAGCAGTAGGCGTGAGCTTAAATGGACTCCAGAAGATGGTAGAGGACAGGAAGGCCTGGAGGAATGTTGTCCATGAAGTCGCGATAGGTCGGACACGACTTCACAGCTAACAACAACAACAATCTCTAACCTGCTTGATAGTCACCTTGGTCTCTTCTGTACTTTGGGGTACCTTTCCTGATTGGAGATAGACATTGTAGCTGAGCTTCTATTTTTGTAGTTTTGAATACACTTTAAGCATTGCAGAGAGAATCTATCCTTTTCATTCTCCTTTAACTTTTCACCAGTCCCCTCACTTTTTGGAAGTGTCTTCTTCTGAAGTCAAACATGACCATGTTGAATGTTTTTGACAGTTATTTGCATGTACTATATTTGAAGGTTCTATGATTACTGTGTTTCCCCAAAAGTAAGACCTACAGTACCCCCTAGCTTGATTTTGGGGGTGGGCCTAATATAGCCAAGGTGGGGGTGAGGGGTGGAGCTGCCCCATGCGTCCTGCACGCACTTACCATTGCAGCCAGGCCTCCCATGAATCAACACCTGCCTTGCCTTACCAGCCCACTTCTTCTGTGGCACCGGCCTGCATTTTGCCATCTGTAGCTCAGTTTTCGGCTGCAAAGGCCTTTCCAGAAGGCCTCTGATGGCAAAATGCAAGCCAGGGGGCATCAATCTGGAGCTCCATTCTCAGCTGCAGAGACATTTCCTTCAGCCGCAGAAGTGGGCCGGCTGGGCGGGGCTGTTGGTGCCACTGCCATGAAGTGAGACCATTAAAAAGACACTCCCCCAAAATAAGACCTGGTGCCTCTTTTGGAGGCAAAAATTAATAATAATAAAAAATAAGACTGTGAGGCACAAAGTTTAGTTAGTGCTTACCACATATGTCTCGCTTGTAGCTAAACCACAAATTGTGCCGGAAACGTGGATATTTAGCAAGACACCTGTGACTTTTGCTAACAACAAGGTTGCAAGATATTTAGCTAAATTCAGAATAGCAACAAGGGGGAGTTGGGGGCTGTAATTCAAGTAACCAATCAGAGCTCGTAAGTTACATTTCCGTGTTTTGCTACTTTTGAAGACTATATACTGTATGGCACAACTGAGACCACTCATTGCTGCTACTCTTTCTTTTTCAGATGGCTCTCTAACTTCATTTTCTGTCTGTACATAAGCTTTCCCAGCAGCTAATCTGGGCTCTGAGGGGCGGGCCTCTGCGGTGGTGGCTCCCCACAACTGCTTCCCCCTCCCTTCCTGCTGCACCGAACTCACCTTGAGAAAATCTGTCTCCTCTCTGCTGCAATTTCTGCCTTTGAGGGAGAGGAGAGTCAATGGAAGCTCCTGGATGCCGTAATATCTTGTGAGTTCAGGCACCCATCCTCTTTTGCAGAGAATGGCTACCTGAACTCTTGCAAGATCATGGACCCTAGAAACTTTCATTTTCAGCACAAACTCTGTGCCTGTCTACTGCTCCCCCCACAATTCCTTTCCACCACCACTGGAACACTTTGTATCTGAATGGAGATCTTGGGGAGATGGGGAACTCTGTGTGCAAATGCAATGCTTGAAAATGCAGTGATTTGCTGCATTTTCAACCACCCCATTTGCTCTCAGATGGAGCTCTCCATCTCCCCAAGGTCTCTGGATAAAAGGTGTTTGAGCACCTAGGGACACTTGGAAAAGCAGTGAATCACTGTATTTCCAAGGATCCCATAGGCATTCAAGCACCTTCCATCTGAACTGAGACCTTGGAGAGATGGGGAACTCCATCTGTGAGGAAATGCAATGCTTGGAAATGCAGTGAATCGCTGTGTTTTGAATAGCCCCATGGGCACTGAAACACTTTTTATCTGAACGGAGACCTGACAGAGATTGGAAGCTCTGTGTGACTGCCAATGGGGCACTTATGAAATGGAGCATTCCTTTCTGTTTCTGAAGCACCCCATTGGCAGTCACACGAAGTTTCCAATCTTTGTCAGACCTCCCTTTGGATAAAAAGTGTTTCAGCGGCAGCGGCTTGGGTTTCTCTGCTCTGTCTGAGTGGAAGAAAGCGGAGGCACAGAGCAGGATTGCTCTCAATAAGGCCAGCGCATGTGAGCGAGCAGCACACCCATGTTTTTGTCAAGCCCCGTGGGCCCGACATCACGAGGGGAGCCCGGGAGAGGGCATGTGAACCGCACGCCCGCATAGACTCACCTGGGAGCAGCACATTCAGCAGCCAGACAACCGGACGCCACGTGCAGCTCCTCAGGACCTGCAGCTTCTTCCCCCATGAACAGCTGTTCGGGGGCCTTCAGGCGTGCCTGTGTCAACGGGGCCGGTGGAAGGCCCCGCAGGCAATCCGGAAAACAGCCGCCAGAACATTTGTGTCCCTGCGGCTGCCTGCTTTTCGGCGGAGATGCCAGACAAGCTGCAGCTAGGGTTGGACAATGGGTTGCAGAGGGGACTGCGGCAGAGGGTCACCAGGATGGGTGGGGCCAGAGGGGCTGTGGCGGTGACACGCTGGGTGGTGGAGGGGAGCACAACAGCAGGGCTGGGAGACACGTTGGGAGGCTTGAGAGCACACACCTACCTGCTGCAGGGAGCAGTACGAGAGCTCAAGTGCCGGGCCGCGCGGGGAGACGGGAAATGGGTGGGATTTATCCCGAACCAGCCAGATGCTGGTTTGAATGAGGAAGGGTGGCGCTGGACACGCACTGTATTAAAGGGGCGTTGGGGCGGTTAGCTCCCAACGCTGACTTTGTAAGAGCTGGGCTTTTCATGAATAAAGAAATCCTAGTTGTCAACCGTACCTCGCTTCTTCGTGTGATTGCTTCATCAGGGGATGGCTTTGATAGTAAGTCAGCATTTCTCCATCTTTTTCTCCCTTGCTGCTGTGTTCTGCCTCGGACTCCAAACTGACTGACATGGCAGAGGGAACCCAGGGGGCTGTACCTTCGGCTGAGGGAGGAGAACCGGCCGGGGCCACAGCACCCCTTGACATGGGGGAGTTAGTGGAAGCTCTACCTGCTGTACGGCCCAAGGTCCTGGACCCCTGCCCTGTGGCTGCTGGCAGTGGGCCCCAGGGGACGGGAGCGCCAGCAGGTGCTGGGGAATGGTGGTTGAGTCCTGTTTTAGGACAGACGGATACCGGCCATGAACAGCCTGCTAGACAAAGAGGGTCGTTGTTGGAGTGGAGAGAGCGACGCGTTACAGACGAGGAGGGCGAAGAGTGGAGCTATTCAACAGCCCTGGGGTGCTACACCATGGAAATTCTGAGGGACAGGTTTGGAGAACCTCGGCCATGGACCCCTGTTGGCCCTGAACTAGACACCGGGCGCTGGTCAAAGGACAGGGCCTGCCCTGTGCGGCAGAGTCACTCTCGCTTCTGTTTGGCCAGCCCCCAGTTTCGGGGCCCGCAAACTGTTGGCACACCGCAAGGGACCACACCCTTATTGCAAGCCCCAGTGGCTGCTCCAGGCCAGGGGCCCATAGAGACGGGCCCGCCGAGGGGTGGCACGCCGTGCAGAGGACCACCAGCAGGCATGCTGGGATGGCAACAATCGGGGCCTGCAGCGCAAGGTCCAGGAGCCCAAGTGGGGCCCTGGGGAGCGGCCGCAGCATGGGGCCCACCGCCCTTGCCGATGACTTTTGATGGCCACTCTGACCGTTTGGCCCTTTTCCTCAGTCATGTGATACACCATCTGGATAGATACGGTCCAGTGTATGCCTCCCAGTGGGCGATGGTGATGGCAGTCACAACAGCGCTTCAAGGGGAGGCTGCAGCTTGGGTTGCTAATCTATATAGCGACCGTGCCAAAGAGCTGGGGGATGTTGGGCTGTTCCTTGAGGCGTTACACGTATGCTTTGAGGATGTCACCCATGTGCAACGAGCCGAAGCTGAAATTGTTGGGCTTCGACATAAGGGTCGCCCAGCAACAGAGTATGTTTGGGAGTTCAGGGAGGTGGCGGGGAAACTGAGTTTGTAGCCGGAGCGGATGTTAATCCACCACTTTCGGACTGGGTTGGATGAGACGCTCCAGAGGGCCTGTATCGTCCGCGGAATCCCTCCCAGACTTCAGGATTGGCTTCGAGTCTCGGTTGAGTTGGACGTTGGTCTGCAGGGCTGCAAATGGCGTGCAGGGATTTCAGTTGACCCTCGACAAGGACCCCAGAAAGCCCCACAGGGGGAGGGGCAAAAGCCAGTGACACCAGTGCTAAAACCCTCGGCACCATCGCTCTGGCCCATCCTCCGTTGTTTCTGGCGTGATCAACCAGGGCACCGTGTTGCTGAATGCCCAATGCCGGTGCCACGGGCAGCGACAGGTACAACCCCAGCACGGGGTGTAACCCCCGGGCGTTCCGTGGAGTGCTCACGTGCCGCACGTCAAACTCCGGGTGCAACACCTAGCAGAAAACCCCAGACCAAGTCTAAGAGGCCACTGGAAGTGGATCTAGATGTCTACGGGGGCACTGATGAACAGGAGGAAGACCCAATGGTGAGCGCACCAGTTTGCCCCTTCATGATCCCGGTGACATTGGTGAGCCCCAGCACTGGTGAAAAACTGGAGTTTAAAGCCCTGATTGATTCAGGTAGCACTCGTTGGTTAATCAATCAGAGGGTGGTGACCAAGGTTGGCATTGGGGTGGTGCGTTTGGGGAACCCTATATGCTTCCAGCAGGTGGACGGGTCCCTCTTCGGGGGTGCGCCCATCACGCAAGTAACACAACCCGTACGGCTGGAAATAGGGGAGCACTGGGAAACGTTACGGTTTATTGTGGTGCCTGCCATGACCGAGGAGGTGATCCTGGGACTCACATGGCTGGATAAATGGGGCCCAACCATTTGGTGGGAGGAAGGTTGTCATCACCTTCGCCTCGGGGTGGGACCCCAACCCCCGAACCCCGAACACGAAAGGAAAGAAGAAAAACCGGATAAGGTGGAGGAGGCTTGTGGGGCAGGGACAGAGGTTCAGGTTCCACTGGAGTATTCTGACCTACTGGAGGTCTTCAACGAACAAGAATGTGATCTCCTACCACCCCATCACCCCATGGATTGTGCGATTGAGCTGGAGCCAGGAGCTAAACTGCCCAAGCCAAGGATGTATGCCATGGCGCCACGGGAGATGCAGGAGCTGCGGCGTTACATTGACAAAAACTTGGCAAGGGGGTTTATCCAGCCCACCCATTCAAGGATGGCAGTGCCCATGCTCTTCAGAGAGAAGAAGGACGGCGGTCTGCGACTGTGCGTGGATTATCGTGGGGTTAATGCAGTGTGTGTTGAACACTTATACCCCCTACCCTTAATGAAAGATATGCTGACCCATCTGGCCAGCGGAAGAGTGTTCACCAGGTTGGATTTGCGGGAGGCTTACTACCGGGTGCGAATCAAGAAGAGCGATGAGTGGAAAACAGCATTCAATTGTCCACTTGGAAGCTACCAGTTTCGTGTGATGCCATTTGGGCTCCAAGGGGCTCCTGTGGTGTTCATGCAGTTAATAAATCAAGTACTGCATGAACATCTTTACAGGGGGGTCCTCGTTTATCTCGACAACATATTAATCTATTCGGAGACCATGGAGGAGCACATCGCTTTGGTGCGGCGGGTATTACAGAAACTCCTGGTGGCCCGATTATATGTGAAGCTCACAAAATGTGAGTTTCATACTACCCGTTTGGATTATGTAGGTTGTAGAATATTGGCAGCCGGGATTGAGATGGACCCCAGGAAAGTGGAGGCGGTACAACAGTGGCGGGCACCAAGGACTCGGCGTCAATTGCAGAGTTTTTTGGGGGTTGCCAACTTTTACTGGCAGTTCATTCCATCATTTGCCACGATTGCATTGCCTCTAACAGACCTGCTGCAAACCAAGCGGCTGTCGGTAAAGCTGCGTCCGGGGTTAAGGGTGCCGTGGTCCGCTGAATGCCAGCAGGCATTCGAATTGCTCAAAAGGATGTTTGCCAGAGAACCTGTGTTGTTACATCCCGACCCTGATGCACCGTTTATCGTCCAAGTGGATGCCAGTGACGTGGCGGTAAGGGCCGTGTTGTTGCAACGAAACGGCAATGGAGTGCTTCAGCCCTGTGCGTATGCTTCAAGGAAGCTAACGGCTACCGAACGGGCCTGGGCCATCTGGGAAAAGGAGGCCTTTGCTGTTCGGTGGGCATTGGAAATGTGGCGCCACCATCTGGAGGGGGCGGAAAACCCGTTCGAGGTGTGGACAGACCACAAGAATCTAGAGGCCTTGCAGTCACCAAGGAAGTTGGCCCCAAAGCACGTCAGATGGGCCTTGTACTTCACACATTTCAGGTTCACCTTGAAATACGTTCCAGGGGGAAAGAACCTCCTGGCGGATGCACTCTCACGTCTCCCACAATATGATAGCCGATGGGAAGAGGTGGTGCAGGCTATTATTCCCCCCGGTGGATCGGAGACGATACAGGCTGCAGGGTCTGAAGACATCAATGACCTGTCACACCAGCTACGAAAAACACTTAAGGAGGACGTTTGGTTACAACAACATCCACACCTTCTGACCCTAAGAGAGGGGTTGGCCTGGTACAGAGACAGGATGTATATACCACAGCCCCTTAGAGCAGTCGTCCTATACAGATGCCATGATGCCAAGCAAGCCAGCCACTTTGGTTTCTTAAAAACACTGCATCTGGCACAACATCAATTTTGGTGGCCAGGCATGAAATGGGATATCGAGGAATATGTAAGGAACTGCCATACGTGTGCTACTGCTAAACACCGACCTGGAAAGCCATTGGGACTCTTGCAAACAGTGGCAGAACCCTGTTGGCCATGGCAAGACATAGCCATGGACTTCATTGTGGGGTTACCGGAGAGCCGGGGGTACTCCGTTATATGGACAGTTGTAGACCTGTTCTCCAAACAGGCCCACTTCGTGCCGTGTAAAGGGCGTTTAGCATGGATGTTTGTAACGCACATTTACCGCCTACGTGGTGTGCCCAGGCATATCATTTCAGACCGAGGGGTACAATTTACGGCTAAATTTTGGTGAGAGTTTATCTGGTTCATTGGGTCATCTCAGGGGTTAAGCTCCGGGTACCATCCCTGCACCAACGGAGCAGCCGAACGGGCCAACGCCCCAGTGGAGTGGTATCTGCGTAGCTATGTATCCCACCAACAAATGGACTGGGTGGACCTGCTACCCTTCACGGAAGTAGCTCATAATAATGCGGTGCACAGCAGCACAGGCTACCCTCCATACACGGTGGTATTGGGTTACAACTTCCTTCCTATCCCAGAGTATGGTCAGGGGACAGCTTCCCCCTGCCAACCTAGAGAATGGATGGTGCAGATGGAGGGGGTGTGGGAAGCAACCAGGGAGGCACTAAAGAAAGCAGCTAGTGCAAACAAAGAGCAGGCGGACAGGAAACGTCAACCCTTTCACACCACTGGGGTTGGGGACTGGCTGTATCTCTCTACGAAATATCTGCGCCTACAAACACCAAGCAAGAAGCTAGACCCTAAGTTTATAGGGCCGTTCCAAGTCATCCAGGTTATCAACGCGGTGATGGTTCGGCTTAGGCTGCCCAAGTTCCTCGGCAAAATCCACCCGGTATTCCATAGTAGCCTATTGAAACCGGCTTCTCCTTCCTCAGGGGTGGGGAAGGGGTCCCCTGGTCCTGTACACAATGGGCACTATGAACTACAGGACGTCATTGACTCCAGGGTACGAAGGGGAAAGGTGCAATACCTACTGTTGTGGAAAGGCTATCCGGCATCTGAGGCATCATGGGTAGCGGAGGGGGACATCCAAGCACCGCGGTTGATTAGGGCTTTTCACCTCAGGTATCCGGGGAAACCCGGGGGGGAGCGTGGGGAGCCTAGTGCTCATGCTGGTATGTGTGTAACATCTCCCTCTTACCTTCCAGGTGGAGCCCTGGTAGGGGGAGCCGCCTGTCAAGCCTCGTGGGCCCGACATCACGAGGGGAGCCTGGGGGAGGGCATGTGAACCGCACGCCCGCATAGGCTCACCTGGGAGCGGCACACTCAGCAGCCAGACAACTGGACCCCATGTGCAGCTCTGCAGGACCTGCAGCTTCTTCCCTGACAAACAGCTGTTCGGGGGCCTTCAGGTGCGCCTGCGTTGATGGGGCCGGTGGAAGGCCCCGCAGGCAATCCAGAAGACAGCCGCCAGAACATTTGTGTCCCTGCGGCTGCCTGTTTTTCGGCGGAGACGCCAGATGAGCTGCAGCTAGGGTCGGACAATGGGTTGCAGAGGGGACTGCGGCAGAGGGTCACCAGGATGGGTAGGACCACAAGGGCTGTGGCGGTGACACGCTGGGTGGTGGAGGGGAGCACAACAGCAGGGCTGGGAGGCACGTCGGGAGGCTTGAGAGCACACACCTACCTGCTGCAGGGAGCAGTACGAGAACTCAAGTGCCGGGCCGTGCGGGGAGACAGGAAATGGGTGGGATTTATCCCGAACCAGCCGGATGCTGGTTTGAATGAGGAAGGGTGGGGCTGGACACGCACTGTATTAAAGGGGCGTTGGGGCGGTTAGCTCCCAACGCTGACTTTGTAAGAACTGGGCTTTTCATGAATAAAGAAATCCTAGTTGTCAACCGTACCTCACTTCTTCATGTGATTGCTTCATCAGGGGATGGCTTTGATAGTCTTATTGAGAGCAATCCTGCTCTGCACCTCCAGTTTCTTCCTTTCAGATGGAGCAGAGAAACTCAAGCCAGTGCCACCGCTTGAGTTGGGAGGATGACAAGGAGAAGAGTGGTCAGGATTTGTGCTACCGGCTGGTCAGGCAAGGAGTAGGGCGGGCTGGGTGGCTGAATGGCTGGGTGGAGAGGGGAGATCATGGCCACTCAGGTGGCTGCCACCACAACTGCCACCACTGCCACCAGCAGCTTGGATGCAGGTGCAAGGGGACTCACCCCATGATGCCTCCTCACTCACTTGAAGGCTTCATTCCTGCCCTCAAACTAAGCCCAGTGCACACGAGTGAGCAGTGCACCCGGGCCACTGATGACATTGGTTCCTGCGCCTGGCCAACTCCGATTTGAGGTTCAAGATTTGAGGTTCGAGATTCACTCCCACAAATTCTCAAGTTATGAATGGAATGGGCAGGCTCCATTCCATTCATAACTCGAGGACTACCTGTACTATATTGGTTAGTACCAGAGGCTGTTGGGAACACCTGCTCACTGTGAATTCAGGAGGGCTGAGACAAAGCCCAGTGGACCAAGGTAGCAGCCCACATGCCTAACGGTGCGCAAATTATATAACTGAAAATCTAAGAGCAGTAGTTCATTCTTGGTAAGTACTTCTGTGATAGCAATTTTATTTTAGAATGTCTGGCTTAGTTCAATGCAATACTTGTTTTGCAGCTGTCTTTTGTGGTACTTTTTAAAAATTTGGATAGTGTTCTATTTTTAAGCAAATTGCTAGTCTACATGGACAGATTGCTTATCTAGAATCTCTAGTCTGTACTCTCCAGGCAGAAATTAGGAGTCCAGCTCAGCCGTCCTGTTCTATTGAGCTGCCCTGCTGTCAGCCCCCTCTGCCCCAAAGATCCTGCAGCAGACAGGCACTATGGACAACTGTGCGATCTGGGAGAGTGAGAGCTGTGAACCATAAACCTAAAGCTTTTGCTGTGTCCCTGCATAACAGATACAGTGCCCTTGCTGACCTTAATAGGGATACTAAGGTGGCAGGTCAAGCTGGTTGTGATGATGATAACTCAAAGGAGCAGGAGATCATGGTCTGGAACGAAGAAGTAGTTTTGGATAAGGGAAGGTGTGAATCAGGTATTACACATCAGTCATGTGAGAAGAGCAAGGCATCTAAAAAGAAAAGCCACCTTCTGGTTGGTGATTCAATCATGAGAAATGTCAATTTAGGAAAAGATGTGGAGTTTTTGAAAGAGGTGAGGTGTCTGTCTGGTGCTACTGCCAGCAGAGAAAAGAGGTGTATTGTTAAGATAGTCAAGAATGCTAGTAAGGAATAGAATAGAATAGAATAGAATAGAATAGAATAGAATAGAATAGAATAGAATAGAATAGAATAGAATAGAATAGAATAGAATAGAATAGAATAGAATAGAATAGAATAGAATAGAATAGAATAGAATAGAATAGAATAGAATAGACTTTGGAGGTCTTCTAGTCCAGCCCCCTGCTCAAGGAGGAGAACCTATTTCAGACAAGTGACTGTCTAGTCTCTTCTTAAAAATCTCCAGTGATGGAGCAACCACGATTTCTGAAGGCATGCTGTTCCACTAGTTAATTGTCCTCACTGTCCTTAATTCCAAGTTGCTTCTCTCTTTGGTCAATTTCCAATGAGTGGTTCTTGTCTTGCCCTCTGGTGCTTTGGAGAATAATTTTACCTCCTCTTCTTTGTGGCAGCCCCTCAAATACTGGAATACTGCTATCATGTCTCCTCTATTTCTTCTTTTCTTTAGACTAGCCAAACCCAAGTCCTGCAGCCGTTCTTCGTATGTTTTAATCTCCAGGCCTTGGATCATCTTAGTTGCTCTTCTCTGAATTTTTTTCCCAAAGTCCGAACATCTTTTTTGTAGTGTGGTGACCAAAATTGGTCGTAGTATTCCAGGTGTGGTCATACTAGGGTTTTTATAAAGTGGTACTAGTACTTTGTGTGATCTTGATTCTATGCCTCTGTTTATACAACCCAGGATTGTATTAGTTTTTTTTGGCTGCTGCTACACACTGCTGGCTCATAGTTAAGTGATTGTCCACTAGGACTCCAAGGTCCCTCTCACAGTTACTCTTTTTGAGCCAGGTCTCGCCTAATCTGTCCTTATATCTTTTATTTTTCCTGCCTAAATGTAAAACTTTGCTTTTCTCCACATTAAAACTCATTTTGTTGGATAGGGCCCATTGTTCAAGTTTGTCAAGATCTTTTTGGATCCTGAGCTTGTCTTCTGGGGTGTTGGCTATTCCTGCCACCTTAGTGTCATCTGCAAATTTGATGAGTTCCACTTCTATTCCCTCATCTAAGTCATTTATGAAGATATTGAAGAGTACTGGGCCTAAGACAGAGACTTGTGGTACCCCACTGCTTACTTCTCTCCATGTGGATGTAGCACCATTGTGGACTACTCATTGAGTATGGTTTATTAGCCAGCTACAAATCCATCTGGTGGTGATGTTGTCTATTCCACCTTTTTCTAGCTTACCAAGGAGTAGGTTGTGGTCTACTTTATCAAATGCCTTACTGAAATCTAAGTATACTACATCAACAGCGTTTCGCTGGTCTACTATTTTAGTCACTTTATCAAAGAATGAAATAAGATTGGTTTGGCATGATCTGTTTTTAACAAACCCATGCTGGACTATGATGTTGATGTTGGTTGTTGTACATCTTGCCACTAATGATCTGTCCCAAAAAGATGTATTTTCTGTGCAGAATGATTTCCAGAGCTTTGGGCAGGAAATTAGTAGTATAGGCTGTAAGCATACTTTTTCAGAGGTATTACCTGTATATAAGGAGCAAAAAAGGAAATGGTATAGTGGAGTTCAATGTGTGGCTAAAGGAATGGTGTAAAGTGGGAGGTTTTGTTTATATTAATCATGATGTCTGCAGCTGGTCTGATGAAAAGCTGTACAAAAGAGATGGTTTGCATTCATCAAAGAAAGGGACTGAGTTACTTAGTACTAAATTCAGGGGTTTTCTGGAGAAACATTTAAACTAAACAATGGGGACAAAGAGTTAATTGATACAGAACATTTCTGTCCCCAGCAATCCAGAACTAATAGGGTTATCAGTATTGCTAACATACATGTCATGGCCCCATCGGAGCTCAGGTCTGAAGAGGAGGAGGAGATGGAGATGGGGCCAATGGAGGGGGATGACGCAGTCCCTATGGCCCATGAGGAACAACCTGGGAATGAGGACGAGGCAGTTCTGGGTCCCTCAGGCCTTGGAAGAGTAAGCAGGGAGGAAGAGAGGGTGCAGGCTGACCAAGGAAGGGGGGGAAGATGGAAAGGGCAGGCAGCGGACCAGAGGAGCGACAGAGCTCCAGAGATGAGCAAATGCCTCCCCCACCTGATCCTTGAGCACAGAGAATGTAGAAGAGGTAGAGTCAGCACAGGGCAACCTGACTACTTTGGAGGAGGGCACCCCGCCACTCCTCACAAGGAACACCTGAAGAGTAGCATTTAAGGAGATGCCGTGAGGAGGGGCTTTTGTCAGGAACAAGTGTTGTATTTTGCAGCAACACTCTCCATAACTCCTAGAAGATCTTTGCTCTAGAATCCTTGCTGCTGTGGACTCGTGTTTGATTCTTTGCCTTGTAAGGACCTGCCTCCATTGACCCTACCAAGAATGCAGAACTCTCGAAACCCCACCCCAATTGTCCATCCGTTTGGTTCAAACAGGCCAATCCACAGGTGACACCGTACTGTGGGAAATGAACCGATAAGAAGTCTCTCTCAGGGTTGTTAGGTCTTCGCTGTTTCCTCCCTGTGCACTGAGATAAGGCAGATGGCCCTAGGCATTTCATTCACACCCCAAGGAGAATACATCAAAGCAGATGGAGGAAGCATTCTATGTGCAGTGTATAACCACCCCTATCTTCCCCCCTCCCCCCCTAGGAGAATGGTAGAACCCAAACAGCTAAACAGAAAAATATAGAGAATTAAAAATCTAAGGTTCTGACAGCGATGAGGTTCTGTTCTGGGTTTTTGCTGCATTCCTGGTGGACTCTCCATGCCGCAAAGTTCCAAGTAATCTGTCATGAACTTTGTCAAGGTTGACATCCTACCTTGCTCCCGGAGGGTTGCTGCTCGCTTGGACTTCAATTGCTGGGAAGTTGCACTGTGTGTGTGTGTGTGTGCATGTGTTTGAGCCTTGCTCTTGGAATGTAGGTTTAAATTGTGTGCAGATAGTTTGGGAACAGACTGGGAATTACTGTATTGTGGGGATTCTGGGGCATCATGGTGGAATAAACACTGACAAGCCTCCGCCTAGCATGTGTTGCTTGCACGCCAACCCTGGGTCATAACAATAGATGTTTGTATGGTTAAGAATACCAACCTTGCTGTCAAGGAAAAATCAAACTTCTGATAGTGTGCACCATACCATGTGCACTAATCAAACAGGTGGTAAGGAAGAAAGGGAACTCAGACACAAAGCAGGTTATGTAGAAAGTAAACACAGGGTCAGTCAAAAAGGACTCAAATGTCTATACACCAATGCACAAAGTATGAGTAATAAACAAGGTGAACTAGAAATTCAAGTAAATGAGGGTCGATATTATATTGTTGCCATTGCGGAAACCTGGTGGGATGAAACCAATGAATGGAACATACAGCTAGAGGGATTTAAATTATATAAAAATAATAATAAAAGAGGAGGTGGAGTTGCACTAAATGTAAGAAATAACATCTCTGGGGAAACTTCCGGGTAGCAAGACTCCGTCGATGGTGGTCATTCCGACCGTCAGCCCCATTGATTCCGTTTAAATCGCGAAAACAGCGACAATCAGCTGTTTTGCGGTTTGGGAACCCCCCCTCAGGAGAAGAGGGGAGAGTGAGCATTCAGGTAGAGGTAGAGCTCCCCTAGACCCCCAGAATGATTAATCTAGGGGCCGAAGGGTGAGAGCTCCCTCGGAGCCTGAATTTAACTCTGGACTCGGGGGCTCCTCTGTTTTAAGGCTTTAGAACAGAGCAGGACACTGCAACCATCTCTGCATTCAATACTGAACTTTGGATTACTCGGACGCAGGCAGAGCTGAGCAGAATTTTGAAATAGCAAGTACATGATCTTTAACTCCGGGTGCTACTTTTTTTCTTCTCCAAACTTTAATTTAAAAGAAAGGGAGGAAGATGGTGCTGGAATGAATTTTTAGAAGAAAGTGGGTTTCTAAAAGCTCTAAAAGACTCCTTTTAAAACATTTGAAGCTGGTATAAAAGAGATTTAAAAGATTTGGAGATTTTAAAGGGAAGTAACAAATTTACAACTTGGGTTTCTAAGCTAAATCGTGACTTTCTTATAAGGTTTGGGTGGAAAAGTGAAAGTGAGAAATGAAAGTTAATGGGTGTTAAAATGGCCTAGAGCTCCCGTTTCCAGAAGCGCGGGGGCATCACCAGTTCAACAACAATTTGCATTTCAGACTTTGATGCCATCCCCTGCAGCACCCCCACCAACACTAACATTAAAAGATTTACAAGAGGCCTTAAAACTTCAATCTGAGCAAATGGCGGAGCTCATTAATGAGAAAAATAAGGAAATAAGAGAGGATATTTTACTGGCATTTCAGGGGTTGGAAGTTTGTATTGAGCGTTTGGATGAACGCGTGGAGGAAGTTAACAAAAGTAACTTGATACTGGAAGCTAAAATGTGCAAAACTGAGAATAAAATGGATAAGTTTGATGATGAGATGGTAATGATACAATATAGAGACATGGAGTTTGCCTTGAGGATAAGAGGTCTGAAAGAAAACCCACAAGAAAACCTGGAAGAGATATTAGCAAAGGCTGTGGCGCCTATATTGGGATGGCGAGTTGAAGATTTTATAATGGAAATAGATAAAATATTTCGTGTCAACTCCTGGATTGCTAGGCAAAGAAATTTACTAAGAGATGTGGTTGCTTATTTTACAAAGAGAACGATCAGAAATGCGATTATTCAAGCTTTTCATCATAACAGATTTAAAGTGGCTGATCAAGAGGTCTTAATTTTGAAAGAAATTCCACCAAGAATTTTAAGAAAAAGGAAAGAGTTTGTTTTCTTGGCAGATGAATTAAAAAAACGACAGCTCCAGTTCAGATGGGAGATACCAACTGGGATAGTGGTGAATTATGCAGGTACAAGATATCGTCTTAATACAGTTCTGAAGGCACGAGATTTTTATTGTAATATACTGAAAGCAGGTTCATTGCCACCCCCAGAATTTAAAAGGGGAAAGGAAGAAGGAGCACGACAGACACAAATGGAAGGCATACAGCAAGGTGAAGAAATCACCTCGCTGATTGTAAAAGAAGTACAGCAAACTCTGGAAACTGCAAAACCCCTGGCACCATTAGAAGAACTAAAGAGTCAAAGAATGACATGGGCTGCAACCAGACGAAATGAACAACAACAAGAACAACAGAAACAGTATCCTATAATCACAGTTCAAGAATCCATTAACAATGAAGCAGTGGGAGGAGCGAGACCAAAGAGGCAGGTGCTTATGGATCTGCAAGATACGCTACGAAAGCTTCAAGTCACAAAAGTTGGCGACAAAGTTTCTTTTCTTTTTTTTATTGAAAAGTTTTACAATACATTTTTGAATACAGAAAGCCCCCTCCTCTCCCTCCCCTCTCCCCAACACCCCCAACACTCCCCTCCCCTCCCCTCCCCCCTCCCCGACTTCCCAGAGCTGAATACAGGGTATAATAATACAAACAAGCATAATCTAAAATAAGCTAACAACAATAATAAAACATTAAATTCTATCACACATTAACTCTCCACAGTCAAAATATTAATAAAATAACTACTAACTACTTATACGTCATAAAAATCCGCTACTTATTCAAATACTAAATGAAACTTTTTAGTCCCATATTTATTCTGAATATATTCAATCCATCTTCTCCATTCCACAATGTATCTCTGTTGGGATTGATCTTTCAAATATGCTGAAATCTTTGCCATTTCCGCCAAGTTAGAAACTTTCAAAGTCCACTCTTCTATAGTTGGCAGTTCTTCCTTCTTCCAATATTGTGCTACTAAAAGTCTCGCTGCCGTAATTAAATTCAACATCAACTTTGTATCTATAACAGTAGTATCTGTAATAATACCCAATAAAAACAATTGCGGAGAAAACTTTATCCTTTTCTTAAATATCTTTTGCATATTCCACCAAATTTTAATCCAAAAAGCTTTAACCTTTTTACAAGTCCACCATATATGAAAATATGTTGCATCCTCACAGCCACACCTCCAACATTTGGGCTGGCAGTTCGGATACATACTTGCTAATTTTTTAGGGTCTAGATGCCACCTATAAAACATTTTATAAAAATTCTCTCTTAAGTTTTGGGCCTGTGTAAATTTCACATTTCTAACCCAGATCTTTTCCCAAGTATCCATTGTTATAACTTCTTGAAAATTCTGGGCCCACTTTATCATGCAATCTTTAACAAGTTCCGTTTCTGAGTCAATTTCTATCAATGCATTATATATCCTTTTAATATGTGCTTGACCTTGATCTCTAATTTGTTTTACCAAATTTTCATCAGTCATTGAAAAGCCAGCTTTCTGGTCCTCTTTCCATCTTGCCTGTAATTGCCCATACTGAAACCAGGACATATCTTTTCTTCTTTTAAGATATTATATGGCTTAATTTGCCATACATTCCTTTCTAAACTTAAAATTTCCTTATATGTAGTCTCATCATGTTTTAATCCCACATTTATATTTTCTATTGCATGTTTAGGTATTGCCCAAATTGGTATCTTATAATTTAACTTATATCTATACTTTTTCCAAACTCGCAACAGAGCAAACCTTAAAATATGTATCTTAAACACATTATCCACCTTCTTATCATACAATAAATATGCATGCCAACCAAATAACAAATCATGACCCTCAAGATTTAATAATCTCCCTTGTGTTAGATTAAACCAGTCACTTATCGATGACAAAGCCGCAGCCTCATAATATAATTTAAAATTAGGCATTTTGAGACCGCCTCTTTCACGCGTATCTTGCATTATCTTAAATTTAACTCGTGGCTTTTTCCCTGCCCAAACAAATTTATTAATTCCTTTTTGCCATTCCTCCAAATTTAAATCCTTTTTAAGTATAGGTATCATTTATTTATTTATTTTATTTATTTAATAATATTTCTATACCGCCCTTCTCCCTGAGGACTCAGGGCGGTTCACAGGGCGGTTCACATTTGAAATAAAAATAAAAATGTTAGCAAAACATTCATTTTCACTGCTGCAATTCTTCCCAATAAAGATAATTGTAATTTTTTCCAGCTATCTAATTCTTTTTGTATTTTTCCCCACAACATTTCATAATTATTTTTATATAACTTCACTTTTGAAGCTGACAGATATATCCCCAAATATTTAATCTTTTTAACTATTTCAAATCCCGTTAGCTCTTCTAAAACAGCCTTTTGTGATACAGTCATATTCTTAGACAATATTTTGGTTTTTTGTATATTTATCTTAAATCCAGAAACTTTCCCATATAACATTATTATCTCCATCAATTCTACAACTGAATAATCCGGCTGAGTTACTGTAATAACCAGGTCGTCCACAAACGCCCTCAATCTATAATCCTGATCTCTTATTTGGATTCCCCTAATTTTATTCGAATCTCGTATTTTAATCAGTAAAATTTCCAATGTTAAAACAAATAATAGAGGTGACAGCGGACACCCCTGCCTTGTACCCTTTTCAATATTGCATGGTTCTGTCAAACTGTTATTTAATATTATACGGGCTGTTTGCTTTTGATATATTGCCCTAATAGGTTGTAAAAAATTTTCCCCAAATTCCATTTTCTCTAATACTTTCATCAAAAATTGCCAATCCAATTGATCAAAGGCTTTTTCAGCATCCAAAAAGATCAGCGCTGTGGGGATCTGATTATTTCTTTCCAAAAATTCCAATAAATCTACAATGTGTCTCACATTATTCTTCATTTGTCTACCACTTATAAATCCAGTTTGATCACTATGAATCACTTGTTGCATTACCTTCATTAATCTATTAGCTAAGATTTTTGCAAATATCTTATAATCAGTATTTAAAAGCGATATTGTTCTATAGTTTTTGGCTTGGGTGGCATCCTGATCTTCCTTTGGGATCAACAAAATAAAAGCAGTTTTCCACGATGGAGGTACCCCTCCTCCCAATTGAATTGTCTTAAACAGTTCCCTTAAAGGTTCCACCATTTCTAACTGTAAATTTTTATAGTAAACGGCGGTCAAACCGTCAGTACCCGGCGCTTTACCCACTTTTAATTGTTTAATTGCTAGAAAAATTTCTTCATCAGTTATCAATTGGTTCATCCCTTCCTTTTGTTCTTGCATAAGAACAAGAATATTGGATTTTATCAAATATTCATCTATATCTACATCTCTAATCTCTTCGGCTTTGAAACGGAGATGAGCACCGCCCCCTAGAGTCGGAAACGACTAGCACGCATGTGCGGGGGAACCTTTACCTTTACCTTTTTAATCTTATCTCTAGCATACAACTTGGAATAAAAATCAACAAAAGTCTTTTTAATAAGATTCTGCTGATACACTACTTTACCCTTATGTTCTATTCTATCTATATTACAAGCTCTTTGCTTCTTCCTTAACAAATAAGCTAACCATCTACCCGGTTTATTAGCATTACAAAAAGTGTTATGTCTAGCATACCGTAAGTTAGTTGTCACTTGATCTGCCATTAACGTATCAAACTGACCCCTTAATAAAGTAATTACCTCTTTGATCTTCCCATCAGATGGATTCAGAATCAAAGCCTTTTCTTTTTCCTTAATTTCTTCCTCTAATTCTTTCCTCTTAAATTCCAGTTTACGTCTATGTTTATTGTTCAAATATATTAATACACCTCTCATATAAGCTTTACTTGCATCTCAATAGAAGTACCTTTATGCATATTAATTTTAAAAAATTCTTTCATCTGTTTTTTACACTCTTCCACATTTTCCTGGTATCTAAACAAATTTTCGTTTAAACGCCAAGACCGTCTATCTCCATTATCTTTTTCTATCTCTAACCATACTGGACTATGATCAGATATAGTTCTTGGACAAATCTTGATCTTCTTAATCCTAGGAAAAAAATCATTAGTAATTAATACAAAATTGATCCTGGAGAAAGATTGATGCCTTTCGGAGAAAAAAGTAAAGTCTTTTTCTTGCAAGTTCCTTTCTCTCCAAACATCTCTCAATTCCAAGTCATCCTTCATCTCAAAAAAAGATTTAGGCAGTTTAGCATGACTTGGAGTGCTTTTAAAAAGACGTCCCTTGTCCATTTGTACATCCAAAACGCCATTCCAATCTCCCATAAAAATACAAGATTTATAATCCCACTGAATAATCTTGCTGTGTAGTAAATTGTAAAAATCTCCTTGCTGTTGATTAGGAGCGTATAGTCCAACCAAAAGCGTTTTCTTGCCTTCTATTAATAATTCAATTATAACATATCTTCCTTGTTTATCTGCTTCAATTAAAGTCGCTGTTAAGGTATTCTTAACATAAATAACAACTCCATTTTTCTTATCAGTCGCAGAAGCAATAAACTGTGTGCCCAACCTAAATCTCAGGCCTCGTTCGGAGAGCAGGAAAGAAATCAACCGAAACGAGTGCCGAGTCCTCAGGAAAGGTTTATTGACGACAGAAAACAAATCCAAGGGAATCAAAGCCAGCGTTGGCTTTTACCCGCAACCAACGCTGTTAAATACATGTTGAATGTAAACGCCCACACCCCACCCAGCCGCACCCATATCCGCCCATCCTACATTTAAGGATCGGCCCTCCCAGAAACCTCCTTTCGTTTCCTGTCCCGGCACCCGGCACCCTCCACCTTCCAGGTAAGCCCCCTCGCACAACCCTGCCCCACCACCATCACAATCCACCCCCGCACCCCTCCGCTGGGCTGGCACCTCCCGCCCCTGCCCCTCAGACACCTCCCCGCCCTGCCATGGACCCCTAGTATGCAGAGCCGTCAGGTCTTCAGCTGTGCTAACCCGGGTACAAGCCGCAACTCCCCGTCCCGCACACAGGTGCCTGCAGGGCCTATGCCTTTCCATTGGCCCCATCAGTGCCTCGGCAGCCAGTCCCACAGCCGACCCAGGCTCAGGCCTCAACGAGCTCGCGGGTTCTGCTGACACCGGAGGGAGTTGGACAGGCTGTTGTGCGCATGCGCGCGCTTCCGCGGCGACAGCAGACCCGTCGTGCGCATGCGCGTGGCTCCCAGCTGGCCGTGCTTCCCGTCGTCGCCGCTGCTGCTGTTCCGACGTCAGGCGAGGCACAGGAGCTGCCCGCCTCCGGTCAAGGATGTCAGAGCGAGGGGTAGGAGTGGAACGGGTCGAGGCGTGGGCGTGGGAACGCGGTGCCGGTTGTCGGGGCACCGCTGAGTGTCGAGCCCGCGGGGCGCGACATGCCGCCCCTCCTACCTGGGCCCCTCCTGCAGGTGAAAACATAAGGGGTAAGTAACCGTCCACCCGGTTCGCAGCCTCCACCCGTCCCCCCCTCGGCTTGCCGGGGTGTTGTCAGTGGAACGCCCGCACCAGCCGAGGAGCTTGCACATCCGTTTCCCACACCCATGTTGCCTCTTCTATCGGGTACCCCTTCCATCTGATTAGGTATTGGATAGCCCACCTACGCACCCTGGAGTCGAGGACTTCCTGTACCTCAAAGTGCTCACCGTGAACGGGCCCAGGTCCCCCCTCCTCTGCTGCAGTCAAGGCCGCGGTGGCGGGCTTCAGCAGGCTACTATGGAAGACCGGGTGGAGTTTACCCAAGATCCTCGGTAGTTGGAGCCGCACCGTTACCGGGTTAATCACCTGTACCACCCGGAACGGCCCTATGTACTTGGGCCCTAGTTTCTTACAGGGAACCTGCGTACGTAAGTACTTGGTGGACAGGTAGACCAGATCCCCCACCTTTGGAGCTGCGAATGCCTTCCGTTTTTTGTCAGCCTGCTCCTTATACATTACCGCTGCCCGCTCCAGTGCCTTTTTTGCCGCACCCCAGGCCTCCTCTATCTGCCTCATCCATTCCTGAGGCTGACAGGGGCCCCTGTTCTTCGGGATGCACTCGGGGATTGGGACGAAGTCGTTGCCAGTCACCACTTTGAAGGGGGAAAATCCCGTACTACTATGAACGGCGTTATTATATGCCACTTCTGCAAACGCCAAAAGGTCCACCCAGTTGGTTTGTTGGTAGGACACATAGCACCTCAAGTAACGCTCTACGGAGGCATTGGCCTGTTCTGCCGCGCCATTGGTGCTAGGGTGGTACGCCGTGCTGAACCCCTGTGATGATCAGATGAGCCTAACGAACTCCCTCCAAAAGCGTGCCGTGAACTGCACGCCTCGGTCCGAAATTATACGGGGCGGCACCCCGTGTAGACGGTAAATGTGTGTCACGAAGAGCCAGGCCAACCAACGGGCCGAGGGCAACCCTTTACAGGGAACGAAGTGGGCTTGCTTGGAAAATAAGTCCACTACTGTCCAGATGACGTTGTGGCCCTTGCTCTCGGGTAGCTCGACAATAAAGTCCATAGCAATGTCTTGCCATGGTCGGGTAGGGTCGGCTACTCTCTGGAGGAGGCCCAAAGGTTTTCCCACCATGGGCTTGGTTGTAGCACAAACGTGGCACCTGTTGTGACTCAGGGCCAGCCTGTGGGTCCGACAGCCGGTTCCGATGTATCGGATGACTCAGATGAGGGGGAGGAGGGAAACGAACCGGCTGATGATGGTTTGGAGACTTTGCAGAGCCCTCAGCCGGGGACCTCTTCTCAGCTGCGTGAGCCCGAGAGTGCGGAGGAAGATGACCCACAGCTGGCCCTGTTCAAGGACGCCCGACGCAGGAGGCAGTCGAGCAGGAACAAACAAAGAAAGGCTGTGGGACTCCTCGGGAGGAGGCACAGGGAGACCACGCCCTGAGCTCTCTATAAAAGGAGTGTTTGGGGAGGGGCTGGTTGCTGAAAGCAACTTTTCCGCTTGAGAAGACAAGCTCTAGTGTTTTTGTTAACTGCGTAATTAAATCTTGGCAGATGCCTTTTAGCCTTGGACGCTCTCCAGTCTCTTCTTTCTGAATAGGGGTTTGCCTTACTACAAGGCCAGAAGAGGGCTGGTTCAGAACAGCACCTTCGCACGTATTCCTCCACGGTCTTCTTCATATGAGGCCACCAAAATTGTCGGCGTGCCAGGTGTAGGGTTTTCAGGAACCCATAATGCCCTGCTTGTTTGGTGTCATGGCACCGATACAAAATCCGTTCCCGCAAGGATGCAGGCACGTAAATCCGAGTCCCGTACCAGGCAAGCCATCCCGCATTACCAGAAGCCCTGGGTGGGTCTGCAGCCAGTCGTCCCCCTGGAGGGCTTTCCGAAGGACCTCACACAGCTCATCCTATGTGTACGAGTGCCTGAACGACGTCCTCCCTTTTGCTTTCAAATTGTGGCATACGCGATAGCGCATCTGCCAGGAAGTTTTTCCCCCCGGAACGTACTTTAACACAAAGCGGAAACGCCGGAAGTATAGCGCCCACCGGACATGCTTGGGTGACAGCCGTTGAGGTGCCTGTAGGGCCACCAGGTTTTTATGCTCTGTCCACACCTCAAACGGGTAGACAGCCCCCTCCAGGTGATGTCGCCACAGTTCCAGGGCCCAGCGTACCGCGAAAGCCTCCTTCTCCCATATCGCCCAGGCGTGTTCCGCGGGAGACAATTTTTTGGATGCGTAAGCGCATGGCTGGAGCACCCTGTCCTTGTTCCGTTGGAGGAGGACGGCCCCGAGAGCGACGACACTCTCGTCCGCCTGGACCACATAGGGCAGGTCGGGGTTCGGATGCAGTAAAACCGGTTCTTTAGCAAAAAGAGCTTTGAGCGTTTCAAAGGCCGTTGGCACGCTAAAGACCATGCCAGTCGAAGTCCGGGTCGTGGCTGTACCGTCAGCTGTCGTGTACGAAGGAGGTCCGTGAGTGGCAGGGCAATGGCCGCGAAGCATGGTATAAACTGCCAGTAGAAGTTAGCAAAACCTAAAAAGCTTTGCAATTGACGCCGCGTCCGCAGGGCCTGCCATTGCTGGATGGCCTCCACCTTCTTAGGATCCATTTCCACCACCCCTGCGGAGATCCTATACCCCAGATAGTCGAGCTGTGTTCTGTGGAACTCACATTTGGACAGCTTTACGTAGAGCTGTGCTTCCCGTAACTTAGTCAGCACTCGCCGAACCAAGGCAACATGCTCCTCCAACGTTTCCGTGTAGATCAAAATGTCGTCCAGGTAGACCAGGACCCCGCGGTACAAAAACTCATGCAGGACTTGATTGATCAGCTGCATGAAAACAGCAGGGGCTCCCTGTAACCCGAACGGCATCACCCGAAACTGAAAGCTCCCCAGGGGACAGTTGAACGCCGTTTTCCACTCGTCCCCGGCCTTAATCCTGATCCGGTAGTAGGCCTCTCTGAGGTCCAGTTTGGTGAAGACACGGCCTTTAGCCAGTTGGGCCAACAAGTCCTTCATCAACGGGAGTGGGTAGAGGTGCTCGACACACACTGCATTCACTCCGCGATAATCCACACACAGCCTAAGCCCTCCGTCCTTCTTCTCGTGAAATAAGACGGGCGCCGCCATCCTGGACCATGCTGGCTGTATGAACCCCCTCTCCAGGTTCTTATCGATATATCGCCGGAGTTCTTGCATTTCTTTTGGTGTCATGGCATACATCCGTGTTTTCGGAAGTCTGGCACCAGGTTCCAATTCGATAGCGCAATCCGTGGAACGATGGGGTGGCAGCGTGTCGCACTCGCGCTCATCGAACACATCCATCAGGTCGGAGTAGTCCCGGGGTACCTGGGCATCCTGAACCAACCCGCCCCCACAGGCCTTCTCCCGATCCCCCGTGTGAGCTGGACCCATAAATGTGTGTTCCAGAGGGGGCTGTGGCCCCAACCCCAGTCGGAGATGACGGCAACCCCCCTCCCACCAGATTGTGGGGCCCCACCGGTCCAACCACGTGAGCCCCAGAATGATCACCTCTGTCATGGAAGGCACTACTATAAACCGCAGGGTCTCCCAATGGAGAGACCCATCCACCTGTTGGAACTGTAGGGGAGTGGCCAGCCGCCTTGTCGTGACCCCCAACCCAGCCACCACTGCCTGGCTCATAAGGCATCGAGTGCTGCCCGAATCGACTAGGGCTTTGTATGCTCTCTTTTGCCCCGTACGGGGACTGACTAGTACCACAGGGAACACAAAGGGGCACACCGGAGCACTCACCATTGGGTCCTCATCCAGTTCTTGTTCCTCCGGACTCTCGTACTGCGCGGGCTGGGTGGCTGCTGGCATCTGCACTCATACGGGGGTTGTTGGTCTGGACATATCTCCGGCTAGTTGGTGAGCAGCCCGTGTCCACTCCGTGGACCTCTGTGAACCAGCCCCCCGTGCTGAGGAGACAGAAGGGGCTGCCCGGGCAGGTGGCAGCGGGCATTCGGCCGCCCGATGACCCGGTTGATCACACCGAAAACACCGAAGGACGGCCTGTGCTGGCTGGGTGGGAGTACGCGCAGTCGTCTCCACGGGTCGCTCGTCTGTCTTTGCCTTCTCAGCAGACCGCCGGCCACCAGGAAAAGGTTCGGGCTGTCCCTGGACGTCCTGCAACCCCACGTCCAGCTCCACGGCCACATGGAACCACTCCTGCAGCCGTGCCGGGACACTACGTACCACACAAGCCCGACGGAGGGCACCGTCCAGGCCGGCCCTGAAATGGTGAACAAGGAGGCACTCTGGCCATGAGCGCAATTTCCCGGCCACCTTACGGAACTCCCGCACATACTCTACCGCTGGTCTGCCTCACTGCTGTAGAGATAGGATGTCAGCTTCGGCCCGCTGCACTCGGGAGATATCTTCAAAACGGGCCCGTAACGCTTCCAGGAAGAGGCCAACATCCCCGAGCTTACAGGCATGGTCGCTGTATAAATCGGCCACCCAGGCTGCAGCCTCTCCTTGCAGGCAAGCCGTCACTGCCACCACCATAGCCCACTGAGACACATAAGCCTGGGCATACTGGTCCATGTGGCCTATCACCTGGCCTAGGAACATTGCCAGGTGGTCGGGGTGGCCGTTGTATGGCCTGGTTCCGCCCTAGAATCAGCGCCCACCCGTGAGGTTGGTTCCTGGCCGCCAGCCACCCCGAATCTGGTTCGCAGAATGTCCATTGTCTGACTGCCTGGGGTGGTGGAATAGCTCCACTCTTCGCCATTATCCTCCATTAGGCACCGCTCCCTCCAAACCGATGAGGGGCCCCTCAGCCGGGATTCGTGGCCCCCTTCAAGCCCCCTGTGACCCAGGGCAGAGCCCAGCCACCATTCTCCGGTGTGACCATGGCCACCTGCCTCCCTTGGGTCCACTGCAAAGTCCACAGGCAACGAAGGTCGCTGTTTAGGCTGAACCGTTGGAAGCGCAGCCTCCCCCACATCCACCGCCCCGGAGGGTGCTGCAACAGCCCCGGCTTCCTCCTCTGTAACGACCACTTGCTACACGGAAGGCAAAGCGAAAAGGTTCAACGCTGGCTTTCTCTCAGGCCTCGTTCAGAGAGCAGGAAACAAAGCAACCAAAACGAGTGCCAAGTCCTCAGGAAAGGTTTATTGATGACAGGAAACAAATCCAAGGGAATCAAAGCCAGCGTTGGCTTTTACCCGCAACCAACGCTGTTAAATACATGTTGAATGTAAACGCCCACACCCCACCCGGCCACACCCATATCCGCCCATCCTACATTTAAGGATCGGCCCTCCCAGAAACCTCCTTTCGTTTCCCGTCCCGGCACCCGGCACCCTCCACCTTCCAGGTAAGCCCCCTCGCACAACCCTGCCCCACCACCATCACAATCCACCCCCGCACCCCTCCGCTGGGCTGGCACCTCCCGCCCCTGCCCCTCAGACACCTCCCCGCCCTGCCATGGACCCCTAATATGCAGAGCCGTCGGGTCTTCAGCTGTGCTAACCCGGGTACAAGCCGCAACTCCCCGTCCCGCACACAGGTGCCTGCAGGGCCTACGCCTTTCCATTGGCCCCATCAGTGCCTCGGCAGCCAGTCCCACAGCCGACCCAGGCTCAGGCCTCAACGAGCTCGCGGGTTCTGCTGACACCGGAGGGAGTTGGACAGGCTGTTGTGCGCATGTGCGCGCTTCCGCGGCGACAGCAGACCCGTCGTGCGCATGCGCGTGGCTCCCAGCTGGCCGTGCTTCCCGTCGTCGCCGCTGCTGCTGCTTTTCCAACATCAGGCGAGGCGCAGGAGCTGCCCGCCTCCGGTCAAGGATGTCAGAGCGAGGGGTAGGAGCGGAACGGGTCGAGGCGTGGGCGTGGGAACGCGGTGCCGGTCGTCGGGGCACCGCTGAGTGTCGAGCCCGTGGTGCGCGACACTAAAGTTTACCAAGTACTTTTGATCAGCTGCTCGAATATGTGTTTCCTGTAAGCAAATAATATCGTTTTTAAATTGGGACTTCCGGATGGCAAGGCGTCGCCGGAGGCAGCCATTTCTTGGCTGTCAGCCTGGTGGCTCCGTAGAGCTGCCGAAAACAGCGCCGATCAGCTGTTTGGCAGCTCGGAAGCCCCCACCTTGGGAGAAGAGGAGGGGGTGAGCGTCCAGGTAGGGGTAGAGCTCTCCGGGGCCGCCAGAACTTAGAGTTTTGGCGGCGGAAGGATTGAGCCCCCCCGAAGCCTGGGCATGCTCCGGACTGCGAGGCGTCTCTGCTCCGGGTTTTTTGGAGCAGAACAGGGCGTTCGCAACCATCCCTGCTAGCAAGGAAGAGCCTTTGAGAACGAGGACGCAGGCAGAGCGATGCAGGAGATTTTGGTGAAGATGATGTGTTGATCTTTATCCCAATGGACTTTGCTGAATCCGTAAGTGAAAGTGCGTAGCTAACAATAGTGGGTGAAAATGGCGGCTATATCCTCTAAAATTCCTGCTTTGATGCAGCAGTCTTCGGTGAAAACTTCATTGTCCTCTGCATCTGAATCTGTATCAGCTTTTACAGCAAAAGATTTGCAGAATCTGTTGCAAGAGACTATGGGAAAGCAAATGCAGCAATTTGTTGAGATAATGGAGAAAAAGTTGGAGGAGAAGTTTACAGAGAAATTAACAGAATTGAGAGCAGACATTACATCTGCAATACAAAGCATGTTTAAAAGCATTGAGATTTTGGATAACAGAGTGGAAGATCTTGTTCAAAATGATATTAGACTGGAAGCCAAAATGACAGAAACTGAAAATGTGATAGAGAAAATGGATTATGATTTGATTTCGACACAGTATTATCAGATGGAATTTGCTTTAAGAATTAGAGGTCTGAAAGAAAATCCTAAGGAAAATTTGAAGAAAATGGTTTCTGAGGCTTTGGAAGGGGTGTTGGAGCGACCAGCAGATGAAATAATGCAAGATATAGATAAAATCTTCCGTGTTAATTCGTGGATCACAAGACAAAGGAAACTACCCAGAGATGTGGTGGTTTACTTTACAAAGAGAATGATTAGAAATGAAGTTATCCAGGCCTCCTACAATATTGATTTTGTAATTGCTGAGCAAAAAGTTCTGATTTTAAAAGAGATCCCTGCAAAAGTTTTAAGAAAAAGGAAGGAATTTGCTTTTTTGACACAAGAATTGAGACGACGTGATATTAAGTTTAGATGGCAAATACCAGTGGGTATGGTGGTGACATATGAAGGTACGAGGTATTGTTTTACCACGGTGATTCAGGCACGTGATTTCTACAGTAATGTTTTAAAAGAAGCCCCCATACCATCTTTGGAATCTACAAAGAAAAAAGGTGAGAGAGAGTCTCAATGTTCCAGAGAGAACCCGCAAGTTGCCGAAGGGTTAACGCAGACAGATGTGAAAGGTACAGGAGTGGGTCAAATTTCATTACCACTGGAGAAGGCCAGAAATGGGAAGAGGCTTGCTGCTTCTGGACGAATGAACCAAGCCTGAAGACTTAGTCACGTAATTGTAAGAGACAACAATGTAATAAGGATTATGGGAATTGGAATTGCTAGAAGGACTAAATATTTGGGGATATATTTTTACCCTTATAAAATAATTATGTAATACTTTGTGCTGTTTTAGTTTTAAGATGATTATGAAAAGTTAATTGGGAAGATTTGTAGTAGTGTTTATTGATATTCTGTAGGTTATGATTTGTTATTTGGATGGAAAATTTTAAGCTTGGAAGGTAATGTATGGTATTTTAAGTTGTATAATACATTAGGAGAAGGGAAGGTTGTATAAACCTGGTTTTAGTATGTTGAAGCTTAGCTGGATAGAAGAATAGTTTTATAAAATTGATATAAATTGTTTTCTTTGTGATTGAAGCTAACTTGTAATATTTTTATGGGTAATATTGGAATAGGTAATAGAATATAAGAATATAAGAATGATGTGATTATATAAAAAAAATTAAGTTTGGAAAGTAATCTATGGTATTTTAAGTTGTATAATACATTAGGATAATATGAATTTAAAGCTTAGTTGGAATGAGGAATAACTTTAGACAATTGATATAAATTGGTTTATTTGGGATTGTTTTTATTGGGTATTAGATTGAAGTATTATTTTGTATTTGAATAATCACTGATGTGATATATATATGTATGTTTGGAATTTACCTGTATGAGTTAAAGTTTGATAGTTTAAATAGTTTAGGATTGTTTGCATAAGTTAGATTATGATTGTTTGTATTTTTTTATACCTTGTGTTTTGGTATTAGGTTGGAAAGTATTATTTTGTATTTGTATAATTATTGATATGATATATATATATATATATGTTTGGAGTTTACCTATATGAGTTAAAGTTCGATAGTTTAAATAGTTTAGGATTGTTTGCGTAAGTTAGATTATGATTGTTTGTATTTTTATACCCTGTATTCTGCTCTGGGAAGTGGGGGGGAGGGGAAAGGGAGGGAGGGGTTGGGGAGGGTTGGGGAGGGGGAAGAGGGTGGGAGGGGAGGGGGTTGGGAGGGTTTTTTTCTTTTTTTTGGTTTGTTAAAGATAAAATGTATTGTAAAACTTTTTAATAAAAAAATATAGTTTTTAAATTGCTTTAAATATTGAAATACTTTCTTTCTCTTATGTCGTGAATTTAGACCATTAACATTCCAGGTTAGAAGCTTTGTCGCCATCTTTTGCGACCTGAAGCTTTTGGAGCGTCTCTTCCAAAATCACCTGCACTCTCTTTGGCCGTGCTCCTCCCAGTGCTTCACTGTAAGTACGTTTTTGAGGTGCCGTCATAACTCTCTGCTGTTCTTGCTCTTGTCTCATTCATCTAGCTGCAGCGCGTGTCATTCTTTGGTCTCTGACCTCCTCTGTTGATACTGAAATCTGATCCACTCCTATAACTTTCTGGAATTCTCCATCTTTCAGCTGCGTAACTCCTTCAGCCCCTTGTGTACTCTCACTTTGTGGTTGACGCTCTCCTTCACCATTCTTCCTTTTAGATTCCAGAAGTGCTATAGGGACTACCTTTAAAATGTTAGCATAGAAATCACGTGCCTGTAACACTGTGAGAAGACGATATCTCGTGCCTGCATACATCACCACCATACCTACTGGGATCTCCCATCTGAACTGGATATCCCATCTTCTTAATTCTTCTGCCAGAAAAGCAAACCGTAAGTTAGTTGCCACTTGATCTGCCATTAACGTATCAAACTGACCCCTTAATCAACAACAACTTTTATTGATTAGCCCTTGGGCCATATCAAAGTACAAAGTTCCAGCAACAAACCATCACCAAAACTAGATAAAAGCAATCTGAAGTGGAATTTGATAAAATACAATTTAAAATGGAATTAAAATACAATTTAAGTTAAAATAGTAATAAAATGCAAATTTAAGATATAGATAAAATATGGAAACATTATATTTCGGAGTCGCCCTTACAATCTACCCCAATCAGTCCCACATATGCAGATCTTAACTGGATCATTTTGTTCAAATACTGTGCTACGTTAGATGTTATTTTCAAGTTCTGGCCGGACATAAGGTAAGTTATTTTGATATGGGGATCCCAATGGGTCATTCGTTTGGTATATAGACCAAGATACCTGTCTCTCACCCTCTTATACAAACAACAGTCAAATAGGATGTGAGCCAGGTCCTCTACCTCTGCCGCTCCGCAAATGCAGAGACGCTCATTGTACGGTATAGCATGAAATCTCCCATATCTGACCATTGTGTCAAGCTGTTCAAATCTTGCTCTCGTAAATATCTCCCTAAGATGTTTTGGGAGTTGTGACTTCAAATAACTGTCCACTTGAAAAGTACATTTGTATTTACTCAGCCATTTCAAGTTACCCACCTTACTAAGGATAGCTATATCAGTTTGTGCTTCTATATCCTTAATTCTTTGGGCAACTCTTTTTTTAGATTGTTCTCCTGTTACGCAAGAAACAGGAAGGCCACAGCTTCTTACAAAATTTGTTAGTTTGGTGATCCAGGAGATTTGTGATTGTAGTTTTATTTGCTCTAGTAGGCATAATTTGGGGAGTCTATCAGTCTCCATTTCATTAACTTTGCACCAGTAGTTATAAGCTCTAATTTTAGATAATGCCTGAATTGTATGGATTCCCAATTCAGCTCTAACTGCTGCAGCAGATGTTCTTGGATCTACACCCAAAATGCATCTCAGATGCTGGGACTGTGTTCGACCCCTTAATCAAGTAATTACCTCTTTGATATTCCCATCAGATGGATTCAGAATTAAAGCCTTTTCTTTTTCCTTAATTTCATCCTCTAATTCTTTCCTCTTAAATTCCAGTTTACATCTATGTTTATTATTCAAATATATTAATACACCTCTCATATAAGCTTTACTTGCATCCCAAACCATCTCAATAGAAGTACCTTTATGCATATTAATTTTAAAAAATTCTTTCATCTGTTTTTTACACTCTTCCACATTTTCCTGGTATCTAAACAAATTTTCATTTAAACGCCAAGACCGTCTATCTCCATTATCTTTTTCTGTCTCCAACCATACTGGACTATGATCAGATATAGTTCTTGGACAAATCTTAATCTTCTTAATCCTAGGAAAAAAAAATCATTAGTAATTAATACAAAATCGATCCTGGAGAAAGATGCCTGTCGGAGAAAAAAGTAAAGTCTTTTTCTTGCAAGTTCCTTTCTCTCCAAATATCTCTCAATTCCAAGTCATCCTTCATCTCAAAAAAAGATTTAGGCAGTTTAGCATGACTTGGCGTGCTTTTAAAAAGGCCTCCCTTGTCCATTTGTACATCCAAGACGCCATTCCAATCTCCCATAAAAATACAAGATTTATAATCCCACTGAATAATCTTGCTGTGTAGTAAATTGTAAAAATCTCCTTGCTGCTGATTAGGAGCGTATAGTCCAACCAAAAGCGTTTTCTTGCCTTCTATTAATAATTCAATTATAACATATCTTCCTTATTTGTCTGCTTCAATTAAACTCGCTGTTAAAGTATTCTTGACATAAATAACAACTCCATTTTTATTATCAGTCGCAGAAGCAATAAACTGTGTGCCCAACCTAAAGTTTACCAAGTACTTTTGATCAGCCGCTCGAATACAGGTGAAACTCGAAAAATTAGAATATCGTGCAAAAGTTCATTTATTTCAGTAATACAACTTAAAAGGGGAAAGTAATATATGAGATAGACTCATTACATGCAAAGCAAGATGGTTCAAGCCGTGATTTGTCATAATTGTGATGATTATGGCTTACAGCTCATGAAAACCCCAAATCAACAATCTCACAAAATTAGAATATTGTGAAAAGGTGCAATATTCTAGGCTCAAAGTGTCCCACTCTAATCAGCTAATTAAGCCATAACACTTGCAAAGGGTTCCTGAGCCTTTAAATGGTCTCTCAGTCTGGTTCAGTAGGAATCACAATCATGGGGAAGACTGCTGACCTGACAGTTGTGCAGAAAACCATCATTGACACCCTCCATAAGGAGCGAAAGCCTCAAAAGGTAATTGCAAAAGAAGTTGGATGTTCCCAAAGTGCTGTATCAAAGCACATTAATAGAAGGTTATGTGGAACGGAAAAGTGTGGAAGAAAAAGGTGCACAAGCAGCAGGGATGACCGCTGCCTGGAGAGGATTGTCAGGAAAAGGCCATTCAAAAGTGTTGGGGACTTTCACAAGGAGTGGACTGAGGCTGGAGTCAGTGCATCAAGAGCCACCACACAGAGACCGATCCTGGACATGGGCTTCAAATGTCGTATTCCTCTTGTCAAGCCGCTCCTGAACAACAAACAACATCAGAAGCGTCTTACCTAGGCTAAAGAAAAACAGACCTGGTCTGTTGCTCAGTGGTCCAAAGTCCTCTTTTCTGATGAGAGCAACTTTTGCATCTCATTTGGAAACCAAGGACCCAGAGTCTGGAGGAAGAATGGAGAGGCACACACTGCAAGATGCTTGAAGGCCAGTGTGAAGTTTCCACAGTCTGTGTTGATCTGGGGAGCCATGTCATCTGCTGGTGTTGGTCCACTGTGCTTCATTAAGTCCAGGGTCAACGCAGCCATCTACCAGGAGATTTTGGAGCACTTCATGCTTCCTTCTGCAGACGAGCTTTATGGGGATGCTGACTTCATTTTCCAGCAGCACATGGCAACTGCCCACACTGCCAAAAGCACCAAAACCTGGTTCAATGACCGTGCGATTACTGTGCTTGATTGGCCAGCAAACTCGCCTGACCTGAACCCCATAGAGAATCTATGGGGCATTGCCAAGACAAAGATGAGAGACATGATACCGAACAATGCAGAAGAGCTGAAGGCCGCTATTGAAGCATCCTCGTCTTCCATAACACCTCAGCAGTGCCACAGGCTGATAGCTTCCATGCCACGCCGCATTGAGGCAGTAATTGCTGCAAAAGGGGCCCAAACCAAGTACTGAGTACATATGCATGCTTATACTTTTCAGAGGTCCGATATTGTTCTATGTACACTCCTTGTTTTATTGATTGCATGTAATATTCTAATTTTCTGAGATTGTGGATTTGAGGTTTTCATGAGCTGTACGCCATAATCATCACAATTATGACAAATCACGGCTTGAACTATCTTGCTTTGCATGTAATGAGTCCATCTCATATATTAGTTTCCCCTTTTAAGTTGCATTACTGAAATAAATGAACTTTTGCACGATATTCTAATTTTTTGAGTTTCACTTGTATGTGTTTCCTGTAAGCAAATAATATCGTTTTTAAATTGCTTTAGATATTGAAATACTTTCTTTCTCTTATGTCGTGAATTTAGACCATTAACATTCCAGGTTAGAAGCTTTGTCGCCATCTTTTGCGACCTGAAGCTTTTGGAGCGCCTCTTCCAAAATCACCTGCACTCTCTTTGGCCTCGCTTCTCCCACTGTTTCACTGTAAGTAGGTTTTTGAGATGCCGGCATAACTCTCTGCTGTTCTTGCTCTTGTCTCATTCGTCTAGCTGCAGCGTGTGTCATTCTTTGGTCTCTGACCTCCTCCGTTGATACTGAAATCTGATCCACTCCTGTAACTTTCTGGAATTCTCCATCTTTCAGCTGCGTGACTCCTTCAGCCCCTTGTGTACTCTCACTTTGTGGTTGACGCTCTCCTTCACCATTCTTCCTTTTGGATTCCAGAAGTGGTATGGGGACTGCCTTCAAAATGTTAGCATAAAAATCACGTGCCTGTAACACTGTGAGAAGACGATATCTTGTGCCTGCATACATCACCACCATACCTACTGGGATCTCCCATCTGAACTGGATAGCCCGTCTTCTTAATTCTTCTGCCAAAAAAGCAAACTCTTTCCTTCTCCTTAAAATTCTTGGAGGGATCTCTTTTAGAATCAAAACTTCTTGCTCTGCCACTGCAAATTTGCTATTATAAAAGGCTTGAATAACCTCATTTCTAATTGCTCTCTTTGTAAAATAAACCACCACATCTCTAGGTAGTTTCCTTTGTCTTGCAATCCAGGAATATTTTATCTATATCCACCATAATATCTTCTGCTGAGTGCCCCAAAACCTCTTCAAGGGCTTCTGAAACTACTTTTTTCAAATTTTCCTTAGGGTCTTCCTTCATCCCTCTAATTCTCACAGCAAATTCCATCTCTCTATGCTGAACCAATAATAAATCGTCGTCAATCTTTTCCATCACAGTTTCAGCATCCGTCATTTTGGCATCTAATCTTACACTATTTTGGCTAAGTTCTTCCACTCTCTCATCCAAACGTTCAATACAAACAGCCATGCCTTGAAGTGCAAGTAAGATGTCTGCCCTTATTTCTGTGTTCTTCTCCTCAATAAGTTCAGCTAATTGTTGAGATTGCTTTTTCAAACCCTCTTGCAAAACATCCTGCAGATCTTTTATTGTCAAGGCTGGTGCGGGTGCAGGTGCCGGGGGGGGGGCATTAAAGCCTGTAATGAAGATTGCTGAACTGGCGAAGCCCCCATGCTTCTAGGAACTTTAGATGATTTGGTAGCCATTTTCACCCACTTAATTCTGTTGCGCAGTTTCACTTTTAAAAGTCTCCACAAAATCTACTCAGTTAAAGTTCATATACTTGCTCTGACAACATTCTCCTGTACAGCTCTGCCTGCATCCAAGTAATCCAAAGTTCACTCTCGCTGGCAGGGATGGTTGCAGCATCCTGCTCTGCTCCAAAGCCCTGGAGCAGAGACGTCCCAAAGTCCAGAGCAAACTCAGGCTTCGGGGGGGCTCAATCCTTCAACCACCAGAGTTTCAACTCTGGCGGTCTGGGAGAGCTCTACCCCTGCCTGGGCGCTCACCCCCTCCTCTTCTCCCGAGGAGTGGGCTTCCGAGCCGCCAAACAGCTGATCGTCGCTGTTTTTGGCGGCTCTACGGAAACAACGGGGCTGACAGCCAAAATGGCTGCCGTCAACGGAGCCTTGCCACCCGGAAGTGATGTTTTAAATAACTATTGTCCGGTCTCCAACCTTCGCTTTTTGGCGAAGGTTGTTGAGAGTGTGGTGGCGCATCAGCTTCCTCTGTTCCTGGAGGAAACTGATTATCTGGACCCGTACCAATCGGGTTTCAGGCCTGGGCACAGCACGGAGACGGCATTGGTCGTGCTGGTGAATGATCTCTGGTGGGCTCAGGACAGGGGTTGTTCCTCTGTCCTAGTCCTATTAGATCTCTCAGCGGCTTTTGATACCATCGACCATGGTATCCTACTGCAGCGTCTCAGGGGGTTGGGAGTGGGAGGCACCGTTTTAAGGTGGTTCTCCTCCTATCTCCTGGGCTGCTCGCAGTCGGTGTTGACGGGAGAGCAGAGATCCGCCCCGAGGCCTCTCATTTGTGGAGTTCTTCAGGGGTTGGTTCTCTCTCCCCTCCTGTTCAACATCTATATGAAGCCGCTGGGTGAGACCATTCGTGGTTTCGGGGTGGGGTGTCATCAGTATGCTGATGATACCCAACTTTTTTTCTCCACCCCGAACCAACCCAGTGATGCCCTCGCCGTTGCCTGGAGGCGGTCTAGGTCTGGATGGGGAGAAACAGGCTTCGTCTCAATGCTGCCAAGACTGAGTGGCTGTGCATACCGGCATCTCGGGTTAACCAGACTATTCCATCTTTACCGATGGGGGGTGAGGTGTTACCCCCCCCCCATTGATAAGGCTCACAACTTGGGCGTCCTCCTGGATTCACGGCTCAATTTTGAAGATCACATAGGAGCCGTGACCAGAGGGGCTTTTGCCCAGGTTCACCTGGTGCGCCAGTTGCGACCTATCAGAACCGAGATGCCCTACGCACAGTCACCCATGCGCTCGTGACCTCCCGGTTAGACTACTGTAACGCTCTCTACATGGGGCTGCCCTTGAGGACCACTCGGAGGCTTCAACTGGTGCAGAATGCAGCCGCGCGAGTTGTGATGGGGGTTTCCCGATACTCCCATGTAACACCTCTACTCCACGAGCTGCATTGGCTTCCGGTTGCCCTCCGGGTGAGATTCAAGGTGCTGGTGATGACCCATAAAGCCCTAAATGTCTTGGGTCCGGGATATTTGAGGGAACACCTGCTGCTGGTATCAAGTTCCCTTTTTTCTGTGCGCTCCCACAGGGAGGGCCTTCTCAGGGTGCCGCCGGTAAAAGATTGCCGGCGGATAACACCCAGGGGGAGGGCCTTCTCAGTGGTTGCGCCTGCCCTTTGGAACCAGCTGCCCGTGGAGCTAAGAACTGCCCCGACCTTCGTTCATTCCGCCGGGACCTGAAGACCTGGGTCTTTGAGCTCTCCGGCCCAGGCTGAGAGTTTTTAATTGGGGTTTTATATTTTTCAGGGATCAAATTTAATTATTTTTAATTGTTTTTAACTTTTGTATTGTATTGACATTTTTAAATACCTTGTAAACCGCCCTGAGTCCTATGGGAAAAGGGCGGTATATAAATTCAATAAACTTAACTTAACTTAACTTAACTTAACTTAATCCTGACAGGCATTACAGTAGGATCGAGTTTAAATGTTATTGGAGGCCCCTTGTAAGTCCCTAGGCTTGAGTCAAACACATCTGCAAACTCCTCGCATACTGTCGCTAGACTCGCGACTTGTGTCCGATTGATACCGGTGACTTGGATGCCTAATGCATCAAACCAATCGAGCCCGATCAGGCTCATTCGCTGACCCCCTACTACGACAACATCCAGGTGCCCAGTAAACCCCTTGAATTTGATGGCCAATGTGGCCTCGCCCTTGACTGCGACTCTAGCATTCTGAAAGTTGGTCAGTATGATGTCAGATGGCCTAAGCTTGGCCCATCACTTGCTGTGAATGCAGCTATTTATACCGTGGCCTCTAGGTGGCGGCCAATAGGTTTGAAGCAACCTATTGCCACCCTAGAGGCAGCCAATGGCAGTGCTGGAGACAGGTTGTCTGAGGAGTTGGGAGCCGTTAGCCAACTCCTTGCTTAAACAACCTTCGTGCATTCAAACCCCACATGGTATACTCAGTAAAACAAGGCCCAATACATTACAGAAATTATAAATGGACACACCAAAGAGTTGGTAGAATCCGGTAGCCTGCCAAAGAATTGGTCAGCCCAAACTTGCAAACTTGCAATTAGGGAATTGATTCATAAAGAGCCTTGGTGGAGCAGTGGGCTAATGCCTCCTTAAGTAACACCAGCTGCCTGCAATTAGTGCAGGTTCGAGTCCCACCAGGCTCAAGGTTGACTCAGCCTTCCATCCTTCCGAGGTAGGTAAAATGAGGACCCAGATTGTTGGGGGCAATAAGCTGACTTTGTAATAATGCCGCTTGGAGGGGGCCCGAAAGCCCTAATAAGCAGGCATATACATAGAATGAAGGCTATTGCTAAGCGCATTGATTTGTGCTTCTTAGATTGTAAGCCGCCCTGAGTCTTCGGAGAAGGGAGGGATATAAATGGGATTAAAAAAAAGAAGAAGGGCTGATCCAACAAATAATGGAAGCCCTCCAGTTACCAAAAAGAATTGTCATAACCCATGTGAGTGCACATCAGAGGGGCAATTCGTTTGAAAGTGTGGGAAATAGGATTGTGGATGAGGAAGCCAAGAGGGCAGCAAATGAAGAAAGTATAAATGTCTTAACACCCATTGTAGAAATGCCAGAAGAGATCCCTGTGTTTTCAAAAACAGGAAAAAGAAATAATGCAGATAGGTGGACAACAAGGAGAGAAGTGTAAATGGTTTCTCCTGGATGGGAGGCAGGTAATCAATAAACCCATAACGGGAGGATTATTGGTGAAGTTACATGAAGGAAGCCACTGGGGGGGGGGTGGTTTCAGGCATTGGTGGATGAGCTCCTGAAACATTATGGATGCATTGGAATTTATACCTTGGCCAAACAAGTCACTGAAAAATGTCTCATATGCAAGAAAACTAACAGGCAAGCTATGAGAAAACAGCAACTAGGAGGGAGGCCACCTGCCCTAAGACCCTTTCAATGCATTCAGGTAGATTTCACCGAGCTGCCTAGAATAGGCAAACTGAAGTTTCTGTTGGTTATAACAGACCATCTAACCGGTAATGCAACTGCCAAGGTTGTATCAAGAGTACTACTAGATCAGATTATTCCTAGATATGGGATGGTCACTCAAATTGATAGCGACCAGGGGAGCCATTTCACAGCAAAGGTATTGCAGAATATTATGGAAGCCTTGGGAATAAGTTGGAAATTTCACACAGCTTGGCATGCGGCCAGCGGTGGAAAAGTTGAAAGGGCTAATGCAAAGATAAAGGAATCATTAACTAAACTAATTTTAGAGACCCACATGCCCTGGACTAAGTGCCTGCCACTGGCACTGCTAAGAATCAGGACTCAGCCATGAAAAGACATAGGACTGTCACCCTATGAATTATTTGGAGTTGCTTTTACCCCAGGACAAATTTGTATAGACTCACTCCAAACTTGAGAAAGAGTACTGAAGCAATATGTACATAAACTGTCCAGATATTTTGATTTTCTCAGGGAACAAGGATTGCTGGCACAAACACCTCCCTTGGAGTTTCCAGTCCAGAGATTTCAGATCGGAGACTGGGTGCTGATCCAGAGTTGGAAGGAAGAAAAACTGGTTCCAAAGTGGGAAGGCCCATGCCTTCCATGCCACGCGGCATTGAGGCAGTAATTGCTGCAAAAGGGGCCCAAACCAAGTACTGAGTACATATGCATGTGTCGGGCCCCGTGGGGCCGACATTCCACGGGGGCCCTTTCCACCCCCACGGCCTCTGCTTGCCTGGTCGCCGGGTGCCCTGACGGTTCGACGGACCTCCACCCCGGACCGCCCTGCTCCTCACTGGCCCAGGAGAGTCGCTGGACAGCCGATTCGATGCAGCTGGCCGCGCTGCTGCCGGCGGAGCTCCCGTTTGACGCCACGCAGGCACAGGACACGCCAGCTGGCGACAGGACCGGCAAGGACGCTGAGACGGCTGGTGCAGCTGCGCACAGCCACCGGACGGTGGTTGCTGCCCCGGGAGCCCCCCTGTTGCTGAAGGACTGCTGTCTCGAGCGGGGGAAGGGTCCACAGGTCCGACAGGCAGCAGGGCCTCGGCTACAGACTCTCGTCACGGCAGGACTCTCCGGAGCAGCTGTGCAGCACGCACAGGCGCAAGACAGCCCTGCCCAGGCGCCGGCAGGCTCCATGGCTTTCTCGTTGGGGGATGGGCTCGTTCCCACCGTGGTGCCTGTGTCGGAGGCGGCGCCCGGGTGGCTAGAGGGGCTGGATGCTGGCGGCCATGCAGAGGCCCAGGGCCGGGTGGGACCTGGAAGGGGTGTGGGGGTGGAGCATGGTGGTGGTGGGTCTTGGGTGAGAGCTTACCTGACGGAAAGGGAGCGCTCTGCTGGGGAGGGGTGGGGTGAATATAGGGAATGGGAGGGTGTGGGCGTGTGCTGTAGGCATGTATTTAGCAGCGTTGGTTGCGGGTAGCGGCCAACGCTGACTTTGTTTTTCTGCTTCGGGTTGTTATCTTGAAGAATAAAGCACATACAACTCGTGGCGGGGGTCTCTCGTTCCTGTCCGGCCGTGGTTCTGCCTGCTGCAGGACGAGTTGGACAGTAAGTCAGCGTTCTTCCGACCTTGCGGCCTTTCGGCCTTACTGCTGTGTGCCTTTTCCCTGGTTTGTGGGACATGGCAGAAGGTTTGCAAGAAGCTGCTCCGGAGACCAGGATGGAGGAGGCTGTTGCAGCCGAGGCGGTGATGAAGCCACTCGAGGAGGCGGGGGTAGAGAACGTCCAGCCAGCAGTACGGCCCAAAGTGCGGGAGGTGCCACCAGCGGCCCCTGTGGTGGAGTCTCAAGGCGCCAGCAGTCAAACCCAGGGAGGGGAGTGGTGGCTGAGCTCAGCTTTGGGCCTCACGGGCCTCGACCAGGGACGGACGAGCCGGCCCAGCGGGGCTCCGATGGGCTAGAGGGAGCATCGGCTAACCAAGGACGACGGTGAAGAATGGAGCTACTCCACCGCCCCTGGTAGCCAGACAATGGACGTGTTGCGTGACAGGTTTGGGGAGGTAGGGACTCGTGACTCCAGTTCTTGGGCGGCCATGGGCCCTGAAGCAGACGCGGGCCAGTGGTCCCTTGCGGGTGCACCCACTCAACCAGCAACATCCCATTTCCGGCTGGCTAGCCCAAGATTCAAGCCGCCAACCGGCTCGGGTACCTCCTTCCCCGGGGAAGCCAGCGCACGGCCCTCAACCACGTCAGCACCGAGCGGGCAAGATGCTTGGCCAACACCGGAAAGGGCTACCAGATGACAAGCACCCAGGCCGGTGGGGGGCATCCCAGGGCCAAGCCCCCCTGTTGGTCATTGGGGTCCGGGCATGGTATGGGGCCACCACCGCTCACCATAACATACGATAGCCACCCCGATCACCTGGCTATGTTTCTGGGCCAGGTGATCAACCACCTAGACGGGTATGCCCAGGCCTATGCATCCCAGTGGGCAATGGTGGTGGCGGTCACCGCATGCCTTCAGGGAGAGGCCTTCGCGGTTCGCTGGGCCTTGGGGACGTGGAGACATCTCCTTGAGGGAGCTAGCCAGATGTTCGAGGTGTGGACGGACCACAAGAACCTGGAAGTCCTGCAAACGCCCCGCCGTCTGTCCCCGAAGCATGTGCGGTGGGCTCAATACTTTCAGCGATTCCGGTTTCGGCTCAAGTATGTGCCAGGGGGTAGAAACTTCCTAGCGGACGCTTTGTCACGGCTAGCGCAATATGACTGCTGGAAAGAGGAGGTAGTACAGGCATTGGTACCACCCTGCCCGGCGGAAGGCACGGGGCACATGGTCCACGCGTTGACGGATGACCTATTGCAGGACTGCAGGGAAGCGCTGGAAACTGACGAATGGGTGCAGGCACATCCTGATACACTTACATTGTGGGATGGCTTGGCCTGGCACGGGGCTAAGCTGTACGTACCGGCAACGGTGAGGGACCGGACGCTCTATCAGTGCCATGATGCCAGGCAGGCAGGTCATTTCGGGTTTGTAAAAACCCTATACTTAGCCCGCCGCCAGTTCTGGTGGCCAACTATGAGGCGGGACATTGAGGACTATGTGCAGAGATGCCGCGTATGTGCGACCGCCAAACCCTCTACCGGCAAACCATTAGGGCTTCTGCAACAGGTGGCGGACCCCGTTTGGCCTTGGCAGGACATCGCCATGGACTTTGTGGTCGAGTTGCCAGAGAGCAGGGGCTACAACGTTCTGTGGACTGTGGTGGACCTGTTTTCAAAACAGGCAAACTTCATCCCCTGCAGAGGGTTGCCTTCGGCCCGCCGGCTGGCCTGGATGTTTGTACAGCACATATACCGCCTCCACGGGGTGCCGCGGCGTATCATTTCGGACCGTGGGGTGCAAGTCACGGCCCAATTCTGGAAGGACTTCGTGCGTTACATTGGATCAACACAAGGCTTGAGCTCAGCGTACCACCCATGCACTAACGGGGCTGCGGAGTGTGCGAACGCAGCGGTAGAGCGATACTTACGGTGTTACGTCTCGTACCAGCAGTCTGATTGGGTGGACCTGCTAGCCTTCATGGAGGTGGCCTACAATAACGCAGTGCATAGCAGCACTAGGTTCTCCCCTTACAAGGTGGTATCTGGTTACGAATTCGTTCCCATCGCTGGCTGCGACCAGGGCGCTCCTGCGTCCTGCACACCTAGGGAGTGGATGCACCAATTGGAGGAGGTATGGGGGGGTGGTAAAGAGGGCGTTGGAACGGGCTGCGGGAACGTACAAAGAGCAGGCAGACAAGAGGAGGAAGCCATTCGCCCCCCCCCCAAAGTAGGTGATCTGGTTTATCTATCCACCAAATACTTGCGGTTACAGGTACCCTGCAAGAAGCTGGGGCCCAAATACCTCGGCCCGTTTCGAGTAGTACAAGTAACAAACCCTGTCACCGTCAGGCTCCGGTTACCCACGCTCCTGGGGAAGATCCACCCCGTCTTCCACAGTAGCCTGTTGAAACCCGCGATAACCACTTCCGCGGCGGTGGGGGAGGGAGGCCCGGGGCCTGTGTGTGGTGACCACTACGAAGTACAGGAAATCCTGGACTCCAGGAAACGGAGGGGGCGGGTACAATATCTGGTCTTCTGGAAGGGATACCCTATAGAGGAAGCCACCTCAGTACGGGGGGGACATGTGTGCACCCCGTCTCCTCCGAGCGTTCCACCGGAGATACCCAGAGAAGCCAGGTGGGAGCCAGGGGGAGACCGCGGCCCGACATTCCACAGGGGCCCTTTCCACCCCCACGGCCTCTCCTTGCCTGGGGCCGGGTGCCCTGATGGTTCGACGGACCTCCACCCCGGACCGCCCTGCTCCTCGCTGGTCCTCTGGCAGGGATACCCTATAGAGGAAGCCACCTGGGTATGGGGGGGACGTGTGTGTGTGTCTTCTCCGAGCGTTCCACCGGAGATACCCAGAGAAGCCGGGTGGGAGCCAGGGGGAGACCGCGGGACGTGTAACTGACCGCTTACCCTTCTCCCCTTACATTCCAGGTGGGCCCCTGGTAGAGGGGGCAGCATGTCGGGCCCCATGGGGCCGACATTCCACGGGGGCCCTTTCCACCCCCACGGTCTCTCCTTGCCTGGTCGCCGGGTGCCCTGACGGTTCAACGGACCTCCACCCCGGACCGCCCTGCTCCTCGCTGGCCCAGGAGAGTCGCTGGACAGCCGTTTCGATGCAGCCGGCCGCGCTGCGGCCGGCGGAGCTCCCGTTTGACGACACGCAGGCGCAGGACACGCCGGCTGGCGACAAAACCGTTTCGATGCAGCCGTTTCGATGCAGCCGGCCGCGCTGCGGCCGGCGGAGCTCCCGTTTGACGCCGCGCAGACGCAGGACATGCCGCCTGGCGACAGGACCGGCAAGGACGCTGAGACGGCTGGCGCGGCTGCGCACAGCCACCGGATGGCGGTTGCTGCCCCGGGAGCCCCCCTGTTGCTGAAGGACCGCTGTCTCGAGCGGGGGAAGGGTCCACAGGTCCGACGGGCAGCAGGGCCTCGGCTACAGACTCTCCTCACGGCAGGACTCTCCGGAGCAGCTGTGCAGCACGCACGGGCGCAAGACAGCCCTGCCCAGGCGCCGGCAGGCTCCATGGCTTTCTCGTTGGGGGACGGGCTCGTTCCCACCATGGTGCCTGTGTCGGAGGCGGCGCCCGGGTGGCTAGAGGGGCTGGATGCTGGCGGCCATGCAGAGGCCCAGGGCCAGGTGGGACCTGGAAGGGGTGTGGGGGTGGAGCATGGTGGTGGTGGGTCTTGGGTGAGAGCTTACCTGACGGAAAGGGAGTGCTGGGCGTCGGAGCAAGGAGCAAAAGGCTCTGCTGGGGAGGGGTGGGGTGAATATAGGGAATGGGAGGGTGTGGGCGTGTTTGGGTGGGGTATGGGCGTGTGCTGTAGGCATGTATTTAGCAGCGTTGGTTGCGGGTAGCGGCCAACGCTGACTTTCTTTTTCTGCTTCGGGTTGTTATCTTGAAGAATAAAGCACATACAACTCGTGGCGGGGGTCTCTCGTTCCTGTCCGGCCGTGGTTCTGCCTGCTGCAGGACGAGTTGGACAGCATGCTTATACTTTTCAGAGGTCCGATATTGTTCTATGTACACTCCTTGTTTTATTGATTGCATGTAATATTCTAATTTTCTGAGATTGTGGATTTGGGGTTTTCATGAGCTGTACGCCATAATCATCATAATTATGACAAATCACGGCTTGAACTATCTTGCTTTGCATGTGTTGTGATTCAGGGTCAGCCTGTGGTTTCGGCAGTTGGGTTGGACGACTCAGAGGAGGAGGAGGGGGGTGTTGAAGACCTTGCTGAGGGGGTTGAAGATCTTGCTGATGAGAGCCCTCAGCCAAGCTCCTCCCACTTGGTCACCACGGAGACCCAGCTGTGTGAGCCTGACAGCATGGATGAAGATGACCCACAGCTGGCCCTGTTCAAGTACGCCCGACGCAGGAGGCAGTCAATTAGGAGTAAACAGAGGAAGGCAATGGGGCTTCTCGGAAGGAGGCAGAGAGAAGCCACGCCCTGAACTCTATATAAGGGGAATGTGTGGGGAGGGCTGGTTTGCTGAAGGTAACCGCTTGGATAGTTCGTGTTTCTTAAAGCTCCTGTTTCTTGGTTCGTGTCTTGTTTGTTTTTGTAGCTATAAATTTGGCAGGTGTAATTCCAGCCTCTTGCCCTTTGTAAAGGGGTTGTCCCTGCCTTTTCTGCAGGGCCGGTAGCAGGCTGGTACAAAACAGCATGTAATGAGTCTATCTCATATATTAGTTTCCCCTTTTAAGTTGCATTACTGAAATAAATGAACTTTTGCACGATATTCTAATTTTTCGAGTTTCACCTGTATGTGGTGGGACAAATATGGGGGAACAATGGCCCTGGGAAGCCAAAGGTTGATATCCAAGACACCAATATTACATCTACATGGACTACTAAATTAGCAAAGAGAAGTCAAAAGTGGGCTCTAACTACATCCATTATAGGTTACTTCTGCTTTCAGAGAAACTGCTCCAAAAATCAGGAGGAAGTAGGAATTATGGTATGCGAAGGTCAGAGATCTTACGGAGACTCAAGTATTCAGAATTGGGGAACCATGCATAGTATTGATTATAATCCCTTTAATAATACAGTACAGTTTTACAGGGATTATGGAACAATGCATTCCAAGAATGGCCTGCTCCGCAAGGATTTTATTGGATATGTGGAAAGTTTGCATATACCAGCTTACCTAACAATTGGTGTGGTTCATGTGTATTGGGAAATATAAAACTCAGTTTTTTCCTACTTCCCATTCCTCAAGGGGAAAAACTTGGAATATGGCTTAATTATGGCTTAATTAGCTGATTAGAGTGGGACACTTTGAGCCTAGAATATTGCACCTTTTCACAATATTCTAATTTTCTGAGATTGTGGATTTAGGGTTTTCATGAGCTGTAAGCCATAATCATCACAATTATGACAAATCACGGCTTGAACTATCTTGCTTTGCATGTAATGAGTCTATCTCATATATTAGTTTCCCCTTTTAAGTTGCATTACTGAAATAAATGAACTTTTGCATGATATTCTAATTTTTTGAGTTTCACCTGTACAAACTGCTTTTGGAGTTTATACCCAGAGGGAGGAGGCTGCAGAGGGGAAGGAGGAAGACAAGATGAAGAAGCATACCCAGCTTTTGTGCGTCGCTCTCCAGCCTCACCAGGGTATCCTTGGGCGAGACCAGTGTGCCCTTTGCAAAGAACAAGGCCACTGGAAAAGTGTATGTCCAAGGAATCGGGGCTGTGGACAGGAACGCTGCCAAGTGTCCCAGAGGGGAAGAGGAGGATTTCCATCCAATAGCAGGGGACCTCCCCCATCCTGGCTGTCACCACAGGCTGAACTATTCCATCCTAAAATGCAGATGTATGCTAATGATGGCTATCCCTCCCAATACTGATGTGGCTCCAGAGGTCTTGTTTCCTCCCCCGAACCTCTCTTGGAGTTGCAGATTGGGGGAAGGAAAGAAGTTTTTCTTGTAGATACTGGGGCAACTTACAGCGTCTTGCAGCATGCACCTAAAGACTGTTTGAGTTCTCAGACTACTCCTATTGTTGGTGTCAGTGGGCAAACTGAAATGGCTCTCCCTGCACCACCCCTTTGTGTGTGACTTCAGGCCAAGGGCCCAAGGTTCAGCATTCATTTTTGGTTTTACCCCAGTGCCCTATTAATTTGCTGGGCAGAGATTTGCTGGGGAAATTGGGAGCAACAATCACTTGTCAACGCCAGGGTATTTCTTTGGATTTTCCAGCTTTGCAAGCTTATATTTGTTATCTGGATGCTAGTGCACCTCCTGCTTCTTTTCCGGATTCCATTTCCCCTGAAGTTTGGTCTCATGGAATCCCAGGATTTGCTCATTATGCTATCCCTTACTGAGCCCATCTTCACCCAGGGGCTCAACCTGTTTCCTTACGGCAGTATGCAATAAAAAGGGAGGCACGAATTGGCATCCAGGGGTTCATCCAAGCCTTTTTAAAGAATGGGATTTTACAAGCCACCCAGTCTCCCTGGTCCACTTCAGTCTTCCCAGTTCCTAAGCCTGTTGGGTCCTGGAGACTGGTTCATGACTTAAGAGAAGCCAATTCTTGAATCCAAGCCTTGCATCCTGTGGTGGCAAATCCTTATACTTTACTCACCACTCTCAGCCAAAAACAATGATGGTATACTGTAATTGACTTAAAGGATGCTTTCTTCTGTATTCCTTTGGCCCCTGAGTGTCAAGACTATTTTGCATTTGAGTGGGAGGATCCAGACATGGGAGTAAAGGGACAATTGACATGGACAATGTTATGTATATAGATGGGTGATCATGATAGCAGCGGCCACTGACACCACCAGGTGGTGCTGTACTGCGACAGGATTGGTTGGCCCCTGGACAGCGGGAAATTCAGATAAAGGGATTGGCCTTGGGTGTACCTGGCCAGGTATATAAGGGGTCAGTCAGCCCTATTGTTCCAGTTCACTCTGACTACAAATAAAGAGCTGATATGCTGCACTCATCTGCCTGGCGACTTTGATGCGGTCCACGCAGTCCAGAACCCACTACACAATAGACAAGGCTCCCACAGGGCTACAAGAACAGTCCTACTGCTTTTGCTTCTGCTTTGGCTAGAGATTTGGAGGCCTTTTCTGCCCCCTGGTGTACACTCTTACAGTATGTGGGTGATTTATTGCTTGCTGCAGAAGATAAGGACTTTATACTACAAGGGTCAGTTGATTTGTTGAACTTTTTGGCTGAACGAGGATATAAGGTCTCTAAGCAAAAGATCCAATGGGTCCTCCCCCAAGTTCAATATTTGGGATAAGTTTTAAAAGAAGGACACTGTTGCCTTCATGCCAGTAGAATTCAAGCCATCTCTGTCCTGCCTTTACCCACCAATGTTAAACAACTTAGAACCTTTTTAGGGATCACAGGCTATGCCAGATTGTGGATCCCAATGTATTCCCTGATTGCTAAACCACTTTATGCCCTAACACAACAAGATATGGCATGGGAATGGACTCGTGAACATACCCAGGCATGCCGACACTTGAAGGATGCCTTAATTAAGTCTACTAGTTTGGTTTTGCCAGATCAGTCTCAAGGGTTTCAACTGTATTGCAAAGAACAGGGTGGATGTGCCCTAGGGGTCCTAATACAACAAGTGGGCCCTGACAAGTTACCTGTGGGCTACCTGTCCAAAACCATGGATTCTGTGGTGAAGGGATGGCCTGGTTGTCTCAGAGCTATTGCAGCTGTGGCCGAACTGGTAACCGAAAGTCAGAAAATCATATTGGGAGCTCCTCTGAAAGTTTACACCCCCCATGCGGTTCAAGTATTATTGGAGCAAAAATTGCCAGCATGGGCCACCTCTGCCCAAGTTGGACAGTATGTGAGCCAGATCATAGAACAGGAAAACGTTCAACTTTGCCAATGTGACACCATTAACCCAGCTATATTGTTGCCTGTTCCAGAAGAAAATGCAGAACCCCATGACTGCTTAGAAGTTTTACAATCAATCACGGGTGCTAGAGCTGATTTAAGAATGGAACCCCTTGGAAACCCAGAGGTGTCATATTGGACAGATGGCTCCTCTTTTTGGTAAGATGGGGTCCGATACTCTGCCTATACGATCATCACTGATGAGCGCCCTGTTGCTCTTGCTGCCATTCCTGCCTCGTTTTCAGCTCAGGCTGCTGAATTAAAAGCTTTGATCGCTGCTTGTGTGTTGGGCCAGGGCAAGAGAGTGAACATTTATACTGACAGCCGATATGCCTTTTTGGCCGCGGACACCCATGCTGCTTTATGGAAGGAGAGGGGTTATACAGGCGCTGATGGAAAGTCCTTAAAAATTAAGGCTGTTTTGGAGGAGCTCATGGTTGCAATCCAACTGCCAAAGGACCTTGCTATTATCCACTGTAAAGGACATCAAGTGGATGATGGTTTTGTAACTAAGGGCAACCAAGCTGCGGACTATTGGGCTCGGCAGGCAGCCTATCAGCCAGTTGTCACCACTGCCAAGACTTGTCCCCTTGTACCAGTAGAGGATTGTGACACTTTCCCTCCCATATATGATCAAAGAGATCAACTGAGAGATGGAGGGAAATGGATTAATGGATGGTGGGCAGTTGATGATAAAATCCAGCTCCCTACTGCCCTCGTGTGGAAAATTGTACAGCAAACTCATGATGCTTTTCATGGTTCCCTGAAGAAACTTCATTTTTGGCTAAAACAGAGATATTGCAATCACAACCTGCGAACTCTGGCTCAGCAAGCTTCTTCCCAATGTGAAATTTGTCAACGAAATAACCCTACAGGAGGTAAACCTCTACCTAAGGGGGCCCTTCGTGTTGCTAAATATCCTGGAGAAGCATGGCAAGTAGATTTTACAGAAATGCCAAGAAATGGGGCCAAGAGGAATATTTTGGTTTTTGTGGACATGTTCACCGGATGGTCAGAAGCTATACCTACTACCACTCAAAAGGCTTGTGAAGTATCCCGGATTATTGTTGACCATATCATCCCAAGGTTTGGACTTCCGAAATCCATTGAGTTTGACAATGGCTGCCATTTGGTCTCTCAAGTGGTTCAGGGGGTGTGCAAACTTTTGCACATTGACTGGCACCTTCACTCATCATACAGGCCCCAGGCGTCAGCTCAAGTGGAACGCATGAATAGGACCTTGAAAGGTCACATGGCAAAGTTATGCCAGGAGACTTCCTTGACTTGGCCCAAGATTTTGCCCATTGCCCTGACTCGTGTAAGAGCAACTCCTCGGGGGAAGCTCCAATTATCACCTTTTGAAATGATGTATGGCAGACCTTTTGTTTCCAAATATGTTATGGGGGCGGATGAAGGGGAAGAGAATGTTTCTTTGTATTTGCAGAAACTGTCGCAGGTCTTGTCTTCTATCTCCCAACAGGTCAAAGCTGCCCTTCCAGTGATCCCAGACTTGCCTCCTATTGTGGAACGTGGAGAGTGGATCCATGTGAAAGAACTCAACCCCTCAAGCGTTGCTGCCAAGTGGTCAGAACTGGTTCAGGTGCTACTCAGCACTTCAACGGCTGTGAAGGTTCCTGGCATAAAGGCATGGATTCACTGTTCCCATATAAAGAAGGTTCCAGCTCCTAACGTCCAGTGGCAAAGTCAACAGTTGGAGGGTTTGAAACTGCGGTTATCCAGACTCCCTTCAGATGTGCCTTCCTGCGATTTTCTACTGACCTAAAATTCCAAAGTATTTGCCTGTACCCTTTGAAGAGTGGCATATTGGTGACAGTGCTCCCGAAGAAGAAGAAGATGAAGAAGAAGAACAAAAAGTAATAACCTATTCTATTAATGGACAAACCTATACTGAAGACGATGAGATGCCCAAGCTGGAAGAAGACTGGGACACTCTCCTTGATTATGAATTTGGTGATTGGACTTGTCTGGATCCCGGTCACTGGTTCCAGTCAGAATGTGACTAATGATGTCCTTGGTAGGAAACCTAGGAATGTTTCCCCCATTCATCAGGGAACACCACACTGTACCCCTTATGTTAAAACCACCTATACTATGGAAAAGACCACCCTAACAATAGTTTATCATTCCTTTTATGACTGTAGGGGGAATGTTTCCCAATGTAGGCATGGAAATAATTCTTATTCCATGTGCACAGAAGCTCACAAAATAACCTGCTTTAATCCACAGGGGGTGAAGGTAACATCTACTGTCAAAGTTTACCCTTATGTGGGAGGTTCTGATACACCCCCCCCTCCTCACTCATCCTATTGCCTCAAACTGGTCAATGTCACATAAGGTATCAGTCTGTTTTGATGCTTGTGAAGCCATATGGCGCGGCCAGGGTCCATCCCGGACCCTTGGAGTCCTGTGTGGAGATCTTTCATGGGAAAGAAGTTATGTGGTGCACAGAAAATACCTATACCAGAAACTGGCTTCCAAGTCTTCTGGATATGGTGCTCCCACTTCGGAATGTTTATTGGTACACTGCCTTTAATTCTCCGAGTGAGGGTCCGGGCAAGGGAGGAACCTCTTGGTTTACCATGACCAAGGGAGATGTCTCTACCTCCTGTCGCCCTGGTTCCTGCACCCCTATGTGTTTCCATTTTTCAAACGCATCCCCTCGCACAGAGTTGTATGGTATTGGCATTTATGGGACAGGACGAGACCCTCATGGACGGATAATTCAGACCTCTCTGCGTCATAGTAAACCTGAACAATTTCAAGTACATACTGAATTTTGGCATGAATTTGGTACTTCAATTGAAATACCCCAGGTTACCAAAAATTTGTTTATTGATTTAGCTGAGCGTGTTACTTCTTCCCTAGAGGTTAAAACCTGCTTTGTTTGTGGTGGCACTAACATGGGAGAACAATGGCCATAGGAAGCTCGAGAGATTCAATTGGAGAACATTACTTCTCATTTCAATTTGACTTGGAAAGATAAGGACCGTCCAACCAAATGGGTGCTCCATTCCATCATTGTGGCCCAGAATTGCATTATTAGGCCACAATCCGAGATTGTTGTTGTTGTTAGCTGCGAAGTCGTGTCCGACCCATCGCGACCCTATGGACAACATTCCTCCAGGCCTTCCTGTCCTCTACCATCTTCTGGAGTCCATTTAAGCTCACGCCTACTGCTTCAGTGACTCCATCCAGCCACCTCATTCTCTGTCGTCCCCTTCTTCTATTGCCCTCGATCTTCCCCAGCATTAGGCTCTTCTCCAGGGAGTCCTTCCTTCTCATTAGGTGGCCAAAGTACTTGAGTTTTAGCTTCAGGATCTGGCCTTCTAAAGAGCAGTCAGGATTGATCTCCTCTAGGACTGACCGGTTTGATCGCCTTGCAGTCCAAGGGACTCGCAGGAGTCTTCTCCAGCACCACAGTTCAAAGGCCTCAATTCTTTGGCGCTCAGCCTTTCTTATGGTCCAACTTTCACTACCATACATTGCAACTGGAAAGACCATAGCCTTGACTATACGCACTTTTGTTGACAGGGTGATGTCTCTGCTTTTTAGTGTGCTGTCTAGATTTGCCATGGCTTTCCTCCCCAGGAGCAAGCGTCTTTTAATTTCTTGGCTACAGTCCCCATCTGCAGTGATCTTGGAGCCCAGGAAAATAAAATCTGTCACTACCTCCATTTCTTCCCCATCTATTTGCCAGGAATTGAGAGGGCCAGATGCCATGATCTTGGTTTTCTTAATGTTAAGTTTCAACCCAAGTTTTGCACTCTCCTTCTTCACCTGCAACAAGAGGCTCTTTAGTTCTTCTTCACTTTCTGCCATTAGAGTGGTATCATCTGCGTATCTTAGGTTGTTGATATTTCTTCCGGCAATCTTAATTCCAACTTTTGATTCATCTAGCCCTGCCTTTCTCATGATGTGCTCTGCATATAAGTTAAATAGGCAGGGCGACAGTATACAGCCTTGCCGGACTCCTTTCCCAATTTTGAACCAATCAGTGGTTCCGTGTCCAGTTCTCACTGTTGCTTCTTGACCCGCATATAGGTTTCTCAAGAGACAAATAAGATGGTCTGGTACTCCCATCTCTTTAAGAACTTGCCACAGTTTGTTATGATCCACACAATCAAAGGCTTTAGCATAGTCAATGAAGCAGAAGTAGATGTTTTTCTGGAACTCCCTAGCTTTCTCCATGATCCAGCGTATGTTGGCAATTTGATCTCTAGTTCCTCTGCCTCTTCGAAATCCTGCCTGCACTTCTGGTAGTTCTCGATCCACATACTGCTGAAGTCTAGCTTGTAGGATTTTAAGCATGACTTTACTAGCATGAGAAATGAGTGCAATGGTGCGATAGTTTGAACATTCTTTGGCACTGCCTTTCTTAGGAATTGGAATGTAAACTGATCTTTTCCAATCCTGTGGCCACTGTTGAGCTTTCCAAATTTGCTGGCAAATTGAGTGTAGCACTTTTACTGCATTGTCTTTTAAGATTTTGAATAGCTCAGCTGGAATACTGTCACCTCCACTAGCTTTGTTGTTGCTCAGCTTTTCTAAGGCCCACTTCACTTCACATTCTAGGATGTCTGGCTCGAGGTCAGTGACCACCTCATTGTGATTATCAGGGACGTTAAGCTCATTCTTGTATAGTTCTTCTGTGTAGTTTTGCCACCTCTTCTTAATCTCTTCTGCCTCTGTTAGGTCCCTGCCATTTTGGTCCTTTATCATGCCCATTTTTGCATTAAACGTTCCCTTCATTTCTCCAATTTTCTTGAAAAGATCTCTGGTCCTCCCTATTCTATTGTTTTCTTCTATTTCTTTGCACTGTTCATTTAAGAAGGCATTCTTATCTCTTCTAGCTATTCTCTGGAATTCTGCATTCAATTGGGTGTATCTTTCTTTTTCTCCCTTGCCTTTCGCTTCCCTCCTTTCCTCAGCTATTTGCAAAGCTTCCTCAGACAGCCATTTTGCTTTCTTGCATTTCTTTTTCTTTGGGATGGTTTTGGTTGCTACCTGTTGTACAATGTCACGAACCTCTGTCCATAGTTCTTCAGGCACTCTGTCTATCAGATCTAATTCCTTAAATCTATTTGTCACCTCTACTGTATATTCAACAGGGATATGATTTAATTCATACCTGACTGGCCTAGTGCTTTTCCCTACTTTCTTCAGTTTAAGCCTAAACTTTGCAAGGAGAAGCTCATGGTCTGAGCCACAGTCAGCTCCTGGTCTTGTTTTTACTGACTGTATAGAGCTTCTCCATCTTTGGCTGCAGAGCATATAGTCAATCTGATTTCTGTGTTGACCATCTGGTGATGTCCATGTGTAGAGCCGTCTCTTGGGTTGTTGGAAAAGAGTGTTTGCTATGACCATCGTATTCTCTTGACAGAATTCTATCAGCCTGTGCCCTGCTTCATTTTGCACTCCAAGGCCAAACTTGCCTGTTATTCCAGTTATCTTTTGGCTTCCTACTTTAGCATTCCAATCCCCCATGATGATAAGAACATCATTTTTTGGTGTTAGTTCTATAAGGTGCTGTAGTGCTTCATAGAACTGGTCAATTTCATCCTCTTCAGCACTGGTGGTTGGGGCATAGACTTGGACTACTGTGATATTGAATGGTTTGCCTTGGATTCGAACTGAGATCATTCTGTCATTTTGAGGATTGTATCCCAGTATTGCTTTTCCTACTCTTTTATTGACTATGAAGGCTACTCCATTTCTTCTGAAGGATTCTTGCCCACAGTAGTATACCTGATGGTCATCTGAATTAAATTCACCCATTCCTGTCCATTTTAGTTCGCTGATACCTAAGATGTCAATGTTCAGTCTTGTCATCTCTTGTTTGACCACGTCCAGTTTTCCTTGATTCATGGATCTTACATTCCAGGTTCCTATGGAGAAAAAATCTTTACAGCATCGGACTTTCCTTTCACCACCAGACACATCCACAGCTGAGCGTCCTTTCGGCTTTGGCCCAGTCGCTTCATTCTTTCTGGCACTACTAGTACTAGCCCTCTGCTCTTCCCCAGTAGCATATTGGACGCCTTCCGACCTGAGGGGCTCATCTTCCAGCGTCATATCGTTTTGCCTTTTGGTACTGTCCATAGGGTTTTCATGGCAAAGATACTGGAGTGGGTTGCCATTTCCTTCTCCAGTGGATCACGTTTTGTCAGAACTCTCTGCTATGACCTGTCCGTCTTGGGTGGCCCTGCACGGCATAGCTCATAGCTTCATTGAATTACGCAAGCCCCTTCGCCACGACAAGGCAGTAATCCATGAAGGGGAATCCGAGATTACATATAAGGAATTTGTTGGTGAAACTCTCTGTGAGGGAGGTTGGTTCTGCAATAGTACTTCAACCAACTGTATTTGGCAGGGAAATGAGACTGAACCATCCACCTTTTTCCCACCTGGCCCATTGAAACGTTTGTGGTCCAACAAACAAGATGCTTTTATTCCTTGGCCTGCTCCTGATAATCTTTATTGGATCTGTGGAAATTCAGCTTATGCTGAACTTCCCAAAGCCTGGGCTGGAGCATGTGTCCTGGGCCATGTGAAGCCTAGTTTTTTCCTTTTGCCCATCTCTCAAGGCGAATGGTTGGGTGTTCCTGTGTATGTTGATGTTGGAGATCCTGCTGATAGAAAGACAAGGGATGTCTCAAATATTCAGATAGGAAACTGGAAAGATGATGAATGGCTATCAGAGAGGATAATCCAGGTATATGGTCCTGTGACATGGGCACCGGATAGAATGTGGGGATACTGGATGCCTATTTATATGCTTAACAGGATAATTAGACTGCAAACAGTTTTGGAAATCATCATGAATGAAACCAGTTCTGCCCTTTTGGCATTAGCAAGAACTGATACTCAACTCAGAACTGCTGTATACCAGAATAGATTAGCTCTGGATTACCTATTGGCTAGGGAAGGTAGGGTCTGTGGAAAATTCAACCTTAGCAATTGTTGTCTCCATATTGATGACAGTGGCAAGGTCATTGAAGAAATCACAGTCAGAATGCGCAATTTGGCACATGTCCCTGTCGAAACATGGACAGGTGGACTGGATGTTGGCGGATGGTTTTTGAGTATGTTTGATAATTGGAAAAGAATCCTGTTCATTGTGAGTTTGGCCCTCGGAGGATTGTTGTGTTTACCATGCCTTATTCTGCTTATTCAAAGAATTGTTCGATCCACTATATCTGGATTGACTTTTGCTGCCACTCCTGTTTTTAATGATAAACCTGCTAAAGCTATGGTTTTAAGGCCTTTACCTTCTGATTATACCCCCATTTTCCAGGGTACTTAGTGCCTATTCGGCTTCTATATTAAAAAGAGAGGAGTGAAGGGATTTTATTGTGCTTATGATTTTAGTATAAGTTTGACATTAGCAGCTATTTTATATAGTAACCATTTTATATTGATATTTGTATTGTTATTATGTAATCATTGTTTTCTTATTTTGTAATCATTATTTTGTAGTCAGATGTTTTGTGTATTTTGGAAAAGTAAAAGCCTCATGTTAAAGGGGAGGGGGAAAAGGAGGTGTGGTGGAGCCTGGGTTGCTGTGTATGAGTCATCATCTTGGAATTATTTTTCTGTACCTTTTGGTTCCTAGTACCAAGACCAGATCTCTTTGTTCTGAAGGGGTATAAAAGGTGGAAGACATCTTTGCTGGTTGTTGCCTTCATCTCTCTACCAGCCATGAAGAGAGATGTGGCCACCCAACTCTATTTTGATCAAAATATGTGAGGTTTTCTCACGATGAATCGTTAAAGGAGCTTCCAAGCAAAGGCATCACGCAGAGATGCAATCATATTTAGCTTTATTCATGATAGATCAAAGAGAAAGAAGTACTTGGCATGAAAGCATTCATGCCTGCATGTAAGAGAGAAATAAAATAAAACAAAACAAGCTAGCATTACATGACTGAAATAGAGGTTAGGAGTAGAGATAGAACTAGAAGTAGAAACTAGAACTAGAGAAAGAACAAAGAGCAGCCCCTCGTGCAGAGGTATTTATGGGGGGTCTTGGCCCCTCCTTGACCATAAAACACTCTCACCAATGGGGCTGTGGGTCTGAGACCCTTGGCTCATCAGTGGAAGCAAAGAAACCTCTTTGCCTCCATCTGATGACCCTTTTGGGGAACTGCCAATGGCTGGCACTAAACATCTAACAATTCCCCTTCTTGCCAGCCAATGACAGGGACCAGTGAATGTATGTAAGGGGCGAGCAGGTGTCATAGACATGTATGAAAAACATTCAGAAGGCCAAACACAAACGCTTACACAGAAGGTTGTGCCGGTCAATGGGAACAGGTTTGGTAAACAGATCAGCTATCTGGTCAGCTGTATTACAGTGCTCAACATGTATAAAACCCTTTTTGGTAAGCTGCCTGACATTTTTGTAGCGTATGTCTATATGGCGAGATCTAGATCCTACTGCATAAGCCTCCGAGATTGCAATGGCAGCTGTGTTGTCCTCTAGAATTTGGATGGGCAGAGGGGGAGATGCCCAGATGCTTGTTATCAGCTCATTGAACCAAGTCAAATCATTGGCCGTGTCTGACAGGCTGGCATATTCAGCCTCGGCCGTGGAGCAAGAAATAAATTTTTGCTGCCTAACATTCCAATGTACTGGGCAGCCATTTAGCAATATGAGGAAACCGGAAGTGCTCCGTCTAGTTTTGGTGTCGCCAGCCCAGTCTGCGTCTGAGTAAGCGGAGAGCTGGGCCGTCTTCCCCTTCTCTGGTTCTAGCATAAGGAGGGCATTAGCTGTGCCCTTAAGGTATCTAAGCACCCTTTTAACAGCAGTCCAGTGGAATTCCTTTGGGTGTTCCACATGCCTGGACAATAGATTCACAGCTAAAGCTATGTCAGGTCTGCTCCAATTGCTGATGTATAGCAAGGAGCCAATCACAGATCTGTAAAGCGTGTTATCTGTGAACTCAGGACCGTCCTTGTGGGTGTGGTTGTAAAAATCGGTTTGCATTGGGCTATGCGTAGGATTAGATTCTGTCATTTTGCATTTGGCCAGTAATTCCTCTATCTTTTCTTTTTGAGATAGAGCGAACCCCCCTTTAGTGGCCAAAATATGCACACCCAAGTACTTGTCAACCCGCCCCAAAGACTTCAGAGTAAATTTTTCTTCCAGGGCCTTGGCAAATTCATCACACCCTTTCTTGTTTGGCCCTACATATAATAGATCATCCACATAAACTAACACCCGTTCTGTGGTACCCTTGGAATTGCGTGTGAAAACACATTGATCTGCATTAGATGTATGGAAACCAACTCGTTCTAAACTCTTTCTGAGACAGTCATACCATAATTTCCCTGACTGCTTAAGACCATATAACCCTTTGTGAAGCAACCATGTATTTTCCCCTTCTTGCTGGTAGCCAGGTGGGGCCCTCACGTAGATCTGCCGGTCCAAGTTGGCATGGAGGTAAGCCGTCTGGATGTCGAATTGGAAGACTTCTTCTCCCAGAGCGGCTGCAGTCACGAGGGCGGCCTTGACGCTCTCTGCCCGGACGGTTGGAGAGTAAGTCTCCGAGTAGTCTTCCATATAACGCTGAGCGAAGCCCTGGGCTACCAAACGGGCCTTATACAGGTAGAGGCCATTGGCAAGTGGTTTTGCCTTGTAAACCCACCTTGTGCCAATGACTTTCCTCTCCTTTGGAGGTTGCTGGGGGGTGAAGACCTTAAGTTGTTTCAGGCTTTGCATTTCCTTCTCCATCGCGAGCTGCCATTTCTCTTGCTCTTCGATGGGCAGCTCCTGGATGTCAGAGAAGGATTTTGGGGTGACCACAACGCTGTTGACAGACGCTATGTGGCCAATGTCAATTCTCTTTGGCGGGACCCCTTTGTTGGACCGCTTTGACCTCCTTACCTTCTGCCACTCACCGCTCTTTTCTTCCGCGGGTCTCTGAGGTGTCGCTGGGGGTGAAGACGGCATGTCTTCCTCCGTGGGACTGGACGCATCTTCATCTTGTTCCTCACTTTCGTCGGTGGCAGGGTACGGGGTCGCCTCTGGTGATGTCGCGGTCGGTGTCTCCTTGCTGGGTCGGTTGGCATATGGGCTCAGATCATTTGAGTGGATCTGGGTCCAACTGGAATCCTCTTCGAAAGAGGCAGATTGGGAAGTCACAGGCCTGCCCCCTTCTCCCAGGAAACGATAGGCCTTGGAGCCAGGAGCATAGCCCAAGAACCTTAGTCTCTGAGAAACAGGTTTCCCCTTCTTCCGTAGCTGCTTGGGGATATGCACCCATGCATAGGAACCAAACACACGCAAATGTGCCAGATTTGGTTTCCTACCGTGAACCAGGAAATATGGGGTCTGGTTCACAACACTGCTCCAGGTGCGGTTTAAAGTGTAATTGGCATAATGAATTGCCTCCCCCCAGTATGATTCTGCGACACCCGCGTCTGCAATCAGACTACGCATCATGGTTTGCAGGATTCCATTCCTTTTCTCAGCTACACCATTTTGTGACGGGGTGAACGGTGCAGTTAGGAAATGGCGGATGCCCTTATGCCTTACCCAGTCCTGGAACTTCTGAGACATGAACTCAGCCCCGCGATCGCTCTGCAATTGTGCGATCTTGGTCTTGTACTGGGTCTCTACGAAGTTGTACAGCGACTTTATGGCGTCAAAGGCTTCAGATTTTTCTGTGAGAGTATACACGTGACTGTAACGTGAAAAATCATCAACGGCAGTGAGAAAATACCTTTTCTTTCCTAGGGATGGTGTAAAAGGCCCAACCAAATCAATATGTACTAGTTGGTAAGGGTGTTGAGTCTTACGGGATGACACCTTTGGTATTGGAGCAGCTTTCCTCTTTGTTTTCTTGCAAACGGCACAGTCCAGAAACACGTCACAGTCCTTGAGCTGGACTCCCTCAGCAAACTCTCCCATCTTTTTAACTACAGGGAAGCTTGCATGTCCTAGCCTTCTGTGCATGAGGTGGACGCACTTATTGTGCATTGGCTTTCCCATGGACACTCTCTTGGCTCTGGTTGCTTTGAGTGGTGGTGTAGGTGCCTGCTGAGATTCAGGCTCCTTGCCCACACTGCCCTTGGAAAGCCTTGGGGCAGGTTGTGGTGGCTTGGGAGAAAAATATGGCAAGCCATTTATTATTGTAATATCTCCAATGACCTTCTGGTCTCGGGTGACATGACCTCCCCCCTTGCGAAATAGGACTTCCACTTTGTCATCGTCACACAATTTGGTGATGCTCAAAAGGTTGTTGGCTATAGAAGGCGCGTGCAGGACACCCTCTACTTTCCCAAGTCCAGGTAGAGAAACGAAACCCTCCCCAACAACTGAGGCAGTATCACCGTTTGCAACCTTGACAGATGAGGTAATTTTCTTTAACCTTTTAAAACCTTGACTCATATTAGTAATGTGAGAAGAAGCTCCAGAGTCCAGTAACCATAAGTCAGTGGAGCTATCAGCCTTTGTTGTGGGGGTGAGGGAACAAGTATGTAGAGAATTTCCTTTGCCCCTGCCACGCCCCCTTACTTGCCCCTTCCCTCTTACTTGATTGGGACCACGTTTAGGGGCTTGATGTTGATGGGGGCAGTCTTTCTTGAGGTGCTCCTCAGAGCCACAGGTGAAACATTTAAGCAGAGCATTAATTTGCTCTGAGTTGTGGCGCCCCCTTCTGGCTTGCTGAGGGGTGACTCTAGCGTATTCTCCAGCATTTCTCCTTCTCCGATCTTCTTCAATCAGTCTCCCTGTGAGGTAGGACAGATTTATGTCTTCCCTCTTGACCGCTTCGAGTGAAACAATGAAATTGCTCCAACTCCTGTCTAGGGAAGTAAAAATTATGGAGAGCATGCTCACATCAGACACAGGAAAATCTCTGGAAATCAATTCTGCCCTGAGTGCCTTTAATTTTGCAAGATGTTCAGGCATGCTGGCACCAAATTTCAGTTTGGTTGTATAAAGCTCAGTTGTATATCTGGTGATGGAACCAATGGTATCGCTGTTGAATAATTTGAATAACAGATCCCAGACCTGAGCAGCTCTGAGACCAGCTGGGATGCTAGGGAACAAGTTATTATCCAGGGAACTGAGTAGAGCAGAATAAGCCTGCAAGTGTAGCAGCTCTTCTTGACGTCCCCATGGGGGAGGGGGTGGTTTTCGAACCATTTGTAGAATCCCATGCTTTAAGAAATATAGCTGTATATCTTTACTCCAACTGCTATAATTTTCTCCTGCTATTTGCAGTTTTTTAAAATCACTAGGAAGGTCTGTGACCAGGAACTCAGACCCATATTTAAAGAATTCTGAGATGGGCATTGATGTAAAAGGAAGCGGAAAAATGCTTACTCCTGAAGCTGTTTCTGCATTGAAATGGGACACTCTTTTTTCTTGTTGCTTATTTAGCAATTCCATATGGGCGTGCCTGGAGACCATGTGATCAGGGGGAGGGCGTTGTTCAGGGTTTCTCCCTTCTTCCCATGAGGCATTGGGGGGGCGGAGCCCAGATTTACCAGCCCGGGGTTGCTTCAATGGATCCTCCCGAGAATTAAAACCACATGGATTTTCATCATTGCCTGTTTTGCCCTGAGGAGCCCATTGCTGGTCCTGAAGACCTGAAGAGAAGGTGGGAGGCCGCAGGGGTTGATTGTTGGGAGGCTGCAGGCTGGATTCCCCCCGGCAGTTGGGCTCTGGGGAGAGGAAGTCTTCCGGAAGCAAAGAAACCTCTTTGCCTCCATCTGATGACCCTTTTGGGGAACTGCCAATGGCTGGCACTAAACATCTAACAAAATAAAAGTTGTTTGCTTGCTGAAACCTCGGCTCAGGAGTTTCTTTTGGCTCTTTTAAATTCCTGAGTAATGCTGGGGCAATTGTGAGGCTAAGTGGAAAACCTTACAATCTAATCCTGGCCACCATAAATAGCTTCTAGCCAATGCTTTCATGCGAACAATACCTGGATGGCCTTCATGAAGTGATTGCAAAACCCTGTCTCTTAGTGAGGTAGGAACTATGACCCTGTTCCCCCAAAGAATGCAACCCTTGTGAACTGATAGCTCATGTCTTCTTGTAAAATAGCTCTGAAACTCAGGGCCTGGGCTTTTATCTAGCCAACCTGTGTGTACCCAAGAAAGCACTCTGCTTAGTGTCTTGTCTGCTGCCGTTTCTGCGGCTATGTCCCCTGCATGGAGGGGAAACTCTGGCAAGTCCTGAATGGACAAAACATGGGCCACTAGGGCCAGATCTGGTTCAATTTGTGGCAGTGGAAGCCTGCTCAGGCCATCTGCATGGCCCATATCCTTGCCGGGTTTGTGAATCAGCTTAAACATATAAGCTGATAAAAAATGGACCATCTCAGCATTCTAGGGGATGTGTGGGGTGTCTGTCTGTCTGTAGTGAATAACTCCAAAAGTGGTTTATGGTCTGTGAAGACCGTGAAGTCCCTGCCATATAAGTAGGCGTGGAATTTTTTAACTGCAGCTACGATGGCCAATGCCTCTTTGTCAATTTGAGCATAATTACGCTCAGCAGAGGACAGTGTCCTTGAATAAAAAGCAATTGGAACTTGAGTTCCATCTTTCTCTAAGTGACTTAAGACTGCACCCACCCCATATGAGGATGCATCACATGCTAAGCAAACTGGTTTAGACTCCCTGAAATGAGTGATGGTGGAACTGACTGACAGAAGTGCCTTCAAATCCTGAAAACTTTTTTAGTGAATGCTATTCCACTTCCATGGAGCATTTTTATCTAAGAGTCTCTGAAGCGGCTCTGCCACTGCGGCCTTGTTAGGAAGGAATGCGTGGTAAAAATTGAGGAGGCCCAGGAATGCCTGCAGCTCTCCTTTTGTTTTAGGGCTAGGTGCCATCTGGATGGCTTTTACTTTAGACTCAGCAGGGTGGATGCCATCAGCATCAATGTGAAACCCCAAGAATTCAGTTGAAGGGACCCCAATACTGTGAGATGGCCTCACGAGACCGATGGTTCGTTAAGGTGCTTCCAAGTAAAAAGGCAGCACGCAGGGATGCAATCAGACGAAGCTTTATTTAAAGATAGAGTAGAAAGAAAGAGTTCCCTGGCATGGAGGCATCCATGCCTGGATTGAGCTCATGGATCACTCCCACAAGAGAGCAACAAGAGAGAGCAAGCAAGTAGAGCGAGAGAGAGAGCAGCCCCTGAGCAGAGGTTTTTATGGGGGTCCTCAGCCCCTCCCTTACCAATTAACTCTTGTTGTGATTCAGGGTCAGCCTGTGGGTTCGGCAGTTGGGTCGGATGACTCAGATGAGGGGGAGGAGGGGGGTGTTGAAGAACTTGCTGATGATGGCTTTGAGGCTCCGCAGAGCCCCCAGCCAGGCCCCTCCTACCTGGTGGAGACCCAGCTGTGTGAGCCTGACAGTGTGGATGAAGATGACCCACAGCTGGCCCTGTTCAAGGACGCCCGACGCAGGAGGCAGTCAAGTAGGAGCAAGCAGAGGAAGGCTGTGGGGCTTCTCAGAAGGAGGCAAAGAGAGGCTACGCCCTGAACTCTTTATAAAGGGAATGTTTGGGGAGGGCTGGTTTGCTGAAAGCAACCGCTCCGATAGTGTTTCAAAGCTCCTGTATCTTGGTATGTGTTTTGTTTGTTTTTGTAATAAATTTGGCAGACGTATTCCAGCCTCTTGCCGTTTATAAAGGGGTTGCCTTTTCTGCAGGGCCGGTAGCAGGCTGGTACAGAACAACTCTCTCCAATGGGGCTGCAGGGTCCGGGGACCCCTGACCCACCAGTGGGAGCAAAGATGCCTCTTTGCTCCCATCTGATGACCTTTTGGGGGAACTGCCATGGCTGGCACAAAAACATCTAACAATTCCCCTTCTTGCCAGCCAATGACAGGGACCAGTGAATGTATGTGAGGGGGCGAGCAGGTGTCATAGACATGCATATACACGTTCAGAAGACCAAACACAAACGCTTACACAGAAGGTTGTGCCGGTCAATGGGAACAGGTTTGGTGAACAGGTCAGCTATCTGGTCAGTTGTATTACAATGCTCAACATGTATAAACCCCATTTTGGCAAGCTGCCTGACATTTTTATAGCGTATGTCTATGTGGCGGGACCTAGAGCCCACTGCATATGCCCCCGAGATTGCAATTGCAGCCGTATTATCCTCTTGAATTTGGATGGGCAGAGGAAGAGGTGCCCAGATGCTCGTTATCAGAGCATCGAACCAAATCAAATCATTGGCCGTGTCCGACAGGCTGGCATTTTCCGCCTCGTCCGTGGAGCAAGAAACAATTTTTTGCTGCCTAACATGCCAATGGATAGGACAGCCATTTAGCAATATGAGGAAACCAGAGGTGCTCCGTCTACTCTTGGTGTCACCAGACCAGTCTGCGTCCGAGTAAGCGGAGAGCTGGGCCGTCTTCCCCTTCTCTGGCTCCAGCACATGGAGAGCATCGGTCGTGCCCCTGAGGTACCTAAATACCCTCTTAACAGCAGTCCAGTGGAATTCCTTTGGGTGTTACACATGCCTGGACAGTAGATTCACAGCTAAAGCTATGTCAGGCCTGCTTCAATTGCTGATATATAGCAAGGAGCCAATCACAGATCTGTAAAGCTTATTATCTGTGAACTCAGGACCGTCCTTGTGAGTGTGATTGTAATAGTCACTTTGTATCGGGCTACGCGTTGGGTTAGATTCTGCCATTTTGCATTTGGACAATAACTCCTCAATCTTTTCTTTCTGAGTTGGGCGAACCCCTCCTTAGTGGCCAAGATGTGCACACCCAAGTACCTGTCAACCCGCCCCAAAGACGTCAGGGTAAACTTTTCCCCCAGGGCCTTGGCAAATTTATCACACCCTTCCTTGTCAGGCCCTATATATAGGAGGTCGTCCACATAAACTAACACCCGTTCTGTGGTACCCTTGGAGTTGCGTGTGAAAACACATTCATCTGCATGGGATGCCGTGAAACCAACTCGTTCTAAACTTTTTCTAAGGCAGTCGTACCATAGTTTCCCCGACTGCTTGAGGCCATATAACCCTTTTCGGAGCAGCCATGTGTTTCCCCCCTCCTGCTGGTAGCCAGGAGGGGCCCTCACGTAGATCTGCCGGTCCAAGTTGGCGTGGAGGTAAGCTGTCTGGATGTCGAATTGGAAGACTTCCTCCCCTAGAGCGGCTGCAGTTACGAGGGTGGCCATGACGCTCTCTGCCCGGACGGTTGGAGAGTAGGTCTCCCCGTAGTCCTCCATGTAGCGCTGGGCGAACCCCTGAGCTACCAAACGGGCCTTATACAGGTAGAGGCCATTGGCAAGTGGTTTGGCCTTGAAAACCCACCTTGTGCCAATGACTTTCCTCTCCTTTGGTGGTTGCTGGGGGGTGAAGACCTTGAGCTTTTCAGGCTCGCCATCTCCTGTTCCATCGCGAGCTGCCATTTCTCCTGTTCTTCGATGGGCAGCTCCTGGATGTCAGAGAAGGATTTTGGGGTGACCACAACACTGTTGATGGATGCGATGTGCCCAATGTCGATTCTCTTTGGCGGGATCCTTTTGTTGGACCGCTTTGACCTCCTGACCTTCTGCCACTCACCACCCTTTTCTTCTGCGGGTTCCACGTCCGCCGGCATTTCATAACCGGGATGTCAAGACCCTCGGTCCCAGGTGCTGGGCATCATGGGTCTTTGAGGGGTCGCTGGGGGTGAAGACGGCGTGTCTTCCCCCTTGGGACTGGACAGCTCATCCTCCCCATCTGAACCAGGTAGGATGACATCTTTGTCTTGTTCCTCGCTCTCGTCGGTGGCAGGGTATGTGGTCGTCTCAGGTGATGTCGTGGTCGGTGTGTCCTTGCTGGGTCGGTTGACATATGGGCTCAGATCATTTGAATGAATCTGGGTCCAATTGGAGTCCTCTTCGAAGGAGGCAGATTGGGAAGTCACAGTCCTGCCCCCTTCTCCCAGGAAACGGTAGGCCTTGGAGCCAGGAGCATAGCCCAAGAACCTTAGTCTCTGGGAGACAGATCTCCCCTTCTTCCGTAGCTGCTTGGGGATGTGCACCCAAGCGTAGGAGCCAAACACACGTAAGTGTCCCAGACTTGGCTTCCTACTGTGGACCAGGAAATATGGGGTCTGGTCCACAACACTGCTCCAGGTGCGGTTTAAGGTGTAATTGGCGTAGTGTACCGCCTCTGCCCAGTATGATTCTGCGACCCCAGCGTCCGCAATCAGACTACGCATCATAGTTTGTAGGATTCCATTTCTTTTCTCTGCCACGCCGTTCTGGGCAGGAGTGAAGGGCGCTGTAAGAAAATGTTGGATGCCCTTACGCCTTACCCAGTCCTGGAATTTTCGGGACATGAACTCAGCCCCGCGGTCGCTCTGCAGTTGTGCAATCTTGGTCTTATACTGGGTCTCTACAAAGTTGTACAGTGATTTTATGGCATCAAAGGCTTCGGATTTTTCTGTGAGGGTATACACGTGGCCGTACCGTGAAAAATCGTCAACGGCAGTGAGAAAATACTGTCTTTTCCCTAGGGATGGTGTGAATGGCCCAACCAAATCAACATGTACTAGTTGGTACGGGTATTGGGTCTTACGCAGTGACACCTTAGGGATGGGGACAGCCTTCCTCTTTGTCCTCTTACAGATGGCACAGTCCAGGAACACCTCACAATTCTTGAGCTGGACTCCCTCAGCAAACTCTCCCATCTTTTTAACCACAGGGAAGCTCGCATGACCTAATCTTCAGTGTAAGAGATGGGCACACTTATCGTGGAGCGGCTTCCCCACTGACACCCTCTTGGCTCTGGTTGCCTTGAGCGGTGCTTCAGGTGCCTGCTGAGATTCGGGTTTCTTGTCCACACTGCCCATTGGAAAGCCGTGGGGGTGGCTGAGGTGGCTTGGGTGCAACCGCTTCGGCCTTGCGCTCCTTAGACAGCCTTGGGGCTGGCTGTTTTCTCTCTTTCCGTGCGCAGGCCCCTTCTGAGGTGGCACCCGGTGGACTGTCCTCTGTGGCTGGGTTCTCAGGGGAAAAGTATGGCAAACCATTTATGATGGCAATACTTCCAATGACCCTCTGGTTCCAGGTGACATGACCTCCCCCTTTGCGAAATAAAACTTCCACCCTGTCATCGTCACATAATTTGATAATGCTTAACAGATTGTTGGCAATGGAGGAAGCATGTAATACCCCTTCAACATTTCCTAGTCCGGGTACAGAGACAGTGCCGTCCCCAACAACCAAAGCCTTATCACCATTGGCCACCTTGACAGAGGAGTTAATTCTCTTTAACCTTTTAAACCCTTGTTTCATATTGGTAATGTGAGATGAAGCTCCAGAGTCCAGTAACCATAAGTCAGTGGGGCTATCAGCCTTTGTGGTGGGGGTGAGAGCACAAGTATGCACAAAATTGCCCTTGGCACTATCTTTGCCCCCACCACGCCCCCTTCCTTGCCCCTTGCCCCTTCCTTGATTGGGACCACGCTTGGGGCCTTGTTGGTGATGGGGGCAGTCCTTCTTCAGATGTCCCTCAGAGCCACAGATGAAACACTTAAGTAGAGCATTAACCTGCTCTGAGTTGTGGTGCCTACTGCTGGCTCACTGAGTGGTGACTCTGGCGTATTCTCCTGCATCTCTTCGCCTTCTGTCCTCCTCAATGAGCCTCCCTGTGACGTAGGACAGAGTCATGGCTTCCTTCCTTGTCCCCTCCAGTGAAACAATGAAACTGCTCCAATTTTTGTCCAGGGAAGCCAGAATGACAGCGACCATGTTCGCCTCAGGTACAAGGTAGTCTCTGAACATCAGTTCTGCCCTGAGCGCCTTCAATTTTCCCAGGTGCTTGGCCATGTTAGCCCCAAACCTCAGTCTGGTGGTGTAAAACTCAGTTGTGAGTCTGGTGATCGAACCGATGCTGTCGCTGTTGAATAAATTGTATAATAACCCCCAAACCTCTCCAGCTGTGAGCCCATCTGGAATGCTGGGGTACAGGTTAGCATCCAGTGAGCTCAGTAGAGTGGTATATGCTTGTCTATGATACCACTCTTCTTGGGGTCCCCAGGGAAGAGGTGGGGGATCCAGAACCATCTCTAGAGTCCCGTCCTTTAATAGACATATCTGCACTTCTTTACTCCAACTGTTGTAATTCTGCCCCCCAAGATGCAATTTTTCAAAATTATTTGGGAGGGCAGAAGCAGAAGAAAGGGAATTTTCCTTAGCCTTTTGTCCATTTCTATACATCTGTGAGTTCTCCATTGAGGTGAATGGAAAAGGGATCCCTCTGCTGGCAGGTGGTGGTATTTTTCTCTGATTTTTGGATGGCTCCGACTGAGCATGCTCAGAATTCATTTGAGCCCAGGAGACGGAGGGAGCGGATGTCTCTCTCTCTGCCTCTGGGCCAGGCACAGGCCTAGGCCTGCAGGCCGGGATTTGGGCCTGAAGAGGGGCTGAAGGCCGCAGAAGCCCCGAACATTCCTCCTGAAGCCCCCCCGGCACTGGAACACTCACCGGGGGGCGAAGACTGCAGGATGGGGCCGGGATGGCACAGAGACGCCCAGGATCGCCCGGAGGAGCCCATCGCTGGTCCTGAAGACCCTGGAGGCGGCTGAAGATGGCGCTGGAGGAGGGGGCCTCGTCTGGAGGCCCCCCAAAGACCATCTGGCATGCAGGGCGTCTGGGCGGCGGCGAAAAGTAGGCCAGAGTGCCCGGGGGTTCACAGGGGGCCCTCTGGGGTTGCAGGACGTAGCTGGGAGGCTCCAGGCCGGACGCCTTCCGGCGGTTAGGCCCCGGGGAGATGGTTGGAGGCCCTGGAACACCTCCGGGAGGCTCCTGGGGGTAGCAATGGAGGCTGGCTACCCCCGATGTCGAGGCTGCGGTCTTTTTGGCTTCCAGGGCCGCAAACAGGGTTTGGATAGTTGCTCCAATCTCTGCTATAGCAGTCTCGGCTGGGCAGGCTTCAATGCCATTATAGGCCTTGAGGTTTTCTGGTGGGGAAGACCGGGCAGTTTCCGTGCCGCTTCGGCTGGATGCCACCGATTGCTGGGCCTCGAGGCTTGGCTGAGGCCTATCAGACCACATGGGTGTCCTGGGGGCCACCATCTTGTTTCTGGTTGGCCCCAGAAGCTGCAGATCACAGTTTGGCGGGAAATTTCCTGCAAAAAGCTCCGGGGCCCCGGGGTCCCCCAGGGTGGCCACCGCCATGTTAGGGGGCCTCGTGGGTGCTGGGGAAGGACCTACCCGGTGTCCAGAGGCCCCCTGTGTTGGCATCCCTCATGGAGAGGCTTGTGGCGTCCTTTGTGCTGCAAGGAACTTTAGGAGCAGCTCCCTGCATTCCTGGTTAGTCATCTGGTTCACGCGGCGCTTGTCCTGGTCCTGGGCCGCTTCCCAGGTGTCTGGGCAGTCTTGGGTGGACTGTAAGCCTTCCATGCTTCCCTCTGTGGCTTGCAGCTGTGGGGAGGCATGCAAAGGGGTCCCTGGTGCTCCGCTGGGTCCTCTGGGGTAGTAGAGGTCATCTGTGCTCTCACCTGGAGCGGAGCTTGCGTCAGGGGCTGGATGCAGGGCTGCCGACCTTGATTGAAGACTCCTTGTCACAATCGGGGATCTCCTGCCATCTGTCTCAAATGGGTTCTTGCTGGAACCTCCAGGCATCTTGCTTCTAGCTGCTGGCTTGGAAGCGTTGCCTTAAACCATCCTCTCTGCTACCAATTTGTGAGATGGCCTCACGAGACCGATGGTTCGTTAAGGTGCTTCCAAGTAAAAAGGCAGCATGCAGGGATGCAATCAGACGAAGCTTTATTTAAAGATAGAGTAGAGAGAAAGAGTTCCCTGGCATGAAGGCATGCCTCTTTGCTCCCATCTGATGACCTTTTTGGGGAACTGCCATGGCTGGCACAAAAACATCTAACAAATACTGCACTTATTCTTTTTAAGTTTGAGGCCTGCTTCTCACAGCCTTTGCAGGACGGCTCTGAGCCTCCTTGCTAGCACCTCAGTGGATTCTCCAGCAATAAGCATGTCATCAAAATAGGGGCAAACCCCCAGAATGCCCTTGAGTGTACGTTTCATGATGCCCTGAAAAATGCCCGGGGATACACTGACTCCAAATTGCAGGCGCTTTACTTTAAACGCCCCCCTGTGGGTTACAATTTTCTGTGCTGCGGCCATGGCCTCATCAACAGGCAGTTGCTGATAGGCCTGAGCCAAATCCAATTTTGCAAAAATGGTGCCACCCTGCAAGGATGCCAGGATGTGGCTTAGTACTGGAACTGGGTAAGCGTGTTGTTTGAGGGCCCATTTAATTCTGCATTTATAATCTGCACAGATTCTGACTTCCCTGTTGGCTTTTAGTGGTGTTACAATAGGAGTTTCCCACTCCCCACCATCTACTGGTTGCAAAACGCCCTGTTCAACAAGTTTATCTAATTCAGTGTCTATTTTGTGCTTGAGGGCAAATGGGACCCTACGAGGCTTAATTCTGACTAGCACTACATTCGGGTCTAGTTTGAATGCTATTGGCGGGCCCATGTATGTTCCCAGAGCTGAATCAAATACATCTGTGAATTTTTCACCTACTGTTGCTAGACTCATGACTTGTGTCCGGTTGATTCCGGTTACTTGGATGCCTAGCGCATCAAACCAATCGAGCCCAATTAGGCTCGTTCTCTGGCCCCCTACTATGACAACATCCAGGTGCCCTGAAAACCCCTTAAATTTAACGGCTAGAGTGGCTTCACCCTTGACTGCGACTCTGGCATTCTGGTAATCAGTTAGTACGATGTCAGAAGTCCTCAGCTTTGCCCATCTCTTACTGTGACTACAAACAAAATTAAATGTTTCAAGGGAAATAATAGAAACGGCGGAGCCTGTGTCCAGCTCCATATTACAGGGGACCCCTTGCAGCTCCACCTGAAGTCTATACTTGGGCTTAATTGGGCGGCGGGCCCCGATACGGCAAAGGCTTCTGCAGCTGGAGCAAAACCCCATGCCCTGGGCCCCCAGTACCTCTTCTGGTCGGATCTTCTGACTGGCAATTTGCAGGCCAGTCCCTCTGGCGACCTCTGCAGATGGACACAATGTGGCTGGTCTTCCTGCAGGCCCGGCACGTGGCTGTCCGGCACCTACAGTCCAAGTGTTGGTGGCGGCCACCACAACCTGGACATCTAAGAAAGGGATCTGCCTTGTAAATAGTCTCTTGTTGCTTGCTGCTGCGACGCTGTTGGTTGGGTTGTCTGTGTAACTTGTCGACTTCTGTGTCTTCTTCGGGGCCTTCTGTTTGTTTGGTGTCCTCGTGGTGGATGGCTTCTTCGTGTTGTGCAGTTTTGGTGGGCTGAATAGCTCATACAGCTCCGCCGGCGGCTTCGTCTGCCATTACTTCCTTTTGTGCGTCCGAAAACAATAGGACCTCTCTGACGAAAAGCTTCTGCTTTAGCTCTTGGTTGCGGAGGCCACAGACAAGCCGGTCTCATAGTCTCTCCTCGATGTCGGAGAACTGGCACAGGCGTGCGGCCTGCCTCAAGGCCGTGATGTACTCAGATGCGGTTTCTCCTGGTTGCTGTATTCTTTGTTCGAAGGCATAGCACCAAGCGATCACTGACATCTTTGGCTGGAAATGTTCTCTGAGCTTCTTTTTCAACTCTGCGAAGGATATGGACTCCAACGGCGTTGGCGCGAACAGGTTCTCAGCTAAATCGAACATTGCTGGGCTGCACACACAGAGAAGAGTGGCGGCCTTCAGTCTGTCCTCGGCGACCTGGTTTGCTCGAAGGTAGTTCTCAACCTGGGACAGATACGAGGGCCACTCTTCTGGCTGCTTGAAGTTGAATTCTCTCAGCTTTCTGACCTTGGGCATTCTGCTGGTCTTCACAGCTGGTTCTCAGCGTCTTCAAATCCTGCTCCTCCATTGCCCAGGGACTGGTCCTCTGAGCGCGTGGTCGCTAGCGTGGCTGAGCTAGCCAACCGTAGGGGGGGAATTGCTTTCCCGCCAGGTGTGCACTGCCTCTCCCCTAGTGACTTTCAGCTTCAAAGGAGAAGCAGGATCCCACCTTCATCGCCAGTGTTGTGTACTGGGTTCGTTGCGCAGGAATGAAGACGAGGCGAGTGAGTTCAGCAAAGATCATGGTTTATTGCTTGCAGGATCTGAACTAAGGAACAGGGATGCAGATGCAGCAATTTATACCCTGGCCTCTATGCGGCGGCCAATAGATTTGAAGCAACCCATTGCCGCTCTAGAGACAACCAATAGCGGCACTGGAGACGGGTTGTCTGAGGAGCTGGGAGCCGTTAGCCAGCTTTCCTGCTCAAACAGCCTTCCAGCATTTACCACGTGGTATTCCCTTAACAAAGCAAGCCCAATACATTAGTTTAGTTTAGTTTAGTTTAGTTTAGTTTTATTTAATTTATATACCGCCCTTCTCCTTGGTGGGGACTCAGGGCGGTTCACAGGGCATATATAAAAAAGACAATACAAAAATTAAAAAAAAGATTAAACCCATGCCCAGTTAAAAACAGTGAACAAGTCTAAAACAACTATTAAAACCCATCCCCATCAGGCCAGACCAGCTATTTCGAATAGGTGGGTCTTCAGGTCACGACGGAAAGTTCGGAGGTCTGGTGCCATCCGGAGCTCCACCGGCAGTTGGTTCCATAATGCCGGAGCGCCCACAGAGAAGGCTCTCCCCCTGGGGGTCACAAGTCGGCATTCCCTGACTGGCGGCACCCTGAGGAGGCCCTCTCTGTGGGAACGCACAGGGCGGAGGGGAGTTGACGCCGGCAGCAGGTGGTCCCTGAGGTATCCCGGACCCATGCCATGTAGGGACTTAAAGATCGTTACCAAAACCTTGAACCTCACCCGAAAGACAACTGGTAACCAATGCAACATTACACAGCCCTCTTCCCATTTCTGAGACTTAAAAGCAAAATTGGGTGTGGGATCTGTGAATTTGATTAAAAGAAGCAGCTTGATGAAGTACAGCTATTTTTCTACACTGTTCTATCTGTGATGTTCTCCTCACACATGCAGGTTTTTGATGAGTTTGAATGCAGACTTCCACCACCAGCTTGCTCACACAGTTTTTGTATCACATCTGATCTGAACATTGGGAAGCTAAGAAGTGTTCATGGATTGGCAGCTTCATTTATTTTTCACCCAAAGTAAAGAGGATGATGCCTTCCTTGTGCATTCCATTTGTTTTATGGAGGTGGACTGTCTGAACTTCTTTATTGAACTGGCCAGCTAGTGGTTGGCAGCCTTGTTTATTTATTTAAAAAGCAGAACACAAAAATAATAGTGATAGTGATATATACATTGTCAAAAAGAATTTAATAAATTTATATGCTGCCCATCTCACTGTTGAGCAAGTGAGTTAAAATTCTATATAATACTTGTCTAATGCAAATATTATTCAAGACATATATATTTGATACATGTGGTTGGCAGCCTTGTTAAGGGTGGCTAATGTCCTTCAGGTGGGGGATGACAAAATATAAATCCCATACCTGGCCACTGTGACCATTTTGCACAGTACTTTGGTAATAAACTCATGGGAAGATGAGGTAGATAGGATGCTGTCTGTATCCACCCCCCACCCCGGCCTTCTGTATGCTAGATCTATGACTGGAAGGGGCTGTGTTTGGGAAGTAGTCAACATGTTTTAGAAGAAGATGTCTACATTCTTGAAGGAGGTTCTGGCTGCACTCCTCTTCAACTAACCCTTTTTGGATCCAGCTCTACATGATAATTGTTTCCCAGTCTCCAATTTTCCTTTTCTGAGGAAAGTTGTTATGTGAGTAGTATGGCTGCAGAATGCCTTGGAAGAAGTGGATTATCTAGACCCTTCACAATCAGGTGTCAGGCCTGATCATAGGACCAAGATGGCATTAGTTACTCTGACTGGTTACCTTTTTCGGGATGCACCCACTTGGTCCTTTTCAGAGTGCACCTATTCTGGTCCTATTGGACTGCTAGATACCCTTCAATACCATTTATCCTGGTGGTATTCAGGACTGTCTCTGGGGGTTGGGGATTGGAGGCACTGTTTTTTCACTAGTCCCATTCTTTCCTTAATAGACATTTCCAGTCAGGGTGGGCTTGAGGAGAAAACAGCCTTGTGGTCACTCCCCCTCATAAATGCTGTACAGTTTAGTCTTCTCTCCCTACTTTTTACCAGGAAGCTACTGGAAGAAATCAATCAGTTAAAGCTGAAGTATCAGAATGCAAATAAGAATATTCCATTGCCTCCCCAGGCCCAGCGAGAGATGCTGTTGAAATCTTGTCCTGGTGTCTGGGACAAAACATGCCAGGTTCAATCCAAGCAAGACTAAGTTTCTGTTTGTTCATTGTGGTAATGTGTTGGCTGTGGTGTTGTCCCTTAAGGAGGAAATGTTACTCTGAGGGTGCAGATCTATGACTTACGACTCCAAGACACATGGCTATTGCTGGAAACTGTGGCCAAGAAGGACTTTGCCCAGCTCTGGATGGTGTGCCAGTTGCAGTGCTATCTGGAGGGAAAGAACCTTGGTACAGTGTTGCATGCACTTATCACCATCCCTCTGGACTACTGCAGTGTGCTCCACGTGAAGCTGCTTTGAAGAATACATAGAAACTGCAATTGCTTAGAGTGGAGCAATCTACAGGTGAAACTCGAAAAATTAGAATATCAGGCAAAAGTTCATTTATTTCAGTAATGCAACTTAAAAGGGGAAACTAATATATGAGATAGACTCATTACATGCAAAGCAAGATAGTTCAAGCTGTGATTTGTCATAATTGAGATGATTATGGCTTACAGCTCATGAAAACCCCAAATCCACAATCTCAGAAAATTAGAATATTGTGAAAAGGTGCAATATTCTAGGCTCAAAGTGTCCCACTCTAATCAGCTAATTAAGCCATAACACCTGCAAAGGGTTCCTGAGCCTTTAAATGGTCTCTCAGTCTGGTTCAGTAGGAATCACAATCATGGGGAAGACTGCTGACCTGACAGTTGTGCAGAAAACCGTCATTGACACCCTCCATAATAATAATAAACCTTTATTGTCAAAGTACAACATGTGTACATTGAGATTAGCTGAGCCTCCCCCCGTGCTCTCTCCCCCCAACACACAGTGACAACAAACCCTCCATCCCACCACACTATGTGAACCAACTACACCACACACCGGCCTCCCAAGTCAATTCTGCATAAGATTATGTCCCATTTAAAAGCCTAACAGCCCACGGATAAAAGCTATTTTTCAGCCTGTTGGTACGGCTGGCTATATTCCTATATCTCCTACCGGATGGTAGGAGAGTAAAGAGATACCGTCCAGGGTGTGAGTCATCCCTGAGAATCTTCCTCACTCTTCCAAGGCAGCGAGCCCTGGCGATGTCATCCAGTGGTGTCAGGGAACAGCCCACAATGTCTTGTGCTGTGCTCACTACCCTCTGTAATACTTTCCTATCCGCGGCTGTCAGACCGGCATACCAAACCACAATACCATACGAGAGGACGCTCTCTATGGTAGACCGGTAAAAGAGGGTCATTAGCTGTTGTTCTACCCTGTTCTTCCGCAAGATCCTAAGAAAGTGAAGCCTCTGTTGGGCCTTTCTAGCCACCTGGGTTGTGTTAACTTTCCAGGTCAGATCTTCACAGAGGTAGACTCCCAGAAATTTAAAGGAGGAAACTCTCTCTACACAGTCCTCCCCGATGTAAAGTGGGGCAAGTTCCTCCTTTTTTCTCCAGAAGTCTAACACCATCTCTTTCGTCTTGCCGATGTTTAGGTGCAAGTTGTTGTTACTACACCATATGGATAGTTTTTGTACCTCCGCCCTATATGCTGTCTCATCCCCACCTGTAATAAGACCCACCACAGTTGTATCATCTGCGAACTTGATTATCGCAGTGGATGGGTCAGATGATACACAATCATAAGTGTATAAAGAGTACAGGTAGGGGCTAAGCACACAGCCCTGTGGCGTGCCGGTGCAAAGCTTCAGGGGGGTGGACAAAGCAGACCCGACCCTCACTGTTTGTACCCGATCCCTAAGAAAGTCTTGAATCCAATCGCAGATAGCGGGGGAGAATTTCAAGTCAGTCAGCTTCTCGATGAGAATGCTCGGCAAAATGGTGTTGAAAGCCTAGCTGTAGTCAACAAAAAGCATCCTGACGTAACTTCCAGGTTTCTCGAGATGACTTGCTACAGAGTGTAAGGCAGTAGCTATGGCATCGTCTGTCGACCTATTTCCCCTGTAGGCAAATTGATGTTTATCAAAGTCCAGTGGGAGGCATGTCCTAAGATGTTGGAGAACCAATCTTTCGAAGCATTTCATGACTACAGACGTTAATGCAATAGGTCTGTAGTCATTCAGGCACTCAACTGCAGTTTTCTTGGGGACTGGGACAATGGTAGCTGCCTTCAAGCATGATGGTACACATGCCGTTTGCAAGGAGATGTTAAAAATCCTTGTCAGGACCCCTGCTAATTGATCGGCACAATTCCTGACCACTATCCCCAGCACCCCATCTGGGCCTGCGGCTTTGCTGGGATTCACAGCCTTCAATACAGCTCTCAATTGGTGTTCACACAGGGTGAGTGGCTGAGAGTCAGAAGGCCGGCCAGCAGAGGCTACGGGGTCTGGTCTTTTAACCTCGTAGCGGGCGAAGAAGATATTCAGCTCCTCAGCCAACGAGGCATCGGTGTTTGCCATGCTCCTCGTGCTGCCCTTATAGTTGGTTAAGTGCTGCAGTCCCTGCCATACTTGCCTCGGATCGTTGTTCGCTAAATGGTTCTCCACCTTTTGTTTGTATTGTTGTTTTGCCATCCTAATGCCTCTTCTGAGATTTGCCCTGGCCTCTCTGTATCTGTCCCTGTCCCCCGCCTTAAAGGCAGAATCCCGGGCTCTCAGGAGTGTTCGTATCTCTGCAGTCATCCAGGGTTTACAGTTCCCATAAACTCTAATGCACTTATCCGTTGTTACACTGTCAGTGCATGTTCTAATATAAGAGAGTACGGCATCTGTATATGAATTTAGATCTTGTTCTTCAAATACACTCCAGTCAGTGGTTTCAAAGCAGTCCTGCAACTGACTGAGAGCACCCACTGGCCAGGTTCTGACCCTTTTTGTGACTGCCTGAGTCCTTTTCCTGAGAGGAACATACTTTGGGCACAACAGGAGTGAAAGATGGTCAGATGTACCCAGGTGGGGAAGAGGAAAAGCTCTGTATGCCTGCTTCAGATTGGAATACACGTGGTCCAAAGTGTTCTTCCCTCTGGTGGAAACTTGCACATACTGTACAAACCTGGGGAGAACTGTCTTCAGACAAGCTTGATTGAAGTCCCCAGCCACGACAAGAACACCCTCATATATTAGTTTCCCCTTTTAAGTTGCATTACTGAAATAAATGAACTTTTGCACGATATTCTAATTTTTCGAGTTTCACCGGTATGTTTTGGCTGGTCCGTGTCAACATAAGCATATTACATCTGGATCTCAGGCCCTGTACTGGCTGCCCATAGTTTTTTTGGTGCAATTCAAAATGCTGATTTTAATCTATAAAGTTCCTTATGGATTGTCATCTGGATAACTGCAGGACAAACCTCTCAAACAGAGTCAACCTGTTTTGAGAGGCTATGTGCAGGAAAAAAAACTGACAATGGTGCCCTTTTGTGAGGCCAGAAGAACAGATAGCTTGATGACAGCTTAAGAATATAAAATGATGAAGAATATGAAATAATTGAATCTTTCAAATAGGGAAAATCCCCTTTAAATCCTAAAGGCAGCAGCAGCAAAAGCAATAAGTTCTAGAGGAAAGGAATCCCATTCATGAGGAAAGGTCTCAAATAATGTTTTAAACACTAAATCAACCAGGAATTAAACTATGTAGAAACAAGCCACCAAAAGAACTGATTAAATTATCCATCAGACTGTCTAAGCACCGTCTCTCCTTGCCAGCTTTCTTCCAAAACTGACAAACTACAGAAAGCAGGAAACTCCTGACAATGATAGGATTTAGAAGCACAAGCAGGACAAGAAGCAACGGATGTAAACTAACCAAAGAGAGAAGCAACCTAGAACTAAGGAGAAATTTTCTGACAGTTAGAACAATTAATCAGTGGAACAACCTGCCTCCAGAAGCTGTGAATGCTCCAACACTGGAAGTTTTTAAGAAGAAACTGGACAGCCATTTGTCTGAAATTTTATAGGGTTTCCTGCCTGAGCAGGGGGTTGGACTAGATGACCTCCAAGGTCCCTTCCAACTTATTATTATTATTATTGTTGTTGTTGTTATTATTATTATTATTATTATTATTATTATTATTATTATTATTATTATTCAGATGTTCAGACTAGATTTGGCATTTTTGTCTACCTATCAAGTCCTTACCAAGGACTTGGGATAGGCAGATGTGGATGTTTGATGGTATTACAGATATCATCGCAGGATGGAAGCAGTTCCTAGTAAGGCCGCCTTTTGCAATTGACTAATGGTGAATTTGTCAATGCCAATGGTATTCAAGTGGTGCTCCAGTTGTTTGGGGATTGCACCCAAGTAGCCTATTACTATTGGTACTATCCTTGCTTGCCTTTGCCACAGTCTTTCTATTTCTATTTGTAGGTCTTTGTATTTTGTTATCTTCTCCAGTTCTTTCTCGTCTATTCTGCTGTGTCCAGGCACTGCCACGTCCACTATCCAGACTTTTTTGTCTTTCTTATCGACAATTGTTAAGTCCGTGGTGTTATGTTGCAAGTGCTTGTCTGCTTGAATTCTGAAGTTTTTTTATGATCCCATGATGATGATGATGATGATGATGTTTTGCTGTCTTGTACTAACTGTGACAAATGTAATCAACTAAGTATCAACACTAACCTTGTGAAAGAAATCACATAGATCAGGGGTGTCAAACTGCCGGCCCATGGGCCATATGCGTCATGATGAAACCACGCCCACCCCATTGCCAGTAATGGGAAAGAAGTTGTGATACATCACGCGACGTTGCTAGTTTGACACCCCTGACATAGATGGATATGTTGTTGTGGGAACGGCCAGAATTTGGCCTTCCAAGAATTTGGTTTCTCAGTCTTCTGATTTTCCAAACCCCCTTAATTGGCCTCCACTCGGAGTTACAGTGAGAGCAAACTATCCTGGCTCACGGGCAGGCTGGCATGTGGGAGGTTTGGAAAACGCTATGATAAAGCTTTTTCATATAGTACCTTGTTTTTGTATGATCTCATAGGCACCTGAGAAATTCTCTCTATGTATCCAATTATCTATGTATCCTATGTTGTATGAGACTGATGGAGTTTTTTGTAATGTTGGAGGTGAATAAAAGTTCAGCGGGCAGTGCTCAAGGAGGCTTTTTTCTGTGGAGACGAGGCTGCCTGGCTGGTTCAAAGCTCTCTATTGACCCAGGTCTGAATTCCTTTTCCTTCGTCTGAATTCCTTTCCCTTCATCAGAATTCCTTTCCCCTTCAGTTGTAAATAACAAACTTTTTGTATAAAGGTCTTAGCTAACCTTTACTCAGGCCACTTAATTTGGATCTTTGTCTCAATTGTGAGGCACTTATTTCTGCAGAAATAAACAACTGAAAATTATCTTCCTAGTTCCAGCATGATTTATTGGCCATTGCGCCAGGAAAACAGAAACCAGCTGAGTCTCCAGCCAACAGAATGGGAGTTGCTGCTTTTTTCTATAATGGCTTCTGTATTGCCTCACCTTGGAAGCTAGATTAGTACTTTTTGTGTTAGCCTTCTAGAAGTCGGTTAAAACACACCTGTTTTGGAGACCATTTGGGGATAAAGTGATTTTTTGCTATCTCTATGTGGATTTCTTGCTTAATTCTCTGTTTTGTTTTCATATTTACAGTATATTTGGTTATTTTAATTATTTGTATAGTTTTATAGTTCTTAGGAATCAGGGGTTGTGAGAAATTACAACAGCATACAGTCTACTCTAATCAGTCAGTCCATCCAAAGGAGATTCCATGGAGCTTTTCTGGTTGGAGGTCAACTCACGTACTTGCATCTTGGTTAAGGCACCAAGCTAGAAAGTGGGAGACTGTGAGTTCAAGTGCCACCTTAGCCATGAAAGCCAGCTGAGTGACTTTCGGACAGTCACTCTCTCTCAGCCTAACCCACCTCACAGGGTTGTTGTTGTGGGGAAAATAGGAGGAAGGTGTGTTGGATATGTTCACCACCTTGAGTTATCTGTAAAAATAATAAAGGTGGGATACAAATAAATAAATAAATATTTTTAAAAATCTGATCAGAAGGGCCAATGGCTCCCAGGATCTCAAATTCTGTCCTTTCTTGGATCTTTGTACCTTGTGGAGCTCTTCTGGACTGTGTGGAGTCCTTCCTACCAAAAAGAAGCCTATGCTCATTTGTTATGTATAGTACATGAGGGATTTGAAATGTTCCTCAAGGGAAGCTCAGATCAACATCACTTCCTGAAACAAATTCTATGAGACAACAAAGATTATCCTTGCTGTTGTGAAATCTGAGCCGTTTCTCATCCATCTTCACATACATTACGAGACATGCAGATGAGTTTTAGCAAAGATAGATACTGTAGCTGTTTCCCTCTGCACTTGAAAACAGACATATGTTGAGAAACCTTTTCCGCACCCCTTGCCACTGTTTCTCTTTCCAGCTATAATCTGCTGTTCTGGCAGATCCAGAAATAGAAAGCAAATGTGAGGTTGGCAAGTTGACAATAAATGAGGATCATATCCAGTCATACCATTGACTGACTCACAAAATGAAAAAGTTGTAAAAACATAGCTCAGAAACAATGCTGAAAAATCCCACAAAACCCGCATTTGTTATTCCTGAGGCTATAACACTTACCATAAAAAGGTGATCCATGATTTGATGTTACAGATGTACCCATAAATTATGATGCCTATATCAATTTGCAGCAATCTTTTTTTCTATGTTTATTTGACACATAGACAGCAAGTTGTCTCACCCCCACAAATGAAGGGCCAATTAACATGCATTGTTTTTTGAGGATACCACAAACAACTGGGCACATGAAGCTCCTTTTGGAATGTGGCAACATCTTTGGCTTCATTCACTTAAATGAATAATAAAATAAAAATTATCATGGGGACTGCTCTATTCAGAGTGTCAGACAGACAGCATTTTCCCAATATGCTCTATTCCATGGGTGTCAAACTTGCCGTGCCACATGTCGTGTCGAGACATATCACGACTTTTTTTGCATTGCTGGAGCTGGGCTGGGTGCGGCCTCCATATGATGCAACCAGCCCGTAGGCTGGCAGTTTAACACCCCTGCTCTATTCTAATAGAAGAGAACATCTGTTGCTGAGGGTTTAACTGTGGAGTCCTTGGGGTTCTCTGAGTCTGGTTGTTTGTTTCATTACCCAACTAGGTAACATCATCAGTGCAAGTCTGGGTTGGGTACTTGCAGTGATGATGTTACCTAGTTGGGTAATGAAATGTCTGCAAGCAAACAATCAAACTCAGAGGATGCTGACACATGCTGTCCCCATAGTCATGTCACATACCTTGACCATGACCAGAACCTGACCACATACAGTACTTGACCAAACTTGACCAAACTTGACCACCCTTCCCATATTTTCCCACCCCCACCCCCACCCCTCGGTAAGGGCAGAGCAAGCTCCACAGAAGAAAGAAGGAAGAAAGAAAAACTTAGAGTATGAAGAGGAAAACAACATAGAGCAGTGATGGCGAACCTTTTAGAGCCCAAACCGCAACCCAAGCCCCACTTATTTATCACAAAGTGCCAGGGCCGCATTAGCATTGTGGTGCCCTTGGGGAGGGGCAGGGAGGCGCCTGAGTGCTGCCTCTGGCACGCAGAAACCGGGGGTGCAAAAATGGCTGCCGCAGCGCCGCAAGGTGCAGATACAAGGCGCTGCATCATGCAAGAACAGGGCAGGGCTAGTATCATGCAGGCCCTAGCCCCATCCTATTTGCAGCACGTGCGTGCTCACGGCCCTGTGCGTGCATGCACGCATGTAAAATGCTTCCCCCTCCCTTTTCTTCCAGTCCACCAATCGACAATGGTTGGTGACCTCTGCTCTACCACCTCTTCTCGAGCTTGCTAGTCAGCTGCTTTGCCTCCTTTGTGTTGGGTGGGGCTCCTGCTCTGGGCAGCGGTGGTGGCCTGATGGACCTGCTGCTGGTGATGGTGGTGTGCGTGCCAACAGAGAGGGCTCTGAGTGCCACCTCTGGCATGCATGCCATAGGTTTGGCACCACTGACATAGAGTAACAGAAAAGAAGAAATGAACAATTCAAACAAAGTACAAGATAGAAACCAAGGCAGAGAGGAGCAACATCCTCTCTGGGTAGGGAGCCAGTGAGAGAAAATAGCCTGAGAAGAAGCCCGGCAGGCACAGGCATCACAGCAACCAAAATATCCCAGCATTCAGGTCAACACTGTCCATGAAACAAAAGCTTCAGCCCAAGGTCATTCCCAGCACCAGGGGCTAAAGTCAAAGCCACTAAGTGGTCCCCAGCATCGAGTGGTGGGGAAGAAGAGTGAAGGCAAGTGTGATGAATCCAAGTACGAATCCCAGAAACCTTGACTGCTGTGTGAGTAGTGAGAAAAACAATGAAGGGGCCTTTCCAGCATTCAGCTAAAGTGCCAGAATCAGAAATGGAAGAAACATTATTAGCAAGGGAGAGCATATATTCCCTGAGGGCCTGGTCTCCAAAAACAGGGAGGGAAGTGGATAAAGAATGGTAAAGAAAGGGCCAGCCATACATGATCTCAAAGGGGGACAGGCCTTTTCCACACATGCCTAAGATAGGGGCTTGTAGGCCGAATGAAGCTGCTAAGCAATACCTAGGGCCTGGCACACCTGCTGGGTAATATTAGAGATAAAGTGGGGTCCATTGTCAGAGCCAATGCCTTGGTATGGGAAGGAAAAATGTGGAATAATTTCCTTCAGGAGGGCTTTGACCACCTCACGTGCCTTGTTAGTACGGCAGGGAAAAGGCCTCATTCTATCCAGAGAAAGCATCCACAAAAACAACAAGTACCTAAAACCCTGTGTCCTTGGCAACTCAGTAAAATCTACCTACCAAAAACGAGCAGGAGCATGGCCAGCCCTAAGCCTCCCCAAGGGGAACTTAACAGTTTTCACAGGATCATTGCATCGCCAAATCACACATTGCTTGACCATTGTGAGGGCCTTGTTATAGATCCTAGGACAAATGTAGTCCTTTATAAGAAACTCAGCCATGGCCTTATAACCTCAATGAGTGCTGGCATGCAACTTTCATAAGAGGGCCCATAATTCATGTTCTGGGAGAAGGGATTTCCTGTCCTTCTCCAGCCAACATCCATAATAAACAGCATCCAGTTTATAAGCTCTGTGCCTATCCTGTGAAGTATATGTCGGAGCTGGCACAGGCAAATGTGAAGGTTACAAGCACACCCACATACCAAGGGGACAGGGGACCTGAAGTGGCAGACTTTGCAGTGTGGTCGGCCAAGGCATTTCCCTTTCCATGTTTAGTATCATCCTCACCATGAGCCCTCACATGAATGACAGCCACCTTGCACAGGAGCAAAACAGCATCCAGTAGCCTTAAAATGTCCTGTCCATATTTTACAGGGTTACCTTGACCAATGAGTAAACCACATTCTTTCCACAAGGCCCCATGTACATGTAGAACACTAAAAGCAAATTTACTATCTGTAAAAATATTAACAACTGCACCTTCTGACAATTCCAAGGCCCTCATCAAAGCAATGAGTTCAGCTTTTTGAGCCGAGGTACCTGCAGGGAGAGCTGCTGTTTCCACTACCTGATCCAGTGTGACCATGGCATAGCCAGCTAGCCTTCCTCCCTGTCTCAAAAGACTGCTGCCATCTGTATACAGGTCCCTGTCCGCATCCTCTAGCGGCTGGTCAGTTAAATCCAGCCAGCCAGAAAACACTTCTGTAATAGTTTGCACACAATCATGATCACCCTCCTGTTCCAGTTGTGGAAGAAAGGTTGCTGGATTGAACCTGCCACTGCTCTGAATATGAGCTGTCAAGGAGAGCAATCTGATATTGCTCCAGACGGGAGGCTATGAGCCAATGCAGTGGTGGGATTCAAATATGTGAACAACTGGTTCTCTGTGTGGCTGCTGCTTCCTGAAGTCCATTCTGGGCCTGGGCAACAAAAAATTAGCTACCGGGTCTGCTGAAGTGGTGCGAACTGGCTGAATCCCACCACTGAGCCAATGCCCCCCCCGGATGCTAACAAGTCCTGGATGGAATGAGGTGTTTCCACTGTGATAAAGTAAAGGTAAAGGTTCCCCCGCACATGCATGCTAGTCATTACCAACTCTAGGGGCTGGTGCTCATCTCCGTTTCAAAGCTGAACAGCCAGCGCTTGTCCGAGGACGTCTCCGTGGTCATGTGGCTGACATGACAAGATGCCAAAGGAGCACGGAACGCTGTTACCTTCCCACCGTAGTGGTCCCTATTTTTCTACTTGCATTTTTTTCGGCTTTCGAACTGCTAGGTTGGCAGAAGCTGGGACGAGTAACAGGCACTCACTCTGTTACGCGGCACTTGGGATTCAACCTGCCAAACTGCCGACCATCTTATCGACAAGCTCAGTGTCCCAACCCACTGAGCCACTGTGTCCCTTTCCACTGTGATAGGAGCCCTAAATTTAATTGTTCAGCAACTTCCAAAAAGAGGACAGCAGCCGCTGCAGCCCAAAGGCATCCTGGCCATCCTTGAGCAACAGGATCAAGTTGTTTGGAGAAACAGGCTACTGGGTGAGACCAAGTACCTAGAGCCTGAGTAAGGACTCCAGCAGCCACCCCTTTGCTTTCTGCCACAGACAAAGTGAATGGTTAATGTTAGCAAATGCCACCTAGCAATTCTTGGTCCATGCAAAGGGTTCTTTGTCTGAGCCTGTGGTGGCCTGATACAAGGGCTTAGCCATTAGAGCAAAAATGGTTGCTTGTAACTTAGCAAGCAAATCATCCCCTAAAAGGGGCATATGACAGTCTGGAAGGTAAATAAATTGATGAGTAAGGCAAATATCACCCATAAAGCATTCCAAAGGGTTGAGTATTGCAGCTGACATAGATTGGCCACTGGCTCCAACGACCTGGAACATTTGTGTGGAAGGGTTTCCAAAGGTCTTATTTAATACTGAACGTGATGCCCCTGTATCAATCAAAAAGGGTATTGGGTTCCCTCCGACTTTGAACTTTACCAGGAGTGCAGAGGGAGAATCATCCATAAGGGCATGGAAACAAAGGACCCCCGGCCCCTCACCCTCCCCTAATATCTCAAGTGCGATTATAAAACACCACCCTATAGGACAGTTAGGAAGGGAACGTAAAGGACATTCCAGTTTACATTTACATATACAACACTGGTCCTGTCTTAGGGCAAAAGACTGCAGTGGCAGTCTGGGGCTGCCTGGAATCTGGGTGGCATCATCCCACATCTCTCCCAAGGGGGCCCTACCGCTCCTCACCCATCCTCTTCCGCAAGTCCCACTTCTTCACCCTCCCACTAGAGGTGCCCATTGCAGTGCTTGAGCCAGCAAGACAATGCTTTGTTTTTCATCCTTTTTAGCCACCACCACCCCGGCTGTCATTTCTGGTTGTTTTATGTAGGTCTTATAAGCTACTGCCAACATTTTTTCTATTGTCAGCTGAAGCCCCTTCCAGCTTCTGTAATTTGCACCTAATACCTGAGGCGCTCTCCCCAATAAAGAGCATGTTCACCAGGCTTGGTAGAGGTGGTCAAAGAAGTCACTGGGGCTTTCAGCTGGCAACTGATGAACATCATAAATTTTGCCCAAATTTTTCTCTTTAGGGAGGGCAGTCTGCAATGCAGTGACAATAATGTCTCGGAAACCTTTTAAATATCCATAGTTTCTGCTTTCATAAGTATCAATAACCCATCTAGGGTCAGTTTCAAGACAAAGGACTTTCCTTTCTTCAGCTAATTTTTAGCAGCATTTCCTACCAGACGCCTTTCCTCTGTTGTTAAATAGACATCCAGCATGGCTTGAAGGTCTGCCCAGTTAGGGTTATGAGTTCAAATAATGGACAGAACCAATTCAGAATATTTGTGCGGGGCTGCAGTGTAAGAACCTAATAGGTTCTTCCATGCATAAAGGTCAGATGTGGAGAAGGGGGGGTATGAAACAGGACCTTATTAGTGTTCCCCCTTCGAATGACTAACTGCCCGGTGAGCGGGTATTTCCCCTTATAGGGTGGTGGAGCAGAAACTAAATCAGGAAAAGGTGGTTCCGCGGTTGCCACAACCCACAAGTTCATATCAAGAGCAGCAGAAGATTGTAGGTTCGACTCCTGCCTGGCTCGCCAAAAATGTTGTGCAGGGTCTGAGGTGTTGCTTGATAAACTCAGGAAACCAGAGGTTGCCTTTAAGCTTTACATTTTTATTCAGCTGAACAAAGACAGGCTCCTCTAAAAGGGAGAAGCCCTGAATGGCTAAAAATTCCTATTTTTATACTTTTTGATTACATAATCAATTCACCCAGCAAAGCTGACACACATAAGATAAAGACTTCACCCAGAAAGGCTGCCACAGTGTAGATAAGACAAGAGAAAGCAAAGTAGCTAAAAATGTTCCCTTTTGGGTGTTTCCCTAAAGAGACCGTATGTTACCAGGTGGGCTGGGACATTGGGTGCTTTCCTTGCTGCAACTGTCGATGTTAGGAAGAATTGCTACAGTGAAAATGAATATACTACCAAAAATACTATTTTTATATATTAAAAAACAAAAAGACACCCTGGGAAGCCCCCAGGATTTCTGCAACAAGTGGCTGACCCTTCCCAGCCTTGGGAGGAAATAGACATGGATTTTATAGTGGAGGTGCCTGAGAGCAAGGCAAACACCATAATTTTGACTGTAATTGATCTATTTTCAAAACAAGTGCATTTTATCGCTTGCTCAGGACTTCCCTCTGCCCAGAAGCTAACCAAGATGTTTTTGAAACACATATATTGGCTCCATGGAGCCCTGAAGCAGATTATTTCTGACAGGGGGGTCCAGTTTACTGCAAAGTTCTGGAGAGAGTTCATTAAACTGATTGGGTCAGCTCAGGGGCTTTTGTCGGCTTTTCATCTGAGCACGAATGGAGCAGTTGAAAAAGCTAATGCAATGGTGGAACAGTACCTCAGATGCTATGTTAATTACCAGCAAACTAATTGGGCTGACCTACTCCCTTTCACGGAGGTAGCCTACAACAATACTGTACACAGTAGCACTGGACTCAACCCATTTAAAATAGTAATGGGTTGGGATTTTATGCCTGTGCCTGAGTACCCCCAGGAGCCTCCTACTTCCCAGACTTTGGATCAATGGGTGACATCTTTCCAGGGGGGTTGGGTGAATGTGAAGAAAGCTTTGACCAAGACTACTAAAGTTTACAAGGAGCAGGCAGATAAAAGATGCTCCCCACAAAAACCCTTTTATGTTGGGCAATTGGTTTATCTTTCAACAAAATATTTAAGGTTAAAGCTACCCAGCAGAAAATCGGGGCCAAAGTTCCTTGGTCCTTTTCCCATCACAAAAATCATAAACCCTGTTACAGTGGAATTGACACTTCCATGACTGTTGGGAAAAGTCCACCCTGTGTTTCATTGTAGCCTGTTGAAACCTGTGTCTGAATTCTTTTTAAGTCCTATTTCAAAGAAGCTGCCGGGTCCAGTAGTGGTAGAGGGGGAGACACATTATGAAATAAAATGAATTCTTGATTCTAGGTTGTACAAAGGGAAGTAACAATATCTCGTGGGTGAAGCTTCCAGTTCCAGATTTCAGTGCAGCCAGACACGCGAGGGAGCGGTCCTCGCGTTGTCTGGATTTCATCATCGGGGGGCCCCTGTAAAGGGGTCAAAAGTCACCCTGGAGGGGCAATGAGCGGGGGAGAGGTCTCTCCAGTTGGCAGTAGAAGGGTGGTGGCCCTCCTGTCAGCCTGGAGCTACTCTCCGAACTGAAGAAAAAAGGATCGGCCACTCCCATGGCCCTTTGTTTAGCTGTTACCTGGAGAAGCCAAAAGCACAACAAAGCACTTGAAAGCACTTGAAAACTGGGTGAGAATTGCCTTCTTCTTTTCCTAATCATCTACTTTGCCTGTCAAAAGCTTTCCGAATTTGCTTCCCCTTGTGAGGAGACAGGGAAGGGATTTCTGGTTTTTTTCCCCACCCTCCTTAATAGCAGCCTTTGTCTACATTGGGAGAGAAAAGAAAAAGCCCTGTACTAAATGATACTTATTAATTGGACTTACTGCCTTTTTACGTTTGGCCCAAAGTTCCTATATTTACAGAAATGGACTATTCTACCTATTAGTGTAAAAAAAAAAGAAATAAACAAAAAGACTCTGTCTGAAAAGGATTTGAAGTACTCTGGGGACATCTAGTGGCTAAGCCTGTTACAGCAAGTGCTTACATTTTGGACTAACCTTGGCTTTGAGATAAAAACCTGAAACAGCTGGAGATGAATCTGGCTTAGACTTGTGGAGGTGGACACTTACTGATTTTTGTTCGAAAAATAGCCTCCACTAAGGACTATTTATAAATACTACAAAATGGAGAAAGATCAGCCACAAACCTCGCTTGACTATAACCTTATACTTGAAACAATCTATAGAGTCACTGAGATGTCTATCTCCAGATTTAATAATTTACATGCCAACCTTATGTCACAAATAGAAACCCAGACTGCAACTAAAGAACTTACACTTCAGAATATAACAAAATTGGAAGATACTACTATTGAGACAGAGGAATATAAGCAACAACAAACAAAGTACTGAAAAAACTAATATCCAAAACCTGACTTTACTCAGAGAACCTACAATTTTTAAAATGCAAGGAACTACTACTATGACAGACAATCTTAAAAGACCAACAACAAACTAGGGAAAAACTTAATACTCAACTTCTGACCCTCTTTAAGAAGTACACTACATGCAAGATAGTGATGCCAACATAGAAGATGCCGAAGACCAACCAGGAAAACCTGTGGAAAGCTTGGACAGTCAACCAGTGGTATGGGTACCACCTGTGATACATTGGCACCTGGCAGGTGGTACGTGACCATCCTAGAAAAGTGGTAGTGGGGGAGGGGAATGAGCTGGCAGCACCGCACAAGCCTGAGCAAGAGATGGCTGGAGCTGCAGGGCTGTCAGGGCTCAGTGGAAGCACCAGGATCAGTGCTTCTTCAGGGCTCTCAGGGCTCAGTCGAAGTGCCAGGATCAGCACCGCTTTCCAGCTGATTGGCGCTTCTTTGGGGCTGTCAGGGCTCAGCGGAAGTGCCAGGATCAGCACCAGGCTCCAGCTGGAGCTCGGCGCTGATCCTGACACTTCTGCTGAGCCCAGAAGAAGCACCGATCAGCTGGAATGTTGCAGCATCTCCAGGATCTTGTGATTTACATTCAGATGCTTGGCAACTGATTCATATTTATGGTGGTCACAGTGTCCCAGGGTCATGTGACGTGACCAAAACCTGCTGCAACCACCCAACAGACAGGGGGGGAATAAAAACAAAACACCCCCCACCCCACCCCCGCTGCCAATCCTCAACAATAATGTTCACAACAATGAAAACCTTGAACAGGAGGAAGAGTGCCACCGGGTAGGCAGGCAGGTATCTTGCTCGGCTGTGGCTTGGGGGGCACTTTTTTCAGTGCCATTGTAACTTCGAACAGTCACTATACGAACTGTTGTAAGTCGAGGACTACCTGTACTTCATCACTTTTTTTCCTTTTTTTTGGTCATCAAGTTTTTGACACCTTGCTAGGCGACTGGTGGTACTCGGATGTTGCCATATCCTAAAAGTGGTACAATGGGTGAAAAGGTTGAAAAGCCCTGTCCTAGAGAATTATCGTAGGTCATTTTGTTAGTAATTATTTACTTATTAGGACCTGAAATAGAGAATATTCGTGAAATAGAATTAAAATGTGTTTAAGTATTTATTAAGCTTATTCCAAATACTATAAACTTATATATTGATATAATGGAAATCTGGCTTATGGATCCTATGTTTGATGCTAAAATTTTGGTTATGTATAAGTAGAAGTAGATTGATAAATATAGACTTTCCGATTGGTAACTTGTGCTTTATTAGGATATGAAATAAACAATGTTTATTAGGTAGAAGCTAGCTATTTAACTATTGGTGTATGTTAGAAGATATAATCTTTGGTGTAATAAGATAAGGGAACTTTGGGTTGTGAATACTACTTGGGATGTTAAAGGTTAAACTTGGAAACTATAATTAATATCAAAATTAGATAAAATTTAATAACAGGATATAGCTATACCCTATCAAAATTGGATTGACAAAATCTTCTCTAATTGACCATGCTATTCCTAGAAATTTGTTAGTTTAAATCGGTTGTATTGAATGTTGAGGGAAATAGAGAAGGATGTTATGATAATGTAACCTGAACTATATATTGAAAACTCTGTTACTCAATTGATGACTACCCAGGTATCATGATGCTTTCTAAATATATAGGTTGTAAATTGAAAAACTAATAAAACCTGTTTTTTTAAAAAAGAAGCTATGTGGGTGAAATGTACAAATGTGAAAGCAGACAGGTTAATAAAAAAAAGTTTTACGATAAATATCCTCACAAGCCTCGAGGAAATACTTAACCTGCTTTTTGTTTCCCAAACAGGAGACTCTTTCGTTTTGAGAGGGGCCAACTGTCAACTCTACAATGAGCATGGCTGCAGCCATTTTTTTCTTCTCATTCTAGGTTGCCACATAGAATGGAGGGAGGGCGTTGCCCAGGTGCCTTGTTAGTCAAAATAATCTTCTGTCCCATGGGAACCAAGGTCATCTGCTGCTCCTGGGACCAGAGACTGGGCGTTGCATAAAAAGTCTGCCAAATAAGTATATTGGGGAACGTAGCTGCTTGTGTGGTTTTATGGGTGGGACATTTAACTTTGTAGTTTGGCAATTGTTACTTGTGTATTCAGACTTGGTTTCACTTTTGACCATGCCAATACTTTGTAACTAATAAACATGTTCTTTGAGGAATTTTCAAGCCTTGGAGTTCTGCTTTATTCCTCTCTGTCTGTCGGAACCATGACACATAACACATGCACATGCATATACATTACATATATTCTTGTTTTTTGCATTATTCCTGTCATATCACGGGGTCCGCAGTTTTGCATTTCACCTGCCACTTTGTCTGAGGCATCACCAGGGCACACACCTATGGCTCACATGTCTTCATGCAGGCAGTCTATCCATCACTTTTTTGGTCATCTTTGGGGCCACCAGCCATCTGGGCTGAGTGCAAGTGCCCACCTCACAACAGATTCCACATCAGCTCTGACCACATGTCCATACCATCGCAGCCTCGCTTCTCTCATTTTGTCTGAAATTGGGGTGACTTTGAAGGCCTTCCAGATGTTTTTGTTCATAATATGATCCAGCCACATGACTCCCAATGACTTTCTGATCATTTGAATTTCCATTATGTGCAGTGTCTGTTTATGTCTCTTCATCATTGGCCAGCATTCTGCCCCATAAAGTGCCACTGGGCATATAACCATGCGGTAGAACTTTGATTTAAGGTGCAGCGGGATCTTCCAGTTGCAGAGGAAGCCAGTGACCTGACACCACTTCAACCAGGTGGCGTTGACTTGTGCCCAGGCATTCAGAAGTGTGTCACCATCAGTTGTTATGTGGGAGCCAATGTAATGAAAATCAGAGGCCTTTACAAGCAGGGTGCCATGAACTTTGATCATACCATCTGTCTGCAAGCCACATTCCAGGTATTCAGTTTTCACCAAATTAAGTCACAGTCCAAATTAATTCAGCCATGTCTTCCATTGGTTGACCAGTCGCTCGATTCCATCCCAGGTCTTGCAAGCCAGCATAACAACGCAGGCATAGATCAAGGTCCATGGCATTTGCAGGTCCACAATCACTGTGTCCATGAACAGGATGAACAGGAGTGGCAACAAGGAAGATCCTTGGTGTACACCCACTCAGATGTAAAATGGTTCAGTGATGCCAGTGGTGCAGTTGGACAGAGCTGGTCGCATTTTTGTAGAAGAGCTGCACCCAGTAAACATAGGCCTCTGGGATACCATGAGAGCAGAGTTTGTGCAGGACCCAATCAAATGTTCTCCTCTTCCCTATGTCTTTCTGTCAGCAGCTGGGCAGCATAGATCACATCCATCATTCCATGACCTTTTACAAATCTGCACTAGTTTGGTGAGATGGTAATGATGCCCCACAGGTGGGCATCAATCACATGTTCAAGGATTTTCATTGCGTGACACAGGAGGTGGATTAGTTGGTAACTGGTGCAAGCAGTGACATTCCCTTTGTCTTTCCAGATGGGCACTGTGACACTGGTCTGCCAGGCAGTTGGGATCTCGTATTCTTCTATGCGCTTGTTAAAACGTCTTTCCAGGAATCCTGATGTCCCATCTCCTTCCAGATTTTGGCTGGCATGTCATCTGGTCCAGTCGCTTTTCCATTTTTCATGGTGTGAATGGCAGCCACAACCTCAGTGGGCACGATGGAGGCACCACATCCTAGACTGGGTTGGCTACAGGGACCGGGGGTGTGGAAACTCCTCATTGCATGTTCCATCAAAGTTTTTTTAAAAATTCCATTTATATCCCGCCCTTCTCCGAAGACTCAGGGCGGCTTACAAGCTTACATGCGGCTTACAAAGTGATCATGCCAACATCTGAGAATGTCTGTTGGTATTTGTAGAAGCGGTCCTTCTTTATTCTTGACATGCATTATGTGGCTGATGTCTTCTGTAGTACGGTGACAGGATCTCGGCAAGTTGTACACCTCATTAACACCTTCACATTGGTCTAGGCATTCATAAAGATTGTGGAAGTTTTTGAATTTTGCAGTTCTGAAGGCCTGTTTGGCAGTGGACTTAAACTGGTGGTAGCGGGCTAGGTCGGTATTGGTCTTGGATTGTAACCAGTCTTTGAGGGCAGGTTTCTTAGATTTCACTGTGTGTTGGACATCCTTGTATCACCACCAGGTCTGATTCTCCACAAAACACCACCCTGGTTTTGTCACACCTATGGTTCTAGGATGAGGTTCCCCCAGAGATATTAAGGATTCTATCACAACTATCAGAACCTTTAACTGGGATGTCATATTTTGTAAAGAAGAAGAGGAGAAAGAAAGCAGAAATTGCAGCTTTGCAGTGATTTGTTTTTGGATCTCAAGGCCAGTTGTTTTCTTTGGTTCTAAACCTCTTTTCCAACCTCCCATTACAAGACCCTAAACCCATAGTTTTGTTCATGGTTGTTTAGTCTTGTGGTGAGAAAGTAGATTGCCTAATTATAGAGAGCCACCAGGGCTCAGAATCCACTTCAAAGGCATCTCTCAGCCAGGAGTGAGTTCACTTCCCTGTGGGCAATGTGGCAGGTAAACAGTCCACAAAGACCATTTTGGCAGAAGCACCCATCTGCCTTGACCTGCTATTTAAGGTTGCTGGAATGGCGTTTTAATTCTAGTATTGAGAAGAATGGCATGTAATTAGGATCCCCAAAAAGATTCTTCAGACTAACTTGTAATCTCTAAGACAGATGGTTGGCACGCCGCATTGCAATGAAAATTTGACAGAGATAGGACAAGAGGAGACAAAACATGTAGACTGATGGCTGCCAATTTAAATGCACCTTCCTTATGTGAGGGAGCTGTGGGTGTTCTGTTAGAAGAAGAAGAAGAAGAAGAAGAAGAAGAAGAAGAAGAAGAAGAAGAAGAAGAAGAAGAAGAAGAAGAAGAAGAAGAAGAAGAAGAAGAAGAAGAAGAAGAAGAAGAAGAAGAAGAAGAAGAAGAAGAAGAAGACGACCAGCATCTAAGGACAGTAGGGGTGCCAGATAGGCAAATAAGAAAATCAGAAAATCTTTTGCAGAGGCTCACAACTTTTCCTATGCTGGAGAACATCCTCAGCCTTTGAATGAGGTACAGGGATCACAGTCCAAAAAGTAGCAGATAGGCCAGGACAAAACCAAAATGTAGTTCAGTTATATTTAATTTTATTCAAAGCTATATTTTGATTTAACTTTTGGATCACATTAAAAATGACCATTTTGAGGCCTCTGAGAGAATGCAGACAAGGCTTGGAGAGGTTATAGATCAGGGTTTCCCAGCCTTGACAACTTCAAGATACATGGACTTCAACTCCCAGAATTCACCATTCAGAGTTAAAGATCATGCATCCTAAACTTGCCAAGGTTAGGAAACTCTGCCATAGATCTTGCACCTCTACTTTAAAAACCCTGGCGTAGCAGCAGACTCACCAGACCAGGAATTGGAAATAAATCTTGGTCAATCAGAATAGAGCTCATCTAGTCCAACTTTCTGCTCAAGCAGGAGACCCTATACCATTTCAGACAACTGACTGTGCAGTCTCTTCTTAAAAACCTCCAGTGATGGAGCGCCCACGTTTTCTGAAGGCAAGCTGTGCCACTGGTTAATTGTCCTCACTGTTAGGAAGTTTCTCCTTAATTCCAGGTTGCTTCTCTCTTTGGTCAGTTTCCAACCATTGTTTCTTGTTCTGCCCTCTGGTACTTTGGAGAATACTGCTATCATTTCACCCTTATTTCTTCTTTTCTTTAGACTAGCCAAACCCAAATCCTGCAGCCATTCTTCATATGTTTTAGTCTCCAGGCCTTGGATCATCTTAATTGCTCTTCTCTGAACTTTTTCCAAGGTCTCAACATCTTTTTTCTAGTATGGTTACCAAAATTGGGAGCAGTATTCCAGGTGTAGTCTCACTAAGGTTTTATAAAGCAGTACTAATTCTGTGTGTCATCTTGATTCTACGCCTCTGTTTATACAACCCAGGATTGTATTTTTGGCTGCTGCTGCACACTGCTGGCTCATAGTCAAGTGATCATCCATTAGGACTCCAAGGTCCCTCTCACAGTTACTGTTTATGAGCCAGGTCTTGCCTAATCTGTACTTAAACCTTTGATTTTTCCTGTTATTGTTGTTAGCTGCAAAGTCGTGTCCGACCCATCGCGACCCCATGGACAATATTCCTCCAGGCCTTCCTGTCCTCTACCAGCTTCTGGAGTCCATTTAAGCTCACGCCTACTGCTTCAGTAACTCCATCCAGCCACCTCATTCTCTGTTGTCCCCTTCTTCTATTGCCCTCAATCTTTCTCAGCATTAGGCTCTTCTCCAGTGAGTCCATCCTTCTCATTAGGTGGCCAAAGTATTTGAATTTCAACTTCAGGATCTGGCCTTCTAAAGAGCAGTCAGGGTTGATCTCCTCTAGGACTGACCGGTTTGATCGCCTTGCAGTCCAAGGGACTTGCAAGAGTCTTCTCCAGCACCATAGTTCAAAGGCCTCAATTCTTTGGCGCTCAGCCTTTTTTATGGTCCAACTTTCACAGCCATACATTGCAACTGGGAAGACCATAGCCTTGACTATATGCAAATTTGTTGACAGGGTGATGTCTCTGCTTTTTAGTGTGCTGTCTAGATTTGCCATGGCTTTCCTCCCCAGGAGCAAGCATCTTTTAATTTCTTGGCTACACTCCCCATCTGCAGTGATCTTGGAGCCCAGGAAAATAAAATCTGTCACTACCACCATTTCTTCCCCATCTATTTGCCAGGAATTGAGAGGGCCGGATGCCATGATCTTGGTTTTCTTAATGTTCAGTTTCAAGCCAAATTCTGAACTCTCCTTCTTCACCCACAACAAGAGGCTCTTTAGTTCTTCTACACTTTCTGCCATTAGAGTGGTATCATCTGCATATCTTAGGTTGTTGATATTTCTCCCGGCAATCTTAATTCCAACTTTTGATTTATCTAGCCCTGGCTTTCTCATGATGAGCTCTGTATATAAGTTAAATAGGCAGGGCGACAGTATACAGCCTTGCCGGACTCCTTTCCCAATTTTGAACCAATCAGTGGTTCCGTGTCCAGTTCTCACTGTTGCTTCTTGACCCGCATATAGGTTACTCAAGAGACAAATAAGATGGTCTGGTACTCCCATCTCTTTAAGAACTTGCCACTGTTTGTTGTGATCCACACAATCAAAGGCTTTGGCATAGTCAATGAAGCAGAAGTAGATGTTTTTCTGGAACTCCCTAGCTTTCTCCATGATCCAGCGTATGTTGGCAATTTGATCTCTAGTTCCTCTGCCTCTTCAAAATCCTGCCTGTACTTCTGGTAGTTCTTGATCCACATACTGCTGGAGTCTAGCTTGTAGGATTTTAAGCATAACTTTACTAGCATGTGAAATGAGTGCAATGGTGCGATAGTTTGAACATTCTTTGGCACTGCCTTTCTTTGGAATTGGAATGTAAACTGCTCTTTTCCAGTCCTGTGGCCACTGTTGAGTTTTCCAAATTTGCTGGCAAATTGAGTGTAGCACTTTTACTGCGTCTTTTAAGATTTTGAATATCTCAGCTGGAATACTGTCACCTCCATTAGCTTTGTTGTTGCTCAGCTTTTCTAAGGCCCACTTCACTTCACATTCTAGGATGTCTGGCTCGAGGTCAGTGACCACCTCATTGTGGTTATCAGGGACGTTAAGCCATTCTTGTATAGTTCTTCTGTGTAATTTTTCCACCTCTTCTTAATCTCTTCTGCCTCTGTTAGGTCCCTGTCATTTTGGTCCTTTATCATGCCCATTTTGCATGAAATGTTCCCTTCATCTCTCCAATTTTCTTGAAGAGATCTCTGCTCCTCCCTATTCTATTGTTTTCTTCTATTTCTTTACACTGTTCATTTAAGAAGGCATTCTTATCTCTTCTAGCTATTCTCTGGAATTCTGCATTCAATTGGGCATATCTTTCTTTTTCTCCCTTGCCTTTCGCTTCCCTCTTTTCCTCAGCTATTTGCAAAGCTTCCTCAGACAGCCATTTTGCTTTCTTGCATTTGTTTTTCTTTGGTATGGTTTTAGTTCCTACCTCTTATACAATGTTGCGAACCTCTGTCCATAGTTCTTCAGGCACTCTGTCTATCAGATCTAATTCCTTAAATCTATTTGTCACCTCTACTGTATATTCAACAGGGATATGATTTAATTCATACCTGAGTGGCCTAGTGCTTTTCCTTACTTTCTTCAGTTTAAGCCTAAACTTTGCAACGAGAATCTCATGGTCTGAGCCACAGTCAGCTCCTGGTTTTGTTTTTACTGACTGTATAGAGCTTCTCCATCTTTGGCTGCAGAGCACATAGTCAATCTGATTTCTGTGTTGACCGTCTGGTGATGTCCATGTGTAGAGCTGTCTCTTGGGTTGTTGGAAAAGAGTGTTTGCTATGACCATCGTATTCTCTTGACAAAATTCTATCAGCCTGTGCCCTGCTTCATTTTGTACTCCAAGGCCAAACTTGCCTGTTATTCCGGTTATCTTTTGGCTTCCTACTTTAGCATTCCAATCCCCCATGATGATAAGGACATCATTTTTTGTTGTTAGTTCTATAAGGTGCTGTAGGGCTTCATAGAACTGGTCAATTTCATCCTCTTCAGCACCAGTGGTTGGGGCATAGACTTGAACTACTGTGATATTGAATGGTTTGCCTTGGATTCAAACTGAGATCATTCTGTCATTTGGGGGATTGTATCCCAGTATTGCTTTTCCTACTCTTTTATTGACTATGAAGGCTACTCCATTTCTTCTGAGGGATTCTTGCCCACAGTAGTATACCTGATGGTTGTCTGAATTAAATTCACCTATTTCTGTCCATTTTAGTTTGATTTTTCCTACCTAAATGTAAAACTTTGCTTGTCTCCACATTCAAACTCATTTTGTTGGATAGGGCCCATTGTTCAAGTTTGTCAAGATGTTTTTGGATCCTGAGCTTGTCTTCTGGGGTGTTGGCTATTCTTGCCAGTTTAGTGTTATTTGCAAATTTGATGAGTTCCCATTCTATTCCCTCATCTAAGTCATTAATGAAGATATTGAAGAGTACTGGGCCTAAGACGGAGCCTTGTGGTACCCCACTGCTTACCTCTCTCCATGTGAATGTAGTACCATTGAGGACTACTCACTGAGTATGGTTTGTCAGCCAGCTGCTAATCCATCTGGTGGTGATGTTGTCTATTCCACCTTTTTCTTGCTTACCAAGCAGGAGATTGTGGTCTACTTTCTTGAATGCCTTTCTGAAGTCTAAGTATACCATGTTCACAGCGTTTCACTGGTCTACTAATTTAGTCATTTTATCAAAGAATGAAATTATCTGTTTTTGACAAATCCATGCTGGCTACTGGTTATAACTTTGTTTGCTTCTAGTTGTTCGCAGATCTTTTTGTTTTTTGATTATCTTTTCCAAGATCTTCCCAGTTATTGATGTTAGACTGATTGGTCTGTAGTTTCCTGGGTCTGGTTTTTTCCTTTCTTGAAGATGGGAACCACATCTGCCCTTTTCCAATCCTCAGGTACTTCCCCGATGCTCCAGTATTTTTGAAAGATATGGTTCAATGGTCCTGAGATAACATCTGCCAGCTCCTTCAGAACTCTGGGATGTAATCCATCAGATCCCGGTGATTTATATTTGTTAAGATCAGATAGTTGTTCTCTTACCATTTTCTTGCTTATTTTAATTTTTAGTTCTACTCTGTCTTTTACATTTAGGTTTTTGGTAGATTGGGCTATAGTGGACCTACTGTTTCCTTGACTTTTTTCTTGTTATTTATATGTTAAATAAACTTTTTAAAATTATATTTGACTTTTGTTGCAAGTATTTGTTCATTTTGAGCCTTTGCTTTCCTGACTTTGTCTTTGCAGATTCAGGCTATATGCTGGTATTGTGCCTCAGTGATGCGTCCTCATTCCATTTTTTTGTACTTATCCTTTTTTCTTTCAGTTTATCAGAGAGATCTTTGTGCAACCATGTTGATTTATTCTTGCATTTCTTGTTTTTCTTTTTCAGTGGTATTGTGCTGGACTGGGCTTTTATAATCATATCTTTCAGAGTTTCCCATGCTTCTTGAGTTGTTTTCCCCTTTAAGATTTTCATCCATGGAATTTTTCTTAGGCTCTTTCTGAGTTGGTTAAAATCAGCTCTTTTAAAGTTTAAGACACTGGCTGTGTTATGTTCTATTGCTTGTGCTTGCATTATATTGAATTCCAATATGACGTGGTCAGTGTGAGCTTCCAGCAATATTAGCTCCATCACTTCTTCTCTATTAGTAAGAATTAGATCTAGTATAGCTTTCCCTCTAGTTCCCTCCTCTACCCTTTTGATGACAAAGTTGTCAGCAAAGTTGGGTAGGAACCTGTTCTAACACCCATTTGCTGCAGAGCTTGTCTCCCATTTGATATCAGGGTAGTTAAAGTCTCCCATTACTACTGTGGTGTATTTCCTACATACATTTGTTAGTTGTTTAGCAAAAAGTTCATCTATTTAGTCTGCTTGGTTGGGTGGCCTATAGTATATGCCTATGGCGATGTCATTCTTTTTTCCTTTGATATTGACCCATACGGATTCTAGGAGGTTTCATCCTTGGTTTTGTGGATTTCTGTAGAGATGTAGTGATCTTTTATATATAATGCAACTCCACCTCCTCTTTTGTTAGGTCTGTTTCTTTTGAATAGTTTGTATCCTTCCAGCAGTACATTTCAGTCATGAGTTTCATCCCACCAAGTTTCAGTAATGACAACTATATCATATCTGCCTTCATGTACTAATACTTCAAGTTCACCATGTTTGTTCCCTAAACTTTGAGCGTTAGTGTATAGGTATTTGAGTCCATTCATTTTCAGAATATATTATTTCCAATTCTTGTGAGCTTTACTCCATCACTTGCCAGTAGCCCTACATGTAGGTAATGCAGACCATGTTCTAGGTGTTGACCCAGATGATGGGCTGTGTAAGGGAAGGAGGATTTTGTGGTGAGATGGGCTTTACTAACTTGGCGCCATTTCTTGGAAGGGAGCAAAGTGCATTTTGAGGTATCAACTGATGATAAAAACTTAGAGGCACTGAAAACCCATCAAGTTAGGTGGGCCCAGTACTTCAACCATTTTAATTTCACTCTCAAATACCTCCCTGGGGGGAAGAAGTCTTTGGCAGATGCTCTGTCTAGAATACCCCAATATAAGAGCCGCTGAAAGCAGGTAATTAATTCTGTTGACCCAGAATTAGGAGACAGCATAGGAAGTATCAATTGTGAATATGTGCAGATGGCCCCGCTGTCTTTGGGCACTTGCAGAATCATGGATTCAGGGTCATGAAAGGACAGCAAAGAAAACACCCAATGTCCTAACCCAACTGGGAACATATGGTGTCTTAGGGAAACACCCCAAAGGGAACATTTTAGCTACTTCTGATTTTTCCCTTCTTATCTACAGTGTGCCAGCCTTACAGGGCAATGTCTTTATCTTATGTGTATCAGCTTTGCTGGGTGAATTGCTTATGTAATGAAAAAGGTATAAAAATAGGGATTTTCTGACATTCGGGGCTTTTCTCTCTTTTAGAGAAGCCTGTCTTTGTTCAGCTGAATAAAAATGTAAAGCTTGAAGGCAACTTCTGGTTTCCTGTATTTTTTATCAAGCAACACCTCAGAACCTGCACAGCATAGGAAGCCAAAGTTCTGTTGACAACACCAGTTTTTAAGCCAGTGGTTCATTTCTAAAATTCTTGCTCCCTCATTGGATGTTGGCCTTTTGTTGGAAGTATATGTGAAAACACCACTAATTCTTTAACTTTCCTCCCTAGCTGTTCATAATCTTTTGTTATGGTTTTTAGATTCATTGTTGTGTCATTGGTCCCCATATGTAGAAGAAGAAAGGGGAAGTAATCTGTGGGGGTGATTATTTTAGTAAAGTTCTCAGTTACATCTTTGATTCTTCCTCCAGTGAGACAACTAACCTCCCTAGATTGACTGTTCAGTCTGCAAGCTATAGTTTCTGTTCCCCAAAGAATTGAATCTCCTATCACCAGTGTTCACCTGTTTTTCCTAGGGGAGACTGGAATGTGATTCTTCCTGTCATAGGAATGCTGGGTTGTGTCTCATTTTTAGAAACTATTGATGCCTGCTCTTGTATACAGTAGGTGTCTGCATATTTTTTCCAGGGGGAGGCTATGAAAATAACCAAGTCATCTGCAAACGCTCTCAATCTATAATCTTGATCTTTATTTTTAATTCCGTTTATTTTATTTGAGTCACGTATCTTAATCAATAATATTTCCAATGTTAAAACTAACAGCAATGGTGACAACGGACATCCCTGTCTTGTACCCTTTTCAATTTTACAAGCTTCTGTTAAACTACCATTAATTATTATTTGAGCTGTTTGCTTCTGATATAGTGCCCTAATAGGTTGTAAAAAGTTATCGCCAAACTCCATCTTCTCTAAAACGTTAAATAAAAATTGCCAATTCAATTGATCAAACGCCTTTTCAGCATTCAAGAAAATAAGCGCTGCGGGGACTTGATTATTTCTTTCCAAATATTCTAATAGGTTTACAATATGTCTCACATTACTCTTCATTTGTCTACCACTTATAAATCCTGTTTGATCACTATAAATCATTTGCTACATAACCTTCATTAATCTATTTGCTAAGATCTTTGCAAATATCTTATAGTCTGTATTTAAGAGCGATATAGGTCTATAATTTTTGGGTTGGGTAAGATCTTGATCTTCCTTTGGAATCAATGATATGAATGCTGTTCTCCATGATGGAGGCACTTCCCCTCCAGATTGAATTGTCCTAAATAATTCTTTTAAAGGTTCCAACAACTCTAATTGTAAATTTTTATAATAAATGGCTGTTCCAGGTGATTTACCCACTTTTAATTGTTTAATTGCTAAAATAATTTCTTCAGCAGTTATCGGTTGGTTCATCCCTTCCCTCTGCTCCTGTGTAAGTATAGGGATATTCACTTCTTGTAAATACCTGTCTATATCTAAACCTTGAGTTATATCCCTTGCATATAATTTAGAATAAAATTCACTAAAAGCCTTTTTAATAAGATTTTGCTGAAACACCTCTTTACCCTTATATTCTATCTTATCTATGTTACGTGATTTGTGTTTTTTCCTTAACAAATAAGCTAACCATCTACCTGGCTTATTAGCATTATAAAAAGTATTATGTTTGACATATCGTAAATTGGTTGCCACCTGATCTACCATCAGTATATCAAACTGCCCTCTTAGCAAATTAATTGCTTCTTTCAACCTTTTATTAGATGCATCCAAAATAAAAGCCTTCTCTTTCATCTTTATTTCCTCCTCTAATTCTTTACGCTTATATTCCAATCTACGTCTATATTTATTATTCAAATATATTAACACTCCTCTCTTTAAGCTTTACTTGCATCCCAGACCATTTCAATGGGTGTACCCTTATGCATATTTATAAGAAAAAATTCTTTCATTTGTTTTTTACATTCTTCCAAATTTTCTTCATATCTAAACAAGTTTTCATTTAACCTCCAAGATCTCCTATCTCCCTTCTCCTTGTCCAATTCCATCCATACTGGACTGTGGTCTGATAAGGTTCTTGGACATATCTTGATCTTCTTAACCCTAGAAAAAAATCATTAGTAGTTAATACAAAATCAATTCTAGAAAAAGATTGATGTCAATAAGAAAAAAAAGTAAAATCTTTTCCTTCCAAATTTCGTTCTCTCCAAATGTCTCTCAATTCCAAATCATCTTTCATCTCAAAAAAAAAAAAAAGATTTAGGCAATCTGGCATGATTTGGAGTACTTTTAAAAAGACCTTTTTTATCTTTCTGTGTGTCCAGCACGCCATTCCAGTCTCCCATCAAAATACACGATTTATAATCCCATTGAATTATTTTATTATGTAAAAGTTTATAAAATTCTCCTTGCTGTTGGTTAGGTGCATATAGTCCAATTAAAAGTATTTTCTTTCCTTCTATTAAGAGTTCAATTATAAGATATCTTCCTTGTTTATCTGCTTCAGTTAGATTGGCTGTCAGATTCTTCTTCACATAAATAACTACACCATTTTTCTTTTCTGGAGCAGATGCAATAAACTGTATACCCAATCTAGAGTTTATCAAATATTTTTGATCAGCTACACGAATATGCGTTTCCTGCAAGCATATAATATCATTTTTAAATTGTTTCAGGTACTGAAATATTTTCTTTCTCTTTTGCGGTGAATTTAAACCATTAACATTCCATGTCAGGAACTTTGTCGCCATCTTTTGCGACTTGAAGCTTTCAGAGCGTATCTTGCAGATTCACAAACATCTGCTTCTTTGGTCTTACTCCTCCCACTGCTTCTGTGTTAGTAGATTCTTGAGTTGTAATTGTAGAATATTGTTTCTGTTGTTGTTGTTGTTGCTCCTTGCATCTAGTCTCAGCTCTTGTCACTCTTTGAGCCCTTGGATCTTCTAATGGGACCAAGGACTGCGCAATTTCCAAAGTTTGCTGTACTTCTTTTGAAATCAGCGAGGTGATTTCTTCATCTCGCTGTGTACCTTCCAATTGTGTCTGTCACACTTCTTTTTCCTCTCTCCTTTTAATTTCTGGGGATGGTGGTGAGCTTGCCTTCAGTATATTGCAATAAAAGTCTTGGGCCTTAAGAACTGTATTAAGACGATACCTTGTGCCAACATAATTCTCCACCATCCCGGTTGGTATCTCCCATCTAAACTGAATCTGTCATTTTTTTAATTCATCTGCCAGAAAAACAAATTCTTTCCTTCTTTTTAAAATTTTTGGTGGAATTTCTTTCAGAATTAAAACCTCTTGATCAGCCACTTTAAATCTGTTGTTATAAAAAGCTTGAATAATCGCATTTCTGATTGTTCTCTTTGTAAAATAAACAACCACATCCCTTGGCAATTTTCTTTGCCTAGCAATCCAAGAGTTGACGCAAAATATTTTATCTATTTCCAATATAACATCTTCAACTCGCCAACCCAAAATAGGCACCACAGCTTTTGCCACTATTTCCTCCAAATTTTCTTGTGGATTTTCTTTCAGACCTCTGATCCTCAAAGCAAACTCCATGTCCTTTTATTGTATCATCACCATCTCATTATCGATTTTTTCCATTTTATTCTCAGCTTCACTAACTTTGGCTTCCAATATCAAATTATTTTGATTAACTTCTTCCACACGATCATCCATATTCTCAATACAGACTGTCAGTCCTTGAAGTGCCAGCAAAATATCCTCTCATATTTCTTTATTTTTCTCATTAATAAGCACTGCCACTTGCTCAGATATTTGCTCAGATTGGAGTTTTAAAGCATCTTGTAAATCTTTCAATGTTAATGTGGGTGCAGATGCTGCAGGGGGTGGCATCAGTGATTGAAGACCAGATTGTTGAACTGGTGAAGCCCCCACACTTTTAGAAGCAGGGAATCTGGGTGGTTTGGAAGCCATTTTAACACCCAATTAACTTTCGTTTCTCACTTTCACTTTTCCGCACTAATTGCAACTTTGTTGCTTTACTGTCAAATAGCCAAGTCTCTTAAATCATCTTTGAACCAACTTCAAATGTTTTAAACAAAGTCTTTTACAACTTTTAAAAATCCACTTTCTGTCTTCCCCCTTGCTTTTATTTTATTTTCCTTGTTCTTTTGTACTTCACGCTTTCTCTCAGAACTTATTCTGGCACCATCTTCCTCCCCTTCTTTTAAGTTAAACCGGAGTTAAAGATTGTTGTGATTCAGGGTCAGCCTGTGGGTTCGGCAGTTGGGTCGGACGACTCAGAGGAGGAGGAGGGGGGTGTTGAAGACCTTGCTGAGGGGGTTGAAGATCTTGCTGATGAGAGCCCTCAGCCAGGCCCCTCCCACTTGGTCACCACGGAGACCCAGCTGTGTGAGCCTGACAGCGTGGATGAAGATGACCCACAGCTGGCCCTGTTCAAGGACGCCCGACGCAGGAGGCAGTCAATTAGGAGTAAACAGAGGAAGGCAATGGGGCTTCTCAGAAGGAGGCAGAGAGAAGCCACGCCCTGAACTCTATATAAGGGGAATGTGTGGGGAGGGCTGGTTTGCTGAAGGCAACCGCTTGGATAGTTCATGTTTCTTAAAGCTCCTGTTTCTTGGTTTGTCTTGTTCCGTTTGTTTTTGTGGTAATAAATTTGGCAGGCTTAATTCCAGCCTCTTGCCTTCTTGTAAAAGGGGTTGTCCCTGCCTTTTCTGCAGGGCCGGTAGCAGGCTGGTACAGAACAAAGATCATATACTTGCTGTTTCTGTATTTTCCTGCTCAGCTCTGCCTGCATCCAAATAATCCAAAATACAATGTTGAAAGCAGGGATGGTTGCAGCATCCTGTTCTGTTCCAAAGCCTTGAAACAGAAGAGTCCCGAGTCTGGAGTTAATTCAGGCTCCGAGGGAGCTCTCACCCTTCAACCCTCAGATTAAGTTCTGGGGGTCTAGGGGAGCTCTACCTCTTGCCTGAATACTCACCCCTCCTCTTCTCCCGAAGGGGGGATTCCCAAACCGCAAAACAGCTGATTGTCACTGTTTTCGTGGTTTAAATGGAACAGTGGGGCTGACGGTCAAAAATGACCGCCATCGACGGAACCTTGCTACCCGGAAGTCCCTGACGTATCTCAACATTAATGACAACTCTGAATCCCCTTTTAAAACTCTGAACCCAATAGCATTATTGGGTATGCAAAAAGTGTAGGTTGACAAATTTGAGAATATCTTTAGAAAGGAAACTGATAATGAATTTTGAATATACTGAGAAATTAATCTAGGTTTTCCTACTTTAGTTCTGAATCAGGATGCAATCCAATTCATTAGTATCATTTTAAAGCTTTGAGCTTCTACACCCTCTGAGCTGGAAGACTAGTATCCCTGCTGCAAAGTTTCCTGTGAAAATATGAATTCCTGGATTGATGGGTGGAAGTTCAGGTTCTGTAATCAGAAAGACCTTCAAGGCTGTTAGCTATGGATTCCTTGAAAAACACATTGTAAGCAGTAACCAGACAAATGTCCATAATTTCTCTATATCTCAGGTAGATAATGTGGAGTTTCTAGAGGCTGTTGAACTCCACTTCCTATCAGCCATGGCCCACAGACCAATATTGGGGACTGCTTCTCCAACAAAAGCTGGAAGAGCACATATTAGTCCCCTCTGCTGTTTTTCCCACTTCAGAGAAAACTCTCATCTCCCCTCCATTAAGAAAGCAGAATATTTCTTTATATTTTTCTGTACGCACACAATACTAGGCCTCTTTCTTTTTATTTGTCTCTCACTCCCCCACCCCCACCCTAAATTTTCTTTGTTGCTTTATTTGGCATGACCCCAAACATAGCAAATAACTATGATCTGACAGTCTAAAATCAGCATTGTTGTACTACAAGCAAACACAGACAAGGAGTGAAGAGAGCCACTGTAGAACTCAAAAAGGATTTTTAACATGGCCAGAGTGTGCCTACAGCTTGGAAAGAAGAGAGCCACTGGTTCTCATTTTGTCTTCTGTTTTGCATTGGAAGATAGAAAGATAATGTTCACAAGATCACAATATGACATTGGTCCCACCACACAGATTCAATTCACACACAAAGGTGATGTGCTTGATCTCCTCCCTGTGTTAAAAGCATACTAGAAGAAACTGGAGTACTTCAAGGGCCAAGCCTGAGCATTCCTCCCCTATATGATGCTGCCCCTCATTCCTGACCATCATCCAAAAGATGTTTGTGAGAATAAGTGTTCTGGATGCATATAGTAAATGCACACACACAGCAGGACTGCCTTCCCATAAAATACTTCACTAATTCCTGATTGCATCCATTCACTGGATTTGCACAGTGCCATGATTTCTAAAATTAAAGGACAGAAATCAGTCAACCTACTATAAAAAACCCCTTTTTACCACCCTATAATCCCTTAATTTGGGGTAGATTTGGGGCAACTGGGTGGAGCTGAACATTTACTGGCTGGATGCTCTTCCTGACGCCATGCAGAGTTTCCAGCAGATATTTTTTCTTTGTGCCCTAGGAGAGAAACATCTGCTGCTACCTAGGATTGAACTCTCAACCTTCCAAGTGGGAGGTGAGTGTCTTCACCTCTAGGCCAGGGCTTTTCAACATTTTTACCCATTGTACCACTTTTAGGATATGGCAATATCTGAGTACCACCAGTCACCTAGCAAGGTGTCAAAAACTTGACCAACAGCTTTCTTTTAGTTTGTTCAAGGCTAGCGCTTATCACTACATTGTTTCTTTTGCTTCATGTTTCTTGGCTGTCTGCCAGAGGCTATTAACTGAGCCTGGCAGGGGAGGAAGAGAGAGGAGAGAGAGAGAGAAAAAACCCTCTTCTCTGGTACTTTTATTTTTCAGGTTGACTTTTCTAAGAGAAGGGAAATGGATGCTTCTTTTGGAGCAGCCTTTCGTATTTGTAATAGTTGGTTTCTGGGGCTAGGTTTTCTACCTCTTTCCCTATTGTTCCTGCCTGTTTAATATTTCCCAAAGATATTTCTTTTTCATGGACATGTAGATGCTAACTTCGAATTATTGATTGAATCAATAATTCATCACAGCCATGGAGCAAATTTCAAATTGACTCTGGAGGTTAGAGATCTTAAACCAGGGTTGGGGAACCTTGGCTCTTTTATGACTTGTGGACTTCAACTCCCAGAATTCCTGAGCCAGCCATGGCTCAGCTTGGAAACCTCTCCCTTTCCCCTCAGCATGGCTGGCTCAGGAATTCTGGGAGTTGAAGTCTACAAGTCATAAAAGAGCCAAGGTTCCCCCGCCCTCTGTCTTAAAAGGCTGCTCCGTGGGAATTGCATCCCATGCGGGAAGCCGAGTAAGGGATTTACTTTGGAAATGGGTGTTTGTAAGTAATAATAAACCTTTATTGTCAAAGTACAACATGTGTACATTGAGATTAGCTGAGCCTCCCCCCGTGCTCTCTCCCCCCAACACACAGTGACAACAAACCCTCCCTCCTACCACACCATGTGAACCAACAACACCACACACCGGCCTCCCAAGTCAATTCTGCATAAGATTATGTCCTATTTAAAAGCCTAACAGCCCACGGATAAAAGCTATTTTTCAGCCTGTTGGTACGGCTGGCTAACCAAACAGGCCACAGCTGACAGCTGCTCTTTGCTAAACTCCCCCCCCCCAAAAAAGCAACATTGCAAAAAGAGAAACCAGTGAAGAAGCCAAACTTTTTCCTTCAACCTCCTCCAGAGGAAAGAGGAACGCAGCATCCGCTAGGCGTTTTTTTCCCAAATTCGCACCCAAAGCAAGGGAAAAAAACTGCTGTGGAGTTTTGAAAAACTGCCAGGGCTGCTGCACTCCTTCCCAAAATGAAGCGCCCATTGCAGCCCAGACTCATCCTGCACAACCGCCGCGACGCCCAGCCACTTACTTGTCCAAAATGAAGTACAGGTCGAAGCCCACATAGCAGGCTTTTTGCTGTCCCCCTCGCCCGTCACAGGGGACCATCAGGCCCTGTAAACCGCCCTGAGTCCTTCGGGAATAGGGCGGTATATAAAATCAATTAAATAAATAAATAAAAATAAATAAATTCAGAAACGAGGGGAAAAGGCTGTCCAGAGGTGGGGGTTTTTTGGGGTGTGTGGTGGTTTCAGATTTCCCTTCTGCTCTGCTTTTCCTCTGGTCTGTTTTCAGGGCACCTCTGCCTTGCACTTCCAGCGGAGCGCAGCCAAGCCCGCCACTGTCGGCCAGGCAATTGGCAACTTCTGGTTCCTGTTGCTTTGCTTTGCCCCAAATTTGAGGAACATGAAGCCTCATCCCCCCCCCCCTCCTGCCCCCTTCCCTGCGAAGGAAAGAACTGGAATCCGGTGCTGATCCTGGCACTTCTGCTGAGCCCTGACAGCCCTGCAGCTCCAGCCATCTCTCGCTCAGGCTTGTGCGGTGCTGCTGCTGGTTCACCTTATTTCCCTCCCCGGCTAGGATGGTCGCGTACCACCTGCCAGGTGCCAATGTACCACAGGTGGTACGTGTACCACTGGTTGAAAAACCCTGCTCTAGGTCACCACACCACTCTAACCCAACCTACCACTAAAAAAATCCCTTAACCACATATAGTTCTTTTTCTGTTGTACAGATGCAGTCACTATGTTTCCAACAGACTTGTTTAGGAGTGTTGGGCTACACCAAACTGAGCAATTGTTGGTTCTTGTCAGAACCCATTTCCTTGTTGGGGGGGGGTTTGGTTCTGTCCCTTTACAGCTTTTTTCTGTGGGTTCTGTCATTCTCCTGAGGGGGAGGGGGCTCTATGGAATGCCTTATTTCTCTTTTGCTTAGCTACAATGTATCCTCTCTGCTTTTTCTGTCCACTTGGTCTTTGAACTATTTCCGCTTGATGTCAACCTGGGGTGAGAAAGGAATGTGCCTCCGGCCATCTGGCTTATCTCTCGCTGCAGAATAGAAAGGTGCAAAGACCCAACAATGTCTTCACAGATGTGGGAATGGACTCCGTTATCAGCTCCATTCCCACAGCGGACTTAACACCTAGAGATTGGCTTGTTTGAACTGACCAGATGAACTATTGGGGTGCAGTTTGCTTGATGCTCCTTTAACTTATTGATCTGAGTGGGAAACCCTCAGATCCTGCCTTCTATGCCTGCTGTCAGCTTCTCCTAATAAAAGTTCCTTTTGGAATGAAAGCATTCCAAGAGTCCTGCTTTATTGGGATGACATTTTGAAGCTGGTCCTTACAGTTCTGTGTATTATGTAAAGACAGAAAATCAATTAATTTCATAACCAGGTTTAGCATGTTGTGTGAACGCAGCTGGGATCTATTTTTCTGCCTTAGTGTTGTGTTAGAAAGCACTTTATGGAAGAAAGATGGCATCAAACTATTTAAACTGACATAATAAAGACATTCCACGCCCTTCCAATTCAAGCAAATACCATCTCACAGGCTGACATAAAGTATGACAGCCTCTTTTTCATGGACAGCAAAAACCCCATCCTTTGAGGCCCTTTCAGTGCAGAGGCTTCTTCCTCCACCTCCACTTTTATTTCATAATTGTATCCCCTGCTGCATCCATTCCCTGGGTGGTTTTCCCCCCTTCCCTTCAATTCTGGAAGATGGTTTTGGCCAAATAGCAGCCTTGGAAGTTAGCCTTATAGATGCTCTGATGCAGGAAACAACAGGAACCATCAAAGGCAAAGTGGAGGCCCTTCCAGGGTGTTCATATTGGCAAAGCCAGGCCTGGCATCATCTCCACATCTGAAATGGCCAATTGCATCAGAAAAGAAATGCAGCACTAAGCACGTATGAACATTTCTCTAGAGTTGTCAGAAAAGAGGAAAAGTACCCTTTAACATTCCCCAACTGCAGTCTTCCTACAGTGCAAATCTGCCTCAGGACCTCCTTTGTGGAGCAGAATTCAGCCTTACAAGGTCTATGATACAATCGGGAGAGGGTCTCTGAACATATACAAGCTCTCTCTCTCTCTCTCTCTCTCTCTCTCTCTCTCTCTCTCTCTCTATCTATCTTTCACACACACACACACACACACACACACACACACACACACTTCCTTCTTCCCCTGGCACCATGTCCTCATAATACAGGTTTCAACTTGATACCAGTCTGCCAAAGAATAACAGAGTTGGAAAGGACCTTGGAGGTCTTCTAGTCCAATCCCCTGCTCAAGCAGGAGACCCTATACCATTCCAGACAAGTAGTTGCCCAGTCTCTTCTTAAAAGCCTCCAGTGATGAAGCACCCACAACTTCTTCTTTTTTTATTAAATTTATTATTTAAAACATTGGACACGGTACAAACGGACTGACATACCTTCTTGTCTACAATATTCATATATGTATATATACACATAAAATATACTTAAGATACATATCGATTATATATAATACAATACTTAGAGCAATCAACCAATCTATAAATTCTAATAGAGACCTTCCTTTTGTTCCCGCCAAAAATAAAATTTATTCCAAATTTTGTAGTAACCTGATTGGTCTTTATTTTTAATTTCCAAAGTTAATTTATCCATTTCTGCGCATTCCCAAATTTTCCTTATTACCTCGTTTTCTACTGGAATTTCACTCCTTTTCCAATTCTGGGCAAATGACATTCTTGCTGCTGTAATAATATGAATCATCAGATACAAATCGTCTTTGGGGTATTTCTCTTTTGTTATGCCCAATAGGAAAAATTCTGGACTAAACTCAACTTCTTGTCTTAATATTTCTTTTAGCCATGTCCAAATCATTTGCCAAAATCTTTGTGACTTGCTACAGGACCACCACGTATGAAAATATGTACCTAATTCTTCGGAGCATTTCCAACATTTGGGAGATACTGTCTTATACATTTTGGCTAAACGTGCTGGGGGAAGATGCCATCGGTAGAACATTTTGAATAGGTTTTCTTTGTAAGATGAAGCCAGTGTTATTCTTTTATTTCTGTCCCAGAGCGTTTGCCATGTATCAAGATCAATGCCATGACCCAAATTTTTAGCCCAAGTCAGCATAGGGTCCTTCACTTGTTCCTCGAACAACTTATATCCCAGAAGCAAATTATATAATTTCTTTATCTGTTTATTATCTGGGCCCAATAATATTTTGTCCAAGGCCGTTTCCTGGGTGTTTATCCCCCATTCTTTTTTATCTTTCCCGAATCTTGATTGAATCTGTAAATAGGCCCACCAATCTAGTTTTATTCCTTGTAAATCTAATTCATTTCTAGACTTCAATTTCCCCCTCATCATTCATGATATCCTTATATGAAATTATGTTGCCCAAGTCGAATAGATTTGGATAGACAATCGCTTCGAGAGTGGATAGCCAGACTGGTACTTTAGTATAGTTGTGAGTTCTAATTTTGTTCCAAATGTTAAATAATGCTTGCCTAATCCGTAAGCACCCACAACTTCTGAAGGCAAGCCATTCCACTGGTTAATTGTTCTCACTGTTAGGAAATTTATCCTAAGTTCTCGGTTGCTTCTCTCCTTGATTAGTTTCCATACATTGATTCTTGTCTTGCCTTTAGGTGATTTGGAAAATAGGTTGACACCCTCTTCTTTGTGGGGCATGTTGAAACTGGATCAAGGTGATCTGGTAGGAATCCATTGGAAAATGCCCTAGAACTTCCTTTGCAAACTTTCCGTGTCACATACAGGTGAAACTCGAAAAATTAGAATATCGTGCAAAAGTTCATTTATTTCAGTAATGCAACTTAAAAGGGGAAACGAATATATGAGATAGACTCATTACATGCAAAGCAAGATAATTCAAGCCATGATTTGTCATAATTGTGATGATTATGGCGTACAGCTCATGAAAACCCCAAATCCACAATCTCAGAAAATTAGAATATTACATGCAATCAATAAAACAAGGAATGTACATAGAACAATATCGGACCTCTGAAAAGTATAAGCATGCATATGTACTCACTACTTGGTTTGGGCCCCTTTTGCAGCAATTACTGCCTCAATGCGGCGTGGCATGGAAGCTATCAGCCTGTGGCACTGCTGAGGTGTTATGGAAGACCAGGATGCTTCAATAGCGGCCTTCAGCTCTTCTGCATTGTTCGGTCTCATGTCTCTAATCTTTCTCTTGGCAATGCCCCATAGATTCTCTATGGGGTTCAGGTCAGGCGAGTTTGCTGGCCAATCAAGCACAGTAGGAGCCTTGGTGGAGCAGTGGGCTAATGCCTCCTTAAGTAACACCAGCTGCCTGCAATTAGTGCAGGTTCGCATCCCACCAGGCTCAAGGTTGACTCAGCCTTCCATCCTCCCAAGGTAGGTAAAATGAGGACCCAGATGGTTGGGGGCAATTAAGCTGACTTTGTAATAATGCCGCTTGGGGGGGGTATGAAAGCCCTAATAAGCAGGCATATACATAGAATGAAGGCTACTGCTAAGCTTGTAAGCCGCCCTGAGTCTTTGGAGAAGGGCGGGATATAAATGGAATTAAAATAAAATAAAATAAAAAATAAAAAAATAATCCCACGGTCATTGAACCAGGTTTTGGTGTTTTTGGCAGTGTGGGCAGGTGCCACGTGCTGCTGGAAAATGAAGTCAGTATCCCCATAAAGCTCGTCTGTGGAAGGAAGCATGAAGTGCTCCAAAATCTCCTGGTAGACGGCTGCGTTGACCCTGGACTTAATGAAGCACAGTGGACCAACACCAGCAGATGACATGGCTCCCCAAATCAACACAGACTGTGGAAACTTCACACTGGACTTCAAGCATCTTGCAGTGTGTGCCTCTCCATTCTTCCTCCAGACTCTGGGTCCTTGGTTTCCAAATGAGATGCAAACGTTGCTCTCATCAGAAAAGAGGACTTTGGACCACTGAGCAACAGACCACGTCTGTTTTTCTTTAGCCCAGGCAAGACCCTTCTGACGTTGTTTGTTGTTCAGGAGCGGCTTGACAAGAGGAATACGACATTTGAAGCCCATGTCCAGGATCCGTCTGTGTGTGGTGGCTCTTGATGCACTGACTCCAGCCTCAGTCCACTCCTTGTGAAAGTCCCCAACACTTTTGAATGGCCTTTTCCTGACAATCCTCTCCAGGCTGCGGTCATCCCTGCTGCTTGTGCACCTTTTTCTTCCACACTTTTCCCTTCCACATAAATTTTTATTAATGTGCTTTGATACAGCACTTGGGGAACATCCAACTTCTTTTGCAATTACCTTTTGAGGCTTTCCCTTTTTATGGAGGGTGTCAATGATGGTTTTCTGCACAACCGTCAGGTCAGCAGTCTTCCCCATGATTGTGATTCCTACTGAACCAGACTGAGAGACCATTTAAAGGCTCAGGAACCCTTTGCAGGTGTTATGGCTTAATTAGCTGATTAGAGTGGGACACTTTGAGCCTAGAATATTGCACCTTTTCACAATATTCTAATTTTCTGAGATTGTGGATTTGGGGTTTTCATGAGCTGTAAGCCATAATCATCACAATTATGACAAATCACGGCTTGAACTATCTTGCTTTGCATGTAATGAGTCTATCTCATATATTAGTTTCTTCTTTTAAGTTGCATTACTGAAATAAATGAACTTTTGCCTGATATTCTAATTTTTCGAGTTTCACCTGTACATACTTTTAATGTCATTGTCTTCTCTCTCTCTCTCTCTCTCTCTCTTTCTCTCTCTCTCTCTCACTCACTCTCTCTCTCTCTCACACACACACACAACCATGTTGATGCCAAAGTTAACAGAGACCCAAACTGCTACATCATCTGGAAGCCCCCAGATCAGATGAATAGAGGCAGGCTTTGCTGCTTACTAGCAAGCCCTTCCTCTTTCCTTCTGCCTAGCAGTCTCATCCTTCCTACCACCACTCGGGATGAATTGTGACCCTATCCAGCAGGGCAGATACCCCCCACCCTGCTTGGAACATTCCAAGTGCACATGGTATTTTGAAAACTCAAACCTACAGAGAAGCCAACCCAGCTCAAAAGCTGGGATGTGGCAGCTGTCACAGAAAACCTGCCTCATGGACTATTGTCTGATGGTGGTAATGAGGTTGATTGCCCACAGAGGGAGAAAACAGTGCACCAGAGAAGGGTGACTTATAGAGCTGCCTCAGTTTTCTGATTCCGGCATGTAAAATAAATAGGACTATATTTACTTTATTTATTTATCTATCACATTTATATGGCTACCCATCTTACAAGAAATGACTCTGGGCGGTGTATAGCTAAAATAAATTGTAAAAACAATAAACATGTCAAACACAATCATATGAACATACATACACACATGAGATTCAATCAGCAATGGAGCTACCTCAAGATCTAACCAGTCCCCTGAGATCCGCAGGCCTGATGCCAAAAACAGGTATTGAGGGACGTGTCAGATCTGCCATCAAGTCGCTTCAGCTTCACTTCACATTGCTGGCATCTTGCCATAAAAGAGGGGCCTCCTCCCCACTGAGCAAGGCAAAGGAATACAGGGAGGGGGGATGACAGGAACCAGTGGTGCCAATTGGAGACAACGGCTAAGAGATCCAAGGACACAGCCGTGAGAATGGACTGCAAACATCCACCAAAGTGGAGGCAAAACCAGAAATGTTACCAAAACAACTAGTTTGAATGCTATTGGACACTGACCAAATGACCAAAGGTGGGGAGGACTTGGGAAAACCTGGGAGAAGGGAAATATATTGAATTTGTGTGGGAATATTCAGATCTGGCTTTGCTTATGCTATAACCACTTGACCTTAGTAAAAGCATACCTTTTCTCTGCAAATGGAGTCAAGGGTCTTTCTTTCCTAAGTGATCAAGCTGGGACAGGGCTGACATTAAGCCAGATCTGCAATAGTGGCCCACCCGGAGACCTATAAATGAGATAGGCAGGCCTGTGTATGTCCCTAGGGTTGAATCAAAAACATCCACGTATTCCTCGCACACTGATGTGAGGTCTGCAGTTTGTGTCTGGTTTATGCCAGTAATCTGAATACCTAAGGCATCAAACCAATCGAGTCCAATGAGACTTGTTCTCTGGCCCCCTACTACTATTATATCCAGGTGCCCCAAAAACCCTTTAAACTTGACCAACAAGGTGGCTTCTCCCTTAACTTGAATATGAGTATTTTGAAAATCCGTTAGGATTATATCTGAGGGTCTTAGTTTGGCCCAATTGTTACTGTGCCTACACATGAAGTTAAAAGTGTCTTGAGAAATGATTGAGACTGCAGAGCTGGAGTCCAATTCCATCTTACATGGAACTCCTTGTAACTCTACCATGAGCTTAAGTTTGGGTTTGAGAGGGCGTCAAGCCCCGGTGCAGCATACGCTTCTACGGCCTCTGAAGAATCCCACACTAACTAGACCCTGGGCCCCAGTACCTCTCCTAGTTGGTTCTTGCGACTGGTGTTTGGGTGGCCGGTCTCTCAGGTGGGCTCTGCAAACCACCACGATGTGGCCTGTCCTTCTGCAAGCTCTACACGTGGCTGAATGAAATCTGCAATTGGCGCGAAGATGGTTTCCGCTGCACCCCTTACATCTCGGTAAGAGAACTGCCTTGTAACTGTCCTCTCGCTGGTGGCTGTTGCGGTGTTGCGCGTTGGGTTGCTTTTGGAGTCGGTTGATTCCAGGTTCTTCTTCTTCTGACCATTCTCCGGTGCATTTGGCATCCTCAAGATGGACCGTTTCTTCGACTCTTGACGATTTGGCGGGCTGAACTGTCTGCACTGCACCCCCGGCAGCTTTGTCGGCCATCACCTCGTCCTGTGCTTCAGAAAATGTTAAATTAGGCCAGGCAAATAGTCTCTGCTGAAGCATTCTGTCCCGTAGGCCGCAGACGAGCTGGTCTCTTAGTCGTTCTTCTAAATTTGAGAATTTTCATAGGGTGCAGCCTGCCTTAGGCCCGCTATGAACTCCGAAACTGTCTCCCTGGGTAGCTGCACTCTTTGGTCGAATTTGAACCACCACGCCATCTCAGACATCTTGGGCTGGAAGTGCCCGGTTAGCTTCTTTTTGAGATCTGCGTAGGAGACCACTTCTCCCACCCTCCTTAATAGTGGCCTTTGTCTACATTGGGAGAGAAAAAAAAAAGCCTTGAACTACATGATACTGATTAATTGGACTTACTGCCTTTCTACCTTTGGCCCAAAATTCCAATATTAATAGAAATGGACTATTCTACCTATCAATCTAAAAAAGGAGACAAAAAAGAAAAATCTGTTACAGCAAGTGAATACCATTGGCAAACAAGCTTGCTTACATTTTGGACTGACCTTAGCATTAAGATAAAAACCTGAAAGAGCTGGGTATGAATTTGGCTTAGACTTGTGGAGGTAGACACTTATTGATTTTTGTTTGAAAAATAGCCTCCACTAAGGACTATTTATAATTACTACAAAATGGAGAATGATCAGCCGCAAACCTCGCTTGACTATAATCTTATATTTGAAACAATCTATAGAGTCACTGAGATTTCTATCTCCCGATTAAATAATTTATATGCCAACTTTAATTTACAAACTGAAACCCAGACTGCAACTAAAGAATTTACACTTCAGAGTATAACAAACTTGGAAGATACTACTATTGAGGCAGAGGAATATAAGCAACAACAACAAAATACTGAAAAAACTATTATCCAAAACCTGACTTTACTCAAAGAACCTACAATTATTAAAGTACAAGGAACTACTACTATGACAAACAATCCTAAAGATCAACAACAAACTAGGGAAAAACTTAATATTCAACTTTTGACCCTTTCTAAAGAGCCTATAATTTCAGAAGTACACTACAGGCAAGATAGTGATGCCACCATAGAGGACGCCGAAGACCAACTAAGACAACCTGTGGAAAGCCTGGACAGTCAACTACTAACTATAATACTGGATAAGATTTTCTCCTTAAAACAAATCAACCCAGATGGAAGAAGAATCCAGACTGAACTGCAGACAGAGATGTCAGAGCAAATAAAGAGAGTGGAATTAACATGGCAACAATATAATGACTATAAATGGTTCAACCTTTGTACATTGCTGATGGTTGGATGGCCTCCTCTAGTGCAAATAATATGCATGCGAGCAAAGGAAGACCTACTTGGCAATATAAAGTCCTTGGTCTGGAAACCCAACTGGCAAAAAAAAGAAACCTAGAGTTAGATTTTAAAAAATGAATTCCTAGAGAACTATTATAGGTCATTTTGTTAGTAATTAGTGACTTATTAGGATCTGAAATAGAAAATATTCGTGTGATAGAATTAAAATGTGTTTAAGTACTTATTAGGCTTATTCCAACTATTATAAATTTATATATTGACATAATGGAAAATTGGTTTATGGATCCTATGTTTGATGTTAAAATTTTGGTTATGTATAAGTAGAAGTAGATTGATAAATATAGGCTCTCTGATTGGTAACTTGTGACATATCAGGATATAAAACAAACAATGTTTATTAGGTAGAAGTTAGCTATTTAACTATTGGGTGTATGTTAGATGATACAATCTTTGGTGTAATAAAATAAGGGAATTTTGGGTTCTGAATACTATTTGGGATGTCAAAGGGTAAACTTGGATACTACAATTAACATCAAAATTGGATAAAATCTAATAACAGGATATAGATATACAGTACTTCATTGAAATTGGACTGACAAAATCTTTTTTAATTGACCATGCTATTGTTATAAATCTGTTATTTTAAATAAGTTGTATTGAATGTTGAGGGAAATAGAGAAGGAAGCTATGATAATGTAACCCGAACTATGTATTGAAAACTCTGTTATTCAATTGATGACTACCCAGGTACCATGATGCTTTCTAGATATATAGTTTGTAAATTGAAAAACTAATAAAATTGTTTTTGTTTTTTTTTTAAAAAAAGATTATCTTATTTTAAAACACTAAACTTTTCTTTAAAAACATTTCTAAGATCAAAAAGTTCTAATACATCTTTTTTAACATCCTCTTTTAAAGTTCACTTTCATTTAGACTAGGAATGTCAAACTGGCAATGCCGGCAATGGGGAAAAAGTCATGATATGTCGCACAATGTCATGTGACATCACAAGTTTGACATGCCTGTGTTAGACCAATAAAGTTCCAACTAACTCCAATTAACTCATTAAATTTAAATCACTCCAAGTTACCCTCATAGTTGGCCAACTTGGTGAAGATGGCCAACTAAATGACATGCCCAGGGAAAGATCACTGAAGGGTTTTTCCATGGCTGTCACTTTTTCAACTTACCAACAGAAGGAACTGGTATTCCTTTAGTTTATATGACTATCCTGGGTTAGGGAAAGTCCTAGAATCATCCCACAAGATCCTCCAATAGAACAAAGGTCTGCAAGTAGCTTCAGGAACTGTGCTTGAAGCAGCCTGCATGCTGATAGCTGAGGGTGGGGCTGCAATCAGTTCCTTGTTGAAGAAGCAGCAATTTTGGAATTTATTTTTCAAATGGACAGTAAGCTGTGCCTTTCATTTCTTAATTATTTTTAAGGACTGTTGATCTTTATTAAACTAAGAAAGGCTCTCTTTAGGCACAGCCTGTTATTACTTTTTGAAGATCTGTGCCATTTTGGGGATTTCTTCATTGTTAAACAATGAAGAAGGCTGCTAAGGCAAGCTAAAATAAGGAAGTGTGGACTATCTTTAAAAAAAATGGAGAAATATAAGGGTAAAAAGTTGTGGTTCTAGTTTATTACTTTTAGTCATTTGTAGCTTGGTCTGCTTTGCTGTGGGTGTCTAAAACCCTCTGATTTTAATGATTCCTGATTGGCCAGCAGTTCTTAAGTGACTTACATAAAAGCTACTCTTTGACTAAAGAGGGAGTTAAGAAGATGGAGGAGCAAACTATTAGAGATGTATTTGAAAAATCTTTTTAAAAAAATCCAACAATTCATAGACCAGCTATGCTCCAAGGATGTTAAAAAACTACTTGAACTACTTCAGAGATGCAAATATGTGTAGAAAGTTACCAAACCACCAAGGCAATTTCACAATTAGCGGACAATGTAGAGGAGTCATTTGCAATTTTGGAACATAAACCTGACACCAATCTTTTTTTTTCTGATGGTTTAAATATAAACCTCCCAACACAATTGAAAGAAGAGTTCCCAGAAAATCTGCAACTTTCAAAAGGACAAGTATGGGACTTTTTCCTCATGGACACTAACAAGGTTGAGAAATCCTTGAGAAAAAGAGAAGTCTATAACTACTTGATAAACATTCCAGAGAAGAAAAAGATTTTATTTCATGAAGATAAGCTGGAAGGAGTGACTTAAACTGAATGAGTCAATTGGCATTAGGATGGATTTTTATCAGTTTGATATTTGTAATTGAAAGAAAGTTTTAATGTAAAGTGGGTCTGACAATGCGTTTTTCCCCCTTTATATATAATGCTTAAGACTTAAAGCTTGTAAAATATTACTGAAAGTCTATTTGAAAGTATCTCTATGTTAAGAGAAAGTTAAAGAAAAAGATGTATTAGCTTAAAAAAGTTTAGAGTTTTAAAAAGGATGTATACAAGAAGAAAATTTTATTTTATGAGAGTTTTCATGAACCCAAAGTGCCTGGACATTTTTGAGTCAAGGCTTTGTTGTAAGATCAAAGCATGTTGGCTCTTGGGAACATACAGTTTAGTTCCAATCCAAGAGAGACCATCCCACATGGTGCAATCAGATTGATGATTTTTAAACTATTCATCTTTATTCAAGGCCTCCTTCAGTGTCACTAGTAGATTTTTATGATCTGTCCACACCCCAAAAGGGGCTTTACTACCCTTTAAAAAATGTCTCCATGTGAGGAAGACTCACCATACAGCATATGCTTCCTTTCCCCAGACCACCCACCTCCTCTTAGCCTCGGATAGTTTTCTAGAGGTGTAAGTGCATGGCTGCAGAACACCTTGCTCATTTTTCTGGAGTAGGACAGCCCCCACTGTTACATCGCTAGCATTAGCTTGAATAACAAAGGGGACATTTGGGTCTGGGTGCTTCAGCATGGGTTCAGCTGTGAACAGGTGTTTAAGCTTTTCAGACAACATTTGGCATTTCTGTCAAGAGTGAAAATCTGGTAGCTACATGCCTTTTGTTTTCATCTTGCCATTAGAGTAAGGGGTGGGGAGATGATGCTTCAAATGGGTTACTTAGAGAAATGAAACTTCTCCAGTTCTGTGGAAGTTTGCTGAGAGAGGCTGTCGGGAAACTTTTCAAGGACATTCTAGTCACTATGAAGAAGATAGCAGATGGTTCTCATAACAACAAGAATTTGTTTACCTGAGCTACATGGACATCTGGGGGATTTTGCTGGGAATGTCATTGTTATATACTATGGTTAGATTCCTTGGGATTTTAGAGTTAGTTTTCCTTAGCCTATACCATGCCATGTATTCAATAAACTAGTAAGATTTTTCAGAAATGAAAGAAATCAATGTCAGAATCCATTTATGTTTCATTTCTAACTATCTTTTCTGTGCAAACCCAAATCTCACCCCACCCCCCTGGATTCTGCCATTCCCAAGGAGGAGAGGGAACAAGCATGGGTTTTTTATTGCTTTCACTTCCTTTCCTTAGATGTAACTTTTTGTTTATTCCGCCTGCCTGCAATCCATCACAATAAGATCAATGAGAGGCATTTTCCCTCTCATCTTACGGGCACCTAAGAAAGGGGTGAATAAATCCCTCTGGAATCTGGGTTGTTTCTCCGGATGGAATGTGAGGGGAGGGGAATAATTCTGCTATGAATGGACTAATGTTTCTCCTTTTCCCACGAGGGGCTTACCACCTGGAACTTGGCTGATCTGGAACTGACCGAATGAACTGTGGTGTGGGGCTTGCTTGGGGACATTTAAAAATATCGATCTGTGAAGGGATTCCTCAGATTTTGTCTATTATACCCTCTATCATCTATGTCTTAGTAAAAGTTCCTGCTTGGATAACCTCGTCTCCAAGTGTCTTTCTTTCTTAAGATGTGGATTGAAGTGGGTTCTGATAGAAATCCAGCACTTTATTTGGATATTCGAGCTGGAGGATGACATTAAACTAACTCTTCTCCATTTTAGGGGTTGGCTCAGCTTGGGTTTCCCCTCTCCCTTGGTCTTTAGAAGGTTAGTGAAAGGCAGTACTATTTGGGTGAACAATGGGATGAATTGTGGGTAAAAAATTGCAAACCCCAGGAAGATTTGGAGTTATTTCTGGGTGCATGGGGTCCCCTACTCTAGCACTGCTCGCACCTTCTCAGGATCTTTTTTTTAAATATACATTATTAAACAAGTATTAAATAAAAACAACAAGAACATTATTACAAAGTACTGAAAAGTGCGTCAAATAGAAAAACACCAAAACATCCTATACACCAAAAAACAAAAACAACAACATTAAACAAGACCAGGGAGTGTAATACTACCCCTAATTTCTTTTTCTCGTACATCCCAGGCTAAGTAACCTTTAATTACCAAATATTAGAAATCTATAATTGTATATATTTCCAGATTCTATACCTCAAATAATAATACACAATCATCTGGTATTTCCCCTGTTGAAATTGAATATTCTATTTTGTAACCATGAATACCAGGAGTCCAAATTTTATTAAAAAGTGATTCACTTTTCCCTTTGAGAATATATGTCATTCGATCTGACTCTGCGCATAGTAATACTTTCTCTATTACTTGATAGTCCGTTGGGATTTCCTTCGTCTTCCAATATTGCGCATAAGTCACACGCGCCGCTGTTGTAATATGTATTACTAGATACCAAACATTTTTGGGTACTTCTTGTGGCTTCATCCCCAAGAGGAAAATAGCTGGGTCCAATTGAAAATCATATCCTGTTATTTGAAATAACCAATTTTTTATATTGGTCCAGTAACGCCTAACCTTTGGACAAGTCCACCATTGATGGTAGAAAGTGCCCCTGGCAGAATCACATTTCCAACATTTGTCATTTGCATTGGGAAATATTTTTGAAATTCGTGCGGGAGCTAAGTACCATCTATACAACATTTTGTACATATTTTCTTTAAATGCCGTTGCTAACGTTAATTTTATATTTTTCTTCCAAATTTGTTCCCACTCCTCTAATTCTATAGTGCGACCAATATTTCTCCCCCCAGGCAATCATTACATCATTTATTGTTCCCCCTTCCATCCCATGGAACAAAAGTAGATTATAGGTCTTAGATAAAAATTTAGCATCACTTCCCCATAAAATCTTGTCTAATTCTTGTGGGATTATATTGATTCCAAATTCCTGCTTATCCCTATTAAACCTTGAGCTCATTTGAGAATACAAGAATACGACCACCAATCCAACTCTATACCCCCAGAATGTAACTCCTCTCAGATCTATGAGATCTTTATACCTATAATTTCTGTCTGGATTGTGTAACGTCGAATAAGTTACAGCTTCCAAAAGAGTAAACCAGCCAGGTTACAGGAGTGGATCAGATTTCAGTATCAACGGAGGAGGTCAGAGACCAAAGAATGACACACGCTGCAGCTAGACGAATGAGACAAGAGCTAGAACAGCAGAGAGTTATGCCGGCATCTCAAAAACCTACTTACAGTGAAGCAGTGGGAGAAGCGAGGCCAAAGAGAGTGCAGGTGATTTTGGAAGAGGCGCTCCAAAAGCTTCAGGTCGCAAAAGATGGCGACAAAGCTTCTAACCTGGAATGTTAATGGTCTAAATTCACGACATAAGAGAAAGAAAGTATTTCAATATCTAAAGCAATTTAAAAACGATATTATTTGCTTACAGGAAACACATACAAGTGAAACTCGAAAAATTAGAATATCGTGCAAAAGTTCATTTATTTCAGTAATGCAACTTAAAAGGGGAAACTAATATATGAGATGGACTCATTACATGCAAAGCAAGATAGTTCAAGCTGTGATTTGTCATAATTGTGATGATTATGGCATACAGTTCATGAAAACCCCAAATCCACAATCTCAGAAAATTAGAATATTACATGCAATCAATAAAACAAGGAGTGTACATAGAACAATATCGGACCTCTGAAAAGTATAAGCATGCATATGTACTCAGTACTTGGTTTGGGCCCCTTTTGCAGCAATTACTGCCTCAGTGCGGCGTGGCATGGAGGCTATCAGCGTGTGGCACTGCTGAGGTGTTATGGAAGACCAGGATGCTTCAATAGCGGCCTTCAGCTCTTCTGCATTGTTTGGTCTCATGTCTCTCATCTTTCTCTTGGCAATGCCCCATAGATTCTCTATGGAGTTCAGGTCAGGTGAGTTTGCTGGCCAATCAAGCACAGTAATCGCACGGTCATTGAACCAGGTTTTGGTGCTTTTGGCAGTGTGGGCAGGTGCCACGTGCTGCTGGAAAATGAAGTCAGCATCCCCATAAAGCTCGTCTGCGGAAGGAAGCATGAAGTGCTCCAAAATCTCCTGGTAGACGGCTGCGTTGACCCTGGACTTAATGAAGCACAGTGGACCAACACCAGCAGATGACATGGCTCCCCAAATCAACACAGACTGTGGAAACTTCACACTGGACTTCAAGCATCTTGCAGTGTGTGCTTCTCCATTCTTCCTCCAGACTCTGGGTCCTTGGTTTCCAAATGAGATGCAAAAGTTGCTCTCATCAGAAAAGAGGACTTTGGACCACTGAGCAACAGACCAGTTCTGTTTTTCTTTAGCCCAGGTAAGACGCTTCTGACGTTGTTTGTTGTTCAGGAGAGGCTTAACAAGAGGAATACGACATTTGAAGCCCATGTCCAGGATCCGTCTGTGTGTGGTGGCTCTTGATGTACTGACTCCAGCCTCAGTCCACTCCTTGTGAAAGTCCCCAACACTTTTGAATGGCCTTTTCCTGACAATCCTCTCCAGGCTGCGGTCATCCCTGCTGCTTGTGCACCTTTTTCTTCCACACTTTTCCCTTCCACATAACTTTCTATTAATGTGCTTTGATACAGCACTTGGGGAACATCCAACTTCTTTTGCAATTACCTTTTGTGGCTTTCCCTCCTTATGGAGGTTTTCAATGACGGTTTTCTGCACAACTGTCAGGTCAGCAGTCTTCCCCATGATTGTGATTCCTACTGAACCAGAGTGAGAGACCAGTTAAAGGCTCAAAAACCCTTTGCAGGTGTTATGGCTTAATTAACTGATTAGAGTGGGACACTTTGAGCCTAGAATATTGCACCTTTTCACAATATTCTAATTTTCTGAGATTACCACTGCTTCACTATAAGTAGATTCTTGAGATATAATTGTACATTTCTGTTCTTCTTGTTCTTGTCTCATTCGTCTGGTTGCAGCCCGCATCATTCTTTGTTCCTTAACCTCTTCTGACGATGCCTGGGGCTGCACCATTTCCAAAGTTTGCTGAAGTTCTTTAACCATCTGCGAGATAACTTCTTCATCTCCCTGTATACTCTCCATTTGTGTCTGTCACGCTCCATCTTCCTTCCTTCCTTTAAATTCTGGGGATGGCGGAGAACCTGCTTTCAGTATATTAGAATAAAAATCTCATGCCTTCAAAACTGTATTGAGACGATATCTCGTACCTGAATAATTCACCACCAAGCCTACTGGTAACTCCCATCTGAACTGAAGCTGGCTTTTCTTTAATTCATCTGCCAAAAAAGTAATTTCTTTCCTTTTCCTTAAAATTCTTGGTGGAATTTCTTTCAAGATTAAAACTTCTTGATCAGCCACTTTAAATCTATTATTATAAAAAGCTTGAATAATCACATTTCTGATCGATCTCTTTGTAAAATAAACAACCACATCTCTAGGTAATTTTCTTTGCCTGGCAATCCAAGAGTTAACACGAAATATTTTATCTATATCCACTATAATTTCTTCTGCTTGGCACCCCAAAATCGGTTCCAGAGCTTCTGCCAGTAACACTTTCAAATTTTCCTTTGGGTCCTCTTTCAATCCTCTTATTCTCAAAGCAAACTCCATATCTCTATATTGTATCATAACCACCTCGTCCTCAGTCTTGTCCATTTTATTCTCAGCTTCTGACATTTTAGCATCCAATCGCAAATTATTTTGATACACCTCTTCCACACGTTCATCCAAACGCTCAATGCAAACTGCCAGCCCCTGAAAAGCCACTAAAATGTCCTCTCATATTTCTTTATTCTTCTCATTGATAAGTTCAGATATTTGCTGAGATTGATTTTTTAAAGCATCTTGTAAATCTTTTAATGTTAATGCGGGTGCAGGTGCCACGGGGGGTGGCATCAATGCCTGTAGTGAAGAATGCTGAACTGGTGATGCACCAGCACTTCTAGGAACAGAAGCTTTAGCTGGTTTAGAAGCCATTTTAACACCACTTTCACTTTTCCACTCAGCTTGCAACTTTGTTTCTCCCCTATTAAATATCCAAATCCTTAAATTCACTTTTAAACCAATTTCAAATATTTTGCGCAGAGTGACTTAAAAAAAACACAATTTCTTCCTTCTCAGTCTTTATATTTTATGATATATTCCTTGTCCTTTTATTTTTCACTGACAATTCACTCCTGCACCATCTTTCTTCCTTCCTTCCTTTTAGTATAAACTGGAGTTAAAGATCATATACTTGCTGTTTCAAAATTCTCCTGCACAGCTCTGCCTGCATCCAAGTAATCCAAAATACAATGTTGATTGCAGGGATGGTTGCAGCGTCCTGCTCTGTTCCAAAGCCTTGGAACAGAGGAGTCCCCGCGTCCGGAGCTAATTCAGGCTCCGGGGTAGCTCTCACCCTTCAACCCCCAGAATAACAATTCTAGGGGTCTAGGGGAGATCTACCCCTACCTGAATGCTCCCCCTCCCCTCTTCTCCCAAGGGGTGGTTTCCGAATTGCAAAACAGCTGATTATCACTGTTTTCGCAGTTCAATGGAAAACAACGGGGCTGACGGTCAAAACGGCCGCCATCGACGGAGCCTTGCCACCCGGAAGTCCCCAGCACTTAGAGAGTTTTGTGTATAGCTGGGTGGCGCAGTTTTTTCAGTACTGTTCTAACCAGTATCACATGTTCTTTTATGGTATCAGTGTAAATCAAAACATCAACCAGGTAAACTAGGACCCCTTTATATAAATGCTCATACAGGACCTCTTTAATTGCATGAAGACTGCAGGCACTCCTTGTAGCCCATAGGGCGGTACTCAAAACTGGAAACATTCTAGTGGCAATTGAAGTCTGTTTTCTACTCATCCCCTTCCTTGATGCATACTCAGTGATGCACTTCTCTTAGGTCTAATTTGGTAAAAATCCTTCCCTTGGCTAGGTGGGTTAGCATGTCCTTCATTAGCAGAATGGGATAGATGTTTTCAATGCAGATGGCATTTAGCCAGCAGTAATCTACACACAGGCAAAGGGACCTGTCTTTTTTCTCCTGAAACAGTATGGGTGCTGCCATACACGACTTTGCTAGTTGAATGAAACCCCATGCCAGGTTCTTGTCTATAAAGGCTTGGAGTTCATATAATTCCCTTGGGGTCATGGAGTACAGTATTGGCTTAGGCAATTTCATGCCTGATGCTATCTCTATGGAGCAATCTGTGGGGCAATGAGGGGGAAGTGTGTCTGAGTCCCTTTCACTGAAAACTTCCTGCAAGTCCCAATACTCTTTGGGGATTTGAGGATCTGCCTTTGTTCACGTGCTTCCGTGACAAATTCCTCTTTCACTTTCCTAATGAGCAAGGTCACCTTCACTTTCAGTCCTTCCTCGACTGGGGTCTGCCTGGTTTTTAACATTTGTCTCCTCCAATTTACAGAGGGGTTCCACTTTAGTAGCCATGCTACTGTAAGCCTAGCACTATGGGTCTGTCCATGCCTGGTGCTACTATAAAACTGATGGTTTCTTCATGGGGCCCCATCTTCATTTTTACTGGTTCTGTGATGAACGTTGCAGGAGCCCCCCTGCTACTGAGCCATCTAGCTGGCAGAATGCCATGGGTTTATATTGTTACAGGTATTATTGGGCAACTTACCAAGGGGTCGTCTGTCCATTGTCGCTCTCTGTCCCAGGGTTGGGGAGTTTGGTCAGAGTTCCCTCACCATCGCCGGGCAGTGGAGTGAACTCAACAAATTTTGCTCCCTTAAGGGTGGTCTCTTGTGGCTTTGTGGGACCCTTGTTTCCTCACTGCATGGGACTGGGCATTGGTCACAGTGCTTGCCAGTTGGCTGCCCTATGACCTTGTTTGCCACAGTGAAAGCAGCTGGTGGAGCAGCAGCACGGGCTCTGTTCTCTCTTCCCCAGCTTTGGAACTCCTTCTTTTCCACAAGAAAGGGTTGTTGCTGTTCTCAACTAGCGTAGCCATGGTATCTGGCTAGGTCAATCTCTATATCATCAGCCAGGACGTACCACCCATGAAGGGTTCATGGTGTCCCTCTGGAGAGACATGGGTAGAAGATTTTGTTGCTCAAGCTGTCTTGGAAACACTTGATTAGCATGTCCTGTGGCCAGTTGACTAACTTACATGCCAGGCTCTGGAATTCTTGAATGTGGACAGTGACGGGTTGCCTGCCCTGCATTATGTCCTTGATTAATGTTCTGGCCTTTCAGTCAGCAAGGGGGGTGTCTTTGAACCACTTCCTCAGGGCCACCATGAATCTATCAAAGTTATGCAAGTGCCGCATTGTCATCATGGAGGACCACAATCAACTCTGCTGCTTTGCCCTCCAAAGCCATGGTGACAATCCTCACTTTAGCCGGATTGTTCAGCAGGTCAGTCCCATACTCCTGCATATAGGTCCACACCTGGGTCAGGAAGAATGCCAGCTGTTTTGGGTCGCTGTTGAATTTCACTGCCAGGTCCGGTGGCCTGTGTTCTCTCCTCTGTGGAGGGGCAGCCCAGGCTGGTGGCATAGGGAATGGAGCCATGGTGGCTGCAGTCACTGTTTCAGCCGGCTGAGCTGTGAGGGTGCTGGCTATTCCTGGGTTTCTCAGGCCCAGAGCCAGTCAAAGGCATCTCTCAGGAAGCTTGCTCGAATATAACATCATGGGGGACCGGTTCACCTTCTGTCACCCTCCACTCTTCCTGGGCTGGTGGTGATCATGGTCAGTTTCCTTAGCTCCCCCAGGAGAAAGTCATCCCAAAGGGCTTCTCTTCTCATTCTTCCATATTCCCGATACCTATGGACCACTGGGGCTTTGGGTGGTCCCCCAGGGTCTCTGTCTCCTTGAAGCAGCCTCTTCCCAGTTCTCCATCTCCTCTTGCTTACTCTCATGGATGGACATACTGTGTATGGTCCCTACGGTAGATGTGAGTCTCTGGGTGGAATGTTATTTTAGATCTGGCTTAATGTCAGCCCTGTCCCAGCTTGGGCAGTTAGGAAAGAAAGACCCTTGGCTCCATTTGTAGAGAAAAAGTATACTTTTACTAAAGCCAGGTGGTTACAGCATAAGCAAAGCCAGATCTGAATATTTCTGCATAAACCCAGAGATTTTCCCTTCTCCCAGGTCCTCCCCCCCTTGGTCATCTGGTCAATGTCCAATAGTATTCAAATTATGTGTTTTGGTGACAGTCCTAAAGTTTGGCACCTCTTTGGTGGGTATTTGCATTCTGTTCTCATGCTTGTGTCCTTGGATCACTCAACCATTGTTTCTGGTTGGCAGTTCTGGTTCCTGTCTTCCCTCCTTAGCATTCTCCCCATTGCTCCCCTACTTTTATGGCAGGATGCTATCAATGCAAAGTGAAACTGAAGTGGTATGATGGCAGATCTGACAAGGATCTTATTCTCTCTGCTAGATATAAAGCAGAGCAGCAAGTGAGGAGCAAATTTGCAGAAACTTTCATAGAATCTGACAGTTTGGTTAAAATAATGAAACAAATATCTCAACATAGTGAAGGATGCTCTGGACCTTATATACTGTATTTGTTGTTGTTAGTTGCGAAGTCGTGTCTGACCCATCGCGACCCCATGGACAATGTTCCTCCACGCCTTCCTGTCCTCTACCATCTTCTGGAGTCCATTTAGGCTCATGCCTACTGCTTCAGTGACTCCATCCAGCCACCTCATTCTCTGTCGTCCCCTTCCTCTCTTGCCCTCAACCTTTCCCAGCATTAGGCTCTTCTCCAGTAAGTCCTTACTTCTCATAAGGTGGCCAAGGTATTTGAGTTTCAACTTCAGGATCTGGCCTTCTAAAGAGCAGTTAGGGTTGATCTCCTCTAGGACTGACCGGTTTGATCACCTTGCAGACCAAGGGACTCGCAGGAGTCTTCTCCAGCACCATAGTTCAAAGGCTTCAATTCTTTGGCACTCAGCCTTTCTTGTGGTCCAACTTTCACAGCCATACATTGCAACTGGGAAGACCATAGTCTTGACTATACACACTTTTGTTGGCAGGGTAATGTCTCTGATTTTTAGTGTACTGTCTAGGTTTGCCATGGCTTTCCTCCTCAGGAGCAAGCGTCTTTTAATTTCTTGGCTGCAGTCCCCATCTGCAGTGATCTTGGAGCCCAGGAAAATAAAATCTGTCACTAACTCCATTTCTTCCCCATCTAATTGCCAGGAATTGAAAGGGCCGGATGCCATGATCTTGGTTTTTTTATTGTTTAGTTTCAACCCAACTTTTGCACTCTCCTTCTTCATTCACAAGAGGCCCTTTAGTTCCTCTTCACTTTCTGCCATTAGAGTGGTATCATCTGCATATCTTAGGTTGTTGATATTTATCCCAGCAATCTTAATTCCAACTTTTGATTCATCTAGCCCTGCCTTTCTCATGATGAGCTCTGCAGATAAGTTAAATAGGCAGGGTGACAGTATACAGCCTTGCCAGACTCCTTTCCCAGTTTTGAACCAATCAGTGGTTCTTTGTCCAGTTCTCACTGTTGCTTCTTGACCCGCATATAGGTTTCTCAAGAGACAAATAAGATGGTCTGGTACTCCCATCTCTTTAAGAACTTGCCACTGTTTGTTGTGATCCACACAATCAAAGGCTTTGGCATAGTCAATGAAGCAGAAGTAGATGTTTTTCTGGAACTCCCTAGCTTTCTCCATGATCCAGCATATGTTGGCAATTTGAACTCCAGTTCCTCTGCCTCTTCGAAATCCTCCCTGTACTTCTGGTAGTTCTCAATCTACATACTGCTGGAGTCTAGCTTGTAGGATTTTAAGCATAACTTTACTAGCATGTGAAATGAGTGCAATGGTGCGATAGTTTGAACATTCTTTGGCACTGCCTTTCTTTGGAATTGGAATGTAAACTGATCTTTTCCAATCCTGTGGCCACTGTTGAGTTTTCCAAATTTGCTGGCAAATTGAGTGTAACACTTTTACTGCATCGTCTTTTAAGATTTTGAATAGCTCAGCTGGAATACTGTCACCTCCACTAGCTTTGTTATTGCTCACCTTTTCTAAGGCCCACTTCACTTCACATTCTAGGATGTCTGGCGTGAGGTCAGTGACCATCTCATCGTGGTTATCAGGGACGTTAAGCTCGTTCTTGTATAGTTCTTCTGTGTAATTTTGCCACCTCTTCTTAATCTCTTCTGCCTCTGTTAGGTCCCTGCCATTTTGGTCCTTTATCATGCCCATTTTTGCATGAAACGTTCCCTTCATCTCTCCAATTTTCTTGAAAAGATCTCTGGTCCTCCCTATTGTATTGTTTTCTTCTATTTCTTTGCACTGTTCATTTAAGAAGGCATTCTTATCTCTTCTAGCTATTCTCTGGAATTCTGCATTCAATTGGGCGTATCTTTCTTTTTCTCCCTTGCCTTTTGCTTCCCTCCTGTCCTTAGCTATTTGAAAAGCTTCCTCAGACAGCCATTTTGCTTTCTTGCATTTCTTTTTCTTTGAGAAGGTTTTAGTTGCTACCTCTTGTACAATGTTGCGAACCTCTGTCCATAGTTCTTCAGGCACTCTGTCTATCAGATCTAATTCCTTAAATCTATTTGTCACCTCTACTGTATATTCAACAGGGATATGATTTAATTCATACCTGAGTGGCCTAGTGCTTTTCCCTACTTTCTTCAGTTTAAGCCTAAACTTTGCAATGAGAAGCTCATGGTCTGAGCCACAGTCAGCTCCTGGTTTTGTTTTTACTGACTGTATAGAGCTTCTCCATCTTTGGCTGCAGAGCACATAGTCAATCTGATTTCTGTGTTGACCGTCTGGTGATGTTCATGTGTAGAGCCATCTCTTGGGTTGTTGGAAAAGAGTGTTTGCTATGACCATCGTATTCTCTTGACAAAATTCTATCAGCCTGTGCCCTGCTTCATTTTGTACTCCAAGGCCACACTTGCCTGTTATTCCGGTTATCTTTTGGCTTCCTACTTTAGCATTCCAATCCCCCATGATGATAAGGACATCATTTTTTGTTGTTAGTTCTATAAGGTGCTGTAGGGCTTCATAGAACCGGTCAATTTCATCCTCTTCAGCACCAGTGGTTGGGGCATAGACTTGAACTACTGTGATATTGAATGGTTTGCCTTGGATTCAAACTGAGATCATTCTGTCATTTGGGGGATTGTATCCCAGTATTGCTTTTCCTACTCTTTTATTGACTATGAAAGCTACTCCATTTCTTCTGAGGGATTCTTGCCCGCTGTAGTATACCTGATGGTCATCTGAATTAAATTCACCCATTCCTGTCCATTTTAGTTTGCTGATTCCTAAGATGTCGATGTTCAATCTTATCATCTCTTGTTCGACCATGTCCTTGATTCATGGATCTTACATTCCAGGTTCCTATGGAGAAAAAATCTTTACAGCATCGGACTTTCCTTTCACCACCAATTTTTGTTTAAGGCATTGGAGAAAATGGAGTTTGGGGATAATTTTTTACAACCTATTAGGGCAATATATCAGAAGCAAACAGCTCAAATAATAGTTAATGGTAGTCTGACAGAAACATGTAATATTGCAAAGGGTACAAGACAGGGATGTCCGTTGTCACCTTTGCTGTTTTTTTTAACATTGGAAATATTATTGATTAAAATACGAGATTCAAATAAAATTAAGGGAATTAAAATAAGAGATCAAGATTATAGATTGAGAGCGTTTGCGGATGACTTGGTTATTACAGTAAGTCAACCGACTTACTCAGTTTTAGAATTGATGGAGATAATAACGTCATGTGGAAAAGTTTCTGGATTTAAGATAAACACGCAAAAAACTAAAATACTGTCTAAAAATATGACTATAGAACAAAAGGTTGTTTTAGAAGAGTTAATGGGATTTGAAATAGTTAAAAAGATTAAATATTTGGGGGCATATCTTTCGGCTTCAAATGTAAAATTATACAAAAATAATTATGAATTGTTATGGTTAAAAATACAGAAAGAGCTAGATAGTTGGAAAAAATTACAATTATCCTTATTGGGAAGAATTGCAGCAGTGAAAATGAATGTTTTGCCAAAATTTTTATTTTTGTTTCAAATGATACCTATACTTAAAAAGGACTCAAATTTGGAGGAATGGCAGAAAGTTATTAATAAATTTGTCTGGGCAGGGAAAAGACCACGAGTTAAATTTAAGATAATGCAAGACATACGTGAAAGAGGTGGTCTTAAAATGCCTAATTTTAAATTATATTATGAGGCTGCTGCTTTATCATCAATTAGTGATTGGTTTAATTTAACACAAGGGAGATTATTAAATCTTGAGGGTTATGATTTGTTATTTGGTTGGCATGCGTATTTATTGTATGACAAGAAGGTGGATAATGTTTTTAAGACACATATATTAAGCTATGTTCTGTTGCGAGTATGGAAAATATATAGATATAAGTTAAATTATAAAATACCAATTTGGGCAATACCTAAACATGCAATAGAAAATATAAATGTGGGATTTAAACATGATGTGATTACATATAAAGAAATTTTAAGGACAGAAAAGAATGTATGGCAATTAAAGCCATATAATATTTTAAAAGAAGAAAAGATTGTACAAACTTGGTTCCAGTATGGGCAGTTACAAGCAAGATGGAAAGAAGATCAGAAAGTTGGTATCTCGATAACTGATGGAAATTTGGTAAAACAAATTAGAAATCAAGGTCAAGCACATATAAGAAGGATATATAATGCATTGGTAGAAATTGACTCAGGAATGGAACTTGTTAAAGATTGTATGATAAAGTGGGCCCAGAACTTTCAGGAGGTTATAACAATGGATACTTGGGAAAAGATTTGGGTCAGAAATGTAAAATTTACACAGGCTCAAAATTTAAGAGAGAATTTTTATAAAATGTTTTATAGATGGCATTTAGACCCTAAAAAATTAGCAAGTATGTATCCGAACTGCCAGCCTAAATGTTGGAGGTGTGGCTGTGAGGATGCAACATATTATCGTATATGGTGGACTTGTAAAAAAGTTAAAGCTTTTTGGATTAAAATTTGGTGGAATATGCAGAAAATATTTAAGAAGATAAGGTTTTCTCCACAGTTATTTCTGTTGGGTATTATTACAGATTGTACTGTTATAGAAACCAAATTGATGTTGAATTTAATAACGGCAGCAAGACTTTTAGTAGCGCAATATTGGAAGAAGGAGGAACTGCCTACTATACAAGAATGAACTTTGAAAGTTTCCAACCTGGTGGAAATGGCAAAGATTTCAGCATATTTGAAAGAACAATCGCAACAGAGATATATTCTGGAACGGAAAAGATGGTGTCAAGCCCCGCCGGCTTGCCAACCGTCCGGGCCTCGCCGTCCCCGTCCTAGCTCACAACGCCGCTTACGCCGCTCTCCACACCAGCACGGGGGAGCAACTCCAACCCCCTGCAGCCTCCAGCCGTCGCCAGTGCCCGCCGACTTGCCAGGGCCACAGCAGCCTGCTACTGGCCAGCTGACACCCATGCTGGCCGCGCCGGGGCTCATCAACCACGCGGCGCTAGAGCAGCCAGCGTTGGGGCCGCCAGCCGCACCCGCCCCCAACCGGAAGGAGCGGCACCGAGCTCCCGCTGATCAGCTGATGGGCGCGGCCCCGCCCAAACAACGGGAGCGGCGCCGAGTCCCCGTCAAGCAGCTGACGGGTGCGGCCCCGCCCACTCAACGGGAGCGGTGCCGAGTCCCCACTGTTAAGGAATTTGTTGTGCAGAGGTCTCCTCTGAATGTTACCACAAACCCAACTTTAACCAATTCCCTTACAGATAAAAGGTTGAATCTTAGTTTAGGTATATACAACATAGGTAACTGTTCATCAATGCATGGACAATAGGAATTACCTTCACCAGAGGCCTTCATCCTCCAACCGTTGGCCAGTGAAACATATTGGTTGCTGTTTTTCATATTAATAAACCTCTTTTTTACTTTGGTAATGCATTGTGAAGCCCCACTATCAACAACCCACAATTCATTATTTCTGGATGTTGGTTCACCAGAAATAGCCAAACCAATGCCCTTCTTAGCCTTCCCACTGCTATTCACATTCTGTTTTTTACCCTTTCTACAGAATTTGGCTATATGCCCTTTAGCCCCACAAGAATAACATTTCTTGACGTTGTAAGCAGTGGTAAATTGCTGCTCCTCTTGTGGCTGTGTCTCTCTCAGCTGGTCTCTGTCACGCCTCCTTCTGGACTCTTCCAGCAGTCTCCCAGTAATGTTAGTCAATGTCAGTTCCTCTCTGGTCAGGACTTCCAAAGAAGAAACATACCCATCATAACTCTCATCCAAAGATGACAGAATAATGTAGACCTGATGCAACTCTGAAAAAATCAGCTCCTTTTCATGAAGCTCTTGAAAAGTTGCCTTCATATAGTTTAAATGGGTCAGCATATCTCCATTCTTCTGCAGACGAGCCCTAAACAGCTTACGTGTAAGGTGTATATGTGCACCCACACTGTCACGAACATAAAGCCTTCGCAAAACATCCCAACACCTAGCAGCAGACTCCTCACCACGAATATGGACAAGCTGCTGGTCATTCAGTGTTAGTCCAATAATGCAAAGAGCTTTCTCATTGCTACATTTAAAGTTGTCTATCTTCTTTGCATCCTCTTCATCATCTGGATCCCAAGCAGTAGTATCTGGTGGGTTATTTACAACAGTCCATAGTCCTTCCTTGCGCAAAAGCAAGCAGCATTTCGTGGACCAGGAAACATAGTTTGTGCCATCCAACCAGGTTATCCAGGAGATGCCTGACAACTGTTCTTGTGCCATTTTACACCAAAATAGCTAACACAAACTCAGCTAGGAATACTGTGTGTACTAACTCTCAGTACAGGCCTGGGCCCATAACCAGTGTTAAGGAATTTGTTGTGCAGAGGTCTCCTTGTGCTACCAAAGAGTAATCCAAATACAAAGTCTTCTTACCAGTCCAGAGGTCAATACACAATAAATGGATCATTTACATCTAAACCCATATCTAACAATAATTGTTTGTACACTAGCAGTTCTGTACATAACACTGATAGACATGACTGCAAAGACTTTAACTCCCTGTTCATTGCAGCTTTCCATGATGCCTGTTCCTTTTCAGGATACATTGTGATCTCATCATAGTTAGATGGCTCTACACTAACTTGACATATTATACTTGCTTCATAGCGATCAGGTGGACGTCTGATGCGCGTTGAACGCCAAGGAATTACAGGGCTTGTTTGCAGGATTTGCCTTACTCTTTTCCTGATTACAGGATAAACAGCTTCAAAACAACTGTTCCTTTGGAAGTTGTGTTTGCTGATTTAATGGGACCCATGAAACCAAGTTTAGGAGGATCTTGTTATATTTTAAGTATACTTGACCATTACTCTCGTTATGGTTTTTGTTATCTGCTTAAGTCAAAGGCAGACACTTTCCAACAATTTGCAAACTGGCTGAAGTTCGTGGAGAGAAAAACAAAGAGAAAAGTTCAGTGCATAATTACTGATAATGGTACTGAATTTACAAATAAGCGTTTTGTTGATATGTTAGAATCAGCTGGCATTGAGCATAAACGTTCAGCCCCTTATAGGCCTCAACATAATTCATTTGTTGAGAGACGTGGGCAAACGTTACAAGCCATGATGAGAACCATGTTAAGAGATTCAGGCTTAACAGATAGACTGTGGGGGGAGGCAGCAAAATGTGCAAACCATGTTCTGAATATAGTTGTTAATACTTCTACTGGTAAAATACCATATACAATATGGCATGGTAGAAGACCAAACCTTGATTACCTGCACACGTTTGGCACCCCAGCTTGGGTCCACATTCCTGCACAACTCAGGAGTAAAGGCCAACATAGGGCTAGGCAATTATACTTCGTAGGTTACGAAGCTAACCATAGATCCTATCGTTTCTGGGAACGAGGCACAACTAATGTATATAACAGTGCGTGTGCAAAATTCCTTGAGCACGTTGGTTGGGATAGGTTAGAGCAAGTAACTGTTAATACTGATCCTCTAGTGTTTGAGGACTCCCATGATAACATGACTAGTAATGATAATACATCTCCTGTAAATATAAAAGATGAAGAGGAGATAGGGGAGATAATAGATGAATCAGAGGAAGGAAAGGAGTCAGAAATTCAAAGCCCTGTAATTCCTTGGCGTTCAACGCGCATCAGACGTCCACCTGATCGCTATGAAGCAAGTATAATATGTCAAGTTAGTGTAGAGCCATCTAACTATGATGAGATCAGGATGTATCCTGAAAAGGAACAGGCATCATGGAAAGCTGCAATGAACAGGGAGTTAAAGTCTTTGCAGTCATGTCTATCAGTGTTATGTACAGAACTGCTAGTGTACAAACAATTATTGTTAGATATGGGTTTAGATGTAAATGATCCATTTATTGTGTATTGACCTCTGGACTGGTAAGAAGACTTTGTATTTGGATTACTCTTTGGTAGCACAAGGAGACCTCTGCACAACAAATTCGTTAACACCCACCGAGCAGCTGACGGGCACGCCCACAACCGAGAAGCTGGTGGGCACGCCCACAACCGACCGGCAAGAGCGGCTCCAGGCGGCCGCCAAGCAGCTGGTGAGTGCGCCATTTCTGGCTGAACTCCCGGTGCCCAGGCGGCCGGACCCGGAGTCACGGGCTGCGCCTGCACCCAGCCTCTGGGAACACCGCCAGCCGTCCACCTAGCGGCCGGTGGACACATCACCAACGGGGCACCCTGTGAGCTCTCAAATGCAGCCAGAGCCGGGGCGAGTGAGGAATGATAGAGAGGCAGCCGGAAGGACTGACCTGCCGCTGGCGGCCACAGACTGGGTGGTGGCCATGCCTGCGCTGCCTCTCCCTCCGGCCAGGCATGCAGACGGACTCAGGGGAAAACGCGGTTGCAGTACCGGAACGGCCAGGGGGGCGTGGGGAGGCGGAAGGACAGGACATACCTGAGGAATGGCCCGGCGGGCCACAGCAACGCACACAGTGGGTGGTGGGTGTGCAGGGTGATGGGTGGGGCCTTTATGGGGAAGTGGGCGGATGCCGGTTTGCTCTGAAGGGGTGGGGTTAAGGCGTAACTGCATGATAAAAGAGCGTTGAGGCTGGAAGCTGACTTTTCCACGGTTTGGTTTGTGTTGGAGAAATAAACCTTGTCACCCGTACCTTCGTTGTGTTCGTGTTTAATCGCTGAGGACGTCGTGACAGTAAGTCAGCGTTCACTTGGATTTCCTTCTGCTGTTACCTACGCTTCGGGCATGGCAGAGGAACCACAGGGGCTTGCTTTGGCAGCCGACGGGGAAGGGGCCGTGGAGGCTACAGCCGCAGCACCGCCTGACCCGGTTGTGGTGGAGGGGCCTCAACCGGTGGTGCGGCCGAAGACCAGGGAAGCTGTGCGCACGGCCGTTAGCAGTGGAGGCAGGGAGGAAGGGCCTCGGGCTCGGAGCGGGGAGTGGTGGTACAGTCCTGCACTGGAGCACCTGGACTTGGCCCATGGAAAGTCCCACTCAGGGGTCTCGGTGGTGGCCTGGAGAGAGCGGCGGCTGACGGAGGAGGAAGGCAAGGAGTGGAGTTACTCCACGGCTCCAGGAGCCTATATGCTGGACGTGTTGTGGGACCGTTTTGGGGAGTTTGGGTGTCAGGAACCCACACCTTGGTCGCCTTTGGGTCCGAGCCGTGAGACGCGGCAGTGGTCGATGCAGGGGCCGACGCCTGGCCAGACGGGCCAGTCCGGTTTTCGTCTGGCAAGCCCGAGGTTCCGTGGCCCGCCATCACAGCCGACAGCTTCAGGGTCCGTTCGAGCCGAACGACCACCCTCTGGGGCATTGGACCAGGCAGAGCCTGCCAGTTGGACAACGACGGCCGGGGCTCCCACCAGGCCATTGAGCGGGCAGTACCAGGCACCAGGTACGAGGGAGCCCAGGCCCCAGGGGGGTCCTGGGGCCCCGGGTTGTTCTGGGGCCCTCCGCCCCTGCCGGTGACATACAATGGTCACCCTGATCAGCTCGCCATGTTCCTGAGCCACACCATCCACCATCTAGACCAGTACGGTGCAGCCTACGCCTCCCGATGGGCCATGGTGGTGGCCATCACTGCGAGCCTGCAGGGAGAGGTTGCGGCGTGGGCGGCTGACCTGTATGGGGAGCACGCCCGGGAGCTGGCCGACGTTGGACTGTTCCTAGAAGCACTGCGTACGCAGTTTGAGGACGTGGCCCGTACCCATAGGGCTGAGGCAGAGGTGGTGGGGTTGCGACAACAAGGTAGGCCTGCGGCGGAGTATGTCGGCGAGTTTCGCAGAGTGGCTCGCAAGCTACACTCCTGGCCGGAACGCCTGCTGGTGCACCACTTCCAGGCAGGGTTGGACGGGGCGCTGCATAGGGCGTGCGTGGTGCGTGGTGTGCCCGAGCGACTGCTGGACTGGTATCGTGTCACTGTTGAACTCGACGTTCGGCTGCGTGAGTGTAGGGGGAAGCTAGAGGGGGCAGTTGGGCCCTGCAGGATCCCCGATAAGCCGAAGGAGGAGGACCGGAAGACCGTGGCACCAGCGGCAAAACCACCTGCGCTGCCCACAAGGCCAACCATAAGATGCTTCCGGTGTGACCAGCCGGGGCACCACGTGGCCGAGTGCCCCTTGCCGGTGCCCCGTGTGGCTGCAGCCGCCCCCCCTGGCAGGGGAGCCACAGCATGGAAGTCGGTGGAGCGTTTGAGAGCTGCCCACCAGATGGCGACCCTCATGATGACACCGTCAATGGGGATGGAGACACCCGTGGCCAACGACCCAGAACCCTACGAAAGCCAGGAGGAGCAGGAGGAGGACCCCATGGTGAGTGTCCCTGTGGTACCCTTCACGGTTCCAATAGTGCTCGTCAACCCACAGAGGCCTACCCGGCACTGATTGACTCAGGCAGTACCCGGTGCTTACTCAGCCAGACGGTGGTTACCCGGTTGGGTCTGGAGGTGCGGCGACTAGCAACCCCTCTCCGTTTTCAGCAGGTGGATGGGTCCCTTCTGGGGGGGGCGGTGACCCATGTGACGAGCCCTATCCATCTGGAGATGGGGATTCATTGGGAGACATTACGGTTTATTGTCGTTCCGTCCATGACAGAGGCGGTAATCCTGGGGCTGATGTTGTTGTGACTCAGGGTCAACCTGTGGGTTCGGCACCCGGCTCAGATGTATCGGATGACTCAGATGAGGGGGAGGAGGTGTGTGTGGGTGACGAACCGGCTGATGATGGTTTGGAGGCTTTGCAGAGCCCTCAGCCGGGAACCTCTTCTCAGCTGCGTGAGCCCGAGAGTGCGGAGGAAGATGACCCACAGCTGGCCCTGTTCAAGGACGCCCGACGCAGGAGGCAGTTGAGTAGGAACAAAGAAAGGCTGTGGGACTCCTCGGGAGGAGGCACAGGGAGACCACGCCCTGAGCTCTCTATAAAAGGAGTGTTTGGGGAGGGGCTGGTTGCTGAAAGCAACTTTTCCGCTTGAGAAGACAAGCTCTAGTGTTTTTGTTAACTGCGTAATAAATCTTGGCAGATGCCTTTTAGCCTTGGACGCTCTCCAGTCTCTTCTTTCTGAATAGGGGTTTGCCTTATTACAAGGCCAGAAGAGGGCTGGTTCAGAACAGTTTGCTTTCAGCCACCCACCCCTTATTACTACGATGGAGCAGCTTCTTGCCGAGAATGCTCAGCTCACCCAGCAACTTACTTTGCTGGCAGCTCAGGTGGCTCAACTGCAAGCTCAGGTACATGCTGCACCCCCACCCAGGAGGAAATGTCAGACAGCTATGCCGGATAAATTTGCTGGTAATCCAGAACTGTTTCCTGCCTTCCTGGGACAATGCCAGCTTTTTATCAGCGTGAGAGCAGTTGATTTCCCCACTGACCGAGATAAGGTGGGATTCGTGTTGAGCCTTCTGTCGGGAGATGCAGCTCGTTGGGGCACGCCTCTGTTGGCACAGCCTAGCCCTTTGTTGGATAACTTTGGGGGGTTTTGTGACCATATGCGCCTCATGTACGAGGACCCGATTAAGGCGCAGACTGCCACCCGACGCCTGAAAGTTTTGAGGCAGGGTCTATATCAGCGGGCATATATCAGCGATTTCCTATATCAGGCCTATATCAGCGATTTCCGGCTGCTTAGCCAGGATTCCGCCTGGAATGAGGCTGCGCTCGTGGATGCCTTTCAGGATGGCTTGTCAGAGGAGATGTTGGATGAGCTGGCCCGCGTGGACATTCCCTCAGATCTGAATGGGCTGATCCATCTTTGTCTGCGGATCGATGCCCGGTTGCAGCAGCGAAAGAGTCGCCGTGCCACCCCACAGACCCCTGCCGCCCCTGTTGTGCGTGAGCCCCCAGTCCAGAGGGAGGAGCCAATGGAGCTGGGTGCCGCCAGGTCCCGTCTATCGGTGACGGAAATGGACAGACGACGATCGGAGGGGTTGTGTTTTTACTGTGGGGACCCTGGACATTTGGCTGCTTCTTGTCCAAAGAAGCGTCAGCGGGCATCAGTGACCAAGCCGGCCTCGAGAAAGTCCCCTGCTTTGCTGTCGGGAAACGGCCCGAGCCCGATCTAGACGGTGTGAAAGATCGGGCGACCCACAACGACCACGCCGAGCGACGCCGTTCCGACGGTGCCTGTGAACCTCCACGGCATTTGATTTTGGAGGCACGTCTGATCCTTCCTGGCAAGCCAGAGGGGATTCCGGTCCATGCCTTAATTGACTCTGGGGCTACCACTAACTTTATGGATTCGGCCTTTGTGGCCAAATGGGCTGTTCCCCAGTGTCCAGTGGATCCGCCCATGCTTGTGGAGACCATCGATGGTCGAGTGCTCCTGTCCGGGCCTATTACGGCCGCCACGCAACCCGTGTGTATGGCCATCAGTACCCATGTGGAGGCCATTCAGTTCTACGTCACTTCGGATCTGCACTTCCCCGTGGTCTTGGGACTGGCGTGGCTCCGGGCGCATGATCCACAGATCTATTGGTCTCAGAACTTGGTCACCTTTCCAAGTTTGCAGTGCGTGGACCACACCCGCCATATCTGTGCCGGCCAGGTGGAGGGTTCCCCAGGAGTTTCCTTGCCTCCCGAACTGTCCGACTTTGCTGACGTGTTCAGCGAGTCAGAGGCGGACCAATTACCCCCGCACAGGCCCTACGACTGCTCCATTGACCTAGTCCCTGATGCGCCTCTCCCAGTGGGGCGTTTGTACTCCATGTCGGAGCCCGAGTTGGCTGCATTGCGGGACTTCCTGACAAAGAATTTGGCTCGTGGTTTCATCCGGCCCTCGTCCTCGCCAGTGTCTGCGCCCGTGCTCTTCGTCAAAAAGAAGTCGGGCGAGTTACGGCTTTGCTGTGACTACCGGAAACTCAACGCCATCACGGTGCGTAACCGCTACCCGCTGCCCCTCATCCCCGAGCTCTTGGACCGACTCCGGGAGGCTAAGATCTTCACGAAACTGGACCTGCGTGGAGCTTACAACCTCGTCAGGGTTCGGCCGGGGGATGAGTGGAAGACGGCGTTTGGTACTCGCTATGGACATTTCGAGTACACGGTGATGCCGTTTGGCCTGACCAACGCCCCCGCTGTGTTTCAGCATTTTATGAACGACATCTTTCGGGATCTGTTGGACCAGTTTGTCGTGATTTACCTGGACGACATCCTGATTTACTCCCCGTCGCGTGAAACGCATCATCAGCATCTCCGTCAGGTCCTGCAGCGCCTCCGGAAACATCGGCTGTTTGCCAAGTTGGAGAAGTGCCAGTTCTACCAGGTGACCATCGATTTCCTGGGTCACCGCATTTCTCCTGAGGGCATCGCCATGGAGCCGAGTAAAGTTGAGTCGTTGCAGAGTTGCCAACCCCCGCGTCGTGTGAAGGATGTTCAGCGACTTCTTGGATTTGCCAACTACTATCGAACATTCATCCCTGGCTTTGCTGCCTTGACAGCCCCCCTTACCCGGCTCCTGCAGAAGAAGACTAGGTTCCAGTGGAACGCTCCCGAACAACAGGCGTTCCAAGCTTTGAAGAACGCCTTCATGAAGGAGCCCATCTTGAAGCATCCTGACCCGCAACGGCCGTTTGTCGTGGAGGCGGACGCCTCCGACATTGCCATTGGGGCCGTGTTACTCCAGGCAGCGACGCCTAACGGTACCCTTTTCCCTTGCGCGTATCACTCTCGGAAATTGAACCCCTCGGAGCGCAACTATACCATCTGGGAGAAGGAGCTGCTGGCCATCAAGGCGGCGTTCGAGGCTTGGAGGCATCATCTGGAGGGGGCGCGGCATCAAATCGAGGTCCGGACGGACCACAAGAATCTGGAAAGCCTGCAGACCGCTCGGAATTTGAACCAACGCCAGATCCGGTGGTCCCTCTTCTTTGCGAGGTTTGACTTCCGGGTGCGGTACATACCAAGCGGACACAATCAGAGAGCGGATGCTCTGTCCAGGAAGCCCGAGTACACCCAAGCGGAAGACAAGCTTCCGCCCAGGACCGTGATCCCCGTCGAGTCTTTTGCTGCGGTGCGGGAGCCGGTGGATATACGGGCTCGGATCCGGGAGGCGCAGCAGCAGGAGGCGTGGGTGGCTCAGCGGAAGGAAGAGGTGGGGCCGGATTCGCCTTGGTCGGTCACGGATGGACTCCTGTATTATCGTGACCGGCTCTATGTTCCAGGAGGGCCACTCAGGGGACTCGTCCTCAGCCAATGTCATGATAAACCGGCTGCGGGGCATTTTGGCCTGTTCAAGACTCTGAACCTGGTCTCCCGTACCTTCTGGTGGCCCCGAGTCCGACACGATGTCCAGTCTTATGTCACCTCCTGCGTCCCATGCAGGCAGGCCAAGTCAGCGACAGGGGCCCCGCCTGGTTTACTGCAGCCTTTGCCAACGCCCAAGAGACCCTGGGGGGCTGTGTCCATGGACTTTCTGACGGATCTACCCCCATCCTCCGGCTTCACGACAGTGTTTGTGGTGGTGGACATGTTGACCAAGATGGCGCACTTCATCCCCTGTCGCGGCTTACCGTCAGCTCGCGCCACTAGTCGCATGTTCATCCAACAGGTGTTCCGGCTGCACGGCCTTCCCGATAGGGTCGTCTCCGATAGGGGGGCCCAGTTTACAGCCCGCTTCTGGCAGGAGTTGATGCGGGCGTTGGACATTAAGGTTTGCCTCTCGTCCGCGCATCATCCTCAGACCGACGGGGGTACCGAGAAGGTCATCGGCATCTTAGAGCAGTATCTGCGCTGCTATGTTAACCTGCAGCAGGACAATTGGGTGGACTATTTGGCCATAGCCGAGTTTGCCTTTAACAACTCGCAGCACACCTCCACGCAGATGACACCGTTCTTGGCCAACGTGGGTTATCACCCCAGGTTTTTCCCCCTTTCTCCCGTGGACTCACCGGAGCCGGCAGCGAACGAATTCATGGCGGAATTACAGGCGATCCATCGGTTGGTGCGACGGCAGCTGGAGAAGGCCAAGGCCGACTACAAGAGGTTCGCCGATCGGTCGAGAAGGGATACGCCTCCATTATCGGTGGGGGATCGGGTCTGGCTGTCCACCAGGAACCTACCATCCACTCGGCCGGCGAGGAAGCTGGACCACCGTTACCTTGGACCGTTCCCAGTCGAGGCCGTCATCAACCCGGTCGCCTATCGTTTAACGCTGCCACGTTCCCTGCGCGTGCACCCCGTCTTCCATCGGTCCTTGTTGGTCCCCGAACAACCGGCTTGTCCACTTCGCCAAGCGGAACCTCCCCCATCAGGACCTCGTGATGGCGACAGCACCCCCGAGTACGAGGTCGCCAGCATCAGGGATTCCCGCTGGCTGAAAGGTCGCTTCCAGTACCTGATCGAGTGGAAAGGGTACGGGCCGGAGGACTTCACATGGGAAGACGCGACCGCCGTTCATGCCCCTGCGTTGGTGACTGCTTTTCACGAACAGTTCCCATCCCGACCGCATCCGGATCGGCAGCCCCGGGGGAAGGGCCCTGCGGTGCGGGATAGTGTTGTGACTCAGGGTCAGCCTGTGGGTTCGGCACCCGGCTCAGATGTATCGGATGACTCAGATGAGGGGGAGGAGGTGTGTGTGGGTGATGAACCGGCTGATGATGGTTTGGAGGCTTTGCAGAGCCCTCAGCCGGGAACCTCTTCTCAGCTGCGTGAGCCCGAGAGTGCGGAGGAAGATGACCCACAGCTGGCCCTGTTCAAGGACGCCCGACGCAGGAGGCAGTCGAGCAGGAACAAACAAAGAAAGGCTGTGGGACTCCTTGGGAGGAGGCACAGGGAGACCACGCCCTGAGCTCTCTATAAAAGGAGTGTTTGGGGAGGGGCTGGTTGCTGAAAGCAACTTTTCCGCTTGAGAAGACAAGCTCTAGTGTTTTTGTTAACTGCGTAATAAATCTTGGCAGATGCCTTTTAGCCTTGGACGCTCTCCAGTCTCTTCTTTCTGAATAGGGGTTTGCCTTATTACAAGGCCAGAAGAGGGCTGGTTCAGAACAGATGTGGCTCGACAAGTGGGGTCCCACAATATGGTGGGAAGGGGGGTGTCGACATCTGTGGTTGGGGACAGGGCCACAACCGCCACCACACGCATATGTGGGCCCTTCTGGCCAGCCAAGCAGCGAAAAAATCCAAGGGGCAGAAGGGGAGGTGGGAGCCCACTTTCCACAGGCATACGCTGACCTGGCTGAGGTGTTAGATGAGAGGGAGTGTGATGTCCTGCCTCCCCACTGAGCAACAGACTGCGCCATCGAGCTTGAGCTGGGTGTCAAGCTGCCAAAGACACCCCACGAGATGCAGGAATTGCGGCGTTACATCGATAAAAATCTCGCAAGGGGATTCATCCAACCCGCCCGGTCACAGATAGCGGCGCCGATACTGTTCCAAGAAAAGAAGGATGGCTGTGTGTTGACTTCCGTGGTGTCAACGCGGTCTGCGTGGAACACCTGTATCCGCTGCCCCTCATGAAGGACCTCCTGACACCTGTCAACGGGTCGCATCTTCACGAGATTGGATTTACGAGAGGCGTATTACCGGGTGAGGATCAGAGCCGGGGATAAATGGAAGACGGTGTTCAACTGTCTGTTGGGCAGTTTCCAGTTCCGGGTTATGCCGTTCGGGCTCCAGGGAGCCCCAGCGGTCTTTATGCAACTTATAAACCAGGTGCTTCACAAGCACCTGTACCGTGGGGTGCTGGTTTACCTTGACGACATCCTGATCTATTCTAAGACCATGGAGGAGCATATTACCCTTGTACGCCAGGTGCTACGGAAGCTGCTAGCCGCCCATCTCTACATGAAACTCACGAAATGTGAGTTTCCCAAGACAAGGTTGGATTACCTGGGGTATCGGGTTTCGGCAAGTGGCATAGAGATGGACCCTCATAAGGTGGAGGCCGTGCAGCTGTGGCAAGCGCCACGGACACGACGATAGCTTCAAAGCTTCCTGGGGTTTGCGAACTTCTATTGTGAATTCATCCCGGGCTTTGCAGCGATAGCCCTGCTGTTGACGGACCTGTTGCGTACGTGGCAGACCAGGGAGAAGCCATGTCCGGGGCTGAAGTTGGCATGGACCACCACGTGCCAACAGGCGTTCGACTCCCTGAAAGCGTTGTTCGCTAAGGAACCAGTGTTGGCGCACCCCAATCCAGACCTACCGTACGTGGTCCAAGTCGACGCCAGCAACGTCGCGGTGGGGGCTGTATTGTTGCAACGATACACGGAGGGCATACTCCAACCATGTGCCTACTCGTCCAAGAAACTGTCGTCCACAGAGCGTGCATGGGCGATTTGGGAAAAGGAGGCGTTCGCCATGCGCACGGCCCTGGAGACGTGGCATCATCTATTGGAGGGGGCCATCCACCCCTTCGAGGTCTGGACGGACCATAAAAACCTAGAAGTCCTACAGTCGCCAAGAAAGCTGGCGCCTAAACAGGTCAGGTGGGCTCTCTTTTTCCGGCAATATAACTTTTTTTTAATTGAAAAGTTTTAGAATACATTTTTGAATACAACCCCCCCTTCCCCTCCCCTCCCCCCAGCCCTCCCCAACCCTCCCCTCCCCTCCCCCCCTCCCCGACTTCCCAGAGCTAAATACAGGGTATAAAAATACAAACAAACATAATCTAAAATATGCAAACAACAATAAAATATTTAAGTCTATCGCACTTTAACTCTTAGTAAAATAACTACAAGCTAATTATACATCATATAAATCTGCTACTTATTCAAATGCTAAGTGAAACTTTTTAGTCCCATATTTATTCTGAATATAATCAGTCCATCTCTTCCACTCCACAGTGTATCTCTGTTGCGATTGATCTTTCAAATACGCTGAAATCTTTGCCATCTCCACCAAGTTAGAAACTTTTAAAGTCCATTCTTCTATAGTCGGCAGTTCTTCCTTCTTCCAATATTGCGCTACTAAAAGTCTCGCTGCCGTAATTAAATTCACATCAACTTAATATCTGCAATAGTGATATCTGTGGTAATACCCAATAGAAACAGTTACGGAGAGAACTTTATCCTTTTCTTAAATATTTTTTGCATATTCCACCAAATTTTAATCCAAAAAGCTTTAACCTTTTTGCAAGTCCACCATATATGAAAATACGTTGCGTCCTCACAGCCACACCTCCAACATTTGGGCTGACAGTTCGGATACATACTTGCTAATTTTTTTGGATCTAAATGCCACCTATAAAACATTTTATAAAAATTCTCTCTTAAATTTTGGGCCTGTGTAAATTTTACATTTCTAACCCAGCCGGCAATTTAACTTCGTTCTAAAATACGTGCCGGGGGGACGGAACTTTCTTGCCAACGCCCTCTCACGGCTTCCACAGTACAACACCAAACGGGAAGCAGTGGTGCAAGAACTCATTCCGCCAGGTGGATCTACGGCCGCGAACTGGGTGGTCTGCAGGGTGGGGGACGGTCTGTCTTGTGCCATGAGTGATGCTCTGGCTATGAACGCCTGGCTGAAGGAGCACCCCGGCCTTCTCACCATGCGCGACGGCTTGGCCTGGCATGGGGATAGGCTATATGTGCCCCGTGCTCTTCGCCCCACCGTTCTGCAACGGTGTCATGACGCCAAACAGGCCGGCCATTTCGGCTTCCTCAAAACCCTACACTTGGCACGGCGCCAATCTTGGTGGCCGTGCATGAAGACAGACGTGGAACAACACATCCGGAGCTGTCACGTGTGTGCCACAGCAAAACCCCGTGTTAGGAAGCCGTTGGGACTGTTACAGGCGGTATAGGACCCCGAACGGCCATGGCAAGACATTGCCATGGACTTTATCGTCGGGTTGCCAGAAAGCAGGGGCCACACGGTGATCTGGATGGTCGTCGATCTCTTCTCTAGACAAGCACACTTCATCCCCTGTAAAGGTCTACCGTCTGCCAAATGGTTGGCATGGATGTTTCTTACACATGTATATCGGCTACACGGGGTTCCCCGACGGATAATCTCGGATCGTGGGGTCCAATTCAGGGGGGAAAATGTGGTTGCAGTACCGGGACGGCCAGGGGGGTGTGGGGAGGCGGAAGGACAGGACTTACCTGAGGAATGGCCTGGCGGGCCACAGCAACGCACACAGTGGGTGGTGGGTGTGCAGGGTGATGGGTGGGGCCTTTATGGGGAAGTGGGCGGATGCCGGTTTGCTCTGAAGGGGTGGGGTTAAGGCGTAACTGCATGATAAAAGAGCGTTGAGGCTGGAAGCCGTCAACGCTGACTTTTCCATGGTTTGGTTTGTGTTGGAGAAATAAACCTTGTCACCCGTGCCTTCGTTGTGTTCGTGTTTCATCGCTGAGGACGTCGTGACAGATGGATTGAATATATTCAGAATAAATATGGGACTAAAAAGTTTCATTTAGTATTTGAATAAGTATTAGTTTTATATGATGTATTATTAGTTATTTTTTATTTGTTAGTATTTTACTTATGTTTTAGGGGAGTTAAAGTGCGATAGATTTTAATGTGTTTTTTTAGCTTGTTAGCATATTTTAGCTTAAGTTTGTAAAGTTTATACCCTGTATTCAGCTCTGGGAAGTCGAGGGGGGAGGGGAGGGTAAGGGAGGGTAAGGGGGAGGGGAGGGGGAGGGAGGGAGTTTATCAGTGAAAGTTGGACCATAAGAAAGGCCGAGCACCACAGAATTGAGGCCTTTGAACTATGGTGCTGGAGAAGACTCCTGCGAGTCCCTTGGACTGCAAGGCGATCAAACCGGTCAGTCCTAGAGGAGATCAACCCTGACTGCTCTTTAAAAGGCCATATCCTGAAGCTAAAACTCAAATACTTTGGCCACCTAATGAGAAGGAAGGACTCACTGGAGAAGAGCCTAATGCTGGGAAAGATTGAGGGCAAGAGAAGAAGGGGACAACAGAGAATGAGGTGGCTGGATGGAGTCACTGAAGCAGTAGGCGTGAGCTTAAATGGACTCCAGAAGATGGTAGATAACATGAAGACCTGGAGCAATGTTGTCCATAGGGTCGCGATGGGTCGGACACGACTTCGCAGCTAACAACAACAACAATATCTTCCCTCTTAATGTTGCTTTCTTCGGGTACTATTGTTTTTTGAGTTGCAGGTTTTATAGTTGGAGTCGAGGTTTGGGCTTCAAGGTTCTCTGTAAATTGTACTTGTTGTTCTTTAAAGTCTCCTATTTTAATGTTAGTTTCCACTTCTTATGTTTGTTCTTGGATTGTCAATTCATCATTTAAGGTCAAAGTTTGATTTGGCAGCTTTAAGCTGTCAGATTTATCTTGCAGTTTGGCTTTGATTTGCTCAGTCAGTGCCAAGATTGTGTCCAGTATCAGTTTGTAATTAAGTGGTGGGATATATTCTTCCATTTCGTTGATGTTTACAGATAAGTCTTTCACGAAGGCTACTTTAATGAGAGTCAATGATTGTCCCCCTCCAGTATTCCTGAAAATTGTTTTCAGTGCCAGGTGTTTCCAATCTTATCTTTGAAAATAATGTCAAGGACAGCTCTGTTATTCAGTCAGCTGTCACAATAAGAAAAAGGTTTACTTGCTATACCAAGTTTCACCACAGGATGTCATCAGTAGCATATAGAATAAGGTGTGAAATCTTTTTCCAGATTAATATAAAGCTTTTGTTCAATTAGTCCATTCTTTCCCCTCCCTTAATTCACAGCTTAAGCAGAAAATAGGGTGGTAGATCCCCACAAAAATAAAAGCTTTTTAATAAGTACAAATAAGGTTGCTTAATTTCTTTGCTTAGTCACTTGATTTCTTTTAAGGCTTTAAAATTTATTGCCCAAATATGCAGTCGCCGTTCTTTTAAAGAAGGGGGAGGATATTTTCGGAAGTCTCACAGGAAGGTGGTTAGGGGAATAAGAAAGGTAAAGTCTCACCCAGGTCCTCCACCTTGCTTCTTAGTGCTAGATGGTGCTTTGGGCTTTCGTCAAGGAACGGCTTAATGATCGGCCATCTTAATGGCCTATCTCTTCTTTGGGCCAAAGGAGCTGCTCTGGATTCAAGCGGAGGAATGCCGCCCTTCCATGATCACAAGGAGGGCCTCCTCACAGTGGTTGCCCTTCCAGGGTGACTTTTGACCCTTTTCAGGGTCCTCCAAGGAAGAGAGATTGGATGGCAGGGAGAGGACTCTTCCTGCACGTCCGCAAGCGTCGTGTGCGCAAACCAGAAGCCGAAAATTCATATGATTTTTTTTATGCTTATGCTTAAAAATACACTTATATACACTATTTATATACGAGGGCAATTGGGAACTAAACCTCCATTTGGTTATTAATGACAGACACTTGCAGATACAGAACTTTCATTATACACATTACAAAATTACAACATTACATTACTTTTTGACATTATCACCATTCAAATTGAGGCACTTGTCATAATGTCTTACAAGGTTTGAAATTCCTTAGTAGTAGTTGCTCGGTGCCAAAGTGGTGCCATAGAAAATCCCGCCAAATGTGAAGATGCCAAAGTACTGCTAGTGAAGTTGAGGGAGCATGGTTCGACCATCAATTCAGAAGTCTACTGTGAAAAGTTATGAAAACTCAGGTGAGCCATCCATAACAAGCGTCGAGGCATGCTGACTTCCAGTGTGGTGTTGGTTCACGATAATGCTTGCCCACACACCACTAGATGCATGCAAAAACTTTTGAAGCAGTTCCGTTTGGATGGTTTTGATCACACACACACACACACACACACACACACACACACACACACACACACAGAGTGAGAGCCCAGATTTGGCACCAAGCGACTACTACTAACAAATTTCAAACCTTGTAAGACAAGTGCCTCAATCTGAATGATGATTACATCAAAAAGTAATGTAATGTTGTAGTTTTTCTAATGGAAAGGTGAAGGGTGACCAATCTTTAGAATCTCTGGAACAGAAGCTGGAGTCCGAGATGGCGCTGCCTTGGGAGAAGAGGCGATAGACGGCCGAGCCTCTTGTTTTTCAGGCCTCCTGCGGTGATATTCTGCCGTTTCCAGCCCTGGAGAGGCTGGGAGAAGCGGAGGGGGCATCTTTGGAGGCGAGGTGTGATGCAATCACCTCGCTGGAAAAAGGAAAGCACCCCGAGGATCCGGAGGCTTGAAAGAGGGCCGCGGTTTGGCAACCCCGAAGCCAATGACTCAGCAGTTTGAGAAGAAGCATGGAAGTGAGAAAGAGTGGAAGAGAATTTAAAGACTTTCTGAGCGAGCGCGCCGGCGGGGTGCTAAGCAGATGTGAAAGGAGCGGCAGCCAGTTATCGGGGGTGGTTTTGGCAACAAATATTTTTCTTTCTTTTCTTTCTTTTCTTTCTTTTTTTTGTTACCCCTTTTGTCTTTTGCTGCCGTGAATGCTGATTAGAGGCTTAAATGGACTTGTCTACGAATATGACATGATTGGTGGAAGCTTTCTCTTCCCTGAAAAAGTTAGTGTATTGATTTGCGGACTTATAGAAACTGACGGATATTGATGTGACTCCTTCTTTCTTTTTCTTTTTTTTCTACCTAAAGAGCAGAAGTTAAATTATTAGAAGGAAGTACGGGGTTTGTGATAAAGTATCTGGGAAGGAGTCAACCTGTGGTGTACAGTAGTGTGGAGAAACCTCCTGGGACAAACTGAAATGTCTTTAACAACGACGTCAACTAAAACCTTAAGGAAGGCCCCTAACTTGACAGCAGCAGCCTCTCCGGTTACGACGCCACCAGGGGTTAGGAAGTCGATGGAGAGCCTACCAGCGACAGAAAAATCTGCTACAATTCAAGGGATTTATACAATGCTACAAAATATGCAGGACATAATGGAGAGGAATTTTGACAGCCTGAAGGCTGAGCTGGGGGACATGAGAGAGGAGATGAAGGAAATTAAAGGAAAATTGGGTGTAGTCCAGGTGACTGTGGATACACATGAAGAGCGAATTAAAACAGTAGAAAAGGACTCTGAGAATATGGAGAAGCAGATGGAGAAATGGGAGCACAGGTGCACGCAAGCATCCAAGAAGCTGGAAGATGATATGGTATACCTGGAGATGGAGAAAGCGGCCTTTTTTTGCGCTTCCAAAAAGTTATGGAAGACAGAGAAGAACAGCTGGAAGAAGTGGTAGGAGAAATGATTGCAGACTTGGTGGGGAAAGAGAAAAAAGAGGTTAGGTGCGATATTGATGAGGCTTTTCGAGTTTATACCAATTATGCCAGGCGATACAGCCTCCCTAGGGAAGTGCATGTTAGGTTCACCAAAGAGGCGCTTAGAGGTGAAGTGCTTCATAGAGCTAGAGATCAACCAAGGCCATCCGGTTACAATTCTTAAGCAACTGCCAAGAAGGGTCCGAGAGCAACGTCAACGCTATCAATTTGTTACTTCGCAATTGAGGAAAAAAGGTGTGACATATAAAAGGCTGCTTCCAGAGGGGCTCCTGGTGATGTGGGAAGACCGAAAGATAAAGATTGAGAGTCTACGCGACGCACAAGATTTCTATAAAAATTTTTGTGGGACTAGTGATCAGGAGAGTGATGGAGAAGTGGAGAGTAGAAGTCAGAGGGAGGAGAGGAATCTGGGGGGAGCGGAGGGGGGAGGGAGGAGGGGGGTGGAGAGGGAAAGGGAGAAGAATATAAGAGGGTAACTAGACAGACTACCAAATCTAAGGCCCCACGTAAGTAAGGATGTGTCAAGGGGTGAATTTTTTGACACTCAATGTTAATGGTCTCAATGCTCCTGTTAAGAGAAAAAATATCTTAACCAGATTAAGGAAATGTGGAGCTGATGTATTATGCCTTCAGGAAACTCATATTAAGAAAAGCCAAATTAATTTGTTGAGTTACCCTAAACTAGGGAAATTATTTGTAGCGTCTGCTGAGGAGAAAAAGAAAGGTGTAGCAATGTATGTTAAGGAGTACTTGTGTCCTAAAGAATTATGGGTGGACCCGGAGGGGAAAAGCCTGATGCTGGAGATAGAAATGGTGGGAAGCAAAGTGTTACTGGTAGGCATATATGCACCTAATAATAATCAGGGAGACTTTTTCCAGAAAATATATCGGAAAATATTAGATCTGGAGTATGAGCAGATGTGTCTCTTGGGGGACTTTAATGCGGTGGTAGATAGGGCTAAGGATTACAAAACAGGGAGGGTTGATTTGAAGAAGAAAAAAGGGAAAGATAGGAGGGTCTTACCCAAAGTATTTAGGGATATGTGTGAAGAATTTGGCCTTAGGGATATATGGCGTGTGATTAACCCAGCCTCTCAACGTTATACCTACTACTCCCCCAGGCATAACTCATGGTCTAGGTTGGATATGGTATGGTTGTCGGATGGGCTGATACCTTATGCAAAAGATGCCATGATTTAGATGAACGAATGGGCGGACTACAACCCGGTGGCTATTACATTGATAAGGGGGAGTAGAGTGAGGAGTAGATGGATGATGAGCCTGGAGACCCTGAAGGATATGGTTTTTGTACAAAGAATTAAACAAGAGACGAGTCTGTTTTTTTTAGAAAATAGGACGGAAGGGATGCCCCTACGAATAGTTTGGGATACGGCTAAAGCTTATTTGAGAGGCTTGATAATAAAACAGATGGCAGTTAAATGTAGGAAGGAGCAGGAAAGTAGGAGGGCAATTGCTGAGCAACTTACTAAGGCAGTGAAGGCTCTCCAGGTAAACCCACAGAAAGTGTATGGGAAGGAGCAGGTGGATTTTTGGAGGCATAAACTCAACCTTGTGGACCAAGAGAAAATAGCACGTCAAATTAGGGTGGCGAGGCAGAACTATTTTGAATATGCCAATAAGCCAGGGAGATGGCTTAGCTATAGAATAAGGAAAGAGAAGGAAAGTAGAAGAATTGAGCAGTTAGAGGATAAGAGGGGGACACTGATAGGGGATAAAGAAGGGATAGAAAAGATATATATATATTGTAATTAAAAGGTATTTAGTAAGATTATGCATCATGTTTTATTTTCTTCCTTCATGCACATCATGCATCCTCTGAAGCACGATCCTTCGCCCTCTACTAAGGTGATTTATACCTTGACATTTGGTCTCGAGGATGGTTTGATTTATGTTTTTAGAGATGCATGTTTCTGCGGCTGTAATCAGTTAGTTAGTTCTAGCGAGGCAGCAGTGATTAACCACTGAAACATGTCAGGAAGGAAGCCACGGATGAAAAGGGAGGCTAGGAGCCTGTCTGTGGGGCATCTCCCTTCAACTTTACAAACTCCGATCGCTTCAGCCACACGCCTTGGAGAAGACGCACCTGCTCCTGTCGGCGATGCAAGGTCAGTCACTCCTTTTTCTACTTTTCCAAGCTCCCTGGCAGCTGCCCTTGAAAATGTTCACACTCCAGGGGCTCAAGATGAATTTCAAATGCTTGGAGCGAAACCTAAAGTTAAGCCGAAGAAAATTCCTTCTGCTCCTCCACACCCCACACAAACTATGCACGATAGGGCTATGCAAGGCTACTGTGAACAAATTGGGGGTTTTGAAAAGCGTTTGCAGCAGGCAAAGGAATATGTATCAATGATTCAGCAATATGAGAGGAGTTATGAGCAAGAATCGGCCACATTGCCTCACCCACAAGAAGAAGCCATATTGCCTCCTTCTTCCCCAAAGCCAAAGTCACGCCCATCATTGAGTGTCATGCCAGACGAATGGGAACCGGAGGCTCCTATGTCACATGATTATGGGCTGTCCCAAAGGACATACAGAGCCACAGTGATGCCTGAAGCAAATGTTATAGCACCATCTACTGGTGAAGCTGCATTAAGACATGAATTGGAGCTCTCACTCTCGCAAATGTCCATGCAGGAATCTTTGCTCAGAGATGCAAGATTTCTGCCGTTATCTGAGGCTCCAGCCCCTGATGGAGCTAGAATCCCTGTTAATATTGCTTCTATGCAAGTCCCTCTACCTGGCAGAGCACAGCCATATTTAGCCCACACACAATTGCCACTGGGTTCTTATATGCGAAGGCCAGTGTCATCTGCAGTTTATGCTAATGCACCAGCCCCAGCGCCAGTGCCTCCTGCTGGCCAGGGTGGAATAGCAGCTCAAAGACAGTCACAGCCAACACCAATACTACCGGCAGCTTCAATGCAACTGCTGCATGTCCAGGCACAGGCACAGGCACAGACGCCACTGATGCCCCCTGCAGGTTATGGTCGGATAGTGCAACAGCCAGTACCTCAGTTGTATATTCCTCATCAAACACCTTCTATTGTACCACTGGCTGGTGACTCAAAATTAAAGAAGTCAGGACAGAATTACAGGGCATGGGTCAGTGAGGTTGGACTCTTGCTATGCAGAGAAGGTACTCACATGATGATGTTTAATCCTCCTGCCCAGCCATGGACTCCTGACATATGGGACTTGGATAATAGAGCATGCACAACATTATTGATGCCAATGGACACTGAATTGCAGCTCACGTTTTCACAAGATGCAACTGCCCAAAAAATTTGGACTCAATTAGAGACATGTTATCGGCCTACATCAATTGAGTCTACATGTTTACTTTTGTCTGAGTTCCATGGTTCCAGATTAAATCCTGGTGAACATATTGGAGCACATTTGACTAAAATGAAAGGAATTAGAAAAGAACTGGGTTAACAAAGGCTATCCTATTGATGATTTTCAAATGATCAGCATTATCATCAATTCTTTGAATCATGAGTGGAAAGATGCTATTTCCAAGATTAATCAAGTGCCTATTGCTCAACGCACAGTGGATCATGTATGCAGAATTTTAACCGAAGAAGAGGCACTTATGCAAGCTGTGCCATATTTAAGGGAACCACCAGCATCAAGAGCTCCAGCGAGCTCTGGGAAGTTGGGGAGGGGGGAGGGGGAAGGGAGGGAGGTGTTGGGGAGGGTTAGGGAGAGGGGAGGGGGTTGGGAGGGGTTTTGTCTTTTTAAAAAAATGTATTGTAAAACTTTTCAATAAAAAAAGAGCTCCAGCGAGGCGTGCCTTCCGTGGAAGGGCCTACGTTCCAAGGATGCCAAGATGCTACATCTGCAATCGTGTGGGACATGCCACCCGGGATTGTCCCCAACGAGTTCCATCGCCCGTCACATACCAGCCCAGAGGAACAGATTCCAGAGGAGGCAGAGGTAGAGGTGGACGACAAGGTCGTGGTCGTGGTTCCAGGCGTGATCCACAAGCTCCACGTGTCACATTAGTTGTGACCAACGATCCACAGTCTCAACCAGAATATGACAGACAACTACTTTGGACTTTGGACAGTGGAGCAGCATTACATGTTACCTACAGAAAAGAGCTTTACACAGAGATGCACGAGCCTGAACCTGAACTTCGTGAACTTTACTCTTTTTCAAATCATCCTGTTCAGGTCATGGGAAAAGGAACTGTTTATATTGAAGAGCTCGGTGCGCTCATTCCTGATGTTTACTACATTCTGTCTGCCAGTAGTAATTTGCTTAGTCAGAGTCATTTGTCTAGGTTTTCTCATTTTCAGGTCCATCATCTTCAAAAAGCAAGTTATATAGTTAAAGATGGAGATATTGTTGCTGAAACCATGGTGATTGGTGGTGTTTATTACATAAGACCAAAGTCTAAGCAGCAAGAGCAGGCAAGTATACACGTTCCAAAAAGCACAGGCCCAGAGAGAGATGCCACAGAGAGAGATCCTGTTGCTACTCCAAAGGTTCCTAAAGATAATAAAAATACAAAAAAGACACAGGTTGCTCATGACAAGCCTGGGGTTCCTAATAAAAATGTTGAGAATTCACTAACAGGTAAACCTTTGCATTCCAGGTGTATCCATAAGTGGCATAGAAGATTGGGTCATGCCAGTTTCCATGTTCTGAAGAAGATGCCAGAGTTCGCAAGAGGTTTGGATCTAAAGGGGTGTAAGGTGTTCTTGGACTGTGCTGTCTGCAAGAAAGCCAAATCCAAAGCAGCAGCAATTCCAAAACACGCTACACATCTGTCAACACGCATTTTTGATTTGGTACACACTGACATAGTGGGTCCTTTTGCACCAACACTTGGTGGTAAAAGATATTTCTTGACAATTGTAGATAATTATTCTAGATATGGATATGTATATCCTATGAAAGAAAATCTGATACCTTTCAGATCTTTAAAGACTTTGCTAGTCTTGTCTATACCCAATTTGAGGTCAACATTGCCAGAATCCAGAGTGATCGTGGTGCTGAATTCATGTCTCAGCGTTTCCAGGACTGGATGCGTAAGAATGGGATAGTACATCAGACATCTGCTCCTTATACTCCAGCTGAAAATGGAGTGGCAGAACGCAGAAATGGGGTTTTGAAAACCATGATGCGTTGCCTTCTTGAAGATGCCAACCTTGGTCTTCCATACTGGGGTGAAGCTATCAAATATGCTAACCATATCATCAACCATACTTGGAGTAGTGTGATAAATCAGACCCCTTATTTCATGTTGTATGGACACAAGCCTGATCTCTCACATCTCCATATTTTTGGTTCATACGCTATGGTGAATATTCCCTTAGCCCAAAGAAAGAAAGGGGGTCCTGCAGCAAAAAGGATGAGATTTATGGGTATTGATGATAATTCAAAATGGAGCAAATACATTGACTCTCATCATGTTATTGTGGTTTCACAATCTGCTACTTTTGAGCAAGACGCTGACTGGTCCAGGATTCATTCTAACGATCCTGGAGTTTATTTTCCTAGAGATAATGCTGCTGATGCCACGCAACCTGATGATCAATATCCACAGGAGGTTGTCCCTCCCACGAGTTCTTCTCAACCTACTGTTCCGTCTTCGCAAGCTGCCAATGCTGCCGCTGGCGACGATGATGAAGACGAAGACAACACGGAAGAAGAATGGACGGTTGTTCCGAGACGTTCCAAGAGGTCCACAAAGGGAATCCCTCTAAAACGTTATTCGTGGCAAGTAACAAAAACACCTGTACCTTTGATTTGTAATGTTGGGGAAACTAATATATGAGATAGACTCATTATATGCAAAGCAAGATAGTTCAAGCCGTGATTTGTCATAATTCTGATGATTATGGCGTACAGCTCATGAAAACCCCAAATCCACAATCTCAGAAAATTAGAATATTACATGCAATCAATAAAACAAGGAGTGTACATAGAACAATATCGGACCTCTGAAAAGTATAAGCATGCATAAGTACTCAGTACTTGGTTTGGGCCGCTTTTGCAGCAAATACTGCCTCAATGCGGCCTGGCATGGAAGCTATCAGCCTGTGGCACTGCTGAGGTGTTATGGAAGACCAGGATGCTTTAATAGCGGCCTTCAGCTCTTCTGCATTGTTCGGTCTCATGTCTCTCATCTTTCTCTTGGCAATGCCCCATAGATTCTCTATGGGGTTCAGGTCAGGCGAGTTTGCTGGCCAATCAAGCACAGTAATCCCACCGTCATTGAACCAGGTTTTGGTGCTTTGGGCAGTGTGGGCAGGTGCCAAGTCCTGCTGGAAAATGAAGTCAGCATCCCCATAAAGCTCATCTGCGGAAGGAAGCATGAAGTGTTCCAAAATCTCCTGGTAGATGGCTGCGTTGACCCTGGACTTAATGAAGCACAGTGGACCAACACCAGCAGATGACATGGCTCCCCAGATCAACACAGACTGTGGAAACTTCACACTGGACTTCAAGCATCTTGCAGTGTGTGCCTCTCCATTCTTCCTCCAGACTCTGGGTCCTTGGTTTCCAAATGAGATGCAAAAGTTGCTCTCATCAGAAAAGAGGACTTTGGACCACTGAGCAACAGACCAGGTCTGTTTTTCTTTAGCCCAGGTAAGATGCTTCTGACGTTGTTTGTTGTTCAGGAGCGGCTTGACAAGAGGAATACGACATTTGAAGCCCATGTCCAGGATCCGTCTGTGTGTGGTGGCTCTTGATGCACTGACTCCAGCCTCAGTCCACTCCTTGTGAAAGTCCCCAACACTTTTGAATGGCCTTTTCCTGACAATCCTCTCCAGGCTGCGGTCATCCCTGCTGCTTGTGCACCTTTTTCTTCCACACTTTTCCCTTCCACATAACTTTCTATTAATGTGCTTTGATACAGCACTTGGGGAACATCCAACTTCTTTTGCAATTACCTTTTGAGGCTTTCCCTCCTTATGGAGAGTGTCAATGATGGTTTTCTGCACAACTGTCAGGTCAGCAGTCTTCCCCATGATTGTGATTCCTACTGAACCAGACTGAGAGACCATTTAAAGGCTCAGGAACCCTTTGCAGGTGTTATGGCTTAATTAGCTGATTAGAGTGGGATACTTTGAGCCTAGAATATTGCACCTTTTCACAATATTCTAATTTTCTGAGAAAGCTACAGAGCTTTCTGGGATTTGCCAACTTCTACCGACAATTCATCCCCTCTTTTGTACAGATAGCCTTGCCTATTAAGAACTGTTAAAAATGGGATGGGGAGGGCTGAAGCCCAAGGCGAGCCAGCCACTCAACTGGACTATGGACTGTCAAGCAGCTTTTGAAAAACTGAAGCAGCATTTCATGGCTGAGCACCCGGACCCAACAGCTCCTTTCGTAATCCAAGCAGATGCTAGCGATGTAGCAGTAGGGGCTGTCCTGCTTCAAAAGAACCAAGAAGGGAAAGTTCAACTGTGCGCCTACATCTCTCAGAAGTTAAATAACACTGAGAGGCAATGGGTAGTGTGGGAGAAGGAGGCTTATGTGGTCTGTTGGGTGTTGCTTACATGGAGGCAAAATCCCTTTCAAAGTGTGGATGGACCATAAGAATTTGGAGGCCTTCAAGGCCCCAAGAAAATTGTCTTCCAAGCAGGTCTGGTGGGCTCAGTACTTCAATTTAACTTTACCCTTTGGTATCTGCCAGGGGGAAAACATTTCTTGGCAGATGTGCTGTCACACCTACCACAATACAAAAGCTCTAAGGAGGAGCTAGCTAGAGCTTCCCTCGGAGCAGCTAGCAGCGCAAGGCTCCATGAGGCCAATTCTGCCAGCTCTCCCTCAGCCAGCTGATAATGAGACCACTCAAAAGCTGAGGAGGATGACTGGTTTAGGAACCATAAGGGGGACATGATGATGAAAGAAGGTCTGCCTTGGAAGGGTCCCAAATTATATGTGCCACTCAACTTGAGGGCACAGATTTTGCAAAGGTGTCACTATGTGAAGCCAGTGGACCATTTTGGTTTTGTAAAGACCCTCCACTATGCCAGGAGGCAGTTTCGGTTGCCCAAGATGAACAAGGATGTAAAGAACTACGTTGCTGGATGCCCAACCTGTGCTTCCATGAAAAGACTGCCATGAAAGCCACCTGGACTGTTGCAGCCAGTGGCTAACCCCCACAGCCCGTGGGAGGAGATAGCCATGGACTTCATTGTGGAACTGCCTGAGAGTTCCAGGAATACCGTAATCTGGACTGTGACTGACCTATTTTCAAAGCAAGCACATTTTGTGGCAAGCCTGAAAATCCCATCAGCTCGGGCTATAGCCAAGTTGGTTGTGCAGCATATATTTTATTTATTTTATTTTTATTTATTTTATTGGATTTATATAACGCCCTTTCCCGAAGGACTCAGGGCGGTTTACAGGGTATTTAAAACAAAAATCGATACAAAAGTTAAAAACAATTTAAAAAGATTAAATCAGATCCCTGAAAAAAAATAAAAACCCCAATTAAAATTCTCAGCCTGGGCCGGAAAGCTCAAAGAGCCAGGTCTTCAGGTCCCGGCGAAATGAACGAAGGTCGGGGGCAGTCCTAAGCTCCATGGGCAGCTGGTTCCAGAGGGCAGGTGCACCCACAGAGAAGGCCCTCCCCCTGGGTGTTATCCACCGGCAATCTTTTACCGGCGGCACCCTGAGAAGGCCCTCCCTGTGGGAGCGCACAGGACGAAGGGAACTTGATGCTGGCAGCAGGTGTTCCCTTAGATATCCCGAACCCAAGCCATTTAGGGCTTTATAGGTCATCACCAGCACCTTGAATCTCACCCGGAGGGCAACCGGAAGCCAATGCAGCTCGCGGAGTAGAGGTGTTACATGGGAGTATCGGGAAACCCCCATCACAACTCGCGCGGCCGCATTCTGCACCAGCTGAAGCCTCCGAGTGGTCCTCAAGGGCAGCCCCATGTAGAGAGCGTTGCAGTAGTCTAAACAGGAGGTCACGAGCGCATGAGTGACTGTGCGTAGGGCATCTCGGTCCAGGTAGGGTCGCAACTGGCGCACCAGGCGAACCTGGGCAAAAGCCCCCCTGGTTACGGCTCCTATGTGGTCTTCAAAATTGAGCCGTGAATCCAGGAGGACGCCCAAGTTGCGAGCCCTATCAACGGGGGGTAACACCTTACCCAATGGAGTCACAAGGCACATCATCTCTGACTGAGGGGTGCAGTTTGCCGCAAAGTTTTGGTGGGAATTTATCAAATTGATAGGGTCTTCACAGGGGCTTAGTTTGGGGTTCCATCCAAGTACCGTGTTTCCCTGAAAATAAGAGCTGGTCTTATTTTTACTTATTTATTTATTTTTGCCTCCAAAAGAGGCAACAGGTCTTATTTTTGGAGGATGTCTTATCCCGTCTCACCTTGCAGCACTAGCACTGATGGCCCTGTCCAGCCAGTCCACTTTTTCTGCGGCTGCTCACCACCACTTATGTGCATTGCCCCTGCCCTCCATTTCGCTGTCAGAGGCCTTCAGTAAATGCCTCTGCAGCTGAGAATGGAGCTCTGTATTGATGCACATGGCACCCCACAGCCTGGATTTCACCATCAGAGACTTTCTGTGAATGCCTCTGCAGCCGAGAACTGAGCTACAGATTGAATCTGACAGCAAAATGCAGTTGCAGAAGTGGGCCAGTTGGCTGGTGAGGCAAGGCAGGTGTTGATTCATAGGAGGCCTGGCTGCAAGGATAAGCAGGTGCAGGGCCTGTGTGGAAACTCCACCCCCACCCCCCGCTCTAGCTTGATTTTTAGGTCTGTGCCTCACTCTAAAACTAGGGATTATTTTTGGGGTAAGGCTTATATTAGGCCCACCCCCCAAAATCAAGCTAGGGCTTATTTTCGAGGTATGTCGTACTTTTGGGGAAACACGGTACCAATGGGGTGGCAGAGAGAGCTAACTCAATGATAGAGCAATACTTTTATTGCTATATGAACTACCAGCAGACCAATTGGGTGGAACTTCTGCCTTTTGCAGAAGTAGCCTACAATAACTCTGTACATAGCTGCTTGACATAGCTGCTCTACTTCAAAAGAAAAGACAGTATATAATAGATTAGAAATAACAAATGTCACTATGCAGAGCATAAGATCTTCCAGTTTGTGTCATGGTGATACAGCCAAAGGAAAGCGGGGCTCTGCTTCCCACAGCTGATTTCTCCCTGCCAGTGGGCTCTAAACGGGACTAAAGTCACCCCAGAGAGGCAATGAAGAAGGAGGGGATCCTCATAGATCACAGAAAGATAGCGGTCCATCCTTTTGATACAAGGAAAGCCCTCCAAACTGGCAGGGGAAAGACTGGCTGCATTTCTGTGGCTAGTCCAAGCTACTGACAACCGAACAAAGAATGCACATACCAGCATTCTAAACAGCATGCTTGTAACTGAGTGAGTATATTGATCCTTTCTCTACTATTTTGATACTTGACTCCCTGGAAAAGACAGACTCCCAAAAATCAAGAAGACCCCAAACGCAAGAAGGAAGGGGATTTTTGCCCCACCCTTGCAGAGAAATGAAAGTGGCGGTCCAATTATTTTGGGGGGACAAAAATAGAGAAGCATATAATACTAAAGTGGAAGTAATATAAAGACATAGCTTTAATAATTCTTGAGAACTGAGAAAACGGTTAAGATCTGTTTTTGAAAGAACATTGGGGTGAAATTCAAGAAACTTTAAAGTTGAAATAATTGTTTTATGTGCTGGAAAATGGATATCTAAGGATGGCGGTTGAGTTCCCCAGAGTTATGGTTCTGGGGGACTTTAACCTGCCATCCCTGGGAGATTCGTCGGGGTTGGCTCGGGAGTTTATGGCCTCCATGACGGCCATGGACCTGACCCAAGTAATTCAGGGCCCAACTCATGGGGGGGTCACACACTCGATCTTATTTTTCTATCTGGACGGTGGCTTGATGATCTGGGAGGGGGATCTCCAGTTATTACACCCCTGTCATGGACTGATCATCACCTCCTACGGCTGGCCTTCCGTTTCGCCCCCCCTCCGTCGCGGGGTTACGGAACCGACCAGGTGGTTCCATCCCAGGCATCTAATGGACCCTGAACGGTTCCAGGAGGTGCTTGGATCTCTGCCTGCCATCTTCGCTCACAGCCTGGTCGATGCCTTAGTGGAAGCCTGGGAAAGGGCGGCCACGGAGGCACTCGACCGCGTTGTTCCCATGCGGCCCCTGACCCGGCGCAGATCCCGGTGGGCACCATGGTTTTCCATGGAGCTCCGGGAGATGAAGCGTTGGAGACAGAGCCTAGAGAGCTGTTGGAGGTCCATCCAGTCTGAGTCTGATCGATTGCGCTTAAGAACCTTTACGAGGTCTTATCTTGCAGCGATGGAGGCAGCGAAGTCCAATTACTTCTCTGCCCTCATCGCGTCCGCAGATAATCGCCCGGCCGCCCTGTTTAGGGTGACTTGCTCCCTCCTGAATCAGGAGGTGAGGGAGGAGCCCCTGCAGGGTCGTGCCGAGGAGTTTAGTCAATATCTGGCGGATAAAATCGCTCGGATTCGGGCCGGTCTGGACTCCGCCTGGGCGGAGTCTGACGATGGGGAATCGAGCGGTCTTGGGAACATTACTTGGGAAGAATTTGATCCTGTGACTCCGGAGGAAGTGGCCAGGATCATGGGGAGGCTGGGTTCCACTACGTGTTTATTGGACCCGTGCCCCTCCTGGCTGGTTTATGCAGCTCGGGAGGGGACACGAGGCTGGCTCCAGGCGGTAATAACTGCTTCTTTGAGAGAGGGTAGCTTCCCTGCCGCCTTAAAGGAGGCGGTGGTGAGGCCCCTCCTCAAGAAGCCTGCCCTGGACCCGGCCATTTTGAATAACTATTGTCCGGTCTCCAACCTTCGCTTTTTAGTGAAGGTTGTTGAGAGTGTGGTGGCACATCAGCTTCTTATGTTCCTGGAGGAAGTGGATTATCTGGACCCCTACCAATCGGGCTTTAGGCCCGGGTACAGCACGGAGACGGCATTGGTCGCACTGGTGAATGATCTCTGGCGGGCTCGGGACAGGGGTTGCTCCTCTGTCCTAGTCCTATTAGATCTCTCAGCGGCTTTTGATACCATCGACCATGGTATCCTACTGCGGCGCCTCAGGGGGTTGGGAGTGGGTGGCACTGTTTTACAGTGGTTCTACTCCTACCTCCTGGGTTGTTCGCAGTCGGTGTTGACAGGGGGGGCAGAGGTTGGCCTCGAGGCTTCTCGTTTGTGGAGTCCCTCGGGGTCGGTCCTCTCGCCCCTTCTGTTCAACGTCTATATGAAGCCGCTGGGTGAGATCATTTGTGGTTTTCGGGTGGGGTATCATCAGTACGCTGATGATACCCAGCTTTTTATTTCCACCCCAAATCAACCCAGTGATGCCCTCGCCGTGATGTCCCGTTGCCTTGAGGCGGTGAGGGTCTGGACGGGGAGGAACAGGCTTCGTCTAAATCCCGACAAAACCGAGTGGCTGTGCATACTGGCATCTCGGGTTGTCTACTCTATTCCATCTTTAACTATAGGGGGTGAGGTGTTACCCCCCCGTAGATAGGACTCGCAACTTGCGTGTCCTCCTTGACTCACAGCTCTGTTTAGAAGATCATATAGGAGCTGTGACTAGGGGGACTTTTGCCCAGGTTCGCCTGGTGCGCCAGTTGCGGCCCTATTTGGACCGAGATGCCCTACACACAGTCACTCATGTGCTCGTGACCTCTCGGATAGATTACTGCAATGCTCTCTACATGGGGCTGCCCTTGAATACCACTCGGAGGCTCCAACTGGTACAGAATGCGGCCGCGCAAGTTGTGATGGGGGTCTCCCGATACTCCCATGTAACACCTCTGCTCCATGAGCTGCATTGGCTTCCAGTTGTCTTCCGGGTGAGATTCAAGGTGCTGGTGATGACCTATAAAGCCTTAAATGGCATGGGCCTGGATTATTTACGGGAGTACCTTTTGCCGGCGTTAACTTCCCATCGTCCTGTGCGCTCCCATAGAGAGGGCCTCCTCAGGGTGCCGTCGGTCAGGGAATGTCGACTGGCGGCCCCCAGGGGGAGAGCATTCTCTGTGGGCGCGCCTGCCCTCTGGAACCAGCTTTCTGTTGAGCTCTGGATGGCTCCCGACCTTCGCTCTTTTCGCCGCGACCTGAAGACTTGGTTATTTGAACTTGCTGGCCTGGACTGAGGGATTGGGGTTTTAGATTTTAAATTCCAAATTTTAAATTTTAGAACGTGTTTTATTGCTTGGGCTATTTGGTTTAATTTATTTTAATTTTTGTATATTATGTGCTGTATATTGTGTTTTAATTGCCCTGTACACCGCCCCGAGTCCTTCAGGAGAGGGGCGGTATATAAATCCAAATAATAAATAAATAATAAATAAATAATCTAGTGGCAGCAGAGAGGTACAGCACTAATTTTGTTGTGGCTAGAGTGGACTTGGCACAAAGCCCAGACACAGATAACTATTTAGCTTCTTTGATCTTTAGTGAAGCCCTTAGTTCAACAGAGAGCAGCTGGCAATGGAGAAAAACATTTTGGGCTATTTTCTGCATGGTGGGAGTTACAACAGTTTTGAAACTTGTTGGCCCTCTTGGATTACAAATATCAACTGAACTTTAACTCTTTACTTTCTGCCTCTTGGTGACTTATGCCTCGGGGAGACTTATGGACTGACTGTAGGGTGGTTGGACATTTTGGATTATAAACATCAGTTGACAGATAATTCTTGGATTCCTGGACAGAAGAACTGGTACAAAATACTCCTTTTGGTGGTGGACCTATATTTTGGAACTTATTGGTCTATAAAGGCTATATACAAAGAATATAAGAAGTTTATGAAATGATGTGAAATTTAAATTTAAATTTAAGTAGTACATTGTTGCATTGACTATAAGATTGGTCATGTTAAATAAGCCTAGCACTTGGAAAATATAATAGGGGGAGGAGAAAAATGAGTGCTCCATACCTAGCTAAAAGTGGTAAAAAACCATCCCCAGTATCTGCCTCTGAACCCCCCAACGTGGCATATGAGAGAGAAAAAGCTAACAACTTTCAGAAAGAAAAGTTATCTATATTGCAATCAATTCAAGAGGCAATCAATTCACATAAAGAAGATTCAAGAAGAAACTATGAGACTAAAGATAATTTGGATAAGATAAATGAACAAGTTTTTAACTTAAACTTTCAATTAGAAAACCTTCAGAAAACAACTATAAAGAAGGAACAAGGAACTCAGAAAATAGAAGACAAACCAGAAGAAACTGATCCAGAGATGGAGAATACAAAGGAAGGAAATTACAGACAGGCACAGACAAAAAACAAACAAACACAGAAGACTTAGTGATAATACCGGAAATGGAAAAGGGATACCATCCCTCAAGATTTCAGAACATACCTGAAGATAAGGAAGCAGACTTTATAGAACAGATTATAGGGCTTTCAGGAGAAACTGGGAAACAAGAAATGAAAATAGAATAGAACAGAACAGAACAGAACAGAACAGAACAGAACAGAATAGAATAGAATAGAATAGGGCTGGAAGGGACCTTGGAGGTCTGCTAGTCCAGCCCCCTGCTCAAGCAGGAGAACCTATACTCGGTCTCTAAAAGGTTTGCCATCACTGACCTATACTGTCTCAGACAGGTGAATGTCCAGTCTCTTCTTAGAAATCTCCAGTGATGGAACACAAAAGTGGGAGATTTTCAATGAATATAAATGGGTTGAACTCCCCCTCAGAAATATCTTACCTAAATAGCTTTTTCTACTACAAATAGATCCCATAAAAACAGAAAAAAATCCTTTGACAATCTAAATACACTGATTTGGAAATTTATCTGGCAAAGGAAAAAAGCTAGAGTTAGATTAAAGAAAATAGAGGACTTGACCTATTGGATGGGGCCCTACACTATCAAACAGGTGTTTGAATATGGCTAAAAGAAATAGATAATCCTTAAACACTAAAAGATCATTATACTTAGAAAGATATCTTTTATAATTAGGTTGGTACACTTTTCTATGGGATGGGAAATATGAAAACATCAGAATGGCTCTTAACAAAGGAAACTTTTACTCACCCAAACCTAATTAACTTTGAGAAAATTGTAGTCTATAAAGATATTTTGAATACTGGAGGGAAACTAAAATTGAAATAAGAGTTGGGAAAACAGAGTATTGGGTCAATAAGGTGGCCTCAACTGCAAATATAATTGAGATATGAGCTGGATAGAAAAGATGTTATAAACTGGAACTATTTTTTATTAGATATAATATTAGAAAAATATGATGAGGAAGTATATACTTAATGTTGTATGTATTGATAGCAGTACTAATTGTATTTGCTTAGTGTTTGAAAAATGAAGAAATATTACCTGAAGAAGAGAGGATCAAGAAAACATTGGAATGTATAGAAATGGACAGAGCGATATTGAAGGACAAAGAAAAAGAAGACACAGAATAATTTTAAATAAGGGATATAGGTTATCACTGGCTGGGAAAAAGAGATAGAGATTAGGAATTTAATATGTAACTTCAAGTAAAAAATGAACCCAGACAACACGTTTACTAAGCACTTATGATTTGTAAAAATAGAAAATCAATAAAATATTATATATATATATAAAAAGAAATAACAAATGTCGCTATGCAGAGCATAAGATATGGTGTTGGTCTATGTGCCACTGCTGCCATTACCACAGCTGCCTTCATAGATGCTGGCTTGATCACTGAACAAGACAAGAGACTTGTAGTTGACCACAATAAAGTCAAGACAGCCCAGGAAAAAATTATGAAGTCCCTAGTGTCAAGGTTCCGGCTAAGGATCCCAATGAAGTAGATATACCAGAGCCATTTAGATCTCTAATGCAAAACTTTATTCGGTACAGCATACCGGCATGAAGTTGTTATGAGAAGAACGTCTCTGTTCACCACAACATTTCTTTGGTGACCTTGGTTCCGGATAGAATCCATCTGTGCATTCCAAACCTTTCCCTCCCCCCACGGAACTCTAGGCAAGCTAGAAGCAGCACGGCAGTCCTAATGCAAGCAATCTTCATAGCTTGACAGCCTGGCCCCCTTACAGAGTTGGGAGAACCTGGAAAACAATGAATACACATCATTACTTGTTAACTTTCTCTTGTGATGGCCCAGGTTTTCAGGGGGTACTTATTATGGAATCACTCTACTAAGCGATCCGCTTTCACAGTGTGAGCCTTTACCCATCTAGTCTCTGACATCGGATAACCTTTCCATTGGATTAGGTATTGTAACTTCCCCTTGTGGATTCTGGAGTCTAAAATTTGCTTCACTTCATAGTGTGTCTCCACCACCACCACTGTCGGATTGGAGCCTCTAAACAGTTTCAGTAGACTGCAGTGGAATACTGGATGTACTTTTCCCAGTATTCTAGGCAGTTTGAGTTCTACTGTCACCAGGTTTATGCAGTGGTGGGATTCAAATATGTGAACAACCAGTTCTCTGTGTGGATGTCGCTTCCGGAAGTCCAACAAAAAATTAGCTACCGGTTCTGCCAAACTGGTGCAAACCTGCTGAATCCCACCACTGGGTTTATGACTTTCGCAATAGGAAAGGGGCCTATGTACTTCGGACCTAGCTTTTTATCTCAACTTGATGTATTTAGTGGATAGATACATTTTATCCTCTACATAGAACGTTCCTTGGGGAGCTCGTCTTTTGTCTGCCTGTTTGTTCGGACTCTCTGCTGCTTTGGCTAAAGCTTTCTTTGCATCATTCCAAACCCGTTGGAATGAATCTACCCATTCAGTTAAGGTGCCCAAGGAGGGAGTCTCCTGAGAGCATTCTGGCATGGGCATAAACTCTACCCCCATGGCTAATTTAAAGGGGGTGAAACCGGTGCTGCTGTGCACTGCATTGTTAAATGCCACCTCTGAAAATGGCATGAGCCCTGCCCAGTTAGTTTGCTGGTAGTTGACATAGCAACACAGGTACTGCTCCACCATTCTGTTGGCTCATTCTGCAGCCCCATTCATACTCAGATGAAAAGCTGAACTAAGCCCCTGGGAGAACCCAATTATCCTCACTAACTTCCTCCAGAACCTAACAGTAAACTGGACTCCTTGGTCTGAAATGATGCACTTAGGTCAGTGATGGCAAACCTTTTAGAGACAGAGTGCCCAAACTGCAACCCCAAACCCACTTATGTATCACCGGGTGCTGGGTGGGCGTCGCCCACTGAGTGGGCATGGCTATGGTAGTCATGGCAGTGTGGGTGGGTGGAAGGACCTATTGGCCCATCTGGCCAAGGGGAAGGTGTTTACAAAACTTGACCTTAGAGAAGCGTATTACAGGGTCCAGATCAAAAAAGGAGATGAGTGGAAGACGGTGTTCAACTGTCCGTTAGGCAGCTACCAGTTTCGAGTCATGCCATTTAAATAAATAAATAAATAAATAAACCTTTATTGTCAAAGTACAACATGTGTACATTGAGATTAGCTGAGCCTCCCCCTGTGCTCTCTCCCCCCAACACACAGTGACAACAAACCCTCCATCCCACCACACTATGTGAACCAACTACACCACACACCGGCCTCCCAAGTCAATTCTGCATAAGATTATGTCCCATTCAAAAGCCTAACAGCCCACGGATAAAAGCTATTTTTCAGCCTGTTGGTACGGTTGGCTATATTCCTATATCTCCTACCGGATGGTAGGAGAGTAAAGAGATACCGTCCAGGGTGTGAGTCATCCCTGAGAATCTTCCTCACTCTTCCAAGGCAACGAGCCCTGGCGATGTCATCCAGTGGTGTCAGGAAACAGCCCACAATGTCTTGTGCTGTGCTCACTACCCTCTGTAATACTTTCCTATCCGCGGCTGTCAGACCGGCATACCAAACCACAATACCATACGAGAGGACGCTCTCTATGGTAGACCGGTAAAAGAGGGTCATTAGCTGTTGTTCTACCCTGTTCTTCCGCAAGATCCTAAGAAAGTGAAGCCTCTGTTGGGCCTTTCTAGCCACCTGGGTTGTGTTAACTTTCCAGGTCAGATCTTCACAGAGGTAGACTCCCAGAAATTTAAAGGAGGAAACTCTCTCTACACAGTCCTCCCCGACTGTGTTCATGCAACTCATTAACGAGGTTTTGCATGAACACCTGTACTGCGGGGTGCTTGTGTATTTGGACGACATCCTGATCTACTCCTCCAACATGGCAGACCACGTCTGACTAGTACGACAGGTGTTGGAAAAACTGCTGAGTGCCCAACTATATGTGAAGCTGTCCAAGTGTGAGTTCCACCAAACCCGGTTGGATTACCTAGGGTACCGAATACCAGGGAAGGGGGTGGAGATGGACCCAGGTAAAGTCAGGGCTGTGCTGGAGTGGCAGGCCCCAAGAACCCACCATCAGCTGCAAAGTTTCTTGGGGTTTGCCAATTTCTACTGGCAGTTCATCCCCTCCTTTGCTGCCATCTCCTTACCCCTAACGGACCTGCTCCATACCCAACAAGCAGTGGCCAAGCCACACCCCTGTCAACCTCTGGCGTGTTCTTTGGCCTGCCAAAAGGCCTTTGAGGACCTGAAGGCCCTCTTTTCTAAGGAGCCGATTCTACTGCATCCGAATCCCAACTTGCCATTCATCGTCCAAGCCGACGCCAGCAACGTAGCGGTGGGAGCAGTGCTACTCCAGAGGAACAGCCAAGGGACGTTACAGCCCTGTGCCTACACCTCCTGTAAGCTAACAGATACAGAACGAGCATGGGCAATATGGGAGAAGGAGGCGTTCGCCGTACGGTGGGCATTGGTGATGTGGCGACATGTCCTGGAGGGCACAAAGGAACTGTTTGAGGTTGTTGTGACTCAGGGCCAGCCTGTGGGTCCGACAGCCGGGTCCGATGTATCGGAGGACTCAGATGTGGGGGAGGAGGGAAACGAACCGGCTGATGATGATTTGGAGGCTTTGCAGAGTCCTCAGCCGGGGACCTCTTCTCAGCTGCGTGAGCCCGAGAGTGCGGAGGAAGATGACCCACAGCTGGCCCTGTTCAAGGACGCCCGATGCAGGAGGCAGTCGAGCAGGAACAAACAAAGAAAGGCTGTGAGACTCCTCGGGAGGAGGCACAGGGAGACCACGCCCTGAGCTCTCTATAAAAGGAGTGTTTGGGGAGGGGCTGGTTGCTGAAAGCAACTTTTCCGCTTGAGAAGACAAGCTCTTGTGTTTTTGTTAACTGCGTAATTAAATCTTGGCAGATGCCTTTTAGCCTTGGAAGCTCTCCAGTCTCTTCTTCTTAAATAGGGGTTTGCCTTTACAAGGCCAGAAGAGGGCTGGTTCAGAACAGTTTGCTTTCAGCCACCACCCCTTATTACTACGATGGAGCAGCTTCTTGCCGAGAATGCCCAGCTCAACCAGCAACTTACTTTGCTGGCAGCTCAGGTGGCTCAACTGCAAGCTCAGGTACATGCTGCACCCCCACCCAGGAGGAAATGTCAGATAGCTATGCCGGATAAATTTGCTGGTAATCCAGAACTGTTTCCTGCCTTCCTGGGACAATGCCAGCTTTTTATCAGCGTGAGAGCAGTTGATTTCCCCACTGACCGAGATAAGGTGGGATTCGTGTTGAGCCTTCTGTCGGGAGATGCAGCTCGTTGGGGCACGCCTCTGTTGGCACAGCCTAGCCCTTTGTTGGATAACTTTGGGGGGTTTTGTGACCATATGCGCCTCATGTACGAGGACCCGATTAAGGCGCAGACTGCCACCCGACGCCTGAAAGTTTTGAGGCAGGGTCAGCGCCCTCTACAGGCCTATATCAGTGATTTCCGGCTGCTTAGCCAGGATTCCGCCTGGAATGAGGCTGCGCTCGTGGATGCCTTTCAGGATGGCTTGTCAGAGGAGATGTTGGATGAGCTGGCCCGCGTGGACATTCCCTCAGATCTGAATGGGCTGATCCATCTTTGTCTGCGGATCGATGCCCGGTTGCAGCAGCGAAAGAGTCGCCGTGCCACCCCACAGACCCCTGCCGCCCCTGTTGTGCGTGAGCCCCCAGTCCAGAGGGAGGAGCCAATGGAGCTGGGTGCCGCCAGGTCCCGTCTATCGGTGACGGAAATGGACAGACGACGATCGGAGGGGTTGTGTTTTTACTGTGGGGACCCTGGACATTTGGCTGCTTCTTGTCCAAAGAAGCGTCAGCGGGCATCAGTGACCAAGCCGGCCCTGAGAAAGTCCCCTGCTTTGCTGTCGGGAAACGGCCCGAGCCCGATCTAGACGGTGTGAAAGATCGGGCGACCCACAACGACCACGCCGAGCGATGCCGTTCCGACGGTGCCTGTGAACCTTCACGGCATTTGATTTTGGAGGCACGTCTGATCCTTCCTGGCAAGCCAGAGGGGATTCCGGTCCATGCCTTAATTGACTCTGGGGCTACCACTAACTTTATGGATTCGGCCTTTGTGGCCAAATGGGCTGTTCCCCAGTGTCCAGTGGATCCGCCCATGCTTGTGGAGACCATCGATGGTCGAGTGCTCCTGTCCGGGCCTATTACGGCCGCCACGCAACCCGTGTGTATGGCCATCAGTACCCATGTGGAGGCCATTCAGTTCTACGTCACTTCGGAACTGCACTTCCCCGTGGTCTTGGGACTGGCGTGGCTCCGGGCGCATGATCCACAGATCTATTGGTCTCAGAACTTGGTCACCTTCCCAAGTTTGCAGTGCGTGGACCACACCCGCCATATCTGTGCCGGCCAGGTGGAGGGTTCCCCAGGGGTTTCCTTGCCTCCCGAACTGTCCGACTTTGCTGACGTGTTCAGCGAGTCAGAGGCGGACCAATTACCCCCGCACAGGCCCTACGACTGCTCCATTGACCTAGTCCCTGATGCGCCTCTCCCAGTGGGGCGTTTGTACTCCATGTCGGAGCCCGAGTTGGCTGCATTGCGGGACTTCCTGACAAAGAACTTGGCTCGTGGTTTCATCCGGCCCTCGTCCTCGCCAGTGTCTGCGCCCGTGCTCTTCGTCAAAAAGAAGTCGGGCGAGTTACGGCTTTGCTGTGACTACCGGAAACTCAACGCTATCACGGTGCGTAACCGCTACCCGCTGCCCCTCATCCCCGAGCTCTTGGACCGACTCCGGGAGGCTAAGATCTTCACGAAACTGGACCTGCGTGGAGCTTACAACCTCGTCAGGGTTCGGCCGGGTGATGAGTGGAAGACGGCGTTTGGTACTCGCTATGGACATTTCGAGTACACGGTGATGCCGTTTGGCCTGACCAACGCCCCCGCTGTGTTTCAGCATTTTATGAATGACATCTTTCGGGATCTGTTGGACCAGTTTGTTGTGATTTACCTGGACGACATCCTGATTTACTCCCCGTCGCGTGAAGCGCATCATCAGCATCTCCGTCAGGTCCTGCAGCGCCTCCGGAAACATCGGCTGTTTGCCAAGTTGGAGAAGTGCCAGTTCTACCAGGTGACCATTGATTTCTTGGGCCACCGCATTTCTCCTGAGGGCATCGCCATGGAACCGAGTAAAGTTGACTCGTTGCAGAGTTGGCAACCCCCGCGTCGCGTGAAGGATGTTCAGCGACTTCTTGGATTTGCCAACTACTATCGGACATTCATCCCTGGCTTTGCTGCCTTGACAGCCCCCCTCACCCGGCTCCTGCAGAAGAAGACTCGGTTCCAGTGGAACGCCCCCGAACAACAGGCGTTCCAAGCTTTGAAGGACGCCTTCATGAAGGAGCCCATCTTGAAGCATCCTGACCCGCAACGGCCGTTTGTCGTGGAGGCGGACGCCTCCGACATTGCCATTGGGGCCGTGTTACTCCAGGCAGCGACGCCCAACGGTACCCTTTTCCCTTGCGCGTATCACTCTCGGAAATTGAATCCCTCGGAGCGCAACTATACCATCTGGGAGAAGGAGCTGCTGGCCATCAAGGCGGCGTTCGAGGCTTGGAGGCATCATCTGGAGGGGGCGCGGCATCAAATCTAGGTCCGGACGGACCACAAGAATCTGGAAAGCCTGCAGACCGCTCGGAATTTGAACCAACGCCAGATCCGGTGGTCCCTCTTCTTTGCGAGGTTTGACTTCCGGGTGCGGTACATACCAAGCGGGCACAACCAGAGAGCGGATGCTCTGTCCAGGAAGCCCGAGTACACCCGAGTGGAAGACAAGCTTCCGCCCAGGACAGTGATCCCCGTCGAGTCTTTTGCTGCGGTGCGGGAGCCGGTGGATATACGGGCTCGGATCCGGGAGGCGCAGCAGCAGGAGGCGTGGGTGGCTCAGCGGAAGGAAGAGGTGGGGCCAGATTCGCCTTGGTCGGTCACGGATGGACTCCTGTATTATCGTGACCGGCTCTATGTTCCAGGAGGGCCACTCAGGGGACTCGTCCTCAGCCAATGTCATGATAACCCGGCTGCGGGGCATTTTGGCCTGTTCAAGACTCTGAACCTGGTCTCCCGTATATTCTGGTGGCCCCGAGTCCGACACGATGTCCAGTCTTATGTCACCTCCTGCGTCCCATGCAGGCAGGCCAAGTCAGCGACAGGGGCCCCGCCTGGTTTACTGCAGCCTTTGCCAACGCCCAAGAGACCCTGGGGGGCTGTGTCCATGGACTTTCTGACGGATCTACCCCCATCCTCCGGCTTCACGACAGTGTTTGTGGTGGTGGACATGTTGACCAAGATGGCGCACTTCATCCCCTGTCGCGGCTTACCGTCAGCTCGCGCCACTAGTCGCATGTTCATCCAACAGGTGTTCCGGCTGCACGGCCTTCCCGATAGAGTCGTCTCCGATAGGGGGGCCCAGTTTACAGCCCGCTTCTGGCAGGAGTTGATGCGGGCGTTGGACATTAAGGTTTGCCTCTCGTCCGCGCATCATCCTCAGACCGACGGGGGTACCGAGAAGGTCATCGGCATCTTAGAGCAGTATCTGCGCTGCTACGTTAACCTGCAGCAGGACAATTGGGTGGACTATTTGGCCATAGCCGAGTTTGCCTTTAACAACTCGCAGCACACCTCCACGCAGATGACACCGTTCTTGGCCAACGTGGGTTATCACCCCAGGTTTTTCCCCCTTTCTCCCGTGGACTCACCGGAGCCGGCAGCGAACGAATTCATGGCGGAGTTACAGGCGATCCATCGGTTGGTGCGACGGCAGCTGGAGAAGGCCAAGGCCGACTACAAGAGGTTCGCCGATCGGTCGAGAAGGGATACGCCTCCATTATCGGTGGGGGATCGGGTCTGGCTGTCCACCAGGAACCTACCATCCACTCGGCCGGCGAGGAAGCTGGACCACCGTTACCTTGGACCGTTCCCAGTCGAGGCCGTCATCAACCCGGTCGCCTATCGTTTAACTCTGCCACGTTCCCTGCGCGTGCACCCCGTCTTCCATCGGTCCTTGTTGGTCCCCGAACAACCGGCTTGTCCACTTCGCCAAGCGGAACCTCCCCCATCAGGACCTCGTGATGGCGACAGCACCCCCGAGTACGAGGTCGCCAGCATCAGGGATTCCCGCTGGCTGAAAGGTCGCTTCCAGTACCTGATCGAGTGGAAAGGGTACGGGCCGCAGGACTTCACATGGGAAGACGCGACCGCCGTTCATGCCCCTGCGTTGGTGACTGCTTTTCACGAACAGTTCCCATCCCGACCGCATCCGGATCGGCAGACCCGGGGGAAGGGCCCTGCGGTGCAGGATAGTGTTGTGACTCAGGGCCAGCCTGTGGGTCCGACAGCCGGCTCCGATGTATCGGAGGACTCAGATGTGGGGGAGGAGGGAAACGAACCGGCTGATGATGATTTGGAGGCTTTGCAGAGTCCTCAGCCGGGGACCTCTTCTCAGCTGCGTGAGCCCGAGAGTGCGGAGGAAGATGACCCACAGCTGGCCCTGTTCAAGGACGCCCGATGCAGGAGGCAGTCGAGCAGGAACAAACAAAGAAAGGCTGTGAGACTCCTCGGGAGGAGGCACAGGGAGACCACGCCCTGAGCTCTCTATAAAAGGAGTGTTTGGGGAGGGGCTGGTTGCTGAAAGCAACTTTTCCACTTGAGAAGACAAGCTCTTGTGTTTTTGTTAACTGCGTAATTAAATCTTGGCAGATGCCTTTTAGCCTTGGAAGCTCTCCAGTCTCTTCTTCTTAAATAGGGGTTTGCCTTTACAAGGCCAGAAGAGGGCTGGTTCAGAACAGTGGTGTGGACGGATCACAAAAATCTGGAGGCTTTGGAGACACCACAACGCCTGTCCCCAAAACACAGATGCACTGTCACGCATGCCCCAATATAAGAGCAAGCAGGAGGAAGTAGTACAAGCTATTATGCCTCCCTTCAGGCAAGCGGTGGCGCAAGTGGATGCAAGCCACCCGGCCAGAGACCTGGTCCAGGAACTGCAGAAGGCCACCCAGGACGATACCAGGCTGCGGGACCACCAAGCCCTGCTAACAAAAAGGGATGGACTGGCTTGGAAGAGCTATAAGTTATATGTCCCACAGGCGGTGAGGATAAGGGCATTGCAAAGATGCCATGATGTAAAGCAGGCAGGACACTTCGGATTCCTCAAGAACCTGCACCTAGCGAGACACCAATTCTGGTGGCCCCAGTTGAAGACGGTTTTTGAAGCCTATGTACCGGGCTGCCCTGTGTGTGCCACTGCAAAGTCTCATACTGGGAGGCCACCAGGGCTGCTGCAGAAAGTGACGGATCCAACCCGACCATGGGAGGAGATAGCTATGGACTTTGTCATGGAACTGCCGGAGAGCCGTGGTTACACGGTGATCTGGACAGTAGTTGACCTTTTCTCCAAGCAAGCCCATTTTGTACCATGTAAGGGGTTACCGTCTATGCGGGAACTCGCTAAGATGCTCATCGTGCAGGTATACCACCTGCATGGGCTGCCCTGGCCAATAATCTCGGATTGGGGGGTGCAATTTACAGCCCACTTCTGGCGTGAGTTCATCCGTTCCATTGGGTCATCTCAGGGACTCAGCTCGGCGTACCACTCCAGTACCAACGGGGCAGCAGAATGGGCCAACGTGATGGTGGAGCGATATCCACAGTGCTACGTCTCCTATCAGCAGAACGACTGGGCTGACATGCTACCATTCGCAGAAGTGGCATACAATAATGCAGTGCACAGCAGTACTGGTTTTACCCCCTTCCAGGTTGTACATGGTCTGGACTTTGTCCCGATCCCCAAGTCTTCACAGTGGGACCCCTCCCCCTGTCAACCCCAGGACTGGATAACCACATTAGGGGGGTTTGGGGGGATGTGAAGAGGGCCTTAGTATGAGCGGAGGAAGCAGCAAAGGTGCAGGCAGACAAGAAAAGGATGCCCCAAAAACCTTTTTGGGTGGGAGACATGGTATATTTATCAACCAAGTACCATGCAAAAAGCTGGGACCAAAATACCTAGGGCCATTCTGGATCACACAGATCATCAACCCAGTAGCCGTACGGCTACAGCTACTCAGCCTCCTGGGGAAGATACATCTGGTCTTCCATTCCAGCCTGCTGAAATTGGTAGAGGGGCCCCCTTGAGGCCTGTAACAAAAGCCCTGGGGCCCGTTATGGGAGACCATTATGAGGTGCAGGAGATACTGGACTTCTGGCTCCAGCAGGGCTGGTTGCAGTACCTGGTGCAGTGGAAGGGATACCTTGTCACAGAGGCCTCATGGGTGGGGGAAGCAGACGTTCAGGCTCCTTGACTGGTGAGGAGGTTCCACCGACAGTATCCCAGGAAGCCCGGAGGGGGGGTATCCGCCACAGCGGGTGATTAATCACATGTGTATCCTTGTTTTTCAGGTGGAGACCTGGTAGAGGGGCCACCTGTCAAGCCCTGTGCGCTTGCCACTTCAGGAAAGGGAAAGGGAGACAGCCGAGGGAGCCCGTGGTTGGACGGCAAGCTGCTGATGTCATTGCCTGATGACCAGGGAATCCCCCTTTGCCCGGGAATCCCTCCGCCTGACTGCCGAACAGCTGAGGCTCCCGGCTGCATGCTGACTGCTGGAGATGACGCTGGAGGGGGGAGGTGGAGGCCAGAAATGCTGGTTTTAAGGATGGGTGCCGGATGCTGGCTGGTTGGATGGGACGTGCAGCTAAGGGGATTGCCTGTATATAAAGCGCTGGGAGCAAGTCACTCCCAGTGCTGACTTTATTTGCTGTTATTTGCCGTCAATAAACACTGGTCAGAACGTTCCTGCCTAGCCAGCTACCTTGTTGACCATCATTTATTATTTGTGGAACCAGGGCTGGTAAGGACTCTGACAAGTGGCATCTGCCTGGATTACAAATGGTTCCTCTGGGTCTGGGTGTTTTAGGACTGGCTGAGCAGCAAACAGCCCCTTCAGGTTTTTGAATGCCGCTTGGCACTCCATTGTCCAGTTCAAGGGCTGATTCAGCTGGGGCTTTTCTCCCCCTCTCCTCATGTTCAACAACTCAGTGATTGGCAAGGCAATCTTTGCAAAAGAGGGGATAAACTACTTGTAGAAGTTTGCAAATACCAACAAGCTTCATAGCTGTTGGCGGGTGTGAGGGGCTTGCCACATCAAGATGGACTTTACTTTCCCCACATCCATGTCCACCCCCGCACACAACACTTGGTAGCCAAAGTAGTCTAGGGTGGTCTTGTGAAACTCGCATTTTGACAGCTTGGCATATACAGGTGAAACTCGAAAAATTAGAATATCGTGCAAAAGTTCATTTATTTCAGTAAAGCAACTTAAAAGGGGAAACTAATATATGAGATAGACTCATTACATGCAAAGCAAGATAGTTCAAGCCATGATTTGTCATAATTGTGATGATTATGGCTTACAGCTCATGAAAACCCCAAATCCACAATCTCAGAAAATTAGAATATTGTGAAAAGGTGCAATATTCTAGGCTCAAAGTGTCCCACTCTAATCAGCTAATGAAGCCATAACACCTGCAAAGGGTTCCTGAGCCTTTAAATGGTCTCTCAGTCTGGTTCAGTAGGAATCGCAATCATGGGGAAGACTGCTGACCTGACAGTTGTGCAGAAAACCATCATTGACACCCTCCATAAGGAAGGAAAGCCTCAAAAGGTAATTGCAAAAGAAGTTGGATGTTCCCCAAGTGCTGTATCAAAGCACATTAATAGAAAGTTATGTGGAAGGGAAAAGTGTGAAAGAAAAAGGTGCACAAGCAGCAGGGATGACCGCAGCCTGGAGAGGATTGTCAGGAAAAGGCCATTCAAAAGTGTTGGGGACTTTCACAAGGAGTGGACTGAGGCTGGAGTCAGTGCATCAAGAGCCACCACACACAGACGGATCCTGGACATGGGCTTCAAATGTCGTATTCCTCTTGTCAAGCCGCTCCTGAACAATAAAAGTCAGAAGCGTCTTACCTGGGCTAAAGAAAAACAGACCTGGTCTGTTGCTCAGTGGTCCAAAGTCCTCTTTTCTGATGAGAGCAACTTTTGCATCTCATTTGGAAACCAAGGACCCAGAGTCTGGAGGAAGAATGGAGAGGCACACACTGCAAGATGCTTGAAGTCCAGTGTGAAGTTTCCACAGTCTGTGTTGATTTGGGGTGCCATGTCATCTGCTGGTGTTGGTCCACTGTGCTTCATTAAGTCCAGGGTCAACGCAGCCGTCTACCAGGAGATTTTGGAGCACTTCATGCTTCCTTCCGTAGACAAACTTTATGGGGATGCTGACTTCATTTTCTATTGAAGTATCCTGGTCTTCCATAACACCTCCGCAGTGCCACAGGCTGATAGCTTCCATTCCACGCTGCATTGAGGCAGTAATTGCTGCAAAAGGGGCCCAAACCAAGTACTAAGTACATATGCATGCTTATACTTTTCAGAGGTCTGATATTGTTCTATGTACACTCCTTGTTTTATTGATTGCATGTAATATTCTAATTTTCTGAGATTGTGGATTTGGGGTTTTCATGAGCTGTACGCCATAATCATCACAATTATGACTAATCACTGCTTGAACTATCTTGCTTTGCATGTAATGAGTCTATCTCATATACAGTATTAGTTTCCCCTTTTAAGTTGCATTACTGAAATAAATGAACTTTTGCATGATATTCTAATTGTCGAGCCCCGTGGGCCCGACACTCCATGGGGGAAACGGCCTCGTGTACTGACCCTGCGCCTTCCTCCTACCGTCTCTGTCTGAGTCCTACTGCCGGGCGGCCGGGTCATTCACCTGTTCCCCCTGCTGTTGCCATCCTTCCCAGTTGTTCTTCTCCATTGGCAAACCTCCAGACACTTCCGGGGCTTTCGGCAGCCGCACCTGCGCAAACAAAGCATCCGGCCGAGCCTGCCGAGTGCCAGCTGCTTCCTGCGTCCTCAGCCACCTGCCAGCTGTCTTCAGGACTACTGACAGGTGCGGCCGAATGGACGGAGCCTCCTGCCGAGCCTGCTGGCCGCCGGATGACAGATGGGTCCTCAGCCGCCTGCCGGCTGCTCTCCAAGACCCAGGCAGACGCGGCTGGGCAACTGGACACTCCAGCCTGGTCTGTTGCCGGACGGCTATTTCAAAGCACGGGGCCGGACGTCCTGGAGACTGCGGAGGGTGGTTTGGGTCGCGGATCCCCTGGTGTAGCCGGGTATGGTGGGATTGGTCACCTAGGGATAAGGGTGGGAGTCGCCTGGTGTACGTACCTGGTTGAGGGTGGTATGACAGATGGGGGGGAGGTGGGTTGACACGTGCACGGAGGTATGGCATCTGGGGTAGTAGTAAAAGGAATTGTAGGGGGGAGCAGGGTTTATATGTTGGTGGATGTTAGTCTGTAATGTGAGGGCGGAGCCTTCGTATCTGACAGCTATGTAAGCTTTGGGAGTGATGTGCTACCAACGCTGACTTTGTTTCCACTGGAGCTGAATAAAGCAACCTTTGATTTGTCACACGTTCCTGCTGGAGTTGTGAGTGTGCTTCTACCCGCGGACATGGTCTTGACACTAATTTTTCGAGTTTCACCTGTATGTGCACAGATTCATCAATCTGTTACATTCAAAAGCTGAACCTATGCTTGCATATCCGTATATAGGTGTTGGAGCCCCAAGTCCCCAAAGAGGGACTGGGAAATTTTTGGGACCACCTCCCATAATTGAACTGACCACCATCCATAATCCCCCCCCGCAAAAGACACCATGGTGTAGGGAAAGAAAAGTAAGACAGAGTACCAAAAAAGAAAGGATGAACAACCCAAACAAAAGCCAGATGTCAGCCAAGAGAAGCGATGCCTGCGGTGTAAGGAAGCAGGAAGCTGGTTAGAGGAAATCACCTGTGTAGAAGCCTGGCAGGCACAGGTATCACAATGACCGAAACGTCCCAGCATACAGATCAGCATTGGCCCTCAAACAGAAGCTTCAGCCCAAGGTCTTTCTCAGCACCAGGGGCCACAGTCCAAGAAACTTGGTCCTCAGTGTCAGAAGGTGGTGAAGAAGAGCGAAGACGAGTGTGATGAATCCAAGCACAAATTCCAGCAACCTTGACTGCCATGTGAGTAGTGAGAAGAACAACAAAAGGCCCCTTCCAGCGGTCAGCTAAAGGGCCAGAATTAGTCCAGGACTTAACAAGCACCCAAACACCAGGAAGGAAAGGATGGAGTGGATGATCCACCCCTAGACAATGGAGGGCCTCAACAGCTTGAGAAATGGAAGAAACATCATTAGCAAGAGAGTGTATACATCCTCTGAGGGCCTGGTCTCCAACAACAGGGAGGGAAGCGGAAGCGGGAAGCAAATGAGGAAGAAAGGGCTGACCACACACCATCCCAAAGGGGAACAGGCCTCCCCATGTGTAGTGAACATTGGAGCAAAAATCACCCAGGGCCTGAATTTCCTGCTGGATAATGGCAGGGAAAGGCCTTATTCCCTCCAGAAAAAGCATCCACAAAAACCTGCAAGTACCTAAAGTTGTCCATGGCAACTCAGTAAAATCAAATTCTCCAAAACTAGCAGCATCCTGGCCAGCCCCAAGCCTCCCCAAGGGGAACTTAATAATTTCTACAGGTCATTACATCCACAAATCACACATCGCCTGATCATTGTGAAGGCCCTGTTATAGATCCCAGGACAAATATAGTCCATTATAAGAAACTTAGCCATGGCCTTGTAACTCCAATGAGTGCTGGCATGCAAGTTTTGTAAGAGGGCCCATAATGCATGTTTTGGGAGAAGGCACTTCCCATCCTTCTCCAGCCTATGTCCACAATAAACAGCACCTAGTTCAGAAGCTCTGTGCTCATCCAGTGCATATATGTTGGAGCCAGCACAGGCAAACTTGGGGGTACAAGCGCACCCATATACCAAGGGGACAGTGGACCGGATGCGGCTGTTGTGATTCAGGGTCAGCCTGTGGGTTCGGCAGTTGGGTCGGACAACTCAGAGGAGGAGGAGGGGGGTGTTGAAGAGCTTGCTGATGATGGCCTTGAGGCTCCGCAGAGCCCTCAGTCGGGCCCCTCCCACTTGGTCATGACGGAGACCCAGCTGTGTGAGCCTGACAGCATGGATGAAGTTGACCCACAGCTGGCCCTGTTCAAGGATGCCCGACGCAGGAGGCAGTCAATCAGGAGTAAACAGAGGAAGGCAATGGTGCACCTCGGAAGGAGGCAGAGAGAAGCCACGCCCTGAACTGTATTTAAGGGGAATGTGTGGGAGGGCTGGTTTGCTGAAGACAACCGCTTGGATAGTTCCTGTTTCATAGCTCCTGTTTCATGGTTGGTGTCTTGTCTTGCTCTGTTTTATGTTAATAAATTTGGCAGGCTTTATTCCAGCCTCTTGCCGTTTGTAAAGGGGTTGTCCCTGCTTTTGCTGCCGGGCCGGTAGCAGGCTGGTACAGAACAGCCGCAGACTTTAAGGTACGGTTGGCCAAGGCACTTCCTCTTCCATGTACAATACCAACCCTAACATGGGCCCTCACATGCATGACAGTTACCTTATGTGGGAGCAAAACAGCATCCAATAGCCTTAAAATGTCCCGTCCAAATTTAATAGGAGCGGTGATTGAACCACACTCCATCTATAACACAAACCTTCCCACAAATTTACTGTCTATAAATATATTAACCACACCGTCTGACTTTTCAAGGCCCTCATCAAGGCAATGAGTTCAGCTTCCTGAGCTGAAGTACTTTCAGGGAGAGCTGCTGCTTCCACTATCTGGTCCAATATGACCACAGCATAGCCAGATAGCCTTTCTCCCTGCCCCATAAAACTTCTGCCACCTGTATACAGGTCCCTGTCCACTTCCTCCAATGGCGGGTCAGGTAGATCCAGCCAGCCAGAAAATACTGCTGTAATAGTTTATATACAATTATGATCACTACCCAGTTGGGGAAGAAAGGTCGCTGGATTGAACCTGCTACTGCACACTATATGAACTTGTGAGTTGTCAAGGAGTGCTATCTGATACCGTTCCAGTCAGGAGGCTGTAAGCCAATGCCCCCCCTTGGATGCTAACAAATCCTGGATGGAATGGGGTGATTCCACTGTGATAGGAGCCCCAAAGGTTAATTGTTCAGCAGCACCAAAAGAAGAATGGCACTTCAGCCACCCGAAGGCACGCTGGCCATCTTTGAGCAACAGGATCCAATTGTTTGGAAAAATAGGCTACAGGGTGAGACCAAGTACCAAGGGTTTGAGTAAGGACCCCAGCAGCCACCCTTTTACTTTCAGCCACATACAAGGGGAGTGGTTAAGTGACATCAGGAATGCCAAGGGCTGGAGCATTGACTAAAGCAGTTTGAATGTTATCAAACGCCACCTGACAATCCTTGGTCCATGCAAAGTGTTCTTTATCCGTGCCTGTAGTGGCCTGATATAGGGGCTTAACCATTAGAGCAAAGATGGTGGCTTGTAACATAGCAAGCAAATACATCCTAAAAGAGCATAGGGCAGTCTGAAATGTAAAGAAAGATGAGTAAGGCCAATATCACCCATAAAGCATTCCAAAGGGTTGAGTATTGCAGCTGACACAGAAGGGCCATTGGCCCCAAAGACCTGAAATGTTTGCAAGGAAGGGTCTCCAAGGGGCTTATTTAATACTGAATGTGACGCTCCTGTACCAACCAAAAAGGGTATTGTTATCCTCTGACTTTGAACTGTATCAGGGTTGAAGAGGAAGAATCATCCATAAGGGCAGGGAGATAAAGGCCCCAGCCCCTCACACACACCCTTTTCTATCCAGATCATGGTTGAGGGACAGTACCCTATAGGACAGTTAAGAAGGGAACATAAAAGACATTCCCTGCTCCAGTGGCCAAATTTCATCCATATACAACACTGGTCCTGTCTTAGGGCAAAAGACTGCAGTGGGTGGTCTGGGTGTGCCTGGAATCTGGGTGACATCATCCCATTTCTCTCTTGAGGGGGCCCTACCACTCCTCGCCATCCTCTTCCGCAAGTCCTACTTCCTCCCCCTTCCACTAGGGCAGGACTTGGTGGGCAGGGAAACTTGGCCCTCTTGTTTATTTATTTATTTATTTATTTATTTATTTATTTATTTATTTATTTATTTATTTATTTATTTATTTATTTATTATTGGGACTTATATGCTGCCCTATCTCCCGAAGGACTCAGGGTGGCTAACAACAATAAAACACAATAATACAAATGTTAAAAAAGATTAAACTAACAAGCCCCAGTGATAAAATATTAAAAACATTTTCTTTTTTAAAAACCCCATCATCAGTCCAGGTCAGCCTGATGGAAAATAAATGTTTTGAGGTCGCAACGAAAGGACCGGAGATCCAGGGCCATCCAGAGCTCAAGGGGAAGCTGATTCCACAGGGCAGGCACTCCCACAGAGAAGGCCCTCCCCCTGGGGGTCACCAGCCGACATTGTCTAGCCGACGGCACCCTGAGGAGGCTCTCCCTGTGTGAGCGCACCAGGCGATGGGAAGTCGTTCCTGGCAGCAGACGGTCCTGGAAATATCCCTGGCCTAAGTCATGTAGGGCTTTATAGGTAAGAACCAGCACCTTAAATCTCACCCGGAGGGTTACTTGTGACTTGTGGACCTCAGCTCCCAGAATCCTTGAGCCAGCATGGAGGAAAAAATAGAAAACCTAGCCCCAGAAACCAATCATTACAATATGAAAGGCTGCTGCAACCCCCCCTTCTCTCAGGAAAGTCAAGCCAAAAAATAAAAAGCACCAGGGAAGTTTTTTTTTCTCTCTCCCCTCTCTCTTCCTCCCCCACCCAGCACAGTTAACAGCCCTGGGCAGACAGCCAAGAAACATGAAGGAAAAGATAAGCGTTAACCATGAACAAATCAACAGAAAGCTGACAGGTCTGCCCCCACACACACATAAAAACCAACAACAGTATTAACCCCAAACACACCAGCACCTATGACAAGACAAAGACAAGACAAAAACAGCATCAACAAGTTGTTCCCATCCCTGGGTGATAGGAGTAATCAATCCTACTGAAAGGGGGGAAAAACCAAGCTAGGAAATTAAGAACAAACCCCTCACAAAGCTCATCAAACCTTATAACAGGAAAGAGTATAAAGTGTACCACGCATGTAGGTGATTCTGACCAGCTAGTCCAGAGGTCATTGCCAAATCAGTTCTCTGTCCAGCTTCTTGAATAAAATCCACTTTCTGGCAGCTTGCTTTGCTTAGTGTTTTATTCTTATTTATCCTTAGCCTACTTTTTCCTCTTAAGTCCGAGTTACTCAATGTTCCTTTGTTCTACATCAATGAAATGCACATTTTCTTTTTTCTTGCTCATGTTATTTGTCCTACAACTGACATGATGCATAAGAGGTTTGGGGTGTATTCTCAAATATTGTAACTGATATTGTATCCGAAAAGCAGTACAATGGGGGGAAAGGTTGAAAAGCCCTGCACCAGGGCACCTGTTACAGAGCTTAAGCCAGCAAAACAATACTGTGTTTTTTTCACCCTCTTCATCCCCCCTGTTTATCACTTCTGGTCATGTCATGTAGGCTTTATACGCTCCTTCCAACAATTTGTCTATCATCACCTGAAGTCCTCTTCACCTTCTGTAATTCGCACTTAACATCTGGTGCACTCAAGGAAGTCACTGGGACTTTCAGCTGGCAACTGATGAACATCATAAATTATGCCCACATTTCCTGTTTAGGGAGGGCAATCTGCAGTGCAGTGACAATAATATCTTGGAAACCTTTAAGTTGCAGATCAAGGACCTTCCTTCCTTTTAGATGCCCCTCCTCTGTTGTTAAAAAGACATCCAGCATGGCTTGGAGGTCTGCCCAGTTAGTCGACAGAACTAATTCAGAATATTTGTTTGGGGTGTCAGTGTAAGAACCCAATCGGTCCTTCCATGAATAAAGATCAGATGTGGAGAAGGGAGTCTCCCCTCCTAACAGCTACCTGCCCTGTGAGGGAGTAGATCCCCACATGGGGTGGTAGAGCAGAAGCTAAAGCAGGAAAAGCCAGTGCCGTGGAAGGTCACCACAGCCCACAGTCTCTAAGCACCTGCTTATTCACATGTAAGGTCCAGAAAAACAAAAACAAAAGAGCATATGAAGCATGCTGATCATGATACATGCCCCCTTAAGCACAGTCTCCATGGTTTCAAAAACTCCCAAATTTATGGATTCCCCTGTGGGCCAAACAGTGGGTATGTCCTGGTGACAGATGGCATTGTACTTAATCAGAGTTTCAATTTCATATCCCGATGGGTTTTAAGCTTACCAAAGTTCCTTATGACATAATCAAGGGGGCTGAGGACACATCCCTTCCTTTTATTCATTCTAACTGTCCTTTTATTCAGTCTAACTGGTCTTTCTGGGCTGAGCCCATGTGTTCAAGTCACTCACACCACTTGCACAGCCTGTTGGGCGACAAGAGATCCACTGACCTTCAGCTAAGATCAGTATCACACCTAGGCCTGGTCAACAGCGGGAAATATATATATAAGGAGCAACCTCAAACTTCAAACCTCAAACCACACACCACTCACAACCCGTTGGAGCATGAGAGTACAAGATTAGTGCCCCTTGCTTTCTAGGTGCCCCCAGCACCACAAAAAAAAGAGGGTGGGCTAGGTGTGGCTGGTGTAAACCCTTCCGCCCAGCTCTGGTCAATGGTGGGAAATAATTCAAGGAAACAGACACATGTTTACACATACACACACTCCCCCAAGCAAGCCGGATCAACAAAGTAATGTATATCTGTGTGTCCTACCTTATCTTCAGCCTCCTGAGTATGCAGGAACCAAGTAAAAGGCAACCAAAAAGAAGAAAAAATCTGGTTCCTGTTAAAACCACAATGAAGAGTGAAGAAGTGGGGCACCTCCAGGAAATCCCGGAGCGCGCTCGGTGCCTTCCCCTTTCCTGAGCCTCCCTAGGACCAACCAAGCACCTCTCCTGGAAACCAGGCTCACCCAAAATGATATGCAGGTTCTGAGGTTTTGCTGGTAAAAAATACAGGAAACCAGAAGTTGCCTACAAGCTTTACGTTTTTATTCAGCTGAACAAAAAGACAGGCTCCTCAAAATAAGACCAGCCCCAAAAGACAAGAAATCCTTGTATTTTTTCTTTCTGGTTACATAAGCAATCCATCCAGCAAAGCTGACATGCATACGATAAAGATTTCACCCAGTAAGTCTGGCATAAGAGAGCAGAAGTAACAAACATGTTCCCTTTTGGGTGTTTCCCTAAAGATATCGTATGTTCTTGGGTGGGTTAGGACATTGGGTATTTTCCTTGCTGGCCTTTCATGACCCTGTATCCAGGACTTTGCAAGAGCCCAAAGACAGTAGGGCCATCTGCACATTCACATTTGATATTTCCTATACTGTCCTCTAATTCCAGGTCAACAATAGCCTTGACTATATGCACTTTTGTTGGCAGTGTGATGTCTCTGCTTTTTAGTGTGCTGTCTAGATGTGCCATGGCTTTCCTCCCCAGAAGCAAGCGTCTTTTAATTTCTTGGCTGCAGTCCCCATCTGCGGTGATCTTGGAGCCCAGGAAAATAAAATCTGTCACTACCTCCATTTCTTCCCCATTTATTTGCCAGGAATTGAGAGGGCCGGATGCCATGATCTTGGTTAGTTTTCTCTACTCCTCCACTAGATGTCACTGTTCATTTTTCAACTTTTTAAAACAAAGAGTTATTTGTGTGTGTGTGTGTGTGTGTGTATATATATATACACACCCAGAAGAAGGAAGCAGAAGCCACCAGCCTGATGATGACGGATGGGATTCCGTCGAAACGTCGCCCCTACACCTTTAGTTCTACGCAGGGAAAAACCCGAATAACCAAAGACACACACACACACACACACACACACACACACACACACACACCACACACACACACACATATATATATATATATATATATATATATATATATATATATATATATATATATATATATATATTTGTTTTCGTAGATTCTCGCGGGTGTCTGTATGTGTAGATCTAGAGTCTCGGGTTTCTTCCCGCGTTCCTTTCATCTTCAGAAAGTTGTGGCGACGTTTCGACAAAATCCCATCCGTCATCATCAGACTGGAGTGTTCCTCCTGCTGCTTCCAGTGGTCTGGCTGTTCCTTTCCTTCCAACTGCCGGTGGGGCTGTGTTCTGACTGGGAGGAGGCGTGGCTGCTTTCTGATTGGGTGGGGGTGTCCTCCGACTGGGTGGAGGCGTGGTTGTCTTCTGATTGAGTGGAGGCGTGGCTGTCTTCTGATTGGGTGGATGCGTGGTTGTCTTCTGATTGGTTGGAGGCATGGCTGTCTTCTGATTGGGTGGGGTGTGTTCTGAATGGGTGGGGTTTTTTGTTGTGTTGTAATATCCTGAGTGTTGTGATTTGGTGTCCTGAGGAGTGGGCTGTGTAGTGGCCTCCAGAGCTTTGGTTTGGCTCCGAGTTCGAGGACCTGCTATGTATCTGTGGTATATATATATGCAAATTATTCAAATTGCTAATAAAGAATTTTGGGAGGCTGAGACGATCATTTCGAACTCTTTATGTTCTCATCAGTCAGTCATACCCTTTATCTGAGATTCGAACCTGGGCTGATTATATATTAGGCAGTTGTTTTAACTTCCTGAGCCACAGGTTCTTTCTCTCTTTTATTAGCTAGAAGGCAAGGCAAATGTGTGTTAAGTATTTGTCAAGGCTTTTTGAATGTACCTTGCTAATTAACTCTTTCATTCCTGTTTTGGCCTGACTCAAGGCTTATCCACAGGATATAGTCAACTTATGACAGCTCATTATTTGTGCAAATTATTCAAATTGCTAATAAAGAATTTTGGGAGGCTGAGATGATCATTTCGAACTCTTTATGTTCTCATCAGTCAGTCATACCCTTTATCTGATGAAAAAGCATTGATGAAATTTTATGTGTGTGTGTGTGTGTGTGTGTGTGTGTGTGTGTCATATGTTAACTATTAGATTACCTTGCTAGGCCCCAGACTTGGGGCAAATCTTTATTTCCTGTTTTCAGCCTTATCTCAAAGGCCATCGAACAGGCTGTAGTCACACCGGACAGTTCATATATTTGTGTAAATTACTAACAAAGAATTAAGTCCGGTGTGACTACAGCCTGTTCGATGGCCTTTGAGATAAGGCTGAAAACAGGAAATAAAGATTTGCCCCAAGTCTGGGGCCTAGCAAGGTAATCTAATAGTTAACATATGACACATATCTCCTCCCTTGCAGAAAGCTAACAGAGCGAGAGAGAACCTGTGGCTCAAGAGGTAAATACACTGCCTAATGTGCAATCAGCCCAGGTTCGAATCTCAGAAGGGTATGACTGACTGATGAAGACTAATGAGTCAGAAATGCATCTCAGCCTCCCTTAATTCTTTGTTAGTAATTTACACACACACACACACACACACACACACACACACACACATATAAAATTTCATCAATGCTTTTTCAGGTATAGAGTTTTTTACAATGTTCTTAGTTTTCAAATTTATCCAAACTGTGGTATTTTATGTTTTATTCCCCATAAGGGTTTAATTCGCTGCTTCTGTCTATAGAAGGGTGAGGTAATTCCCCCCCCCCTCACTTAGGGAGGCTTTTTGCTTCTTGGGGAAGTTTTCCAGGAAATCAAATATAAAAAGGAGAGAGAAGACCAAATTCCTCACCCAGTTTCAAGCACACTGTTCACTGTTGTGCTGGTTAGTGGCGTTGGACTTCGGCTGCAAGTAGCTTGGGCTGAGCAACAAGATGTGATCAGACTTTCTCCTTTCAGGTTAGAAAGCTTCCCACAAACCAAACGAAATGACCATCGTCATTCCAGAGTTGTTGGGGCACCCTTCTTTCTTTGCCGCCTCTCCAGGGCAACTTAGACTAATTTAGGGTCCCCTGGCAGGGCGAAACTAGCTGCGGGGTGCAGAGGTCCACAATCCCACAACCGGGCGCTATGGTGCAAAACTGGAAGTCCTCAAATCAAATAGTCTCTTGTGGTCCCCAAATTTCAGATGCACTGGCTCTGTTAGGTGGGAGGCGGCCAATCCCCCTACCAAGGTTCCATCACCTTGCTCAAACTTCATGGGCTTCCTGAGTTTCCTCACACAAAGCCCTAACTTTTGTACTGTGGGCTGGCTAATCAGGCATCGGGTACAACCTGAGTGCTTTTACCATCCCTCTTGCCCCTGAGCGGGATGCTGTAATGTCCACCTTAGCTGCGAGGGGGTTGACTGGTCCACTCACCACTGAGTTGTCTTCTCCCTTGCTGTCACTATCATACAGGGTCACCCACTGCTCCTCTTCGGTCAGAGTTCCCTCTCCTTCACTTTAAGGGGAAGACCTCAATGACCTGTGCTGCCACTTGCATTTTTTTCTTCCCCTTTTTTGGCAGCTTCTTGGGCTTTGGAGGAGGAGGGGGTACAGGGGGCACCCTGGGCATCAGCACTGGGTACATTGCTGCTTGATGGCCCTCCTGGCCACAGTGGAAGCACTGGTTGGGGGTGCGACTCATGGCTTCAACAGGGGCAGGAGATTTCACTGTCAGCTGCTTCCTTACCAGTGTGCACTTTTCTTGGCTACTCTTCAGGTGCAGCTTGAATCTCCTGTGGCCTTTGTACTCCATCAGATCTACCTCCACAGTGGTCACCAGTTGGTATCAATCGTTGAGCTGGTTTAGTGTCAAGGTTCCAGCTAAGGATCCCAATGAAGTAGATACACCAGAGCCATTTAGATCTCTAATGCAAAACTCTATTGGGTACAGCATGAAAGAGTTGAAAACCAGCTCTGGCAATATGGTGGGAAAAGGATAATTAAAAGAGTAAAACTTTCCCTCCCCTCTCTGGCAGTTCAGGTCACATTGTCCAATTAATCTTGAGGCAGTTGTTATGAGACGAACGTCTCTGTCCACCACAACATTTCTTTGGTGACCTTGGTTCCCATCTGGATAGAATCCACCTGTGCATTCCAAACCTTTCCCTCCCCTCTCACAACTGTAGGCAAGCTAGAAGCAGCATGGCCATTCTAAAGCAAGCAATCTTCATAGCTTGTCACTTAGATCAAGAATTTGATGAGCTCTGTAAGAAGGATGAAATAGAATACATCTTCTTCTATGGCCATATAGTGTTATGCTGAAAGCAAACAGTTCGGACCAGCAATTCCCCAGTACCATCAAAGAAGAACATTATTCTGTGTGCAGTGAGCTGGGTGGAAGATATCTTTATCATTTCACTCCAGAGAAAGGTTCAAAAACAGGAAAACCTGCTCAAGTGATTGCAGATAATCTGGTGTATGTCATGAAGAAAGGCATTGACAACAGCTTGAAGGCCATTGGAGGAGATTCTATAAATGTTAATACTGGCTGTGAAGGTGGTGCCATGCACTGGGTAGAGGTCAAGCTTTTCAGGAACTTGATCTGGTTGGTGTGTACACTCCACACGAATGAGTTACCCCTACGACACTTAAACACAAAATTGGATGGGAAGACCTTGTCTAACAACAAATGGGCAGGTAAAATTGGCAACATGCTAGACACTGCAACAGAACATGACTGACATTGTTCATTCATCAGAATTTTAATTGGTGAGTCTCTCATTTCACTGAGCGACGGTGTTGTAAAGGATTGCTCTACTGATCAAGCATGTGGATATAGGATCACACAGGCAATAAGGACAGGAGAACTTCCCACAGATCTAGCTGTTCTGGAAATTGGCCTTGTAATCCATTCATGCTGGTTGACAACTGCAAATAGGCTTTGTTGAATTTCGGTTTCAAAATATAGCTTTAAGGGCAAAACTCTCCAAAACATAAGAATGATAATGGAATATATCGGTGTGTACTACCCTTGCTGGTTCAACATCAAAGTAAAACATTCCTGGATTGAAGGCCTGCGTCATGTGTTGTTCCAGCTGCAGCAAGTCAGACTGCAAAAGAAGGCTGTAGTAGATGCTGTTTTGCCAACCATTCAGTGCTCAGCATGGTACGCTTTCAGTGAAATGATAATCCAGACACTCTTGTGTTCAGTTGACATTCAAGAGAGGAGAGCTGGTGTGCAAAAGATCATTGACTTGAGAGGTACAGACGACACATTGGGAGAATTTTCTGTACGTGCAAGAAAAATGCCTGTAATCAACGCCAGAGCATCCACTCTGGTGGAACTGATTGACTGGCCTGAAGGTGTATATGAGCCACCTTTGACATGCAAACTGACTACGGCAGAAATAAAGAAGTTCATTGACGAACCAATGCAAGTACCACAGTGGCCCTGTCATGCCCAATCAATAGAGAGATGTGTGAAACAGGTCACAGAGGCAGTGAGCAGAGTGTATACACATGAAAAACGTGAGGGTTATATCAGAGGCCAAGAAGCAAGTCGGTGGTTGATGTCAAAGAACGAATCAAAACAAGACTTGATGAAACTCGCTTGTAACTCAGATAATTGCTTTTTGATATTAGTTTATGATCTTGCATGGATTATTTTTTTCTTAGCTAGATAAGATTCATGCAGAAAAATACTTTAATTTTTGTAGCACACAGCATAATTTTGAGAAGATAATGTTAACAGTATTTTTGTTACAAGAGACTTTTGTGGGATATATGATCAGACGTGGATTTACCAAGCTAAACGTGCAATTGCAAAAATAACAGCAGAATTGAATTCTTGGTGTAAAAACAAATATTTTTAGAACCCCTCACTGAAAAAATTGCAAAAATTAATTTTCACCCCATTAAATGACACACTCTAATGGCATAGAAACAAGTGCCTGTTCATATCAACTATGTAGAAAGAGGGGTAAACTTCAGACAAATCTTTACAAACTCCATAGAACAGCCACTGCAGGTTTTCCTGCTAGAAATGAGGAGGGGGTGTGAAATATTGAAGACCATATGTTAGTTTAGCTATCAGATTATGGGCTACAAGGCAGTAGGCTTTCTCTTTCAGATCGTCCGTGTGTTAAAATATTTTTTTTCAACAGGACATCATCTCTCAAAACATAAACACAGCATTTTTATGGACAGTACAGGAGGAATAATACATAGATCTGGCCATTAGCAGGGTTGCTGAAACAGTGTGCTTGAAATTTGAGTTCCTAAAAAGGATAGTCTCTCCCTTTGCCTACAAAAGGGGACTGCTGAGGAGTGTAAAAATCTAAAGTTGTTAGATTAGGCAGAAACTTTTGTTAGCTCTTTGTTATTACTTAAGATAGATTCTTTAATAAGCTCAGGTCACTTCTTATATTGCTTGTAGATCTCTTTTTTGTTTTTCTTATTTTTCTCTCTTGTTGCTACTTGATTGTGTTTTAAATATTCATCAAATAAATGAATATCTATCTATCATCTCTCTCTCTCTTTCTCTCTCTCATCTATCTATTCTGTCTATCTATCATCTATTTCCTGTATCTCTACCAATGGTCTAGCAAGACCATTTTAAGCAAAGTAGCTTACAGTGGTCAGGCCTGTAGCACCACTGTGTGGTGGTAATCAAAAACTGTCCTCATAATACACTTATGGATGTGTGGATCAAATAAAATCTGCCATGTTGAACTGTTCACTTTGGGGTTGGGCTGTTGTTTCTAGTCTGGATTTGTTTTTGAAATCTGCAGAAGAAATAGAGCTGAATAGCAGTTACAGTGGGGTTTACTTTATGTAAGGACCTGCCTCAGTTAAACCTCCCAAGAAAGCAGAACTCTTGAAACTTGCATTGTCTAAACAGGAACTTTTATTGGAAGGTATTGATAGCAGGATAGTAAGGCAGGATCTGAGGATTTCCTGCGTGAAACATTACATTAAAAATACCCTTTCAAACCCCACCGCAACTGTACATCCGGCTGGTTTGAATTGAGCCAATCCATAGGTGCTAAGTTTTTGTGAGAAAGAACCAATAAGGCACCGTTCTCAAAGCGGTCAGGTTTCTTTGTGGCTTCTTCCCCTCTGCCTGGAGATAAGGCAGATGGCTGGAGGCACATTCCTTTCACAACCCAAGAAAGATACTTCAAAGAGGATAGAACAAAGCAGAGGAAGTATACTGCAGAACACCCTTAGGTCCCCCCTCCCCCCAATAGAATGGCAGAACCCGAAAATGAAGGCAAAAGAAAGAAATACAAAATACATTGGGGTTCTGACACTTCACCTGCTACAGGTAGTCTTTGCTTAACGACCAGTCACTTAACGGTTGTTCAAAGTTGCAGAGGACTCCCCAAAAGGTACTTATGACCCAGTTCTGAAGTTATGGCTGCTGCAGCACCGCCACAGTTGTTTGCCCTTATGACCAACTGCATGGATGCTGCAGTGCCACCCAACCTATCTCCCCCCATACCCCCCACCGGGAGTCCACAGGCCTTTCCCCACCACCAGGTCCTCACAGACCTTAGGCCTGATTTCCACTCCACCAAGCCACACACCCTCCTCCTCACTTACTTTTTCAAGAGCTCTGGAGCCTTCCACAGCACTGGAATGTATAACTTCATCGCATGGCCACACGTTGTGTTCCCAGTGGCCACATTAAATTGTGAGCACTGGGTACATGGCAGCTGCTTCCAAAATCATGCCACATGGCTGAGCTTCAAAGTGACCCATTACGGTTTGCTAGCAGAGTCTGCATAGTGCTGCAGAAAGCTCCAGAGGGAAAGGCCTGCAGGCAGTTGGTGCAGGAGAAGGAAAGTCTTGCTGAGACCCAAGGGGTGGCAATCATAGCATGAGGTACCTTAAGTGGTGGAGGAGGCCTTGGGAGGCCCGGGGCAGGTGGTCCTGAGTCTGTGCTAGGCCTCCAAGGGCTTCCCCCATTTCTGAGGCACCCTGTGCTCTGCTTAACAAGCAGCACATTCATTTATTGGCCACATAAGGGGGTCATTAAGTGAGGCTGTCTCACTTAACAGCCAACATGACATGCGACTGTAATGGGCAGGCTCCTTTACAGTCATATATCAAGGACTATCTGTATACAAGAAAAACAGGAGCATCTCCCAATATCTGTTATTTTCAACCAGTAAACCATCCTTCCCACTCTGTATTGATATCTGGGACTGACCTTGGGAGTCAGGAGGAAGAGACAGGAAGAAGAACCACAGACTAGACAAGCCACAGACTAGTACATAAAAGACATCTCAGTGCACAGAAGGCAGTGTGTGTGTGGGAGGGGGAAGCATTTCAGAAGTGACTGTAGGAGTTGACCAGGCTGAGCCCAAGGGAGGGGTCAAACATGTCATCAGACATGAGTTCCTTCATGCCTACAGGAAAAAAAAAAGGGTAGTGCTGGTGATAGTGTTGTGATTCAGGGTCAGCCTGTGGGTTCGGCAGTTGGGTCGGACGACTCAGAGGAGGAGGGGGGTGTTGAAGACCTTGCTGATGGTAGCCCTCAGGCAGGCCCCTCCCACTTGGTCACCATGGAGACCCAGCTGTGTGAGCCTGACAGTGTGGATGAAGATGACCCACAGCTGGCCCTGTTCAAGGACGCCCGACGCAGGAGGCAGTCAAGTAGGAGTAAACAGAGGAAGGCAATGGGGCTTCTCGGAAGGAGGGAGAGAGAAGCCATGCCCTGAACGCTTTATAAAGGACTTGTGTGGGGAGGGCTGGTTTGCTGAAAGCAACCGCTCAGATAGTGTTTCAAAGCTCCTGTATCTTGGTACGTGTCTTGTTTGTTTTTTGTAGTAATAAATTTGGCAGACGTCATTCCAGCCTCTTGCCGTTTGTAAAGGGGTTGCCTTTTCTGCAAGGCCGGTAGCAGGCTGGTACAGAACAGTTTGCTTTCAGCCTCCCACCCCTTACTAATATTATGGAGCAGCTACATGCTGAGAATGCCCAGCTCACCCAGCAACTCACTTTGCTGGCAGCTCAGGTGGCTCAACTGCAAGGTCAGGTTCATGCTGCACCCCCACCATCACCCCCACCCAGGAGAAAATGCCAAGTTGCAATGCCGGATAAATTTACAGGCACTCCAGAACTGTTTCGTGCTTTCCTGGGACAATGCCAGCTCTTTATCAGCGTGAGAGCAGCTGATTTCCCCACTGACCGGGATAAGGTGGGGTTTGTGTTAAGCCTTCTTTCGGGTGATGCAGCTCGTTGGGGCACGCCTCTGCTGGCTCAACCTAGCCCATTGTTGGACAACTTTGTGGGGTTTTGTGATCATATGCGTCTGATGTATGAGGACCCTATTAAGACGCAGACTGCTACTCGACGCCTGAAAGCTCTGAGGCAGGGTCAACGCCCCCTACAGGGCTATATCAGCGATTTTCGGCTGTTTAGCCAGGATTCCGCCTGGAATGAGGCTGCGCTTGTGGATGCCTTCCAGGATGGATTGTCGGAGGAGATGTTGGATGAGCTGGCCCGTGTGGATATTCCCTCAGACCTGAATGGGCTGATCTATCTCTGCCTGCGGATCGATGCTCGGTTGCAGCAGCGAAGGAGTCGCCGTGCCACCCCACAGACCCCTGCAGCCCCTGTTGTGCGTGAGCACCCAGTTCAAAGGGAGGAGCCAATGGAGCTGGGTGCCGCCTGGTCTCGTCTATCGGTGACTGAAATGAACAGACGACGATCGGGGTGGGGGTTGTGTTTTTACTGTGGGGACCCTGGGCATTTGGCTGCTTTTTGCCCAAAGAAGCAACAGCGGGCATCAGTGACCGAGCCTGACCCGAGAAAGTCCCCTAATTTTCTATCGGGAAACGCCCCAAGCCCGATCTAGACGGTGTGATAGATCGGGCGTCCCACAACAACACTGAGCGATGTCTTTCCGATGCTGCCTGTGGACCTCCACGGCATCTGATTTTGGAGGCACGTCTGATCCTTCCTGGCAAACCAGAGGGGATTCCAGTCCATGCCTTAATTGACTCTGGGGCCACCACAAATTTTATGGACTCAGCATTTGTGGCCAAATGGGCTGTTCCCCAGTGCCCGGTGGATCCGCCCATGTTAGTAGAGACTATCGATGGTCGAGTGCTCCTGTCTGGGCCAATTACGGCCGCCACGCAACCATTATGTATGGCCATCAGTTCCCATGTGGAGGCCATCCAGTTCTATATCACCTCAGATCTGCATTTCCCCGTGGTCTTGGGACTGGCGTGGCTCCGGACGCATGACCCACAGATCTATTGGTCACAGAACTTGGTCACCTTCCCAAGCTTGCAGTGCGTAGGCCACTCCCGCCATATCTGTGCCGGCCAGGTGGAGGGTTCCCCCGGGGTTTCCTTGCCTCCCGAACTGTCCGACTTTGCTGATGTGTTCAGCGAGACAGAGGTGGATCAATTACCCCCGCACAGGCCCTATGACTGCCCCATTGATTTAGTCCCTGATGCGCCTCTCCCAGTGGGGTGTTTGTATTTCATGTCGGACCCCGAGTTGGCTGCATTGTGGGACTTTCTGGAGAAGAATTTGGCTCGCGGTTTCATCCGGCCCTCGTCCTTGCCAGTGTCTGCACCCGTGCTCTTCGTCAAAAAGAAGTCGGGCGAATTGCGGCTTTGCTGCGATTATAGGAAACTCAACGCCATCACGGTGCGCAATCGTTACCCGCTGCCCCTCATCCCCGAACTCTTGGACCGACTCCGGGAGGCTAAGATCTTCACGAAACTGGACCTGCGTGGAGCTTACAACCTCGTCAGGGTTCGGCCGGGTGATGAGTGGAAGACGGCGTTTGGTACTCGCTATGGACATTTTGAGTACACGGTGATGCCGTTTGGTCTGACCAATGCCCCCGCCGTGTTTCAGCATTTCATGAATGACATTTTCCGGGATTTGTTGGATCAGTTTGTCGTGATCTATTTGGATGACATCCTGATCTACTCCCCGTCGCGTGAGGTGCACCATCAGCATCTCCATCAGGTCCTGCAGCGACTCCGAGAACATCGGCTGTTTGCCAAGTTGGAGAAGTGCCAGTTCTACCGGGTGACCATCGATTTCCTGGGTCACCGCATTTCTCCTGAGGGCATCGCCATAGAGCCGAGTAAGGTTGAGTCTTTGCAAAGTTGGCAACCCCCACATCGCGTGAAGGATGTTCAGCGACTTCTTGGGTTCGCCAACTATTACCGAACTTTCATCCCTGGGTTTGCTGCCTTGACAGCCCCCCTCACCCGGCTCCTGCAGAAGAAGACTCGGTTCCAGTGGAACGCTCCAGAACAACAGGCTTTCCAGACTTTGAAGGAAGCCTTCATGAAGGAGCCCATCTTGAAGCATCCTGACCCGCAACGGCCATTTGTCGTGGAGGCGGACGCCTCCGACATTGCCATTGGGGCGGTGTTACTCCAGGCAACGATGCCCAGCGGTACCCTCTTTCCTTGCGCGTACCATTCACGAAAACTGAACCCTTCGGAGCGCAATTATACAATCTGGGAGAAGGAGCTGCTGGCCATCAAAGCGGCGTTCGAGGCCTGGAGGCATCATCTGGAGGGAGCGCGGCATCAAATCGAGGTCCGGACGGACCATAAGAATTTGGAAAGCCTGCAGACCGCTCGGAATTTGAACCAACGCCAGATCCGGTGGTCTCTTTTCTTTGCGAGGTTTGACTTCCGGGTTCGGTACATACCTAGCGGGCACAATCAAAGAGCGGATGCTCTGTCCAGGAAGCCCGAATATTCCCGAGTGGAAGACAAGCTTCTGCCCAGGACAGTGATCCCCGTCGAGTCTTTTGCTGCGGTGCGGGAGCCGGTTGATATATAGGCTCGGATCTGGGAGGCACAGCAGCAGGAGGTGTGAGTGGCTCAGCGGAAGGAGGAGGTGGGGCCAGATTCTCCTTGGACGGTCACGGATGGACTCTTGTATTATCGTGACCGGCTCTACGTTCCGGGAGGGCCACTCAGGGGACTCATCCTCAGCCAGTGTCACGATAACCCGGCGGCGGGGCATTTTGGCCTGTTCAAGACCCTGAACCTGGTCTCCCGTACCTTCTGGTGGCCCCGAGTCCGACACGACGTCCAGTCCTATGTCACTTCCTGCATCCCATGCAGGCAGCCCTAGTCAGCGACAGGGGCCCCGCCTGGATTACTACAGCCCTTGCCGACACCCAAAAGACCCTGGGGGGTTGTGTCCATGGACTTTCTGATGGATTTACCCCCATTCTCTGGTTTTACGACAGTGTATGTTGTGGTGGACATGCTGACCAAGATGGCGCACTTCATCCCCTGTCGCGGCTTACCGTCAGCCCGCGCCACTAGTCATATGTTCATTCAGCAGGTGTTTCGGCTGCACGGCCTCCCTGATAGAGTCGTCTCTGATAGGGGGGCCCAGTTTACAGCCCGCTTCTGGCAGGAGTTGATGCATGCGTTGGATATCAAGATTTATTTATTTATTTATTTATTTTATTTAGTTATATTTATATACCGCCCTATTCCCTGAGGACTCAGGGCGGTTTACAGGGAATTAAAAATCCAGAATACAAAAATTAAGAACCAAATTAAAAAATATTAAATTAACCCTGTAGTCAGTTAAAAAGAACCCCAAATTAAAAATTCCTCCTCAGTCTGGGCCCGAGAGCTCGAAGAGCCAGGTCTTCAGGCCCCGGCGGAATGATCGAAGGTCGGGGGCAGTTCTCAGCTCCACCGGCAGCTGGTTCCAGAGGGCAGGCGCTCCCACCGAGAAGGCCCTATCCCTGGGTGTCACCCGCCGGCAGTCTCTTACCGGCGGGACCCTGAGCAGACCCTCCCTGTGGGAGCGCACTGGGCGAAGGGCATTTGATGCCGGCAGCAGGTGTTCCCTCAGATATCCCGGACCCAGGCCATGTAGGGCTTTATAGGTGATAACCAGCACCTTGAATTTCACCCGGAGGGCAACCGGAAGCCAATGCAGCTCACGGAGTAGAGGTGTTACATGGGAGTATCGGGAAACCCCCATTACAACTCGCGCGGCCGCATTCTGCACCAGTTGAAGCCTCCGAGTGGTCTTCAAGGGCAGCCCCATGTAGAGAGCGTTACAGTAGTCCAAACGGGAGGTCACAAGCGCATGAGTAACTGTGCGTAGGGCGTCTCGGTCCAGATAGGGACGCAACTGGCGCACCAGGCGAACCTGGGCAAAAGCCCCCCTGGTCACGGCTCCTATATGGTCTTCAAAATTGAGCCGTGAATCCAGGAGGACGCCCAAGTTGCGAGCCCTATCGACGGGGGGTAACACCTCACCCCCCATCATTAAGGATGGAATAACTTGGTTAACCCGAGATGCCGATATGCACAGCCACTCAGTCTTGGCGGGATTGAGACGAAGCCTGTTTCTCCCCATCCAGACCTGAACCGCCTCCAGGCATCGGGACATCACGGAGAGGGCATCACTGGGTTGGTTCGGGGTGGAAAGAAAAAGTTGGGTATCATCAGCGTACTGATGATACCCCACCCCAAAACCACGAATGATCTCGCCCAGCGGCTTCATATAGATGTTGAACAGGAGAGGTGAGAGAACCGACCCCTGAGGGACTCCACAAATGAGAGACCTCGGGGCGGATCTCTGCCCTCCTGTCAACACCGACTGCAAGCGGCCCTGGAGGTAGGAGGAGAACCACCGTAAAACGGTGCCTCCCACTCCCAGCCCCCTGAGACGCCGCAGTAAGATACCATGGTCGATGGTATCGAACGCCGCTGAGAGATCTAATAGGACCAGGACAGAGGAGCAACCCCTGTCCCTAGCCCTCCAGAGATCATTCACCAGCGCGACCAATGCCGTCTCCGTGCTGTGTCCGGGCCTGAAGCCCGATTGGTACGGGTCCAGATAATCAGTTTCCTCCAGGAACAGAGGGAGCTGATGCGCCACCACACTCTCAACAACCTTCGCCAGAAAGCGAAGGTTGGAGACTGGACGGTAGTTGTTTAAAACAGCCGGGTCCAAAGCAGGCTTCTTGAGAAGGGGTCTCACCACTGCCTCCTTCAAGGCGGCAGGAAAGACACCCTCCTTCAAGGAAGCAGTTATTACTGCATGGAACCAGCCTCGTGTTCCCTCCCGAGCCGCATAAGCTAGCCAGGAGGGGCACGGATCCAACAAACAGGTGGTGGTGCTCAGTCTCCCCATGATCCTGTCCACATCATCAGGGGAAACAGGGTCGAACTCATTCCAGATAACGTGCTCAAGACCGCCTGATTCCTCCACATTAGACTCTGCCCAGTCAGAGTCCAAGCCGGTCCGGATCCGAGCGATTTTGTCCGCCAGATGATGACTAAACTCCTCGGCTCGTCCCTGCAAGGGATCCTCTCTCACCTCCTGGTTAAGGAGGGAGCGAGTCACCCTAAACAGGGCGGCCGGGCGATTATCTGCGGACGCGACAAGGGCGGCAAAGTAGTTAGACCTCGCCGTCCTTATCGCCGCAAGATAAGACCTTATAAAGGTTCTTAACTGCAATCGGTCGGATTCGGATCGGCTGGATCTCCAACCGCTCTCTAGACCTCGTCTTCGCCGCTTCATCTCCCGGAGCTCCACAGAGAACCATGGGGCCCAACGGGATCTGCGTCGGGTCAGAGGTCGCATGGGTACAACGCAGTCGAGTGCCCTGGTGGCTGCCGTTTCCCAGGCCTCCACCAGGGCATCGACTGGGCTGTGGGTAAGGGTGATAGGTATAGGCCCAAGCGCCCTCTGGAACAGATCTGGGTCCATTAGGCGCCTGGGGCGGAACCACCTGGTCGGCTCCGCCGCCCAGCGGCGGGGGATGGCATGACGGAAAACTAGCCTCAGGAGGTAGTGGTCTGACCATGACAGAGGGGTGATGGACGGAGAACCCCCTCCCAGATCATCCAACCACTGTCCAGACAGAAACACCAGGTCAAGAGTGTGACCCCCCTCATGAGTCGGGCCCTCAATAACCTGGGTCAGGCCCATGGCTGTCATGGAAGCCATGAACTCCCGAGCTAACTCCGACGACCCTCCCAGTGATGGCAGGTTGAAGTCACCCAGGACTATGAGCCTGGGGAACTCCACCGCCAGCCCTGAGAGGGTGTCGAGCAGCTCGGGCAGGGCTGTTGCCACACAGCTGGGCGCCAGGTATGTAAGCAACAAGCCCAACTGAACCCGAGGACCACACCTCAAGAGGAGGGTCTCACTCCCGGCCATCTGGACAATGGTGGCCTCCCGAGGACACAATGTCTCCCGAATAACCACTGCCACCCCACCACCCCTGCCCTGAGCCCGTGGCTGGTGCAGCACCCGGAAACCCGGCGGGCATAACTCGGTGAGAGGCACCCCTCCCTCCGAGCCCAGCCAAGTTTCCGTGATGCACGCTAGATCCGCACATTCCTCCTCGATCCGATCACGGATGAGGGGAGCTTTATTAACTACGGATCTAGCGTTAAAATAGACCAGCCTGAGCTCAGGGGCCTGATCACCCTCATCCCCGGGTAAGAGGGTGCTAACCGGAGGGTCGGAGCGCGCCACCGCTCGAAGATAGCGGGGGCGAGATCCCAGATGTTGATATGACCCTCCTCGCAAACACCTGCTGCCATACCCTATCGCCGTGGGGATTCGATACCCCACCCCCACATTCCCAGCGCCAGCAGCCACCTCCCCCAACCCCGTCCCACCAGGACCTCTAACAGGACCAGACTGAGTGCCGGTTACAAGTTCCCTCCCCATCCCCCCCTCCCTCCCCCTCCCTAACCTCCTAAAATAACCGGCTAAAAATCTGATCAGGGGCCTCTTAGCGCGTCTTAACTCGAGGCCCCTATCCAAGCCCAACCACCTCTCGGAGTCCCAAGGCTTGGGCCCGTCATTAAGGGGAGTATGAAAACAGGCAACAGGTCGCGCCCATGAGGCAGGAACCGCCCTAAGGGCATACAAGTCCGCTTCGGAGTAACGATGGATCATATAGCACTCAATTAGTCTCTTGGGGCTGATGTTGAAAATATAGCCAAAGGATTGTTCATTGATGGTACGAAGATGGAAAAAGAACAGGTCCAGTGGGCATATCTCTCAATCTGCAAAGCCATCTCAGCTCTCACCCGAGATGGAGTTCCAAGGGACAACCTCAGCCGTCCTCTCACTCCGGCTGAGGAGTCTAACTGGAACAGAGAGAGAAAAGGGGAGTCCTAAGCCAGGCCCACCCCAACTGGTCTCCCACACCAGTGAGGTGGTCGCTGACCAGTCCAGAACCGTCCTCCCACCACGGTTCGGTCCCGTCCACACTGGATTATCCATAGGGGGATCTTAGTACCCATCAGGTATGGAGCTAGCCGTAATGCCTGTCTGTCAACAAAAGAAGTAAGGAACAGGCAGGCCAGGCCTCTGTCAATCCTCACAGCGCCAGCCCGCACCGCTAGTCTGGGGGGGGGAGAACAAAACATTCTCTCCCCAATGTCCATCCACCAGTCCAAGCCATCCTTCAACGGCGGAAAGTGATCCCAGCAGTCATGTTGGGTCCTGGAATTCACTAACATGTCCGCCGGGGCCGATGACCAGGCCCACAATCTGCAACCACCATCCGGGAGAAGAAGGAGGCTCCTCGCCACCAAAGAACGGTGTCGGTCAGCAGGTGGTCGTAAAAAGGATCTCCATCCGGTGGGGTCGTCGCCGCTGCCCCTCCGACAAGCAGAGGGTATCCACGGCGAACAGGCAGAGGAAAGAAGGCAGGTGAGGCGTCCCGGGCTGCACGGCGCTGTAGAGGTGATTGACGCCATAACAGAGCTCAACAGGTCAGCAGAGATTGTCAGCGCTGCTCATTCAGATCAACGGCCGCTAGCTCGGGGGGGGGGGAGGCTCAGCGTCATGAAAAGTAGCGTCCAGGAGCCGTTTCAAAGATCCCCCAATCCCTAAAGTCGCCTCAATCCGCAAGCAGATAAAAAACAGGCAGACGTCCCGAGTTTCACAGTGAAGCAGCGCTCAGCGCCATAATAGAGCTCAGCAGTTCGGCAGGCAGTTCTCAGTTCTCAGCACCGCTCGATTGAATCAACAAGCCGCTATTCCGGAGGGGGGGGGCTCAGCGCTACGAAAAGCAGCGCCGAGCAGCTGTTTTGAAAAACCCCCAATCCCAAAGTCGCCTCGGCCAGCAACAGCATGAAATCAGCTCAGCCAGCAGCAGATGAAAAGAAGCAAGGCAGACATCCAGGATTCACAGTATAGCTGCGCTCGGCGCCATCGTGAGGCCGGCAGATCGGCAGACGGCAGATGTTAAAACGCCGCTAGTTCAAAGGGGGGGGGGGCTCAGTGCCACCGAAGACAGCACGTAGCAGCTGTTTTTAGCTCCCCCACCACCAGAATCGCCTCAACATACCTAGGGCTTCCCGGAGCAAATTCCTTTGGGGCCCTCGAAGAGCGCCCGAAGCTTAAGTTGCGGCCATCGCCATCTTGGGCAAAAAAAAAAAAAAAAAAAAAAAAGTTTGAGGATGATGCGTCCGCGCATCATCCTCAAACTGACGGGGTAACCGAGAAGGTCATTGGTATCCTGGAACAATATCTACGCTGCTACGTCAATCTGCAGCAAAACAATTGGGTGGACTATCTGGCCATAGCTGAGTTTGCATTTAACAATTCGCAGCACACCTCCACACAGATGACACCGTTCTTGGCCAATGTGGGATATCACCCACGGTTTTTCCCCCTTTCTCCCTTGGACTCACCGGAGCCGGCAGCGAACGACTTCATGGCAGAGTTACAGGCGATCCATCGATTGGTGCAACGTCAGTTAGAGAAGGCCAAGGCCAATTACAAAAGGTTTGCTGATCGGTCAAGACGGGATACGCCTCCACTATCGGTGGGAGATCGGGTCTGGTTGTCCACCAGGAACCTACCGTCAACACGGCCGGTGAGAAAGTTAGATCACCGATATTTAGGACCGTTCCCAGTCGAGGCTCTCATCAATCCGGTCACCTATCGCTTAACTCTGCCACGTTCCCTGCGCGTGCACCCAGTCTTTCATCGGTCTCTGTTGGTCCCCGAGCAACCGGCCTGTCCACTCCGCCGAGTGGAACCTCCCCCATCAGGACCTCGTGATGGAGGCAGCACCCCTGAGTACGAGGTCGCCAGCATCAGGGATTCCCGTTGGCTGAAAGGTCGTTTCCAGTACCTGATTGAATGGAAAGGTTACGGACCAGAGGACTTCACCTGGGAAGACACGACCGCCGTTCATGCCCCTGCGTTGGTGACCGCTTTTCATGAACAATTTCCATCCCGACCGCATCCGGATCGGCAGACCCGGGGGAAGGGCCCTGCGGTGCGGGATAGTGTTGTGATTCAGGGTCAGCCTGTGGGTTCGGCAGTTGGGTCGGACGACTCAGAGGAGGAGGGGGGTGTTGAAGACCTTGCTGATGATAGCCCTCAGGCAGGCCCCTCCCACCTGGTCACCATGGAGACCCAGCTGTGTGAGCCTGACAGTGTGGATGAAGATGACCCACAGCTGGCCCTGTTCAAGGACGCCCGACGCAGGAGGCAGTCAAGTAGGAGTAAACAGAGGAAGGCAATGGGGCTTCTCGGAAGGAGGGAGAGAGAAGCCACGCCCTGAACTCTTTATAAAGGACTTGTGTGGGGAGGGCTGGTTTGCTGAAAGCAACCGCTCAGATAGTGTTTCAAAGCTCCTGTATCTTGGTTCGGGTCTTGTTTGTTTTTGTAATAAATTTGGCAGACGTCATTCCAGCCTCTTGCCGTTTGTAAAGGGTTTGCCTTTTCTGCAAGGCCGGTAGCAGGCTGGTACAGAACAGATAGGAGATTCAATTCTCAAAGGAACAGAACCAGCCATCTGTATACCAGACAGTCAGTCCAGAGAGGGATGTTGTCTTCCTGGAGCAAAAATCAAAGATGTGGCTGAGAACCTAACCAAAATAATAAAACCCACAGATTACTAACACTTTCTTCTACTACACGTAGGGACGAATGACATGAAAACTGACCTGAAAACACTATTGAGTGATTATGGGCAGCTAGGCAAGAAATTTAAGGAGTTAGGTACAAAAGTAGTTTTTTCATCTGTATTGACAATTAGGGCTATTTTTCCCATAGAACGCTCAGAACGGTGTTCCGGCACCTTTTTTTGCACACACACAAAAAAAGCTGAAGGAAACTGTTCCAGAGAGCCAAATTCTCCTCAGCAGCACACCAGGGAGGCAGCCATATAGCCGAGGACCAGAATGCATTGTAGCGACGGACCTTCAGATGGCTCAAATAATAGGAAACGCGTTCTGTATGGGCTAATTCAAAAGTGGGAGGGTAAGAAGGGCCGAGTGTGAACAGGTTGCCTAGCAACATACTTAAACAGTCTTCGTAACTTTCAGCTCCCAGTGCGGGATGCCTTGCCTTTTTTAAGCTGGGAAGTTGAAAAAAATGGTAAAAAGAAGGCAATAGAGTGCTATCAAGGAAAATGTATGAATATAGCCAACAGATGTTTAAGGAACCTTTATTTTTCATACACTGTTCGAATTTTGTTTTAATCCCATGGTGATACACAATCAAATGTAGTCAGTCTTTTTTTTAATCCCAAAGCATTTATTCGTTAAATACAGTATAACAAAGTTTTGGATGATGGAATTATTTTTTATCTAAGGATAAATAATGATAACAGCTCTTAAATCTGTTATTTTGTTTTATTTTTGCACAAAAAATTGTATAATTTGCATTTGCATTCATTTACAAATAGAATATGTTGTTAAAATGTATTGGTGTTGAAATAATTAGTGCACACATATACCTAAAAACAGTTTATTGCATTTGGCAATTGTACTAAAAAAATCTCATTGTCAACCAATACAATTCATTTAATTTGAAATCAAATGAAAAATTGATTTAAATTATTTTATTAAAACAAATTAATGGCAATTCTTTTATAAGAAGTTGCCTCAAACAAAATTAAATTTAAATACATTGTGCATTGTGAATGCTTTCTATTGCGTTCCTTAAATACCATACTTATTCTTATCGCAAGAGACCTTCAGTATTTTTATGGTGATCAATGTACGAGGAAGATAAGGAAGAATGCTTTGGAAGCATAAGAATGTAATTGCGTTTCTAAATGTCCTACGGTAATGCAAAGGAATAGTGCAAAGGTCAGCAACCCGCAGCTCCAGAGCCGCATGCGGCTCTTTCAGTTGTCTCCTGCGGCTCCCAGTCCTCTGCCATGTGCAGTCCAAAAAACAAAAAGGGAGACTTTTCTTCCTTGGACTGCACGTGGCGACAGCGGAGGAAGAGACAGGAGGACTGATGAAAAGGTGAGTGGGTCGGTCAGATGGGGCATGCAGGGGGGGTGCTGTCTGTCTCTTTCTCTGTGTGATTGTGTCTGTGCGCGCACACACGGCACCTCCAAGTCCGTTCATTGCCTAGGTTTCTTCCCAGTGAGGAGGGTCCACTAGAAACAGGGGATTTAGCAGCTTGGTTGATCCGCCCACAAGCTTTCTCTTACCAGTTTTGCTGGATGAGGAAAGACGCAATCCCCTTTCCCGATCTGTACCCTCCCTAATACCCATTGGGCACCACTGTGTCCGTTAGAAGGAAAGAAACCAAAAGCCACCCCTTTCACGTTCCTCCTTCCAAGCAGGGAACCTTTTGGGGGAGGAAAGGGTGAAGAAAACACACCCCTCCCCCAACTATTCCTTGCAGAAGAAACTAAGACTGATCAGCCGCATTTATTAGGAAGTGGCCCCTCTATTCTGGAGAGCCAGCAGGGCCCCTGCTTTGCTTTTCCTACATCAGCAGGGCTGGCACTCCCTTAGTCTGGAAAAAGAAGAGTGAAAAACTCAAAAAGATGGTTCTTGCTAGCGTCAGGGAGCTGTGAAGGTTGGTGACTCAGTGGGGGGAAATGTGGTGTCGGAAGAAAGGGATAAAAGGAAAGCTTTTATCTCGCTCTCTAATTCACTCACACGTTCCTCGCAAAAGCTTCTCTTGATCTCATTTTCTCACATTTTGCTCTAAAAAGCCTCTTTCACACACTCATTCACTCACACTTCACTCGAAAATGCTTCTCTCTCGCTCTCATTCACTCGAAAGGCCACCCGTGGTGCCTCCATTGACTTCCATGGGGACGCTTGGAAATGAAGGGGACGATTGAAACCGCTCCCGGTAGTGCTGCTACTACTAACTTTTCCACTTGCTGCTTGGTTCCGATGAAACCACAGAACCCCTGGATGCCACTGCTGGGGGTGGAGGAGGCTGCCTGGGTTCAGCCATAGCGGAAGCCAATGACAGCGGTGGAGGCGGCGGCGAGAGAGATGCTGGAGGTCCGCCACATCTCCATCAGCCTCCGCCTCCCCCGCAGAAACAAATTCCCGTGCCAGCCCCCAGGGCAGCACTGGGCCTCAAGGGTTGGGTAGTTGCTCTGCCGGCGGCGGCTGCTGTTGGGGAGGCCTAGTGCGCTCATTGAGAGATGCTGGAGGTGCTCCAGGCCTGACGTGGTAGCCGCTGCGGTCACTGTCTTTGGTGGCTGTGGCGGCACGAGCAGCACCACCTGCCTGCCGGGTGGAAGCAACAGGAAAGTGGCACCGGTGGCGGCTGCTGTTGCAGCAGCCAAGTGCGCTCACCAAGAGACGCTGGAGGTGCTCCAGGCCCGGCGTGGTAGCTGCGCTTGCCGTCTTTGGCGGCTGTGGCGGCAGGAGCAGCAGTGTGTCCGGGCAGCACCGTCTGGTACTTGGAGGGGCGGGAGCTGCCAGCGCATCGCCCATGCCCGCTTGCCAAGTACTGCCTGCCGGGCACTAGGCTGCCCCAACAGCCGCCGCCGCCGCCACCTTCCTGTTGCTTCTGCCCGGCAGGCAGGCAGTGCTGCTCCTGCGGCCAGAGCCGCCAAAGACAGCAAGCGCAGCGGCTACCACACCAGGCCTGGAGCACCTCCAGCATTTCTCGGCAAGCGCACTAGGCTGCCCCAACAGAAGCAGCCGCCGCCGGAGCGATTGCCCAGCCCTTGAGGCACACTGCTGCCATGGGGGCCGGCATGGGAATTTGTTTCTGCGGGGGAGGCAGAGGCTGACGGAGATGCGGCAGACCTCCAGCATCTCTCTCGCCACCGCCTCCCAAGCTGTCATCGGCTTCCACTATGGCTGAACCCGGGAAGCCTCCTCCACCCCCAGCAGTGGCATCCAGGGGTTCTGTGGTTTCATCGGAACCAAGCAGCAAGTGGAAAAGTTAGTAGTAGCAGCACTACCGGGAGCGGTTTCAATTGTCCCATTCATTGCCAAGCATCCCCATGGAAGTCAATGGAGCCACCGCGGCTGGCCTTTCGAGTGAATGAGAGTGAGAGAAGCATTTTTGAGTGAAGTGTGAGTGAATAGAGGGAGAGGGAAGCTTTTTTGAGCAAAGTGTGAGTGAATGATAGAGCGAGAGAGAAGCTTTTGCAAACAAAATGTGAGTGAATGAGAGCGGAGGGGGCAGGGCTGGTGCATGTCTCACCTTAGGCTCTATTCTTCAGTCAAACCCCCAGTTCTGTGCATGTGTGCACATGTGCATGCACACACATTTTTTGCGGCTCCGTTTTTTGTTGTTGTTTTATATATATATATACAAGTTTTATTGATTTTTTTAATCTTTACATATACATGTATTTGTGAAGCAATACGGTGGTTGGGTAGTCAAAATAACAAATAACAAGTTGTAAATAGTTCACATTGCATCAACAGGGATTCCCTCTCTGATTCCCTTAGTTATCACACAGTCAAAATAGTCAAGTTAATACATTTCTAGTTGTAACCTAGTCAATTAACAAAATTTTCAATATATTTTCACTAATATATATCAATATCCTGTTTTTAAAATGTATCTAATTGCAATAGAATATTCCAGAATAGCCTATAATATACAAAAGAAAGCTTAATTTTTGTGTAACCCACAATTCTCTATTTCAATAAAGAATAATTCTCTTGTCTACAAAACTTACATTGTTCATTACAAAACATTCTTATGTTTTACCATTAAAGTCTAGTTTTCATCTTAACAAATCACCAATTATTAGAAAGATATTTTTTGTCTTATCCGTTCAACGATTACAGGTGAAACTCGAAAAATTAGAGTATCATGCAAAAGTTCATTTATTTAAGTAATGCAACTTAAAAGTGGAAACTAATATATGAGATAGACTCATTACATGCAAAGCAAGATAGTTCAAGCCGTGATTTCTCATAATTGTGATGATTATGGCGTACAGCTCATGAAAACCCAAATCCACAATCTCAGAAAATTAGAATATTACATGCAATCAATAAAACAAGGAGTGTACATAGAACAATATCGCACCTCTGAAAAGTATAAGCACGCATATGTACTCAGTACTGCCTCAATGCGGCGTGGCATGGAAGCTATCAGCCTGTGACACTGCTGAGGTGTTACGGAAGACTAGGATGCTTCAATAGTGGCCTTCAGCTCTTCTGCATTGTTCGGTCTCATGTCTCTCATCTTTCTCTTGGCAATGCCCCATAGATTTTCTATGGGGTTCACGTCAGGTGAGTTTGCTGGCCAATCAAGCACAGTAATCCCACGGTCATTGAACCAGGTTTTGGTGCTTTTGGCAGTGTGGGCAGGTGCCAAGTCCTGCTGGAAAATGAAATCAGCATCCCCATAAAGCTCGTCTGTGGAAGGAAGCATGAAGTGCTCCAAAATCTCCTGGTAGACGGCTGTGTTGACCCTGGACTTAATGAAGCACAGTGGACCAACACCAGCAGATGACATGGCTCCCCAGATCAACACAGACTGTGGAAACTTCACACTGGCCTTCAAGCATCTTGCAGTGTGTGCCTCTCCATTCTTCCTGCAGACTCTGGGTCCTTGGTTTCCAAATGAGATGCAAATGTTGCTCTCATCAGAAAAGAGAACTTTGGACCACTGAGCAACAGACCAGGTCTGTTTTTCTTTAGCCCAGGTAAGACGCTTCTGACCCTGTTTGTTGTTCAGGAGCGGCTTGACAAGAGGAATACGACATTTGAAGCCCATGTCCAGGATCCGTCTGTGTGTGGTGGCTCTTGATGCACTGACTCCAGCCTCAGTCCACTCCTTGTGAAAGTCCTCAACACTTTTGAATGGCCTTTTTCTGACAATCCTCTCCAGGCTGCGGTCATCCCTGCTGCTTGTGCACCTTTTTCTTCCACACTTTTCCCTTCCACATAACTTTCTATTAATGTGCTCAGGAACCCTTTGCAGGTGTTATGGCTTAATTAGCTGATTAGAGTGGGACACGTTGAGCCTAGAATATTGCACCTTTTCACAATATTCTAATTTTCTGAGATTGAGAATTTGAGGTTTTTATGAGCTGTCCGCCATAATCATCATAATTATGACAAATCACGACTTGAACTATCTTGCTTTGCATGTAATGAGTCTATCTCATATATTAGTTTCCCCTTTTAAGTTGCATTACTGAAATAAATGAACTTTTGCACGATATTCTAATTTTTCAAGTTTCAACTGTATTAAAATACTATCTTTTGTATATAAAATTCTAGATTCTATAATACAGTTCAAAAGTAACAACTAATATATTCTATAAGTCGTCTTAACCGTACATCAATTGTTAAAATACTATCTTTTGATATATTTATATTTATTATATTATATTTATTAAATTTTTATACCGCCCTTCTCCCGAAGGACTCAGGGCGGTGTACAGGGCAATAAATATTAAAAACGAAGTACAAAAGTTAAAAAACAATTAAATATTATGCCCGATATAAACAGTAATTAAAACCATGTTAAAAACCCAACCCTTAACCCATCAAACCAGGCCGGATTGCTCGAATAAATAGGTTTTTAGATCCCGCCGGAAGGAGCAAAGGTCGGGGGCCATCTGGAGCTCAACCGGCAAGCGGTTCCAAAGGTCTGGTGCACCCACAGAGAACGCCCTCCCCATAGGGGCCACCAATCGACATTCTTTGATCGGAGGCACCCTGAGGAAGCCCTCTCTTTTTGGAGCGCACTGGACGGAGGGAGGTTGACGCCGGCCGCAGGTGTTGCCGTAGGTAATCCGGACCCATGCCATGTAGGGCTTTGTAAGTCATTACCAACACCTTGAATCTCACCCGGAGGACAACCGGCAGCCAATGCAGCTCGCGGAGCAAAGGTGTAACATGGGAGTATCAGGAGACTCCCAACACAACTCGCGCGGCTGCATTCTGCACCAGTTGGACCCTCCGAGTGGTCTTCAAGGGCAGCCCCATGTAGAGAGCATTACAGTAGTCCAGACAAGAGGTCACGAGCGCATGAGTGACTGTACGCAAAGCATCCCGGTCCAGATAGGGCCACAACTGGCGCACCAGGCGAACCTGGGCAAAGCCCCCCCTAGTCACAGCTCCAATATGCTCTTCTAAAGAGAGCTGTGAGTCTAGGAGGACCCCCAAGATGCGCGCCCTATCTATGGGGGGTAATAGCTCACCCCCCATGGCAAGAGATGGAGTAATCTGAATTTCCCGGGATGCCGGCACGAACAGCCACTCAGTCTTGTCAGGGTTGAGCTGAAGCCTGTTCCTCCCCATCCAGACCCGGACCGCCTCCAGGCAACGGGACATCACGTCGAGGGCATCACTGGGGTGGTTTGGGGTCGAAATAAAAAGCTGGGTATCATCAGCATACTGATGATACCCAATGTTCTGTACCAGCCTGCTACCGGCCCTGCAGAAAAGGCAGGGACAACCCCTTTTACAAGAAGGCAAGAGGCTGGAATTACGCCTGCCAAATTTATTGCTACAAAAACAAATAGAACAAGACACAAACCAAGAAACAGGAGCTTTTAAAGCGGTTGCCTTCAGCAAACCAGCCCTCCCACGCATTCCCCCTTAAATACAGTTCAGGGCGTGGCTTCTCTCTGCCTCCTTCCGAGGAGCCCCATTGCCTTCCTCTGTTTACTCCTGATTGACTGCCTCCTGCGTCGGGCGTCCTTGAAAAGGCCCAGCTGTGGGTCATCTTCATCCACGCTGTCAGGCTCACACAGCTGGGTCTGTGTCGTGACCAGATGAGAGGGGCCTGACTGAGGACTCTCATCAAGCTCTTCAACACCCCCCTCCTCCTCCTCCTCTGAGTCATCCGACCCAACTGCCGAACCCACAGGCTGACTTTGAATCACAACACCCAACTCCAAAACTACGAATAATCTCACCCAGCGGCTTCATATAGATGTTGAACAGGAGAGGCGAGAGGACCGATCCCTGAGGAACTCCACAAATGAGAGGCCTCAAGGTCGACCTCTGCCCCCTGCCAACACCGACTGCGAACGTCCCAGAAAGTAGGAGGAGAACCACTGAAAAACTGTGCCTCCCACTCCCAACCCCCTGAGACGTCGCAGCAAGATACCATGGTCGATGGTATCAAAAGCCGCTGAGAGGTCTAAAAGGACTAGGACAGAGGCGCAACCCCTGTCCCGAGCCCGCCAGAGATCATTCACCAGCGCGACCAATGCCGTCTCCGTGCTGTACCCGGGCCTGAAGCCCGATTGGTACGGGTCTAGATAATCAGCTTCATCCAAGAACAAAGGGAGCTGCTGCGCCACCACGCTCTCAACAACCTTCGCAATATTAAAGTTGTGGTCGAGCTCAGCTTCCCCATGATCCTGTTCACTTCTTCAGGAGTCACAGGATCAAACTCCTCCCAGATAACATCGACAAGACTTCATCATCAGACTCTGCCCAGACTGGTCCGGATCCGAGCGATTTTGTCCGACAGATATCGACTAAACTCCTCGGCACGACCCTGCAAGGGCTCCTCCCTCACCTCCTGATTAAGGAGGGAGCGAGTTACTCTAAACAGGGCGGCCTGGCGATTATCTGCGGATGCGATGAGGGTGGCAAAGTGGTTAGACCTTGCCACCCTCATCACCACGAGATAAGTTCTCGTGAACGACCTTAGTCGTAACCGGTCGGATTCGGATCGGCTGGACCTCCAACAGCTCTCTAGGCCCCGTCTCCGACACTTCATCTCCTGGAGCTCCATGGAGAACCATGGAGCCCATTGAGATCTGCGCCGGGTCAAGGGCTGCATGGGTACAACTCGGTCGAGTGCCTCTGTGGCCGCCCTTTCCCAGGCTTCCACTAGGGCATCGGCCGAGCTGTGGGCAAAGGAGGCAGGTGGGGGCCCAAGCGCCGCCTGGAACCGCTCGGGGTCCATCAGGCGCCTAGGGCGGAACCATCTCATTGGCTCAACAACCCCACGACGGGGAGTGGCAAAATGGAAGACCAGCCGCAGGAGATGATGATCGGTCCATGACAGGGGTGTAATAATTGGAGAATCCCCACCAAGATCATCTAACCACCGTCCGGATAGAAAAACCAAATCGAGCGTGTGACCCCCCCCATGAGTTGGGCCCTGAATAACCTGCATCAGGTCCATGGCCGTCATGGAAGCCATGAACTCCCGAGCTAACTCAGATGATCCCCCCAGGGATGGTAGGTTGAAGTCACCCAAGACCATAAGTTTGGGGAACTCAACCACCAACCCTGAGAGACTATCGAGAAGCTCAGGCTCCAAATTCTATAATATAGTTCAGAATTATATTCTAAAAGCTTACTTTTGTTTTCCCTTAGAGATCTAAAACCTAAATGTAAAATCAGTTATATTTTTTAGAGATTCCCCTTAATTTATTTATTTATTTATTTAATTAGATTTCTATACCGCCCTATTCCCGAAGGAGTCAGGGGAGTTTACAGGGCAGCATAAAATACAATATAAAAGATAATATAAAATTAAAATAAATTAAATTAATTAAGCCCAACAATTAAAACAATATTAAAAAGCTAAAACCCCTTCAGTCAAGGCCTGATGAATCGAACAGCCAGGTTTTCAGGTCCCGGCGAAATGAACGCAGATCGGGGGCAGTCCGGAGTTCCACAGGTATTAATCCATTGAAAGGTATTTTTATACTCTATCTTTAGGAACCCCCAAAAAGAAACAAGTTCAGTTTTTTAAATCTAACCCTTGCCTTCCTTATGTGCCAATCAGGCCTCCCTTTTGGCATCTTTAAATTCTCAAATGTATCTCCTTTTCTTCCTACACCCCTTATTTGAATCCAGGGAGCGCATCCAAATGTCAATTTTGCAAGGAAAGTGTCCCCTTTGTAACCATTGTAGTTTTGCTTTAATAATTCAGTTTTTGATGATTGATGTAATATAGTTGTCATTAGATCAGTCAAGTCTTTTTCTTCTTCCAATTCTATCTGGGTTAGGTAGAAAGTAGAAGCTGGTGTTATTATGATTGTCATTTGATTAGTTGAGTTCTCAATATAGCATATTTGAAGACCTTTAGTGTCTTCACTCTTAGTATTGCTTTCTTCAGGTGCTGTTGCTTTTTGAGTTGTAAGTTTTGTAGTTGGCATTGAAGTTTGGAATTTAAGGTTTTCTGTAGGTTGCATTTGTTGTTCTTTGAAATCTCCTATATTAATGTTAGTTTCCACTTCTTCTATTTGGTTTTGGATTATCTTTTCCTCATTTAAAGTCAAAATTTGATGTGGTGGCTTTAAGTTGTCAGATTTTTCTTGCAGTTTGGCTTTAATTTGCTCTGTCATTGCCAAAATCGTGTCTAGTATCAGTTTATAGTCATGTGGTGGGATATATTCATCCATTTTGTTATTGTTTGCAGCTAAATCTTCCATGGAGGCTATTTTAACACGAGTCAAAGATTATCCACCTCCGAAAGAGTTGTTTTCAGTGCCAGGTGCTCCGACACTTATCTTTAAAAAAAAATTAATATAGAACTTTCGTAGCATTAGTCCAATTTTTTCCTTAATTCACAGTTTAGAGAGAAAATAGGATAGTGGATCCCCAGCAAAAAATAGGAGCTTTTTAGTAAATACAGATGAAATTGCTTAATTTCTTTGCTGAATTATTTGAATTTCTTTTAAGGCTTTAAGGCTTTAAGATTTGTTCCCAGAGTAGATATTCGCCGTTTTTTCAAAAAATGGGGAAAGAAATTTTCAGGAAAGTCCCACAGGAAGATGGTTAAGGGAATAGGAAAGGTAAAGTCTCACCCAGGTCCTCCAGATTGCTTCTTAGTGCTAGGTGGTGCTTTTGGTTTTCAGCAGGGAGTGGCTTAGTGATCGGCCATCTTTATGGCCAGTCTCTTCTTCTTTTGGCCAAAGGAGATTGTCTCGGATTCAAGCGGAGGGCTGCCACCCTTCCGCGATCACAGAGAAGGCCTCCTCATGGTAATCGCCCCTCCAGGGTGATTTTCGACCCTTTTCAGGGTCCTCCAAAAAAGAAAGAATGGACGGCAGGAAGCGGATTGTTCCTGTGCATCCAGAAATGCCGTGCGCGCAAACCAGAAGCTGCCCAGTTTTTCCTTTTGTGAGGGAACCGGTTCCGAGTGGCTCTTTCACTGTTTCAGGTTACCAACCCCTGGAATAGTGCATTAAAGAGGAATCTGGTTTGTGATGTGTGCCATGTGTTCAATTAATGTAGCTTGAAAAATAATGGCAGTTGCATATATACATATGGCATGGTGGTTTCTTCAGTCAACAAATTATGAAGCCCACCACACCTCATAGGACTACAACATGCTACTGAGGTGCTCATCTGGATATTATATAGTATGAATAATATTTACCTTAGAACATTAGCATACTTGAACAAAAAAACTGGAGTCATTTGAGATTTTATAGGCTCTTTAACTCAAGCTGTCAGACTTCACACCAGGACATGACTCAATTAATTTAGAATCCTTTTTGCACACAAAAATAAAACCATATATACAACAGATGAAAGACCCTTTGCAATGCAAAAATGGATGTCTCTAGATCAGGCATGTCAAACTGTTGGCCCGCGGGCCAGATGCATCACAATAAAACCGTGCCCACCCCATTGCCAGCAATGGGGAAAAAGTGCAATACATCGTGCAATGTCACATGACATCACGAGTTTGACATGCCTGCTCTAGATAGTTGAATGCTCCAAAATAAATTCTAGACCAGGCCTGTACATGCAACCTACCAAGCACCCTTGGACAGAGCACAGACTTTTTTTTTAAAAAAAGTAATAAAATCACCACCACTGCCCTGAAAGTCATGTTGACTAGTGCCTCCATGACTTACCAATGACCACGAGCTCCAACACTGTAGATGCTCCTCTAGTCACCAAATCGTTGATTAGCCCACCAGCATTCCTTTGCAGAGCACAAAGATTTTTAATTTATCAGTGTGGGCCTTTCCCTTCTACAAGTTGCGCAGACCTCTTCTAGATTTTCCTCTTGCCTTTCTGAGTTAACTCCTTGGTCTGTCATTGAGCAAGAATTGACTTTGTAGGGAAGCATATTATCATTTGATGTACAGTATATTTAACATATGTTCTACCTTTATTTATCGATTATATAATATTTGTATGCAATCCACATGGTGAGGTTTGGGGCAACTTGTGAGATGGCCTCACGAGACCGATGGTTCGTTAAGGTGCTTCCAAGTAAAAAGGCAGCACGCAGGGATGCAATCAGATGAAGCTTTATTTACGATAGAGTAAAGAGAAAGAGTTCCCTGGCATGGAGGCATCCATGCCTGGATTGAGCTCATGGATCACTCCCACAAGAGAGCAACATGAGAGAGCAAGCAAGCAGAGCAAGAGAGAGGGCAGCCCCTGAGCAGAGGTTTTTATGGGGGTCCTCAGCCCCACCCTTACCAATTAACTCTCTCCAATGGGGCTGCAGGGGCCGGGGACCCATCTGATGACCTTTTTGGGGAACTGCCATGGCTGGCACAAAAACATCTAACAATTCCCCTTCTTGCCAGCCAATGACAGGGACCAGTGAATGTATGTGAGGGGGCGAGCAGGTGTCATAGACATGCATATACACGTTCAGAAGACCAAACACAAACGCTTACACAGAAGGTTGTGCAGGTCAATGGGAACAGGTTTGGTGAACAGGTCAGCTATCTGGTCAGTTGTATTACAATGCTCAACATGTATAAACCCCATTTTGGCAAGCTGCCTGACATTTTCATAGCGTATGTCTATGTGGCGGGACCTAGAGCCCACTGCATATGCCCCCAAGATTGCAATTGCAGCCGTATTATCCTCTTGAATTTGGATGGGCAGAGGAGGAGGTGCCCAGATGCTCGTTATCAGAGCATCGAACCAAATCAAATCATTGGCCGTGTCCGACAGGCTGGCATATTCCGCCTCGGCTGTGGAGCAAGAAACAAATTTTTGCTGCCTAACATGCCAATGGATAGGACAGCCATTTAGCAATATGAGGAAACCAGAGGTGCTCCGTCTACTCTTGGTGTCACCAGACCAGTCTGCGTCCGAGTAAGCGAAGAGCTGGGCCGTCTTCCCCTTCTCTGGCTCCAGCACAAGGAGAGCATCGGTCGTGCCCCTGAGGTACCTAAGTACCCTCTTAACAGCAGTCCAGTGGAATTCCTTTGGGTGTTCCACATGCCTGGACAGTAGATTCACAGCTAAAGCTATGTCAGGCCTGCTCCAATATATAGCAAGGAGCCAATCACAGATCTGTAAAGCTTATTATCTGTGAACTCAGGACCGTCCTTGTGAGTGTGACTGTAATAGACACTTTGTATCGGGCTGCGCGTTGGGTTAGATTCTGCCATTTTGCATTTGGCCAATAACTCCTCAATCTTTTCTTTCTGAGATAGGGCGAACCCCTCCTTAGCGGCCAAGATGTGCACACCCAATTACCTGTCAACCTGCCCCAAAGACTTCAGGGTAAACCTTTCCCCCAGGGCCTTGGCAAATTTATCACACCCTTCCTTGTCAGGCCCTATATATAGGAGGTTGTCCACATAAACTAACACCCGTTCTCTGGTACCCTTGGAGTTGCGTGTGAAAACACATTCATCTGCATGGGATGCACTGAAACCAACTTGCTGTAAACTTTTTATAACGCAGTCGTACCATAGTTTCCCCGACTGCTTGAGGCCATATAACCCTTTTCGGAGCAGCCATGTGTTTCCCCCCTCCTGCTGGTAGCCAGGAGGGGCCCTCACGTAGATCTGCTGGTCCAAGTTGGCGTGGAGGTAAGCCATCTGGATGTCGAATTGGAAGACTTCCTCCCCCAGAGCGGCTGCAGTTAGGAGGGCGGCCTTGACGCTCTCTGCCTGGACAGTTGGAGAATAGGTCTCTACGTAGTCCTCCATGTAGCGCTGGGCGAACCCCTGAGCTACCAAACGGGCCTTATACAGGTAGAGGCCATTGGCAAGTGGTTTGGCCTTGAAAACCCACCTTGTGCCAATGACTTTCCTCTCCTTTGGTGGTTGCTGGGGGGTGAAGACCTTGAGCTTTTTCAGGCTTGCCATCTCCTGCTCCATCGCAAGCTGCCATTTCTCCTGTTCTTCGATGGGCAGCTCCTGGATGTCAGAGAAGGATTTTGGGGTGACCAAAACACTGTTGATGGACGCGATGTGCCCAATGTCGATTCTCTTTGGCGGGATCCCTTTGTTGGACCGCTTTGATCTCCTGACCTTCTGCCACTCACCGCCCTTTTCTTCTGCGGGTTCCACATCCACCGGCATTTCAAAATTGGGACGTGTAGACCCTCGGTCCCAGGTGCTGGGCATCATGGGTCTTTGAGGCATCGCTGGGGGTGAAGACGGCGTGTCTTCCCCCTTGGGACTGGATGGCTCATCCTCCCCATCTGAACCAGGTAGGATGACATCTTCGTCTTGTTCCTCACTTTCGTCGGTGGCAGGGTATGTGGTGGTCTCAGGTGATGTCGTGGTCGGTGTGTCCTTGCTGGGTCGGTCGACATATGGGTTCATATCATTTGAATGGATCTGGGTCCAATTGGAGTCCTCTTCGAAGGAGGCAGATTGGGAAGTCACAGTCCTGCCCCCCTCTCCCAGGAACCGGTAGGCCTTGGAGCCAGGAGCATAGCCCAAGAACCTTAGTCTCTGGGACACAGATCTCCCCTTCTTCTGCAGCTGCTTGGGGATGTGCACCCAAGCGTAGGAGCCAAACACACGCAAGTGTCCCAGACTTGGCTTCCTACCGTGGACCAGGAAATATGGGGTCTGGTCCACAACGCTTCTCCAGGTGCGGTTTAAGGTGTAATTGGCGTAGTGCACCGCCTCTGCCCAGTATGATTCTGCGACCCCAGCGTCCGCAATCAGACTACGCATCATAGTTTGTAGGATTCCATTTCTTTTCAATGCCACGCCGTTCTGGGCAGGAGTGAAGGGCACTGTAAGAAAATGTTGGATGCCCTTACGCCTTACCCAGTCCTGGAATTTTCGGGACATGAACTCAGCCCCGCGGTCGCTCTGCAGTTGTGCGATCTTGGTCTTATACTGGGTCTCTACAAAGTTGTACAGTGATTTTATGGCGTCAAAGGCTTCGGATTTTTCTGTGAGGGTATACACGTGGCCGTACCGTGAAAAATCGTCAACGGCAGTGAGAAAATACTGTCTTTTCCCTAGGGATGGTGTGAATGGCCCAACCAAATCAACATGTACTAGTTGGTACGGGTATTGGGTCTTACGCAGTGACACCTTAGGGATGGGGACAGCCTTCCTCTTTGTCCTCTTACAGATGGCACAGTCCAGGAACACCTCACAATCCTTGAGCTGGACTCCCTCAGCAAACAGTTTGTTGGCAATGGAGGGAGCATGTAATACCCCTTCAACATCTCCCAGCCCCGGTACAGAGACAGTGCCGTCCCCAACAACCAAAGCCTTATCACCATTGGCCACCTTGACAGAGGAGTTAATTCTCTTTAACCTTTTAAAACCTTGTTTCATATTAGTAATGTGAGATGAAGCTCCAGAGTCCAGTAACCATAGGCCAGTGGGGCTATCAGCCTTTGTGGTGGGGGTGAGAGCACAGGTATGCACAAAATTGCCCTTGGCACTATCTTTGCCCCCACCACGCCCCCTTCCTTGCCCCTTGCCCCTTCCTTGATTGGGACCACGCTTGGGGCCTTGTTGGTGATGGGGGCAGTCCTTCAGATGTCCCTCAGAGCCACAGATGAAACACTTAAGTAGAGCATTAACCTGCTCTGAGTTGTGGTGCCTACTGCTGGCTCGCTGAGTGGTGGCTCTGGTGTATTCTCCTGCATCTCTTCACCTTCTGTCCTCCTCAATGAGCCTCCCTGTGACGTAGGACAGAGTCATGGCTTCCTTCCTTGTCCCCTCCAGTGAAACAATGAAACTGCTCCAATTTTTGTCCAGGGAAGCCAGAATGACAGTGACCATGTTCGCCTCGGGTACAAGGTAGTCTCTGAACATCAGTTCTGCCCTGAGCGCCTTCAATTTTCCCAGGTGCTCGGCCATGTTAGCCCCAAACCTCAGTCTGGTGGTGTAAAACTCAGTTGTGAGTCTGGTGATCGAACCGATGCTGTCGCTGTTGAATAAATTGTATAATAACCCCCAAACTTCGCCAGCTGTGAGCCCATCTGGAATGCTGGGGTACAAGTTAGCATCCAGTGAGCTCAGTAGAGTGGTATATGCTTGTCTATGATACCACTCTTCTTGGGGTCCCCAGGGAAGAGGTGGGGGATCCAGAACCATCTCTAGAGTCCCATCCTTTAATAGACATATCTGCACTTCTTTACTTCAACTGTTGTAATTTTGCCCCCCAAGATGCAGTTTTTCAAAATTATTTGGGAGGGCAGAAGCAGATGAAAGGGAATTTTCCTTAGCCTTTTGTCCATTTCTATACATCTGTGAGTTCTCCATTGAGGTGAATGGAAAAGGGATCCCTCTGCTGGCAGGTGGTGGTATTTTTCTCTGATTTTTGGATGGCTCCGACTGAGCATGCTCAGAATTCATTTGAGCCCAGGAGGCGGAGGGAGCGGATGTCTCTCTCTCTGCCTCTGGGCCAGGCCCAGGCCTAGGCCTGCAGGCCGGGATTTGGGCCTGAAGAGGGGCTGAAGGCCGCAGAAGCCCCGAAGATTCCTCCTGAAGCCCCCCCGGCACTGGAACACTCACCAGGGGGTGAAGACTGCAGGATGGGGCCGGGATGGCACAGAGACGCCCAGGATCGCCCGGAGGAGCCCATCGCTGGTTTTGAAGACCCTGGAGGCGGCTGAAGATGGCGCTGGAGGAGGGGGCCTCGTCCGGAGGCCCCCTGAAGACCATCTGGCAAGCAGCGTGTCTGGGCGGTGGCGAAAAGTAGGCCGGAGGGCCCGGGGGTTCACAGGGGGCCCTCTGGCATTGCAGGACGTAGCTGGGAGGCTCCAGGCTGGACGCCTCCCGGCGGTTAGGCCCTGGGGAGATGGTTGGAGGCCCTTGAGCTCCTCCGGAAGGCTCCTGGGGGTAGCGAGGGTGGCTGGCTACCCCCGATGTCGAGGCTGCGGTCTTTTTGGCTTCCAGGGCCACAACCAGGACCTGGATGGCTGCTTCAAACCCTGCTGTAGCAGCCTCGGCTGGGCAGGCTTCAATGCCATCATAGGCCTTGAGGCTTTCCGGTGGGGAAGACCGGGTGGTTTCCGTGCCTCTTCAGCTGGCTGCCACCGATTGCTGGGCCTCGAGGCTTGGCTGAGGCCTATCAAGCCACGTTGTTGTCCTGGGGTCCGCCATCTTGTTTCCGGTTGGCCCCGGAAGCTGCAGATCACAGTTTGGCGGGAAATTTCCCGCCAAACTCTCTGGGTCCCCGGGGTCCCCCAGGTTGGCCGGCACCATGTTAGGGGGCCTCGTGGGCACTGGGGAAGGACTTACCCGGTGTCCAGAGGCCCCCTGCACTGGCATCCCTCTTGGAGAGGCTTGTGGCGTCCTTTGTGCTGCAAGGAGCGTTAGGAGCAGCTCCTTGCGTTCCTGGTTAGTCATCTGGTCCACGCGGCGCTTGTCTTGGGCCCGGGCCGCTTCCGCTGCATCTGGGCAGTCTTGGGTGGACTGTAAGCCTTCCATGCTTCCCTCTGTGGCTTGCAGCTGTGGGGAGGCATGCGAAGGAGTCCCTGGAGTGCAGCTTGCGTCAGGGGCTGGATGCAGGGCTGCCGTCCTTGATTGAAGACTCCTGGTCACAATCGGGGATCTCCTGCCATCCGTTTCAAATGGGTTCTTGCTGGAACCTCCAGGCATCTTGCTTCTAGCTGCTGGCTTGGAAGCGTTGCCTCAAACCATCCTCTCTGCTACCAATTTGTGAGATGGCCTCACGAAACCGATGGTTCGTTAAGGTGCTTCCAAGTAAGAGAGCAAGCAAGCAGAGCGAGAGAGAGGGCAGCCCCTGAGCAGAGGTTTTTATGGGGGTCCTCAGCCCCTCCTTTACCAATTAACTCTCTCCAATGGGGCTGCAGGGGCCGGGGACCCCTGACCCACCAGTGGGAGCAAAGATGCCTCTTTGCTCCCATCTGATGACCTTTTTGGGGAACTGCCATGGCTGGCACAAAAACATCTAACACAACTTACAGTAGAAAAAAATATATTTTTAAAATCCTAAGATTAAAAACCTAAAAGCAGGGCTTTTTTTTCATAGAACGCTCAGAACAGCATTCCGGCACCTTTTTTTGCACACACACAAAAAAGCTTTTGCACAAGCTGTGCTACTCCCTCTATTGGCTTTCAAAAGCCTAGGATATCTAGGATTGTTCTTAAATTATTTTTTATCTGTCTTTTAGGTAAAAAACCATTTTGATCAATATGTATAAATTCACTCAAAAATTTCTTAATTTTTTCTGCCATTATTGTACCAAAAAGTTTATAGTCCACATTCAGTAGTGAGATTGGTCTATAATTTTTTATATGTGTCAAGTCTGCATCTTCTTTTGGTATTAAAGTAATCTTAGCTTCAGTCCATGTCTTTGGTATTTTGGTTTCCAGGAGAATTTCACTGCAAAGTTCTTTCAAAGTTGGAGTTAAGATATCTTGTAAGGCAGTATAGAATTCTGCAGGTAGTCTGTCTGGCCCTGGGGTCTTAACTTTTTTTTTGCCTTTTTATAGCTTCTGTAATTTCCATCATTGATATTAGTTCATTCAATATATTTCAAATGTTCTGGGAAATTTTTGGTAAGTTTGCTTTTTTAAAATATTGCTGTATTTTTTCCTTGGGGATTTCCTTTGCTTTGTAAAGTGTCTAGTAATATTCTTTAACAATTTTTTTCATTGCGTCATTTTCAAACTGTATTTCTCCATTTGTATTTTGTAATTTCTTTAACATTTTCTTTTCTTTTTCTTTTTTCAATCTACAGTATATGCTAGCCATCTTCCCGGCTTGTTTGCATTTTCAAAGAAATTCTGTTTAGCCCGTTTGATCTGTTGAGCCATTAGTTCCATCTCAGCTAAATTTAACCTATGCTTTATTATTTCCATTTGTTTCTTAAGTGATACTTTATCTGGATCTGTTTGTAGTTCTGCTTCTAGTCTTCTGAGTTCCTCCCTCAGGTTAAGTTGTATTTGTTTCTTTTCTTTGTTTTTCTTAGCCATGTAAGTTATGGCCAGGCCTCTAAAATATGCTTTAGCAGTATCCCAAACATTTTGGAGTGATGTTTCTTCCTTCTTATTTATTTTGAAGAAAAATTCCATTTCCTTTGTCGCTAGTTGTAGAAATTCTTTTTCTTTCAATATCAATTTATTTAGAGACCATCTAGGTTTCTTCTTAGTTCCTTTCCAGGACATTTTTATTGGATTATGGTCTGCCCAGTCATTGGCTTCAGTTTCCACCTCTTGTCAAAACCCTGTCTGTGTGCAGGAAAATACTCACACAACAGCCAGCAGTAATGGGTGACAACTCAAAGAATGCTTTTATTCAGCTTCAATACAGAGATAAAGTCAGCGTTGGCAGCAATATGCTTCCAACGCACATATATAGCCCACAGGTATAGAAACCCCGCCCCCTTCACAAGCCAACATCACTCCACCTGTGTATATATTTTGCCCCTCCCCTTTTGTTCCGTTTGCATGCTCGCGCACGTGCGTTTCTCCACCCTCCCTCTCCTGTATTTTTTATTTTACTTTTTATTTTTATTCCATTTATATCCCACCCTTCTCCGAAGACTCAGGGCGGCTTACAAGCTTAGCAGTAGCCTTCATTCTATGTATATGCCTGCTTATTAGGGCTTTCACACACACCCCAAGCGGCATTATTACAAACTCAGCTTAATTGCCCCCAACAATCTGGGTCCTCATTTTACCTACCTCGGAAGGATGGAAGGCTGAGTCAACCTTGAGCCTGGTGGGATGCAAACCTGCACTAGTTGCAGGCAGCTGGTGTTACTTAAGGAGGCATTAGCCCACTGCTCCACCAAGGCTCCTTATGTATGCTGTTCCTGACCAGGTAAGCACCCCAGGTAACTCCCGCCCTTATTCCCCAACACCCATCCCCATCGTAGCCAGCCAAACCGGGCACCCTCCACCCCAAGGGAACCCCCCCACATCCCAAAACTCCCTGGGTCCCGCCGCCTACCAGCCGCCCAGCTGAAACCCGACTAGAAGGATCCTGCACAACGGCCATGTCAGCCAGGGAGTTGGAGAGGAACCTAGCAGCAGCCAAAGCCCCAGTCACCAGTAGTCCAGCCTGCAGGTTCGTTCGTGGAACCACGGCCACCAGCACATCCGTTATCGGCTGGCCAGTAGGTGAAACCGACAAACCCAGCTAAAAAAACGGCATCCCCGGCCGGCACCTCCATCTGCGCATGCTTAGCTACCAGCTGGCAAGCAGCAGAGGCTGGGGAGGCCAGCTGAGCATCGGCAGGCCCAGCCAGCATGTGCAACTGTGCTGGCATGGCCACCGACGCTGGATGGAGGCCTGCTGCCGGAGGAACGAGTCCAGAGGAACCTGCAGCTCGACGAGACGGCATTCCTGGAGCGGGGCCCAGAGCACTCGGAGGTAGGTCAGCTGCAGACACAGGGATGTCACGGGTGGTTGCCCCCCCCATGGAGTGACGGGCCCACAGCGCTCGACAGGTGGCTCCCCCTACCAGGGCTCCACCTGGAAGACAAGAGATGACATCTGAGCAACCACCAACCCGACCCGAAGACTCCGCCCGTCTCCCACCTGGCTTCCTCGGATACTTGAGGTGGAATGCACGGACTAGACGGGGCACATGGACGTCCACCTCAGCCACCCATGAGGCTTCCGTTAAAGGGTAACCCTTCCACAAGTTTAGGTACTGTATTCTTCCCCTCCTCACCCTTGAGTTGAGAACTTCCTGTACCTCAAAGTGGTCACCATGAACAGGTCTAGGGGCCCCTTCCCACAACCCATGAGGTGTTTCTTTGGCGGGCTTCAGCAGACTACTGTGGAAAACTGGGTGGATCTTACCCAGGAACTTTGGCAGCCGGAGCCGCACCGTCACAGGGTTGATCACTTGTATTACCCAGAAAGGCCCTAGGAACTTGGGGCCAAGTTTCTTACACGGCGTCTGGAGTTGTAAATACTTGGTAGACAGGTATACTAGGTCCCCCACCTTAGGGGGTTCGAAAGGTCTTCGTTTCCTGTCTGCCTGCTCTTTGTTTGTCACTGCGGCTCTCTCCAGTGCTTTTTTCACTGCTCCCCACACCTCCTCCAGTTGATCCATCTACTCCCTGGGCTGACAAGGGAGAGGCTTCCCCTGGTCATACTCAGGGATAGGAACAAAGTCATGACCTGACACCACCCTGAAAGGGGAGAACCCTGTGCTACTATGGACTGCGTTGTTATGCGCCACTTCAGCAAATGCTAACAGATCCACCCAATTGGATTGTTGGTACGTCACGTACCACCGTAAGTATCACTCGACCACGGTGTTCGCTCGCTCCGCCGCTCTGTTGGTGCAAGGATGGTATGCCGAACTAAGACCCTGGGAGGAACCTATGAACTGGACAAACTCCCTCCAGAACCGGGCTGTAAATTGCACCCCTCGGGCCGAGATGATACACCGGGGCACTCCATGCAAACGGTAGACGTGGGTGATAAACATCCACGTCAACCGCCGGGCTGATGGCAATCCCTTGCATGGCACAAAATGCGCCTGCTTGGAAAATATGTTGATGACTGTCCAAATAACGTTGTAGCCACGGCTCTCCGGCATTTCGACAATGAAGTCCATTGCTATATCCTGCCAGGGTCTGGTGGGGTTAGTGACCGGCTGAAGGAGCCCTAAGGGTTTTCCCGCACAAGGTTTTGTGGTTGCACAGACGTGACAACCCCGAACGTAGTCCTCAATGTCACGCTTCATATGCGGCCACCAGAATTGCCGGCGTGCCAGGTGCAAAGTCTTCAGGAACCCAATGTGTCCTGCCTGCCTGGCGTCGTGACACTGATACAACACCTTTTTCCTCAGCGCCAGAGGCACATACATCCTGTCCCCATGCCAGGCCAGTCCATCCCATGTCATCAGAACGTGTGGATGGTTTTACAACCAATTGTCCCTTTTTAGTGTTTCCTTCAGGTCGTGGAGCAGGTCATCTGCTATACAGGCTGCATCCCCAACCTCCTCTGGACTGCATGGGGGCATGAGTGCCTGTACCACCTCCTCCCTCTTGCTGTCATATTGTGATAAACACGACAGCGCATAGGCCAAGAAATTCCTTCCCCCTGGGATGTATTTCAGAATGAACCGAAAACAGCAGAAGTACTGGGCCCATCGAACATGTTTGGGTGATAACCGTCGAGGCGTCTGTAAGGCCTCCAGGTTCTTATGGTTAGTCCACACTTCAAATGGTTGGTTTGCCCCCTCCAGGAGATGCCGCCAGGTTTCCAGAGCCCAGCGAACGGCAAAGGCCTCTTTCTCCCAGATCGCCCAGGCTCGCTCAGTGGCAGTCAATTTCTTGGAGGCATACGCACACGGATGGAGGGACCCATTGCTGTTATGTTGAAGGAGGATGGCCCCCACCGCAACGTCACTAGCATCTGCCTGAACAACGAACGACAAGTTGGGATCTCGGTGCAGCAAAACGGGTTCCCTGGCAAACATGGCTTTTAGTGACTCAAAAGCCTGCTGACACGCGGTAGACCACGCCAGCTTCTTCCCAGGGCATCGCTTTACCGTTGACTGCCGCATGTGTAACAGGTCCGTAAGAGGCAGGGCGATCGACGCAAAGGACGGGATAAATTGCTGGTAAAAGTTGGCAACCCCTAGGAAGCTCTGCAGCTGGCGACGGGTCTGTGGCACCTGCCATTGTTGGACCGCTTCAACCTTCTTGGGGTCCATCTCCACTCCGGCTGCAGATATCCTGTACCCCAAGTAGTCCAACTGGGACTTGTGGAACTCGCATTTTGGGAATTTCACATACAGCCGAGCCTGCAGCAATTTCTCCAGCACCTGCCTGACTAGGACGATATGTTCCTCCATGGTGTTAGAGTAAATGAGGATATTGTCTAAATAGGCAAGAACTCCACGGTACAGATGTTCATGCAACACCTGGTTGATCAGCTGCATGAACACCGCAGGAGCCCCTTGTAGTCCGAACGACATCACCCTAAATTGGTAACTGCCGAGTGGGCAGTTAAAGGCCATCTTCCATTCATCACCGGCCTTGATTCTTACCCTGTAATACGCCTCCCTCAAATCCAATTTCATAAAGATCTGCCCCTTAGCCAGGTGGGCTAGTAGATCCTTCATCAGGGGAAGAGGGTACAAGTGTTCCACACACACCCCATTGACGCCCCGGAAATCGACGCATAATCGGAGGGTTCCATCCTTCTTTTCTTTGAATAGGACAGGTGCCGCTATCGTGGACCAAGCAGGTTGAATAAAACCCCTCTCTAAGTTCTTATTGATGTATCGTCTTAGTTCCTGCATCTCCCGTGGTGTCATGGCATACATGCGGGGCTTGGGCAGTTTAACCCCTGGTTCCAGTTCGATGGCACAGTCCATTGGTCAGTGAGGTGGTAGGACGTCACACTCTTGCTTCTTGAAGACGTCGGCCAAGTCGGAGTATACCCGTGGCACTTGTAATTCCTGCCCGGGCTCCACTACACAGGCTTGCTCCTCCCCAACCATACCCTCTGGCCCTGCAAGGGCATGACCCAGGGGCTGGGGTCCCGTCCCAAGGCGGAGATGACGGTAACCCCCCTCCCACCAGATCGTCGGGCCCCATTTGTCCAGCCAGGTGTACTCTAGGATCACCGCCTCAGTCATGGAGGGCACCACAATGAAACGTAAGGTCTCCCAGTGCTCACCCATCTCCAGTTGGATAGGTTCTGTCACATGGGTTACAGGCGCCCCCCCAGAAGGGACCTGTCCACCTGCTGGAACCTAAGTGGGGTGGCCAACTGCTCCAACTGAACACCCACCTCAGACACCACAGCCTGGCTGATAAGACAACGGGTGCTTCCCGAGTCAATTAACGCCTGGTATTCCCTCTTTTGCCCTGTCTGTGGACTCACCAACACCACCGGAACTGCAAAGGGATACACTGGCGCACTCACCATGGGGTCCTCCTCCTGCTCTTCAGCGCTGTCGTAGAGCACGGGTCCAACGGCTGTTGGTGTCTCTATCCCTGCTGATGGTGTCTTCCTAGGTGTTTCACCCACCAGCTGGTGTGTGGCTCACAAGCACTCCATAGCTTTCCTGGGCATAGCACCATGCGTTGGAGGGACCGCACGGGGTGCAGGGACCAGGCACTCTGCCACGCGGTGTCCCAGCTGGTCACACCGGAAACACCGGATTGTTGGTCGAGACACCGGAACAGGAGGCTTTATTCTTGTAGCCGAGGGTTTGTGTTCCCCCTCCCTTGGTTTTTCGACAGCTCTATGGTTTCCAGGTACGTCTTCTGTCCTTCCCCAGAATTCCTGTAGTCCCATCTCCAACTCAACAGCCACCCGGAACCACTCCTGCAGCCTGTTAGGAATGCCGTGGATGACACATGCTGTTGTGACTCAGGGCCAGCCTGTGGGTCCGGCAGCCGGCTCAGATGTCTCGGATGACTCAGATGAGGGGGAGGAGGAGTGTATGGAAGACGAACCGGCTGATGATGGCTTGGAGGCTTCGCAGAGCCCCAGCCGGGGCCCTCTTCTCAGCTGCGTGAGCCCGATAGTGCGGAGGATGATGACCCACAGCTGGCCCTGTTCAAGGACGCCCGACGCAGGAGGCAGTCGAGCAGGACCAAACAGAGAAAGGCTGTGGGACTCCTCGGGAGGAGGCACAGGGAGGCCACGCCCTGAACTCTAAATAAAAGGAGTGTTTGGGGAAGGGCTGGTTGCTGAAAGCAACCCTTCCGTTTGAGGATTCAAGTTCCAGTGTTTTGTTTCTTGTTCTGTTGTTTGTGTAATAAATCTTGGCAGACGCTTTTCAGCCTCAGACGCTCTCCAGTCTCTACTGTTTGAACAGGGGTTTGCCTTATTGCAAGGCCGGTAGCAAGCTGGTTCAGAACAGTTTGCTTTCAGCCTCCCACCCCTTATTACTACGATGGAGCAGCTTCGTGCCGAGAATGCTCAGCTCACCCAGCAACTCGCTTTGCTGGCAGCTCAGGTGGCTCAACTGCAAGCTCAGGTACATGCTGCACCCCCACCCAGGAGGAAATGTCAGATAGCAATGCCGGATAAATTTGCTGGCAATCCAGAACTGTTTCCTGCCTTCCTGGGACAATGCCAGCTTTTTATCAGCGTGAGAGCAGCTGATTTCCCCACTGACCGGGATAAGGTGGGATTCGTGTTAAGCCTTCTGTCGGGGGATGCAGCTCGTTGGGGCACGCCTCTGCTGGCACAACCTAGCCCTTTGTTGGATAACTTTGGGGGGTTTTGTGACCATATGCGCCTCATGTACGAGGACCCAATTAAGGCGCAGACTGCCACCCGACGCCTGAAAGCTCTGAGGCAGGGTCAGCGCCCCCTACAGGCCTATATCAGCGATTTCTGACTGCTTAGCCAGGATTCCGCCTGGAATGAGGCTGCGCTCGTGGATGCCTTCCAGGATGGCTTGTCGGAGGAGATGTTGGATGAGCTGGCCCGCGTGGACATTCCCTCAGACCTGAATGGGCTGATCCATCTTTGTCTGCGGATCGATGCCCGGCTGCAGCAGCGAAAGAGTCGCCGTGCCACCCCACAGACCCCTGCCGCCCCTGTTGAGCGTGAGCCCCCAGTCCAGAGGGAGGAGCCAATGGAGCTGGGTGCCGCCAGGTCCCTTCTATCGGTGACGGAAATTGACAGACGACGATCGGGGGGGGTTGTGTTTTTACTGTGGGGACCCTGGACATTTGGCTGCTTCTTGCCCAAAGAAGCGTCAGCGGGCATCAGTGACCAAGCCTGCCCCGAGAAAGTCCCCTGCTTTGCTGTCGGGAAACGGCCCGAGCCCGATCTAGACGGTGTGATAGATCGGGCGACCCACAACGACCACACCGAGCGACGCCGTTCCGACGGTGCCTGTGAACCTCCACGGCATTTGATTTTGGAGGCACGTCTGATCCTTCCTGGCAAGCCAGAGGGGATTCCGGTCCATGCCTTAATTGACTCTGGGACTACCACAAACTTTATGGACTCGGCCTTTGTGGCCAAATGGGCTGTTCCCCAGTGTCCGGTGGATCCGCCCATGCTAGTGGAGACTATCGATGGTCGAGTGCTCCTGTCCGGGCCTATTACGGCCGCCACGCAACCAGTGTGTATGGCCATCAGTTCCCATGTGGAGGCCATCCAGTTCTACATCACTTCGGATCTGCACTTCCCCGTGGTCTTGGGACTGGCGTGGCTCCGGGCGCATGATCCACAGATTTATTGGTCTCAGAACTTGGTCACCTTCCCAAGTTTGCAGTGCGTGGACCACACCCGCCATATCTGTGCCGGCCAGGTAGAGGGTTCCCCAGGGGTTTCCTTGCCTCCCGAACTGTCCGACTTTGCTGATGTGTTCAGCGAGTCAGAGGCGGATCAATTACCCCCGCACAGGCCCTATGACTGCTCCATTGATCTAGTCCCTGATGCGCCTCTCCCAGTGGGGCGTTTGTACTCCATGTCGGAGCCCGAGTTGGCTGCATTGCGGGACTTCCTGACAAAGAATTTGGCTCGTGGTTTCATCCGGCCCTCGTCCTCGCCAGTGTCTGCGCCCGTGCTCTTCGTCAAAAAGAAGTCGGGCGAGTTACGGCTTTGCTGTGACTACCGGAAACTCAACGCCATCACGGTGCGTAACCGCTACCCGCTGCCCCTCATCCCCGAGCTCTTGGACCGACTCCGGGAGGCTAAGATCTTCACGAAACTGGACCTGCGTGGAGCTTACAACCTCGTCAGGGTTCGGCCGGGTGATGAGTGGAAGACGGCGTTTGGTACTCGCTATGGACATTTCGAGTACACGGTGATGCCGTTTGGCCTGACCAACGCCCCCGCTGTGTTTCAGCATTTTATGAACGACATCTTTCGGGATCTGTTGGACCAGTTTGTCGTGATTTATCTGGACGACATCCTGATTTACTCCCCGTCGCGTGAAGCGCATCATCAGCATCTCCGTCAGGTCCTGCAGCGCCTCCGGAAACATCGGCTGTTTGCCAAGTTGGAGAAGTGCCAGTTCTACCAGGTGACCATCGATTTCCTGGGTCACCGCATTTCTCCTGAGGGCATCGCCATGGAGCCGAGTAAAGTTGAGTCGTTGCAGAGTTGGCAACCCCCGCGTCGCGTGAAGGATGTTCAGCGACTTCTTGGATTTGCCAACTACTATCGAACATTCATCCCTGGGTTTGCTGCCTTGACAGCTCCCCTCACCCGGCTCCTGCAGAAGAAGACTCGGTTCCAGTGGAACGCCCCCGAACAACAGGCGTTCCAGGCTTTGAAGGACGCCTTCATGAAGGAGCCCATCTTGAAGCATCCTGACCCGCAACGGCCGTTTGTCGTGGAGGCGGACGCCTCCGACATTGCCATTGGGGCCGTGTTACTCCAGGCAACGACGCCCAGCGGTACCCTTTTCCCTTGCGCGTATCACTCTCGGAAATTGAACCCCTCGGAGCGCAACTATACCAGCTGGGAGAAGGAGCTGCTGGCCATCAAGGCGGCGTTCGAGGCTTGGAGGCATCATCTGGAGGGGGCGCGGCATCAAATCGAGGTCCGGACGGACCACAAGAATCTGGAAAGCCTGAAGACCGCTCGGAATTTGAACCAACGCCAGATTCGGTGGTCCCTTTTCTTTGCGAGGTTTGACTTCCGGGTGCGGTACATACCAAGCGGGCACAATCAGAGAGCGGATGCTCTGTCCAGGAAGCCCGAATACACCCGAGTGGAAGACAAGCTTCTGCCCAGGACAGTGATCCCCGTCGAGTCTTTTGCTGCGGTGCGGGAGCCGGTTGATATACGGGCTCGGATTTGGGAGGCGCAGCAGCAGGAGGCGTGGGTGGCTCAGCGGAAGGAAGAGGTGGGGCCAGATTCGCCTTGGTTGGTCACGGATGGACTTCTGTATTATCGTGACCGGCTCTATTTTCCGGGAGGGCCACTCAGGGGACTCGTCCTCAGCCAGTGTCATGATAACCCGGCTGCGGGGCATTTTGGCCTGTTCAAGACTCTGAACCTGGTCTCCCGTACCTTCTGGTGGCCCCGAGTCCGACACGACGTCCAGTCTTATGTCACCTCCTGCATCCCATGCAGGCAGGCCAAGTCAGCGACAGGGGCTCCGCCTGGTTTACTGCAGCCTTTGCCAACACCCAAGAGACCCTGGGGGGCTGTGTCCATGGACTTTTTGACGGATCTACCCCCATCCTCCGGCTTCACGACAGTGTTTGTGGTGGTGGACATGTTGACCAAGATGGCGCACTTCATCCCCTGTCGCGGCTTACCGTCAGCTCGCGCCACTAGTCGCATGTTCATCCAACAGGTGTTTCGGCTGCACGGCCTTCCCGATAGAGTCGTTTCCGATAGGGGGGCCCAGTTTACAGCCCGCTTCTGGCAGGAGTTGATGCGTGCGTTGGACATTAAGGTTTGCCTCTCGTCCGCGCATCATCCTCAAACTGACGGGGGTACCGAGAAGGTCATCGGTATCTTAGAGCAGTATCTGCGCTGCTACGTTAACCTGCAGCAGGACAATTGGGTGGACTATTTGGCCATAGCCGAGTTTGCCTTTAACAACTCGCAGCACACCTCCACGCAGATGACGCCGTTCTTGGCCAATGTGGGTTATCACCCCCGGTTTTTCCCCCTTTCTCCCGTGGACTCACCAGAGCCGGCAGCGAACGACTTCATGGCGGAGTTACAGGCGATCCATCGGTTGGTGCGACGGCAGCTGGAGAAGGCCAAGGCCGACTACAAGAGGTTCGCCGATCGGTCGAGAAGGGATACGCCTCCACTATCGGTGGGGGATCGGGTCTGGCTGTCCACCAGGAACCTACCATCCACACGGCCGGCGAGGAAGCTGGACCACCGTTACCTTGGTCCGTTCCCAGTCGAGGCTGTCATCAATCCGGTCGCCTATCGTTTAACTCTGCCACGTTCCCTGCGCGTGCACCCCGTCTTCCATCGGTCCTTGTTGGTCCCCGAAAAACCGGCTTGTCCACTTCGCCAAGCGGAACCTCCCCCATCAGGACCTCGTGATGGAGGCAGCACCCCTGAGTACGAGGTCGCCAGCATCAGGGACTCCCGTTGGCTGAAAGGTCGCTTCCAGTACCTGATCGAGTGGAAAGGGTACGGGCCGGAGGACTTCACATGGGAAGACGCGACCGCCGTTCATGCCCCTGCGTTGGTGACTGCTTTTCACGAACAATTCCCATCCCGACCGCATCCGGATCGGCAGCCCCGGGGGAGGGGCCCTGCGGTGCGGGATAGTGTTGTGACTCAGGGCCAGCCTGTGGGTCCGGCAGCCGGCTCAGATGTCTCGGATGACTCAGATGAGGGGGAGGAGGAGTGTGTGGAAGACGAACCGGCTGATGATGGCTTGGAGGCTTCGCAGAGCCCCCAGCCGGGGCCCTCTTCTCAGCTGCGTGAGCCCGATAGTGCGGAGGATGATGACCCACAGCTGGCCCTGTTCAAGGACGCCCGACGCAGGAGGCAGTCGAGCAGGACCAAACAGAGAAAGGCTGTGGGACTCCTCGGGAAGAGGCACAGGGAGGCCACGCCCTGAACTCTAAATAAGAGGAGTGTTTGGGGAAGGGCTGGTTGCTGAAAGCAACCCTTCCATTTGAGGATTCAAGTTCCAGTGTTTTGTTTCTTGTTCTGTTGTTTGTGTAATAAATCTTGGCAGACGCTTTTCAGCCTCAGACGCTCTCCAGTCTCTACTGTTTGAACAGGGGTTTGCCTTATTGCAAGGCCGGTAGCAGGCTGGTTCAGAACACATGCCCTGCGAAGACACCCATCGAGCTCTGCTCTGAAATGGTGCACCAGTAGATGCTCCGGCCATGAGCGCAGTTTGCCGGCTACCCGACAGAACTCACGGACATATTCCACTGCTGGTCTGCCACGTTGTCGAAGACCCAACACCTCGGCCTCGGCTTGTTGAACCTGGGAGATGTCCTCGAATCGGGCTCACAATGCCTCCAAAAAGAGGCCAACGACCCCCAGCTCTCTGGCATGGTCACCATATAGGACAGCAGCCCAGGCCGCGGCCTCACCCTGCAAGCCCGCTGTTACTGCCACCACCATCGCCCACTGAGACTGGAAGCCGAGGCACATCTATCCAAATGGCTTATGGTATGGCCCAAGAACATTGCTAAGCGGTCAGGGCACCCATCATATGTCATCGGCAGTGGTGGTGGGGCCCAAACCACACCCGTCCCCCAAGACCCCATCTGTGGACTTGGCCCTCTCACAGTAGTCCCGTATCGTTGGGCACCGGTTGCCTGTCAACCCAAGGCACTGGCTGGTCCCACTGTCTGCTGGGTAGGGCCTTCATCTGTCATCTGCCAGGGATCCGGATCACCCTGTGCCAGTGCTGTTGGGGCTTGCCCTACAGAACCCTTCCCTTGGGATGCACTCCGGCTAGGTGGACTCCGGAGCCTTGGACTGGCCAGCCGAAAACAGGATGGTCCAGATTGCACGGACTGGATTTCAGCATGCGACCATCGTCCTGTGTCATGTTCAGTTTCTGCAGCTGGCCATGGAGGCTCCTGGCAGCCAAACTCTCCAAACCTGTCCCGAAGTATGTCCATCATCTGGCTGCCCGGTACTGTGGAATAACTCCATTCCTCCCCGTCATCATCTGTTAGACGCAGCTCCCTCCATTCCATCACTGGGCCTCTTGGCCTTGTTGTCTGTCTCTGGCTGAGGTCCATATGGCCCAGGGCAGGACTAAACCACCATTCCCCTCCATGGGCCTGGTCTCCTGCCTCTTGGGATTCATCTACGGTGGTGTTCTGAACCAGCCCTCTTCTAACAAACCCCTATTCGAAAAGAAGAGACTGGAGAGCGTCCAAGGCTAAAAGGCTTCTGCCAAGATTTAATTACGCAGTTAACAAAAACACTAGAGCTTGTCTTCTCAAGCGGAAAAGTTGCTTTCAGCAACCAGCCCCTCCCCAAACACTCCTTTTATAGAGAGCTCAGGGCGTGGTCTCCCTGTGCCTCCTCCCGAGGAGTCCCATAGCCTTTCTTTGTTTGTTCCTGCTCGACTGCCTCCTGCGTCGGGCGTCCTTGAACAGGGCCAGCTGTGGGTCATCATCCTCCGCACTCTCGGGCTCACGCAGCTGAGAAGAGGTCCCCGGCTGAGGACTCTGCAAAGCCTCCAAACCATCATCAGCCGGTTCGTCTCCCTCCTCCCCCTCATCTGAGTCCTCCGATACGTCGGAGCCGGCTGTCGGACCCACAGGCTGGCCCTGAGTCACAACAGGTGGTCACTGGAGGAGGGTCCCGAACCTTGGGCCTCACCACCGGTTGGGCCTCTTCCAGCCCAACCACCTCAAGGGGTGCTGCAGCACCAGCCGGCTCCTCCCCATTGGCAACTGGGGCAGCCCCCTGCGTTCCCTCTGCCATGCCCAAATCCAAATGGCACGTAGAGCAGAGGAACACAGCAGAAGAAGGTATTAAAGGAACGCTGACTTACTGTCAAAACCCCGTCCGCGTGCAGGAAAATACTCACACAACAGCCAGCAAGAATGGGTGACAACTCAAAGAATGCTTTTATTCAGCTTCAATACAGAGATAAAGTCAGCGTTGGCAGCAATATGCTTCCAACGCACATATATAGCCCACAGGTACAGAAACCCCGCCCCCCCTTCACAAGCCAACATCCGTCCACCTGTGTATATATTTTACCCCTCCCCTTTTGTTCCGTTTGCATGCTCGCGCACATGCGTTTGTCCACCCTCCCTCTCCTGTATGCTGTTCCTGACCAGGTAAGTACCCCAGGTAACTCCCGCCCTTATTCCCCAACACCCATCCCCATCGTAGCCAGCCAAACCGAGCAACCCAGCAGCAGCCAAAGCCCCAGTCACCAGTAGCCCAGCCTGCACAACGGCCATGTCAGCCAGGGAGTTGGAGAGGAACCTAGCAGCAGCCAAAGCCCCAGTCACCAGTAGTCCAGCCTGCAGGTTCGTTTGTGGAACCAAGGCCACCAGCACATCCATTATAGGCTGGCCAGTAGGTTAAACTGATGAACCCAGCTGAAAAACGGCATTCCCGGCTGGCACCTCCATCTGCGCATGCTCAGCTACCAGCTGGCAAGCGGCGGAGGCCGGGGAGGCCAGCTGAGCATCGGCAGGCCCAGCCAGCATGCGCAGCTGCGCAGGCGTGGCCACTGACACCAGATGGAGGCCTGCTGCCGGAGGAACGAGTCCGGAGGAACCTGCGGCTCGACGAGACGGCGTTCCTGGAGCAGGGCCCAGAGCACCCGGAGGTAGGTCAGCTGCAGACACAGGGACGTCACGGGTGGTTGCCCCCCCCATGAAGTGTCGGGCCCACGGGGCTCGGCACCTCTTGAATCATCAATTTCAAGTCCAATGAGATCCATATCATATCGATTCTTGCCCATGATTTCTGTCTATTTGAGTAAAATGTATATTGTAATTTCTCTGGGTTTCTCTCTCGCCATATGTCTAACATGCTACTGTAAATTCCTCTATCATTTTTAGAAATGCTCTAGGTCACGGGTCGGCAACCCGCGACTTCGGGGCCGCATGTGGCTCCCAGTCCTCTGCCATGTGCATTCCAAAAAAAAAAGTGGGACTAAAAAGTTCAACCAATCAATTCAAACTTCTCATGGAAAAAAAAACTTGCGAAGCTTGAATTGATTGGTTGAAGTTCTTTGGTTTGTGGGACTTCCCACAAGCTATTTGTGGGACTGCACACAAACCTCTTTTCTTCCTCAGACTGCACATGGCGGCAGCGAAGGAAGAGACAGGAGGACTGCTGGAAAGGTGAGTGGGTTGGTAAGATGGGGCATGCTGGGGAGGGGGAGTTCTCTCTGTTTGTGTGTGTGTGTGTGTGTGTGTGTGTGTGTGTGTGTGTGCACGCGCGCCTCCAAATCCGTTCATTGCCAAGGTTTCTTCCCAGTGAGGAGGGTCCACTAGAAAGAGGGGATTTAGCAGCTTAGTTGGTCAGCCCACAAGCTTTCTCTTACCAGTTTTGCTGGATGAGGAAAGACGCAATTCCCCTTCCCAATCTGTACCCTCCCTAATACCCATTGGGCACCACTTTGTCCATTAGAAGGAAAGAAACCAAAAGCCACCCCTTTCACGTTCCTCCTTCCAAGCAGGGAACCTTTTCGGGTAGGAAAGGGTGAAGAAAACGCACCCCTCCCCCAACCATTCCTTGCAGAAGAAACTAAGACTAATCAGCCCCATTTATTAGGAAGTGGCCCCTCTATTCTGGAGAGCCAGCAGGGCCCCTGCTTCGCTTTTCCTACATCAGCAGGGCTGGCACTCCATTAGCCTGGAAAAAGAAGAGTAAAAAACTCAAAAAGATGGTTCTTGCTAGCGTCAGGGAGCTGTGAAGTTTTGTGAGTCGGGAGAAATGGCCAGGCGGAAGGTGGTGTCGGAAGAAAGGGATAAAAGGAAAGCTTTTATCTCGCTCTCTCATTCACTCACACATTCCTCACAAAAACTTCTTTTCTTCTCATTCACTCACATTTTGCTCGAAAATGCTTCTCTCTCACTCTCATTCACTCACCAACTCGAAAGGCCAGCAGTGGTGCCTCCATTGACTTCCATGGGGACGCTTGGCAATGAAGGGGCTGATTAAAACCGCTCCCGCTAGTGCTGCTACTGCTAACTTTTTCACTTGCTGCTTGGTTCCAATGAAACCGGAGAATCCCTGGATGCCACTGCTAAGGGTGGAGGAGGGTGCCCGGGTTCAGTCGTAGCGGAAGCCAACGACAGTAGTGGTGGAGGCGGCGGCGAGAGAGACGCTGGAGGTCTGCTGCATCTCCGTCAGCCTCTGCCTCCCCCGCAGAAACAAATCCCCGTGCCAGCCCCCATGACAGCAGCGAGCCCAAAGGAGTGGGCAATTGCTCCGCTGGTGGCGGCTGCTGTTGGGGCGGCCTAGTGCACTCACCAAGACGCTGGAGCATCTTTGGTGTCTTTGGCGGCAGGAGTAGCAATGCCTGCCTGCCGGGCGGAAGAAACAGAAAGGTTGGTGGTGGCGGCGGCAGCGGTGGCTGCTTTTGAGGCAGCTTAGTGCCCTTGCCAAGATATGGAGGTGCTCCAGGCCTGCGCTCCGCAGCTTTGGCGGCTTTGGCAGGAGGAGTAGCAATGCCTGCCTGCTGGGCAGAAGAAACAGAAAGGTTGGTGGAGTATGGGCCTGGAGCACTTCCATACCTCGGCAAGGGCACTAAGCTGCCTCAAAAGCAGCCGTCGCTGCCGCCGCCACCGCCAACCTTTCTGTTTTCTTGGGGCTCGCTACTGTTATGGGGGCCGGCACGGGGATTTGTTTCTGCGGGGGAGGCGGAGGCTGAAGGAGATGTGGCAGACCTCCAGCGTCTCTCTCGCCACCGCCTCCACTGCTACTGTCGCTGGCTTCCACTATGGCCAAACCCGGGCAGCCTCCTTCACCCCCAGCAGTGGCATCCTAGGATTCTCCGGTTTCATCGGAACCAAGCAGCAAGTGAAAAAGTTAGCAGTAGCAGCACTAGCGGGAGCGGTTTTAATTGCCAAGCATTCCCATGGAAGTCAATGGAGGCGCCGCGGCTGGCCTTTCGAGTTGGTGAGTGAATGAGAGCAAGAGAGAAGCATTTTCGAGCAAAGTGTGAGTGAATGAGAGTGTGAAAGAGGCTATTAGAGCAAAATGTGAGTGAATGAGAGAGCGAGAGAGAAGCTTTTGCAAACAAAACATGAGTGAATGAGAGCGAGAGAGAAGCTTTTCCAAGCAAAGGCAAGTGAATGAGAGCAGAGGGGGCAAGGCGGCTGCATGCCTTAGGCTCCACTGTTCTGTTAAGCCTCTTGTTTGCGCATGCGCTTACATGCGCATCCATTTTTTGCAGCTCCCAGTTTTTCCTTTTGTGAGGGAACTGGTTCCAAGTGGCTCTTTCACTATTTCAGGTTGCCGACCCCTGCTCTAGGTAGTAGATTTCCTCCTTTCCTTCCTTTTTTGGCACTTTTGTAGTCCAAGGATCCATCCACAATTGCATTAAAGTCTCCCATTACGCAAAAATTTTGGTAGTTTAGATCTAGTATTTTCTTGTTTAGTTTTAGTTTTTAGTTTTATTAAATTTTTATACCGCCCTTCTCCCGAGGGACTCAGGGCGGTGAACAGGGCATATGATAAAAATACAAAACTACAAAAGTTAAAATAGAATTAAATTAATGCCCAAGATAAAACAATAAAATATACAAATATTTAAAACCCAAATTAACTCCCCATCAGGCCAGGCCAGCTTGTTCAAACAGGTGGGTCTTTAACCCGCGCCGGAAGGAGCGGAGATCCGGTGCCATCCGGAGCTCCACCGGCAGTTGATTCCACAAAGCCGGGGCGCCCACAGAGAAGGCCCTCCCCCTGGGGGCCACCAGCCGGCATTCTCTGACTGGAGGCACCCTGAGGAGGCCCTCTCTGTGGGAACGCACAGGGCGGAGGGGAGTTGACGCCGGCAGCAGGTGGTCCCCGAGGTATTCCGGACCCATGCCATGTAGGGACTTAAAAACCATCACTTGTGAAGTTTAAGATGAAATTGTTCTTGTTTATCATTATGTGCATATATTCCAATGATTAATATTTGCTTTTTATCCATCATAATTTCCACCATTAAAATTCTCCCCTCTTCGTCCACATAATTTTTTTTTATTTAAAAAGTTTTACAGTACATTTTAACTTTAATCCCCCCTCCCCCACCCCTATCTAACCCTCCCTATCCCTCTCCCCCAGTCCCTCCTCCCCCCCCTGACTTCCCAGAGCTAAATACAGGGTATAAAAAAGAAAAACAAACATAAGCATCCATATGCTATCACAATAAACTATTAATTCTATCACCCTCTAGCTCATGTAAAATGATTACAAACAATATTACTATTACAGATAAGAAAAAAAAGAAAGAAAACAGAAAAGGAGCTTTACTCAAATACTAAATAAAATTTCTTAATCCCAATCCTTATTCATATTAATTTCAAAAAAGAAAAAAAAAATTTTCATCTACTATTTACATTCTCCCACATTTCTCTAAATTCTAAACAAATTCTCAATTACGCGCCAAAAGCGCCTATCTCTATTAACCTTATTAATCTCCAACCAAACTGAACTATGATCAAAAATAGTTCTTGCATATATCACACCAAATGTCTCACAGTTCCAGATCATCCACCTATACGTCTAGGACACCATTCCAATCTCCAATGAAAATAAAATAAAAAATTTAAAAATTTTTTAATCCAATTAAGTAACCTTTATATGTAGTAAGTTAAGAAAAATCAACTTGTTATTGATTAGGAGCTTGCGTACCCAATCTTAAATTCAATAAATACTTTTAGTCCATAACCCTAATATACGTTTCTTGCAAACAAATAGCATCAGTCTTAAATTGTTTTAAATATTGAAAAACTTTCTTTCTCCTCTATGATGAATTTAATCCATTGACATTCTAAATTAGAGATTTAGTCACCAATCTTGACGCTCCAAAGCTTTTGGGGCACGTCTGAAATGACCCCTGTATCTTCTTTGGACCCCGCCCTTCCCACAGCTTCACTATAAGTACGCTTTGGAGGTTCCATAACTTTCTGCTTGTCTTTCTCTTGCTCTCGTCTCGCTCGTCTTACGGCGGCACGCGTCATCCTCTGCTCTCCAGCAGCAACCGATGAGGCTGTAACTTGATCCCCTCCAGCACCGTTCTCCTCTGTCTGTCTATCTGCAACATCTTGAGGCTTTCCCTCGCCATGTCCCTTTGCAGCTTCCAGAAGTGATAGGGGGGTTGCTTTTAACACGTTGCTATAAAAATCACGTGCCTGGGCCACAGTAACCAGAGGATGTCTTTTACCTTCGTGCGTCACCACCAGTCCAACTGGAATCTCCCATCTAAACTTGACATCACATTTCTTAAGTTCCTGTACAAGAAATGCAAAATCTTTCCTTCTCCTTAAAATCTTTGGAGGAATCTCTTTTAAAACCAAAACTTCTTGCTCAGCAAGTACCAATTTAGTATCATAAGCAGCTTGAATGACTTCATCTCTAATTACTCTCTTTGTAAAATAGACCACCACATCTCTGGGTAACTTCCTCTGTCTTGCAATCCATGAATTTACACGAAAATTTTTATCCATACTTCCCTCAATTTCAGATGCTGGCTGGCCCAATGCCGGTTCCAAAGCCTCAGAGATCAGCTGCTTTAAATCTTCTTTAGAATTCTCCTTTAAACCCCTAATTCTTATAGCATACTGCATCTGTTGGTACTGAACAAGGCTCAATTCTCCGTCCACACTTTCAATCATAGACAACATGTCTACCCTCATTGCTCTAAACCTCTCTTCCATCTTCTTCTCCAATTTCTCCTCCAGCTTTTTCAACTTTTCATCCATCATATCAGACATTAACCGTGAATGCTTTTCAAGGGCATCTTGTAAATCCTTAAGCATCAGTGCCGGAGGAAATGCAGGAGGAAGCAAAGCTTGCAACGAGGTCTGTTGCACCGGGGAAGACCCCGCACTCCGAAGAGCTTTAGAAGTCTTGGCCGCCATCTTTCCCCACTTTCACTTATTGCGCACTTTCACTTTAAAGCTATAAAATCCATTGAGCTAGAGAGTAAAGCTAAAAGTCCACATCACCTTGACCTCCTGTACCGCTCTGCCTGCATCTTGATACTCAAAAGTATTTCCTTTTGGCAGGGGTGGTTGCTAACGCCTGGCTCTGCTCCAAAAATCACGGAGCAGAGACGCTGCGCAGCTCGGAGCAACCCAGGCTTCGGGGGGGCTCAATCCTTCAGCCGCCCAAACTCTCAGCTCAGGTGGCCACGGAGAGCTCAACCCCTACCTGGGGCCTCACCCCCTCCTCTTCTCCCGAGGAGGGGGCTTCAAATCCATCTAAACAGCTGATCGGCGCTGTTTACGATGGAAAAAACACAGCTGCGGAGCGGGCAGCCCGGAGACGGCTGTCTTCGGCGTCACGTCGCCACCGGAAGTCTTCGTCCACATAAATTTGTTTGGGGATCATCTTTTCTTTGATATAAAGGGCTACTCCTCTTTTCTTTTGGTATGCCGATGCAAAGAACAGTTTGCCTATTTTTGGTTGCTCTAGAATTTTAGCATGTTGCCTCTTAACGTGCGTTTCTTGGAGACAAATTATATCTATATTTAATTTTTGTAAGCATGTGAAAGTTCTTCTTTTTGAGGGAGAATTTAGGCCATTAATATTTACTGATAGTATCCCCATCTCTTCCATCCTTTCAATTATATCTAGGTCTTAATCTTCTAGTTGATCTTATCTGTCTCTGGTCTCTTGGTCTTGCACCTTCTTCTGAATAGGCATATTTGGTTTGGGTTTCTTTGGTCTCTTCCCTCTCTTTTGGGTCGGCCTCACCTTGAACTGGCAATTCCTCTTGTGTTTTGGATTCCGGATTATCTTTCTCCAAAAAGGCTCTGTGACTTTCAAAAAACTCCAATGCATTAAGTGGTGTATCCAGTCTGTATCGTTTTGTGTCCCAGTAAAGTAAAATCCCTTCTGGAATCAGCCATCTAAAATTCACTCCTTTTTCAACAAGTTTCTTACTTCAAAATTGGTAGTCTCTTCGAGCCTCTCTTATCCTTCTAGGAATTTGCTTAAGAACCACAATTTCTTTTCCTTTGTATTTCAATGGCTCATCTCTTACTTTTCTCAGAATTTCATCTCTTGTGGCTCTTTCTAAAAATCTGACATGGACTTCCCTGGGCACTTTATTTCTTCTAGCATAATTTGAGTTGACATGATATGCCTGATCAACTTCTCCTTGTATTTGTGACTTCCCCGAGCCTAGAACGTCTGCCAGCAACTTTGTCATCAATTCTAGAAGATCCTCTTCCTTGTCCTCTTGTATGTTTTGGAATCTTAGGAAATATGACGCCCGCTCCATTTCTATGGTCATCAAAGAATCTTCCAGTTCTCCATTTATTTGGATGAGATTTTGGTTTTCATCTTTCAGGTCTGCTATTTGGTGGTCAACCTCCTTTGACTTATGTTCCATTTTTTGAATTCTTTGCTGGTTTTCTGCAATCATCTTTTTGAAGTCTGCCAATTGAGAATCTATGTTGTTAATTTTTTGGTTCATTTTGTCTAGATCACTTTTCAACTCTTCATGGTTTTTAGTTGCTGTGGCGGACTGGGCAGCATTGGCATCAAAAATTGCTTGTAAGATAGCTTGGGTATCCTTCTGTTAGGTATCGATCTTCTCCTGTTGCAACATTGTGGTTATTGATTTCTGATAGTCTGGGCTTGCAGAAGTTGAGGCAGGAGCAGAAGAACCTTTTTTCCAAGTTTGGATAAATTAGAAATACTCTTTTCCTTCAAATCGTGTGGTATCTCCACCCAATGGTTAAGTTTTGTAATCCAGGGAGCTCCTAATAGTTAGGAGAGATGAACCATCAAAAATAGTAAAGGTAGTAAAAAGTAAAGGGAACCAAGAAAAAAATAGAAGTCCCCAAAAGGTAGCAAGTGAGCAAAAAGGAAAAAAGAAAAAAAAAGAAAAAAAAAGAAAAAAAAGAAAAAAAAGAAAAAAAAGAAAAAAAAGAAAAAAAGAGCAAAAATAAAAATAGTGATAATAATAAAACATGAGAACAGAGAGGCTTCTCCTTTTCTATGCTTTTTTCTTGCTTTTAGGAATCAGGTGTAGCAGGGAGGGGGGTTGGAATGAAAGCTCAGCTAGTCAAAACAATAACACTGCTGTGGGAACCCAAGGACAAGCTGATAACATTTTGGCAGGCTGAGGAGCTGGGGAGGAAGCCCGTGCTTTTCTCTAATTGGGGAATGTGATTTATGACAGTTCATTGAGGGCGGGAATTGTACTTTGTTACTTTGTGTCTGGAGGAAGGGAATTTACTTTTTGGGTTCAAATATGTAGTGCTGATACTTTGTTTCCCGAATAAAATGTTCTTTAAGGAAGAATTTTGCCTTGAAGTTCTTTTGATGGATTTCATCTATCAGAACCATGACAGTTGGCACCTTAGGAGAAAAGGAGTTTTTCATCACAAAACATGTGGCTGCACTGGTTATAGTTGCTACATGTAATGTGAACATGGTTTCATCCTTGCTCTCAGTGCTGGGTCCCCAGTTGAAAATAGTGAATTATGTGGTGGTGAGGTGGAAATTTATGAACATAGTATGGTTTTGAATAGTTAGTGGGTGTGCATCTACCACTACAAGACAGGTCATCAAGATGCCCTTGACGGATTTGCCTCTCTCCCTCCCACCAGACAGAAGTCTGTGGTGTTCAGGATCTGCTGTGCCAGGTACTCCCAAATGTTCCCCTTATCTGGGAGTAGGTCTGGTTCCATGTATTTGGCTAGTTACAAAGTAAATGAGTAAAAGGTTCAAGATGAGTTTCCACCCCACCATTGTGTTCCTCATTGCTTTCTGTGGCTTTGAAAAGAGTCTCTAGTTCCCACTCATTCGTCTCTGTGTTTCTTGTAAGTCTGATGGGTAGGAACTTCAGTGTTGGGCTTGGCTCAGTGCTATGGTCGATTACCACTGGTTTTACATGGGACCAATGGATCCAGGAGTCCTTTTCTGCAACCTTCACAGCCATCTGGGTGATCAGCAAAACTTGGAAGGGTCTGTTCCACTTTGATTGTAGAGGTGATTTTTGTGTGAATGATCGGATCCAAACCTAATCTCCTGGCTCAAATGAATAGAGGGTCTCCCCAGAGGCAGCGTCTGGGTTGAAAGATAAGAGGACAAGACCGCATTGCCCCTTTCTAAGCTAAGAGAATGTAGGTCTAAGCCTTTTAAAGTGTCTGATGGCCTGCCTAAAAGTAATTCAAATGGAGAGATGCCTATATCTTCTCAGGGTCTAGTTCTTAGGTGAAATAGGGTGATGGCCAGGACCTGGGACCACAAGAAATGCATTTCCTGGCAGAGTTTGCCTACTAGGGTCTTTAATTCCCTATAAGCTCATTTCACCACCACCCCAAAAGATTCTGGGTGATATGGAGCATGAAGATTTGGGGTTATTCCTAATGTTTGTAGTACATAGATGATGACCTTGGAGAAAAAATGCTTTCCTTGATCCATATCTGGGGCACTGGGGACCCCAAATCTAGGCACTAAATCCTTCAGAAGGTATCTAGCTGTCTCAAGTGAGGTGGTGTGGCGACAAGGAAAAGCTTCCACCCAGTGAGTGAGCTGGTCCCAGCTCATTAGGGCATACTGGTAACCATTAGCCCTTAGGCAACTGAATGAAGTCAAGTTGTAGCTTTTCAAAGGGGCACTGTGCCCATGGTCTCACCCCTTTCTGGGTGACCTTCCTAGAAGATGCGTTGTTGGCCTGGCATGTCTGGCATTTTCTTGCTATTTGGGCAGCCTCTATATATACACCTGGTGCAAACCCAATCTGCCTGGTGGCATCTACCATGGATGGCTTGGATCCCACAGTAACCTTTTGAATGTAATCATTGGCAAATGAGTTGTAAAAGGTGATGGGGAACTATCGGCCTGCCATCTGGGACTCGCCAGAACCCTTCTTTAAAATCTGCCTCATATTTCTCCCTCCAGTGTTCTACTTCTCCCTTTTCTAACAAAAAACTTCCATAGGGGACTTGACCATAGCGGTTTCAAAATTTGGAGAAGTTTTCCCTGCATTCCCTCTTGAAATGTCCCTCTTTTCCACATTGAAAGCAATGCTGGCAGTTTTTTTTCTGAAATGTCCTTCCTCTGGAGGCACTTTTGCTGTTGGTCTGAGGGTACTGTCATGGTTCCGATTAATGAGACACATCAAAGAACACTGCATGATTGTTTATTCTAAAAAAGTCTATAATAATGAGAACAGAGCATCGGCACTCATGGGTGGATGCCAGAATCTGAATTCTCCTCCCCTTGACACATCATATCCTACAGAATCTCCCTCCCTTAATTACATGTCATGAATCACATTCACCAATTAATTTAACACACAAAGTTTCACTTCCCTTCTGAAGCGCGCTATCTCTTATCTTCTCAAAATGTCCAGGTTGAATTCCTCCCGCACTTTAGTGATTCAAAGCCAAACTGTTAAAGCAAAAGTCTGCCTCTTATATTGTCAGTGTAAAAACATGTCAATGTTCACCCAAATGGCTTCAGACAATGGGTATCCCTTCCATTGTACTAGGTACTGCAATATTCCCTTAAAGATTCTAGAGTCAAGAATACATTTCACTTCATAATGAGTCTGACCTGCTACTATGAGGGGTCTGGGTGCCTTCTTAGGGGAAGGTCTTAAAGTGGAGGCCAGAAAAGGTTTCAGTAAGCTACAATGGAAAACCGGGTGAATTTTTCCCAAAAGTCTGGGGAGTTTCAATTCTATTGTGACAGGGTTGATGATTCTCACAATAGGGAAAGGCCCCAAGAATTTCGCTCCTAATTTCTTGCTGGGTAATTTGAGGCATAAATATTTACTTGACAGATAAACCTTTTCCCCAACTTGGAATGTTCTTTGGGGAGCCCTCTTTTTATCAGCCTGTTTTTATAAGTCTCAGAAGTCTTTTTTAACGCCATTTTTGTATTTGTCCAAACCTCTTCCTACCCCCTCACCCATTGATCAAGTGTCTGGGAAGCGGAGGGCACCTGAGGGTAGTCAGGCATTGGGCTGAACTCTTTTCCTGTGGCTACTCTGAAAGGCATGTAGCCAGTGCTGCTGTGAACAGAATTATTGTAGGCCACCTTGATGAAAGGGAGGTCAGTCCAGTTTGTCTGTTGGTAGGAAACAGCATCTGAGATATTGCTCCACCATTTTGTTAGTGGATTCTGCAGCCCCATTGGTAGCTGGATGAAAAGCAGATGATAAGCCTTGAGATGATCCAATTAATTTAAGGAAATTCCTCCAAAATTTTGCTGTGAATTGCACTCCTCTGAAATTATTCGCTTAGGGGTGCCATGCAGTCGGTACATATTTTTCAGGAACAATTTACTCAGTCGTTGTGCAGATGGGAATCCTTTACAGGTGATAAAATGAGCCTGCTTCAAAAACAGGTCTATCACAGTCCAGATGACAGTATTTCCTCTACTTTTGGGTAGGTCTACAATACAGTCCATAGCTATTTCTTCCCATGGTTGAGAAGGGTCTGCCACCGAATGCAGTAACCCAGTTGTACCCATACGGTACAACTCCCGACAGTTTTCTACATCTCGTTTCAGCCCCGGCCACCAAAATTGCTGGCAGATGAGGTGTAGAGTTTTTAATATCCGAAGTGTCCAGCCTGTTTTACACCATGGCTGTGTTTGAGAGCATTGAGACGGAGGGATTCAGGTAGATACAATTTCCCGCCCTTATATGCCAAACCATCCCTGCATGTTAGGGAGGTTTGATTATCTTTGAACCATTGATCGGTGAGGAGCTCTCGTTTTATCTTTTTCGCTCCTGGGTCATCAGGATTAGGGGTTCTGCGAGGTGTGAGTTGTGCTGCAGGTTGTGAACTGGGGATAATTGCCTCGTAGACCTCTTCATGTTCGCTTTTGTACTGTGGCAATCGGGATAGTGCATCAGCTAGGAAGTTTTTTCTTCCTGGTATGTACTTTAGAGTAAAATTAAAACGGTTAAAGTACTGTGCCTTTTTAAATTCTCAAAAGCTTTCTGACAACTCATAGTCCATGCAAGTGGTTGGCCAGGTCGTGGTTTTCCCCCTCCCTTGCCCATTTTGAGTAGTTCTGTAAGGGGTAGAGCAATCTCAGCAAAAGAGGGAATGAATTGACAGTAAAAGTTGGCAAACCCTAGTAAGCTCTGGAGCTGTTTGCAAGTCTTTGGGGGCTGCCATTCAATTATTGCTTTCACTTTGGCTGGGTCCATTTCGATGCCCTCATCGGAAATTCTATAGCCAAGATAATCTAATCGGGTTTGGTGAAATTCACATTTTGACAATTTGACGTAAAGTTTGGCATTCAATAGTTTCTTTAACACTTCTCTGACTAGTCTTATGTGATCAGTCATATTCGTACTGTATATTAGAATGTCATCAAGATACACCAGAACCCCTTTGTATAAATGATGATGTAGGACCTCATTAATCAACTGCATAAATACGGCTGGGGCCCCCTGCAGTCCAAATGGCATGACTTTGAATTGGTAGCTTCCCAAGGGGCAGTTGAAGGACATTTTCCACTCATCCCCCTCCTTTATTCTTACCTGGTAATATGTTTCTTTCAGGTCTAACTTAGTAAAGATATTCCCCTTTGCCAGGTGGGTTAGTAAGTCTTTCAGGAGGGGGAGAGGGTATTTATTTTCCACACTCATAGCATTAAGGCTATTATAGTCTATGCAGAGACAAAGAGACCCATCTTTTTTTTCTTTGAACAACACAGGGGCTCCCACTGTAGACTTGGCCTGTTCAGTGAATCCCCTCTCTAGGTTTGTATCCACATATCACTGCATCTCCTCCATTTCAAGGGGGGACATAGCATACAATCTTGGTTGTGGAAGTTTGGCCCCCGGCAACAGTTCAATGGAACAATCATTGGGCTGGTGAGGAGGCAAGGTATCACATTCTTTCTCACTAAATGCCTCTGCTAGGACCTGGTACTAGCTGGGGATGAGCGGCTCGCCTGGTGGCTGTGAAGCAGCCATGTGTGCTCGGTCATTGGGTGGGTTAAAATTCCCTGTAACATCTGTTGAATCAATGGGGGGATTGGGCCCTATAGGTAGTCTCACAGTTCTCATTCCTTTCTCCCACCATCTTCTGATCTCCAGGCTTCTGCACCACCCCCAGCTGTTGCAAGGCCTCTATTAGCTGGGGCAAGCTCAGAGGTTGTTGGCCTTTCACTTTCAGGGGTGCCCCAACATCCCATTGCTGCAGAGACCCCAGGCTGGGGTTCTCTGTCTCTGTGGGTCTGGAGGGCCTGGCAGGGGACTCCTGGGGCTGGTAGGCTGTCTAGTCTGAAGGCAGGGTTTTCCACTCACCCAAATTCTTTGTGGTAGATGGTCTGGTAGCTCTCCACCATTCTGCTTTTGAAGACTCTGGCAGGGTAGTCTCGAGGCATCAGCAGTCTCCGCTGGAGTGGTTTCAGCCTGACAACCAGCTAGGCTCTCCTAACTGCTTGGGTTCAGCCCCCCAAATGGGAGTCTTGCAAAACTCATCTTCCCACAGCATGCTGTCTGTTAATTCCTCCTCTGAGCTGTCAGCAGCTGCCAAGGTCTCCAAGCTGATTTTTTTTCCCCATGATGAAGATTCTCCCCTGAATCTTTGCCAGCTTCTCTCAAGGCTAGAGACAGCAGCAGTGTTCTGTTCTCCCCCCCGAGGTACAAACAGACAAGCAGGCACAACTAGCAAGGGTTAATTTCTCTGGCTGAAGTAATTTGCCATCTGATAAAGCCTTGGCAGCAAAATACAAGCAGTCTGCCAAAATAAACTCATTACCTCAAGCGTCCACCTGGTCCATAAAATTGGTTGTGGCCCCCGAATCCACCAGTTCATGCGCCTGGATCCCCCCCGGTCGGTCAGACAAAAAGACCCGAGTGTCCAAAATCAGATGTCAAGGGGGGTCCAGAGTCCACGTCTGCTGTTCCTGGCAGGGGTGTGGTACATGCCCGGCCTAGGGTTTCCCCTAGACCGGGCCTGCCCCATTTCCCGACTGGTCAGTCTGAGCCCGAGACCCAGGGCCAGACTTTGGCGTCCAGCCTTGCTTCCTAGGACAGGAGGCGGCGAAATGTCCGGGCTTCCCACAATAGAAGCACAACCCCCCCTTGATGTCTCTGAGACCTCTCCTGGGCTGTCAGGTGAGGTCTGGCCACTCCCAGCTCCATTGGCTCCTCTGCAGTTGCCACGAAATGTGGGGCGACCTGAGACGCTGTTGGTGCTGGATGCGGATGTACAGGTGCAGACGGCGGCGTGGGCAGTTCCTGGACGGTCCAACGGGTCTTTCGACATTGGAGGCGAGCATCAATGCGAAGGCATTGGACCACCAGGGCATCGAGGGTCAGGGGAGCCTTTACACAGACCAGTTCATCCAGAAGCTCGTCTGAAAGCCCGTCTTGGAAGGCATCCAGTAACGCCGCATCATTCCAAGCTGAGTCTTGGGACAACAGCCGGAATTCGGTGATATAGTCCTGCAGGGGGCGTTTTCCTTGCCGGAGGTCTTTGATACATCTGGCTGCAGTCTGGGTGCGGATGGGGTCCTCATATATTAGCCTCATGTGTTGCCAGAAGCCCTCGTAATCGGTTAACAAGGGGCTGTTCTGGGTTAACAACGGTGTGGCCCATCGAGCGGCAGAGCCAGAAAGAAGGCTAATCACAAACCCCACCCTAGCCTGGTAATCAGGGAAATCCTCCGGCCTTATGGCTATAAACAATTGGCACTGTCCCATGAAGGCCAGGAACATCTCAGCCTGTCCAGAAAACTTATCCGGCACTGCTACCGGGCATTTCTGACGGTGAGGGGGAATTGCAGGAGCATTCAGCAAGGTGAGTTGTGCAGTCAATTGTGCCACTTGCTGTTGCAGGAGTTGGTTGTCAGCCTGCTGCTGCTGCTGCTGCTGCTGCTGCTGCTGCTGGTCCATCTTAGGTAAAAGTTGGTCTGTTTGTGTGGGTGACGAACAAGTTGTTCTGTCCCCCCCGAGGTACAAACAGACAGACAAGCAGGCACGACTAGCAAGGGTTAATTGCTCTGGCTGAAGTAATTTGCCGTCCGATAAAGTCTTGGCAGCAAAATACAAGCAGTCTGCCAAAATAAACTCGTTACCTCAAGCGTCCGCTGAAATGAGATAATGTCCAAACAAACAGTCCAGAAATACAGAAATACAGAAACGTTGTCAAGAAGCCAGACCAGGGTTTCACACAGGTACAAAATCCGACAGAGTTCCGAAGACGTGACCAGAAGTTGCTTGAATTATTATTCATCACAAAGTCCTGAGAGCAGCCACACCCCCTTTTGTACCTTGTGGGGTGTGGCTCAGTGACTCAGCTAATCCTTGGCCCTCCTACTCTTCTTACGCTGCTGTAAACGCTTGGCTCTGTGTCGTTCTCAGGGATCCAGCCATGATTCATCTTCGTCATTCCCCATCTGCTGCAGCTGCTCCGGCTCGTTCCCAGCCTGGCTAATTACAGGCTGCTCCTGTCGGCCTTCAGATGGAGACGGAAACCTTGCCAGAAAGGAGGGCCCCGGAGAGGGAGACCTTGCCAGAGGGGAGTGTCCTGGAGAGGGAGGCCTTGCCAGTTCCTCCCCATCATCCTCAGAGTCCTCTTCCTCGGGTAGGACAGGCTCGGGGGTCGGGGCCACAACAAGTAGGTTGTTTGAAAGAAAAGTGATTCTGGCATGATGTCATGGTTTCTATTAATAAGACAGTTCAAACAACTTTCAGGCATTGTTTTTCTAAAAGTCTATAATAATGAGAACGAAACATCGGCACTCATCAATGATCAATGCATGCCAGAATCTGAATTCTGCTCCCCTTGACACATCATATTATACAGAATTCCCTCCCTTAATTACACGTCATGAAAGGCTTCCGGTTTGCATACACAGCACTTCCGGACATGCAGGGACAGTCTGTCTCCTGCCGTCCGTTTCTTTTTTGTTTGGAGGACCCTGAAAAGGGTCAAAAATCACCCTTGAGGGGCGATTACTGAGAGGAGGATTTCTCTGCGAAGGAAGGGCAGCAGCCCTCTGCTAAAATCCAGGATCATCTCCTTTGGTCTGAAGAAGAAGAGACCTGCCGAAAGCCAAAAATACTACCTAGCACTATGAAGCAATCTGGAGGACCTGGCTGAGCTTTTACTTTTCCTATTCCCTTAATCATCTTCCTGTGGGACTTTCCTGAAAATCTCCTTCCCCATTTTTTGAGAAAACGGTGAATATCTACTTTGGGAAGAAAGCTTAAAGCCTCAAAGTTACAAAAGAAATCCAATCAATGCAGCAAACAATCTAAGCAATTTCAGCTGTATTTACTAAAAAGCTTCTATTTGTTGCTGGGGACTCACTATCCTATTCTCTCTTTAAACTGTGAATTAAAGAAAAAAATTGGACTAATTCTACAAAAGTTCTATATTAATTTGGAAAAAGAAAAAGAAAAAGAAAAAAAGGAAAAAAACTTCTTATATTGCATGTTATATGTTATTGATGACATCTTGTGGCGAATCCTGGTACAGCAAGTAAATTTGGTTTTTCTGTTGTGAAAGCTCTCTGAATAACAGAGCTGTCCTTGAAGATAAGTGTGGGAACACCTGGCACTGAATACAACTCTTCAGGAGGTGGAAAATCTTTGACTATTATTAAAACAGCCTCCGTGGAAGATTTAACTGTAAACAATAACGAAATGGATGAATACATCCCACCACTTGATTATAAAATGATACTGGACACGATCTTGGCAATGACAGAGCAAATTAAAGCCAAGCTGCAAGAAAAATCTGACAATTCAAAGCCACCAAATCAAACCCTGATCTTAAATGAGGAAAAGATAACCCAAAGCCAAATAGAAGAAGTGGAAATTAACACTAAAGCAGGAGATTCCAAAGAACAACAAAAGCAACCTACAGAAAACCTTAAAGTCGAAAAATTAGAATATCGTGCAAAAGTTCATTTATTTCAGTTGTTGTTGTTAGCTGCTAAGTTGTGTCCGACCCATTGCGACCCTATGGACAACATTCCTCCAGGCCTTCCTGTCCTCTACCATCTTCTGGAGTCCATTTAAGCTCACGCCTACTGCTTCAGTGACTCCATCCAGCCACCTCATTCTCTGTCGTCCCCTTCTTCTATTGCCCTAAATCTTTCCCAGCATTAGGCTCTTCTCCAGTGAGTCCTTCCTTCTCATTAGGTGACCAAAGTATTTGAGTTTTAGCTTCAGGATCTGGCCTTCTAAAGAGCAGTAAGGGTTGATCTCCTCTAGGACTGACCGGTTTGATCACCTTGCAGTCCAAGGGACTCGCAGGAGTCTTCTCCAGAACCACAGTTCAAAGGCCTCAATTCTTTGGCGCTCAGCCTTTCTTATGGTCCAACTTTCACAGCCATACATTGCAACTGGGAAGACCATAGCCTTGACTATATACACTTTTGTTGACAGGGTGATATCTCTGCTTTTTACTGTGCTATCTAGATTTGCCATGGCTTTCCTCCCTAAGAGCAAGTGTCTTTGCATTTCTTGGCTACAGTCCCCATCTGCAGTGATCTTGGAGCCCAGGAAAATAAAATCTGTCACTACCTCCATTTCTTCCCCATCTATTTCCCAGGAATTGAGAGGGCCGGATGCCATGATCTTGGTTTTCTTAATGTTAAGTTTCAACCCAAGTTTTGCAGTCTCCTTCTTCACCCGCAACACGAGGCTCTTTAGTTCTTCTTCACTTTCTGCCATTAGTGTGGTATCATCTGCATATCTTAGGTTGTTGATATTTCTTCTGGCAATATTAATTCCAATTTTTGATTCATCTAGCCCTGCCTTTCTCATGATGAGCTCTGCATATAAGTTAAATAGGCAAGGCGACAGTATACAGCCTTGCTGGACTCCTTTCCCAATTTTGAACCAATCAGTGGTTCCGTGTCCAGTTCTCACTGTTGCTTCTTGGCCCACATATAGGTTTCTCAAGAGACAAATAGTAGTAGAAGATCCTGGAGACTGAATGAAAATTTATTTACAAATGAGGTGTTCTTGCAGAAATGTAGTGAACATGTGAAAGAATTTTTTGTTATAAATATGCATAAAGGTACATCGATGGGAATGGTTTGGGACGCCAGTAAAGCTTATATGAGAGGGGTCTTGATTTATATGAACAATGCTTATAGGCGTAAGCAAATGCAAAAACGTATAGATCTTGAGGAAGAGATTAAATCTAAGGAGAAAAAGTTTATTTTGAATCTATTGGATAATAGTTTAAGGATTTCGATACATTTATTGAAAGAACAATTTCGTATGCTATTGGCTGACCAAGTAGCAACTAATTTGCGTTATGCTAGACATAATACTTTTTGTAACGCTAATAAGCCTGGTAGGTGGTTGGCTTACCAATTAAGGAAGAAACAGAAATTACGTACTATAGATAAAATAGAATATAAAGGAAAAGAAGTCTATCAACAAAAGCTGATTAAGAGGAGTTTTTTAGATTTCTATTCAAAATTATATTCTAGAGAAAACATACAAGCTTTAGATATAGATAAGTATTTACAGGAAGCTCATTTTCCGAGACTTTCAAGAGAACAACAACTTGAGATGAATCGCTTAATAACATCAGAGGAAATCTCTTTAGCTATTAAACAGTTGAAAGTGGGCAAGGCCCCGGGAACAGATGGATTAACAGCAATTTATTATAAAATGTTGTTGGTTGAAATGATTGAACCTTTAAAGATCTTGTTTAATGAAATTCAGACTGGAGGAGCAGTTCCTCCATCTTGGAGGACAGCTTTTGTATCATTGATTCCAAAGGAGGATCAAGACCTTACTCAACCTAAAAATTATAGACCTATATAGCTTTTGAATACAGATTATAAGATTTTTGCTAAAGTATTGGCTAATAGATTAATGCAAGTTTTAAAACAAATGATTCATAGTGATCAATCGGGATTTATATCTGGAAGGTATATGAAATATAATGTAAGACAAATTGTAAATTTGCTTGAATAGTTGGATAAGAACAACCAAGTCCCTGCAGCATTGATATTTTTGGATGCAGAGAAAGCTTTTGATCAATTGACTTGGCAATTCTTATTGAGAGTTGTTGAGGAAATGAATTTTGGAGAAGGATTCCTACATTCTATTAAAGCTATATATCAACAACAAACTGCACAAATTATAATTAATGGGGGGCTAACAGAGACGTTTAAAATTGAAAAAGGTACAAGACAGGGATGCCCCCTATCACCATTATTGTTTGTTTTAACGTTAGAGATTTTATTAATTGAAATTCGAGAGTCCTCTATGATAAAGGGAATTAAAATAAAACAGAATGATTATAGATTGAGAGCTTTTGCTGATGACTTGGTTGTGACAGTATCTCAACCGATACAATTGGTTATAGATTTGATGGAAATTATAACTCAGTATGGTAAGGTTTCTGGGTTTAAGGTGAATAGTAATAAGACCAAGATATTATCTAAGAATATATCTATGAGTGAAAGGGAAATGTTAATTAAATTAACAGGTTTTGAAATAGTAAAAAAGGTTAAGTATTTGGGAGTGTATATTGCAGCTTCAAATGTAAAATTATATAAGAATAACTATGAAACATTATGGTTGAAGATACAAAGGGATTTAAATAATTGGAAAAAATTACAATTATCTTTACTGGGAAGAATCGCAGTTGTTAAAATGAATGTTCTGCCAAAGTTTCTCTTTTTGTTTCAAATGATACCTATATTGAAAAAGGATGCCAACCTTGATCAATGGCAGAAGGGTATTAATAAATTTATCCGGGTGGGGGAAAAACCAAGACTTAAATTTAAGATTCTGCAAGATGCTAGGGAAAGAGGGGGACTCAAGGCGCCGAATTTGAAACTGTATGATGATGCGGTGGTCTTGACATGGGTTAGCGATTGGCTTAATTTAACTAATAAGAGAATACTTCACCTTGAGGGTGGATGGCATGCATATTTGCCTTATGATAAAAAGGTGGATAGGGCTTTTAAATCTCATATTCTTAGAAGTGCCTTGTTGCGTGTCTGGAAAAAGTATTATTATAAGTTAAATTATAAAATACCAATTTGGGGAATTCCTGGACACGCGATAGAAGGTGTATCTATGGGAGTGAGTTTGGATATGTTTTCCTATAAGGAATTACTTAGATTGGAAGGGAATGATTGGCAACTTAAATCATTAGATGAGTTAAGACAAGAAAACATAAGTTACTCTTGGTTTCAATATACCCAATTGAAAGCTAGGTGGAAGTTGGATCAGAAGGTTGGCATCACAATTACAGATGAAAATTTAGTAAAACAAATTAGAGATTTAAATTGTGCACATATAAAGAGGATATATAATGTTTTAATTGAATTGGACTCAGAAACGGAACTGGTTAAAGATTGTATGATAAAGTGGGCACAAAATATCCAGGAACCAATTCCGTTGGATACTTGGGAGGTAATTTGGGTTAGAAATGTTAAATTTATTCAGGCTTAAAGTTTAAGAGAAAATTTTTATAAAATGTTTTATAGATGGCATTTGGATCCCAAAAAGTTGTCTAACATGTATCCTAACTTACAGTCTAAATGCTGGAGATGTGGTAGTTTAGAAGCCACCTATTTTCATATGTGGTGGACTTGCAGAAATATAAAAGCTTTTTGGGTTAAAATTTGGTGGAACATTCAAAAGATTTTTAAGAGAAAGATAAAGTTCTCTCCACAATTGTTTTTATTGGGCATTGTTGTAGATTGTGATGTTAAAGAAACCAATTTGATGTTGAATTTGATAACAGCAGCAGGGTTACAGGTGGGACAATACTGGAAGAAGGATAGTTTGCCTACTATAGAAAAATGGGTGTTTAAAGTATCGAATCTTGCAGAAATGTCTAAGATTTCTGCTTATTTGAAGGATCATTCACAAGAAAGATATATTTCAGTTTGGAGGAGATGGATAGATTATATTCAGAATAAATATGGGACTAAAAAGTTCCATTTAGCTTATGAGTAGATTTTAGAGGGATATTGTTATTAATTTTAATGTTAGTACTTTGTATGTATCTATGTTAAAGGGGAGTTAAAGCACATTATGAATTTGGTTAACTTTATATTATGGATAATTTTTAGTTAGAATATGATTGTTATATCTATAACCCTGTATTTAGCTCTGGGAAGTGGGTGGGGAAGGGGGGTGGTTTGGGGTGGGTGGGTTTTGGGGATATGTATTGTAAAATCTTTTTTTTTGTAAAACTCTTTAATTAAAAAAAAGATGGTCCGGTACTCCCATCTCTATAAGAACTTGCCACAGTTTGTTATGATCCACACAATCAAAGGCTTTAGCATAGTCAATGAAGCAGAAGTAGATGTTTTTCTGGAACTCTCTAGCTTTCTCCATGATCCAGCGTATGTTGGCAATTTGATCTCTAGTTTCTCTGCCTCTTCGAAATCCTGCCTGTACTTCTGTTAGTTAAATAAAAATAAATAAATAAACCTTTATTGTCAAAGTACAACATGTGTACATTGAGATTAGCTGAGCCTCCCCCTGTGCTCTCTCCCCCCAACACACAGTGACAACAAACCCTCCATCCCACCACTATGTGAACCAACTACACCACACACCGGCCTCCCAAGTCAATTCTGCATAAGATTATGTCCCATTTAAAAGCCTAACAGCCCACGGATAAAAGCTATTTTTCAGCCTGTTGGTACGGTTGGCTATATTCCTATATCTCCTACCGGATGGTAGGAGAGTAAAGAGATACCGTCCAGGGTGTGAGTCATCCCTGAGAATCTTCCTCACTCTTCCAAGGCAACGAGCCCTGGTGATGTCATCCAGTGGTGTCAGGGAACAGCCCACAATGTCTTGTGCTGTGCTCACTACCCTCTGTAATACTTTCCTATCTGCGGCTGTCAGACCAGCATACCAAACCACAATACCATACGAGAGGACGCTCTCTATGGTAGACCGGTAAAAGAGGGTCATTAGCTGTTGTTCTACCCTGTTCTTCTGCAAGATCCTAAGAAAGTGAAGCCTCTGTTGGGCCTTTCTAGCCACCTGGGTTGTGTTAACTTTCCAGGTCAGATCTTCACAGAGGTAGACTCCCAGAAATTTAAAGGAGGAAACTCTCTCTACACAGTCCTCCCCGATGTAAAGTGGGGCAGGTTCCTCCTTTTTTCTCCGGAAGTCTAACACCATCTCTTTCGTCTTGCCGATGTTTAGGTGCAAGTTGTTGTTACTACACCATATGGATAGTTTTTGTACCTCCGCCCTATATGCTGTCTCATCCCCACCTGTAATAAGACCCACCACAGTTGTATCATCTGCGAACTTGATTATCGCAGTGGATGGGTCAGATGATACACAATCATAAGTGTATAAAGAGTACAGGTAGGGGCTAAGCACACAGCCCTGTGGCGTGCCGGTGCAAAGCTTCAGGGGGGTGGACAAAGCAGACCCGACCCTCACTGTTTGTACCCGATCCCTAAGAAAGTCTTGAATCCAATCGCAGATAGCGGGGGAGAATTTCAAGTCAGTCAGCTTCTCGATGAGAATGCTCGGCAAAATGGTGTTGAAAGCCGAGCTGTAGTCAACAAAAAGCATCCTGACGTAACTTCCAGGTTTCTCAAGATGACTTGCTACAGAGTGTAAAGCAGTAGCTATGGCATCGTCTGTCGACCTATTTCCCCTGTAGGCAAATTGATGTTTATCAAAGTCCAGTGGGAGGCATGTCCTAAGATGTTGGAGAACCAATCTTTCGAAGCATTTCATGACTACAGACGTTAATGCAATAGGTCTGTAGTCATTCAGGCACTCAACTGCAGTTTTCTTGGGGACTGGGACAATGGTAGCTGCCTTCAAGCATGATGGTACACATGCCGTTTGCAAGGAGATGTTAAAAATCCTTGTCAGGACCCCTGCTAATTGATCGGCACAATTCCTGACCACTATCCCCAGCACCCCATCTGGGCCTGCGGCTTTGCTGGGATTCACAGCCTTCAATACAGCTCTCACTTGGTGTTCACACAGGGTGAGTGGCTGAGAGTCAGAAGGCCAGCCAGCAGAGGCTACGGGGTCTGGTCTTTTAACCTTGTAGCGGGCGAAGAAGATATTCAGCTCCTCAGCCAACGAGGCATCGGTGTTTGCCATGCTCCTCGTGCTGCCCTTATAGTTGGTTAAGTGCTGCAGTCCCTGCCATACTTGCCTCGGATCGTTGTTCGCTAAATGGTTCTCCACCATTTGTTTGTATTGTTGTTTTGCCATCCTAATGCCTCTTCTGAGATTTGCCCTGGCCTCTCTCTATCTGTCCCTGTCTGTTCTGTACCAGCCTGCTACCGGCCTTGTAGAAAACCCCTTTACAAACGGCAAGAGGCTGGAATAACGTCTGCCAAATTTATTACAAAAACAAACAAGACACGAACCAAGATACAGGAGCTTTGAAACAATATCTGAGCGGTTGTTTTCAGCAAACCAGCCCTCCCCACACAAGTCCTTTATAAAGAGTTCAGGGCGTGGCTTCTCTCTCCCTCCTTCCGAGAAGCCCCATTGCCTTCCTCTGTTTACTCCTACTTGACTGCCTCCTGCGTCGGGCGTCCTTGAACAGGGCCAGCTGTGGGTCATCTTCATCCACACTGTCAGGCTCACACAGCTGGGTCTCCATGGTGACCAAGTGAGAGGGGCCTGCCTGAGGGCTATCATCAGCAAGGTCTTCAACACCCCCCTCCTCCTCTGAGTCGTCCGACCCAACTGCCGAACCCACAGGCTGACCCTGAATCACAACACAATCCCGCACCGCAGGGCCCTTCCCCCGGGTCTGCCGATCCGGATGCGGTCGGGATGGAAATTGTTCATGAAAAGCGGTCACCAATGCAGGGGCATGAACGGCGGTCGTGTCTTCCCAGGTGAAGTCCTCTGGTCCGTAACCTTTCCATTCAATCAGGTACTGGAAACGACCTTTCAGCCAACGGGAATCCCTGATGCTGGCGACCTCGTACTCGGGGGTGCTGCCTCCATCATGAGGTCCTGATGGGGGAGGTTCCGCTCAGCGGAGTGGACAGGCCGGTTGCTCGGGGACCAACAGAGACCGATGAAAGACTGGGTGCACGCGCAGGGAACGTGGCAGAGTTAAGCGATAGGCGACCGGATTGATGACATCCTCGACTGGGAACGTTCCTAAATATCGGTGATCTGACTTTCTCACCGGCCGTGTTGACGGTAGGTTCCTGGTGGACAACCAGACCAGATCTCCAACCGATAGTGGAGGCGTATCCCGTCTTCACCGATCAGCAAACCTTTTGTAATCGGCCTTGGCCTTCTCTAACTGACGTCGCACCAATCGATGGATCGCCTGTAACTCTGCCATGAAGTCGTTCGCTGCCGGCTCCAGTGAGTCCACGGGAGAAAGGGGGAAAAACCGGGGGTGATATCCCACATTGGCCAAGAACGGTGTCATCTGTGTGGAGGTGTGCTGCAAATTGTTAAATGCAAACTCAGCTATGGCCAGATAGTCCACCCAATTGTTTTGCTGCAGATTGACATAGCAGCGCAGATATTGTTCCAGGATACCAATGACCTGCTCGGTTCCCCCGTCAGTTTGAGGATGATGTGCGGACAAGAGGCAAATCTTTTTTTTTTTTATTGAAAAGTTTTAAGATACAATTTTCCTTTAAAAAACCCCCCTTCCCCCTCCCTCCTCCCCCCCTACCTCCCCCCCTCCCCCCCTCCCTCCTCCCCCCCTACCTCCCCCCCTCCCCCCCTCCCCCCCGACTTCCCAGAGCTAAATACAAGGTATATATATAAAAAAAGCAAACATAAACAACCATATACTAACAACTATAAATTCTAAAATCCATCACTCTCTAGCTTATATAGGATAAAACAAACCTTAGCAATATTAAATATATATAAAAAACTAAAATAAAAAAAGAAACACTCTCTAGCTTATATAGGATAAAACAAACCTTAATAGTATTAAATATATATTAAAAACAAAAAAAAGGAAAAAAAAACCCCAAGATAGAAAGAGAAAAAGAAAAAGAAAAAAAGGAAAAAAGAGTTATTCAAATACTACATAATACTTCCCAACCCTATACTTATCCTAAATAGACTCCATCCATTTTGTCCATTCCATGATATAACGTTCTTACAGATAATCTTTCAAATTAACCAAAATCTTCACCACCTCAACCAAATCAGAAAACTTTAAAGTCAACTCTTCTATAATCGGCCGTTCCTCTTCCAGTGCCACATCTATAATTATTCCAAACAAAAAAAAAAAATTGCGAACAAAACTTTAACCTCCATTTGAGAATCTTCTGTATATTCCACCAAACTTTAATCCAAAAAACCTCAACCTTTCCACAAAACCACCACATATAAAAATATATTGTGTCTACACCCAAACCTTTTCCCACCTCCCATACTTGACTATAAATACGTCATAGAAATTCCATAGACTTCTGCAAATTCTGCTATTTTCTCTTCTTAGATCGTTTTGCAGCAGCACGCGTCACCCTCTGTTCTATAGGATCATCCAACGAGGTTATATCTTGATCTCCTCCAACACCGTTGTCTTCTATTTGACCATCTTCAGCCTCTTGATGCACTCCTTCTCCAGATCCCTTTTCAGCTTCCAGAAGTGTTAATGGCGTTGCATTTAAAACATTATTGTAAAAATCACGCGCTTGCATCACAGTAACCAGACGGTACCTTTTACCTTCGTGCGTCACCATCAACCCAACTGGGATCTCCCATCTGAACCTTATATCTCGTTGCTTGAGCTCTTGCACAAGAAATGTAAAATCCTTCCTTCTCCTTAAAATCTTTGGAGGAATTTCTTTTAAGACCAAAACTTCTTGATTAGCAATCACAACTTTAGTATCATAAGCAGCTCGTATAACTTCATCTCTAGTTTCCCTTTTTGCAAAATATACCACCACATCTCTAGGCAACTTTCTCTGTCCAGCAATCCATGAATTCACACGAAACACTTTATCCATGCCTCCTTTTATTTCAGATGCTGGCTGTTTCAATACTACTTCGAAAGCCTCAGAAACCAGCTGCTTTAGATCTTCCTTAATATTCTCCTTTAAGCCTCTAATTCTAATGGCAAACTGCATCTGGTAATATTGAGCAAGACTCAGTTCCTTATCCATTTTATCTTCATTCTCCAATACTTTTGCTTCTAATATAGCATTCTTTTGAGTCAAATCTTCTAGCTTTTCCTCCAATTCTTCCACACAACGAGCCACTTTACACACTGAAGACAAGATGTCTACCTTCATCACTCTAAACTTCTGTTCCATCCTCTCCTCCATTCTCTCCTCCAATTTCTCCAATTTCTCCTCCATCTGTGCAAATCTATCATTAATTGATTCCAAAATTACCTGGGTGGTTTTTTTTTTTTTTAAATTTTTTATTAAATTTATTATTTAAAAACATTGGACACAGTACCAGCGAGCTGACAAACCTTTTTGTCTACAATGTTTAAATATATATATATATACATGTATATATGTACATCAAAAATACACTTAAATACACTTAGATTACAAATCGGTGAAATACCACAATATTTAAAACAGTGAGCTAGTCTGTAAAACCTAATAGAGACCTTTCCTTTTATCCATCCAAAGATACAATTTGTTCCAAATTCTATAATAGTCTGATTGATCTTTATTCTTTAATTCCAAAGTTAATCTGTCCATTTCAGCGCAATCCCAAATTTTCCTAATAACCTCTTTTTGTCCTGGGATCTCATTCTTTTTCCATTTTTGCGCAAATGATATTCTAGCTGCTGTGATAATATGGATCGTTAAGTATAGCACATCTTTAGGATATTTCTCTTTCGTGATTCCCAACAAGAAAAGTTCTGGACTAAACTCCAGATCTTGTTTCAATATTTCTTTCAGCCAAATCCAAATCATTCTCCAAAATTTTTGTGTTTTACTGCAAGACCACCACGTGTGGAAGTATGTGCCTATCTCTTCAGAACACTTCCAACATTTGGGAGATACTGTTGTGTACATTTTTGCTAAGCGGGCTGGGGGAAGATGCCATCGGTAAAACATTTTAAATAAATTTTCTTTATACGATGAGGCCAGTGTTATCCTTTTATTCCTATCCCAAATTGTTTGCCAAGTATCTAGGTCGATGTTATGTCCTAAATTGTTAGCCCAGATCAACATGGGGTCTTTCACTTGCTCTTCAAACAGCTTATATCCCAAAAGTAATTTATAAAAATTCCTTATTTGTTTAGAGTCCGGTCCCAATAATATTTTGTCCAATGCTGTTTCAGAGGTGTATATCCCCCATTCATTTTTATCCTTCCTAAATCTCGATTGGATTTGTAAGTAGGCCCACCAATCGAGTTTTATACCTTGTAATTCTAGTTCATTCCTAAGTTTCAATTCCCCCTCCTCATTCAGAATATCCTTGTATGAGATTATGTTACCCAAATCAAACAGATTTGGGTAAACTATCGCTTCAAGGGTGGATAGCCAGACCGGTATTTTGGTGTAATTGTGAGATCTAATTTTTTTCCAAGTATTGAGTAGCGCTTGCCTGATCCGGTGTCTTTGAAAATGCGAGAAAAGACCTTGTTTCTCCGTCCATAGGAAAGCATGCCAGCCATATTGCAAATCGTGACCCTCTAAAGTTAATAGTCTTCTATTTCTCAAGATTACCCATTCTCTAATCCAGCTCAGGGCCGCGGCGTGGTAATATAATTCCCAGTCTGGCAATCCAAAACCCCCATTTTCCTTCGTGTCTTGTAAATATTTCAATTTAATTCTTGGTTTTTTCCCCTGCCAAATAAAATTTAGTGATAATTTATCCAAATTTCGAAAAAATTTAGAGTCGAGTTGAATTGGGATATTCTGAAACAGAAACAGGATTTTAGGCAGAATATTCATCTTAATGACAGCGATTCTTCCCAATAATGAGAGTTTTAGGTTTCCCCATCTTTCCAGGTCACCTTTTATTTGATTCACTACACTATCATAATTATCCTTTTTGAGTGAAGTGCATCTAGCCGTAATGTTAATCCCTAAATATTTTATTTTCTTGACTATTTCTATATCCGTGATTTCGGCCAGATTACCTTTTTGTTTATTGGTCATATTTTTAACAATCATCTTGGTCTTATTTCTATTTATTCGCAGTCCGGCAACCTCACCATATTTAGATAATTCTTCCAATAGCTTTGGTCCCGTCTGACATGGATCCTCCATAATAAAAACTAGATCGTCCGCGAAAGCTTGCAATTTAAAGGTTTCCTTTTTAATGGTTAATCCTTTTATCTTTGGGTCGTTTCTTATAGTTCTCGTTAATACTTCAAGAGTCAATATAAACAGCAACGGTGATAAGGGGCAGCCTTGCCGTGTTCCCTTTTGAATTTGAAACTTGCTAGATGCTTCCCCATTAATAATTATTTTTGCTTCCTGATTGTCATAAATTGCCCTAATTATATTTATAAATTTTTCACCCATATTCATAAAGCTAAGCTGTTGGCACAAAAAAGACCATTTAACATTGTCAAATGCCTTTTGGGCGTCTAAGAAAAGTAATGCCATCTGTTGTTCGCTATGTAATTCATAGTACTCCAATGTATCTAATATTATTCTAATGTTGTGCTTAGTGTGTCTCTTAGCGAGAAAACCATTTTGATCTGCGTGTATGAAATCATTCAGAAATCGTTTCAATCGTTCCGCTATAATTGATGTAAATATCTTGTAGTCCGAGTTAAGAAGTGATATGGGTCTGTAATTTTGGATTAATGTATGGTCTGTGTTATCTTTCGGAATAAGGGTTATGTTTGCCTCTAGCCAAGATTTAGGCGTCCTTGCGCCTTCTAATACTGCGTTAAATACCTCCACTAGGGGTTGAGCTAGGATATTTTGTAATTCTTTATAAATCTCTGATGGAAGACCGTCGGGTCCCGATGCTTTATTATTCTTTTGTGCATTAATAGCTTTTATCACCTCAGATAGTCGAATTTCCTCGTTTAACATATTTCTGGTATCTTCTGTGACCTTAGGTAGTTTGGCTCTTTGAAAATATTCCTCCATTTTCTCCACACTTGCCTGGCTATCTTCTTTATATAAACGTTCATAAAATTCCTGGGCTATAATTTTTTTTTTTTCCTCCTGGTGGAATATTCTCCCTTCCTCATCTCGTAGTTCGTGAATCCAGTTTTTCCCCTTTTGTTTTCCCAATTTGTATGCGAGCCACCGGCCCGGTTTATTTGCATTTTCAAAAAAATTTTGTTTCGTGTTTCTCAATTGTTGTGCCAATTTCTCTTTGTCTAGAATGTTAAGTTTGTGTTTAATCAGATCCATAGATTGCTTGATATTCTCTTTTTGTGGATCTTGTTGGAGTGTAACTTCTAAGCTCTTATATTCCTCTTCTAATCTTTCCCGTTGTTGTCTTTTCCCCTTATTTTTATATACCATATATGCCCTCGCTACCCCTCTCATCACAGCCTTAGCTGTATCCCAATTGTTTTGTACTGAGGTGTCTATAGCTTTATTTTCCTTAAAGAAAAAACTTAGTTCTCTCTCCATCTTAGATTTGAATTCGTCTTCTTTTAAAATTGCTCTTTGAAGCGTCCATCTGGATATTTTTTTGGAACCTTTCCAGATAAGTTTAATAGGATTGTGATCTGCCCAAGTACCTGTCGCTATATGTACCTCATCTATTTCTGAACTAATTTCTTTCGTCATCCACACCATGTCTATTCTAGACCATGAGTTATGTCGGTTGGAGTAATATGTATATTGTCTAGCCTTACGATTTTTTTCCCTCCAGACATCTTGGATATTTAGTTCCTCAGCCAAGTTAAGAAAAGATCTCGGTAGAGTTCTTCTCTTCTTTTTCCTAAGCGTCTTTCCCATATAATCCAAATTTATATCTAGGATAGCATTAAAATCTCCTATTAAACAAATCTCCTCATAATCAATGCTACATATCTTATTGTGAAGTGTTTTGAAAAATTGTTCTTGGTTATGGTTTGGGGCATATATCTCTACCATCATGACCTTCCTGTGATTTATTATAACCTCGACTATCAGTATTCTACCCTCTTTATCGTTATAAATTAGTTTTGCAGTCAATTTTGGGTTTACATATAGTGCCACTCCTCTCTTTTTCTTGTGTCGGTCTAAGGAAACGAATAGGTTCCCTATTTTTGGTTGTACTAACAAATATTTTTGTTGTTCCTTTATATGGACTTCTTGTATTGCCACGATATCCAATTGTTGGTGAATAAGCCTATTAAAAAATTTCCGCCTTTTCACTGGCGAATTCAATCCATTAATATTCACAGACATAATACTACACTCACCTCCCTTCATCTTACTTATTTCTGGTTTTTGTGGATCTCGTGATTCGGGGCTCTCTCTCTTCCTTGTCTCTAGTTCCATGTTTCTCTGTTAACTCACCGGATTTGTTCCTTCTATCCTCTGTAGCTAAGATCTTCCCATCCATTGCCACACGTATTGTATCTCTTTCTCTTACCTCCCTTCCATCTTGATCTTCTAAATCTACTTCCTCTTGGCTATGGAAGTGGCGTTTGTAAAAATCTTCTGCCTTCTCTATCGTGTCCAGTCTATGCCTTCTATCCTGCCACGTAACAAGAATACCCTCTGGAGTTAGCCATCTAAAGTTTACATTTTCTCTTATTAGTTTGGATGTTAAGAATTGATAGCCGCGTCTCAGATCCCTCATCCTTTTAGGTATCTGTTTAAGGATGGTGATTGGTTGGCCCCGAAATTCTAATGGTTCCTCTCTAGATCTATGCAGAAGCTCATCCCGAATTGATTTTTTAACTAACCTTACATGTACTTCTTTTGGGAGGTTGTGCCTTCTCGCATAATTAGTTTGGACCCTGTATGTTTCATCAATTTCCGCCAGCATTTCCTCCTTCCCTACACCGAGTGCCTTTGCCATCAGTTCTGCCATCATGACCAACAGATCTTCCCCTCTTTTTTCTTGAACGTTCTGGAAGCGTAGATAATGAGCAGCCTTTTCTGCTTCCAGAAAAATGACTGTTGTTTCTAATTCCTTATTAGCCTGAAGGAGTGTTTCATTTAAATCATCTACTCTCTTTTCCTCTTTTTCCATTCTAGCTTCCATATCTTGAAGTCTTTGTTCATTTTTGACTAATTGCTGTTGAATCCCTTCAAATTTATCATCTATCGCTTGGATTTTCCCCTTTAATTCACCAGTGTCGTTTCTTATTTGGCCTATTTCTCTCTTCATCTCCTCGTGGTTTTTGGCCATTGCCTCGTGTAGGTTTTGCAAAAGGGCATGTAAATCTTTAAAGGAATTCGAGTTAGATCTTTCCCTTTGCAGCATATCCTCTATAGATTTCTGATTGGAGGGACTTGAGGACATCCCCTGTCCCTGTGCTGCTGCCTTTTTGCCAGCGCTAGGCTTAGTTGCTCCCGAGATACTTGTCATGTTTCCCCAATTTTAACAGCGTTTTATCAATGTATAATACCCTGAGTCTTATATAAACCTTTTAACTCTATGACAAAAGATATATAAAACAGTTACCACCAGATACTTATTACCAACTAAGCAATTTATATAATAAAATTCTATAGTATGAATATAATCAAAGTCACGTTCTTCTTCTTTTTTCCCCCCCCCCCCGTTTCCGGCGCAGAAATTGGCACCTTTTCCGTCTTCCTCTGCTGTCAAAGACCAGTAGGTGTCCCACTAAACAAACCTCCAGTTACTAAATTGCTATATCAAATGGCCGCCCGTGACAAGTAGAGTAGAATTTCAAAAGTTTCAAAAGTTCACAAATTCAAAATTTACCAGGATAGACCAGACTAGACCAAGCTGATCGCTTTCCACGCCCGACAATCCAGAGTTCAGTCTCTAAGGCTCCAAAGCTCAGACTTTGACTTGTTGTAGCTTTTCTCCAGCTAGAATACAGTCATATAGTCTTCGGCTTTCTTTCCCTTGCTGTTTTTGCCAAACGCCTCCCTCAAGACTTCTATCGCCGCTTATTCCCTCTCCGTGAGGCTCCCACTTCGAACCAGTACCTCTTTCACAAGCGCTTCCTATTTAATATTCGGATACACTCTCCGTCAGCTCCGCTCTACCGTTGTCCCGCTGCTTACGTGCTAGCTCCGTCCCTCTGTCAGATCTTCATGTCGGCCATTACTGGCCTCCTTCTCCCCGGTTCGCTCGCATCAGACTTTCTCCGGATCTTCAACACGAACTGCCGCTCATGAAGGTTCTCCGGGCTGCCTGCAACTTCGGATGTCCCTACAGGACCTCCTGAAGCTCCGAAAAGCCCCCGCGAACACTGGGTGAGAGGTTGTGCGAGGAGAGAGCTCCGTTCACACAGCCGCCCGCTCTGACAGTTGGCTCCGCCCCCCTGGGGTGTGTTTTTCAAGAGCATCTTGTAAGTCCTTTGATGTCAATACATCAGGAGGATGCAGCGCCTGCAGTAATGATTGTTGCACCGGCGAAGTTCCAGCACTCCGAAGAGTTTTAGGGGGTGGTTTAGCCGCCATCTTTTACCAATTGTGACGCACTTTCACTTCAGATTTATAATCCAAAAAAGTCCATCAAGCTGGAGAGTAAAATATAATAATCCTCTTCACCTTTTCCTCTTGTATCGCTCTGCCTGCTCCTTTAATCCATAGTCATTCCTTCAGGCAGGGGTGGTCGCAGACGCCTGGCTCTGCTCCAAGAAATCAGGAGCAGAGGCGCTGGCCAGCTGGGAGCAGCCCAGGCTACGGGGGAGTTCAATCCTTCAGCCGCCCAAGCCATAAGCTCAGGCGGCCCTGGAGAACTCTACCCCTACCTGGGAGCTCACCCCCTCCTCTTCTCCTGAGGAGGGGGCTTCAAATTCGCCCGAACAGCTGATCGGCGCTGTTTCGGGCGAAAATAACTCAGCTGAGCCGCGGGCAGCCCGGAGAGGCTGTCTTCGGCGCCGCGCCACCACCGGAAGACCTAGAGAGGCAAATCTTGATATCCAACGCATGCATCAACTCCTGCCAGAAGCGGGCTGTAAACTGGGCCCCCCTATCAGAGACGACTCTATCAGGGAGGCCATGCAGCCGAAACACCTGCTGAATGAACATACGACTAGTGGCGCGGGCTGACGGTAAGCCGCGACAGGGGATGAAGTGCGCCATCTTGGTCAGCATGTCCACCACCACATACACTGTCGTAAAACCAGAGGATGGGGGTAAATCCGTCAGAAAGTCCATGGACACAGCCCCCCAGGGTCTTTTGGGTGTTGGCAAAGGCTGCAGTAATCCAGGTGGGGCCCCTGTCGCTGACTTGGCCTGCCTGCATGGGATGCAGGAGGTAACATAGGACTGGATGTCGTGTCGGACTCGGGGCCACCAGAAGGTACGGGAAACCAGGTTCAGGGTCTTGAACAGGCCAAAATTCCCCGCCGTCGGGTTATTGTGACACTGGCTGAGGATGAGTCCCCTGAGTGGCCCTCCCGGAACGTAGAGCCGTTCACGATAATACAAGAGTCCATCCGTGACCGTCCAAGGAGAATCTGGCCCCACCTCCTCCTTCCGCTGAGCCACTCACACCTCCTGCTGCTGTGCCTCCCAGATCCGAGCCCGTATATCAACCGGCTCCCGCACCGCAGCAAAAGACTCGACGGGGATCACTGTCCTGGGCAGAAGCTTGTCTTCCACTCGGGAATATTCGGGCTTCCTGGACAGAGCATCCGCTCTTTGATTGTGCCCGCTAGGTATGTACCGAACCCGGAAATCAAACCTCACAAAGAAAAGAGACCACTGGATCTGACGTTGGTTCAAATTCCGAGCGGTCTGCAGGCTTTCCAAATTCTTATGGTCCGTCCAGACCTCGATTTGATGCCGCGCTCCCTCCAGATGATGCCTCCAGGCCTCGAACGCCGCTTTGATGGCCAGCAGCTCCTTCTCCCAGATTGTATAATTGCGCTCCGAAGGGTTCTGTTTTCGTGAATGGTACGCGCAAGGGAAGAGGGTACCGCTGGGCATCGTTGCCTGGAGTAACACTGCCCCAATGGCAATGTCGGAGGCGTCCTCCTCCATGACAAACAGCCGTTGCGGGTCAGGATGCTTCAAGATGGGCTCCTTCATGAAGGCTTCCTTCAAAGTCTGGAAAGCCTGTTGTTCTGGAGCGTTCCACTGAAACCGAGTTTTCTTCTGCAGGAGCCGGGTGAGGGGGGCTGTCAAGGCAGCAAACCCAGGGATGAAAGTTCGGTAATAGTTGGCGAACCCAAGAAGTCGCTGAACATCCTTCACGCGATGCGGGGGTTGCCAACTCTGCAAAGACTCAACCTTACTCGGCTCCATGGCGATGCCCTCAGGAGAAATGCGGTGACCCAGGAAATCGACGGTCACCCGGTAGAACTGGCACTTCTCCAACTTGGCAAACAGCCGATGTTCTCGGAGTCGCTGCAGGACCTGATGGAGATGCTGATGGTGCACCTCACGTGACGGGGAGTAGATCAGGATGTCGTCCAAGTAGATCACGACAAACTGATCCAACAAATCCCGGAAAATGTCATCCATGAAATGCTGAAACACAGCGGGGGTGTTGGTCAGGCCAAACGGCATCACCGTGTACTCAAAATGTCCATAGAGAGTACCAAACGCCATCTTCCACTCATAACCCGTCCGAACCCTGACGAGGTTGTAAGCTCCACGCAGGTCCAGCTTCGTGAAGATCTTAGCCTCCCGGTGTCGGTCCAAGAGTTCGGGGATGAGGGGCAGCGGGTAACGGTTGCACACCGTGATGGCATTGTGTTTCCTATAATCGCAGCAAAGATGCAATTCACCCGACTTCTTTTTGACGAAGAGCACGGGTGCAGACACTGGCGAGGACGAGGGCCGGATGAAACCGCGAGCCAAATTCTTCTCCAGAAAGTCCCGCAATGCAGCCAACTCGGGGTCTGACATGGAGTACAAACGCCCCACTGGGAGAGGCGCATCAGGGACTAAATCAATGGGGCAGTCATAGGGCCTGTGCGGGGGTAATTGATCCGCCTCTGTCTCGCTGAACACATCAGCAAAGTCGGACAGTTCGGGAGGCAAGGAAACCCCTGGGAAACCCTCCACCTGGCCGGCACAGATATGGCGGGAGTGGTCCACGCACTGCACGCTTGGGAAGGTGACCAGGTTCTGTGACCAATAGATCTGTGGGTCATGCGCCCGGAGCCACGCCAGTCCCAAGACCACGGGGAAGTGCAGATCTGAGGTGATATAGAACTGGATGGCCTCCACATGGGAACTGATGGCCATACATAATGGACCCACCGCCCTTGCCCCGACAGGAACGGGTGCCGGTTTCAACAGGCTCCCGTGGAATACGGGGTGCACCCTGCCAAGGAACTTGGGCAGTCTGAGGCGCACTGTTACCGGGTTGATAACGTGGGTAACCTGGAAGGGGCCTATGAATTTAGGGCCTAACTTCTTGCTGGGTATTTGCAGCCGCAGATATTTCGTAGACAGGTACACCCAGTCCCCGACCCCTGGGGTATAGAACGGTTGGCGCCTCTTGTCCGCTTGGGCCTTAGAGATGCTGGCCCATTTTTCCAGTGCCTCTTTGGTTGCTGCCCACGCCTTCCTGATTTGTAGCATCCATTCCCTGAGTTGACAGGGGGAGGTTGCCTCCTGGTTGCACTCGGTGATGGGGGTGAAGTCGTAGCCCGACACCACCGTGTACGGAGGGAGGCCGGTGCTACTGTGTACGGCGTTGTTGTGGGCGACCTCCGCGAACGCCAGTAGGTCCGCCCAATCCGTCTGCTGATACGATACGTAACTACGCAAATACTGTTCTACCGTGGCGTTGGCTCGTTCAGCGGCACCGTTAGTGCAGGGATGATGCCCAGAACTCAATCCCTGGGACGACCCTATGAACCGGAGGAACTCCTGCCAAAACCTGGCGGTGAATTGCACTCCTCAGTCTGAGATAACGCGCCTAGGAGCCCCGTGTAGGCGATAAACATGTGTTATAAACAGCCATTCCAAGCGTCGGGCCGATGGCAGACCTTTCAACGGGTCAAAGTGGGCCTGTTTGGAGAAAAGATCGATCACAGTCCAGATGACAGTGTACCCCCGACTCTCTGGCAGGTCCACGATGAAGTCCATACCTATGTCCTGCCATGGCCGGCAGGGGTCCGCCACTGCCTGTAAAAGCCCCGCTGGTTTTCCGGGCCGGGGTTTGGCCATGGCACACGTATGGCAACGCCGTACATAATCCTCGATCTGTCGCCTCATACCGGGCCACCAGAACTGGCGCCGGGCGAGGTGCAGGGTTTTCAGAAACCCAAGGTGACCGGCCCCCTTGGCGTCATGACATCTATAAAGGACAGTCTCACGGAGGGCTTGTGGCATGTACAACCTGTTTCTGTACCATGCCAGGTCATCCCGACGGGTCAGAAGCCGCGGATGCTGCTGTAGCCAGACATCCCCCTCAAGAGCAGCCTTCAGACGCTGTACGAGGTCATCAACGATCTTAGTTTGTACAGCCCATACTACCTCTGGGCCGTAAGGAGGGATGAGAGCCTGTACCATCTCCTCCCGTTGGTTGTCGTATTGTGGAAGGCGCGAGAGGGCGTCTGCCAGAAACCTTTTGCCCCCTGGGACGTACGTCAGAGTGAATTTGAACTGCCTGAAGTACAGGGCCCACCGCATGTGTTTTGGGGCTAATTTCCGTGGTGACTGTAAGGCTTCCAAGTTTTTGTGGTCCGTCCATACCTCAAAGGGCTTCTCCGCCCCCTCCAGGTGATGGCGCCACATTTCTAGTGCCCATCGAACGGCGTAGGCCTCTTTTTCCCAGATAGCCCAGGCTCGTTCGGTGGCCGACAGCTTCTTTGACGCGTAGGCACATGGTTGCAACGCTCCTTTGTTGTTACGCTGTAAAAGAACAGCCCCAACCGCCACGTCACTAGCGTCCGCTTGGACGACAAACGGTGCTGAAGGGTCGGGATGCAGAAGTACGGGCTCTCTGGTGAATAAGTCTTTCAGAGTCTCAAACGCCCGCTGACAATCCGTGGACCACGCTACCCATAACCCTGGACGCGGTTTCACCGCCAGTTGCTTAGTTCGCAGCAGGTCTGTCAACGGCAGTGCAACTGCAGCGAACGACGGTATGAACTGTCGGTAAAAATTGGCAAACCCCAGGAAACTCTGCAACTGCCGTCTGGTTCCCGGGGCTTGCCATTGCTGTATTGCCTCCACCTTCTTTGGGTCCATCGCGATTCCAGCCGCCGAGACCCGGTAGCCCAAGTAGTCCAAGCGAGAAGTATGGAACTCGCATTTCGACAGTTTCACGTAGAGCCGTGCATCGAGAAGCTTCTGTAACACTTGCCGTATGAGGGCGATGTGTTGGTCCATCGTTTCCATGTAGATCAAGATGTCATCAAAGTACACAAGAACCCCCCTGTACAGGTGCTCATGCAGAACCTGGTTAATCAACTGCACAAACACAGCGGGGGCCCCCTGGAGTCCGAATGGCATCACACGGAACTGATAACTGCCGAGAGGGCAGTTGAATGCCGTTTTCCACTCGTCGCCCCTTTTTATACGCACCCGATAATAGGCTTCACGTAAATCCAAACGAGTGAACACCTTTCCTTTGGCCAGGTGGGACAACATGTCCTTCATTAAGGGCAGTGGGTACAAGTGCTCAACACACACTGCGTTGACCCCCCGGTAGTCCACACAAAGGCGTAGGCCACCATCCTTCTTCTCCCTGAAGAGAACAGGTGCTGCCATCCGCAACTGAGCAGGCTGAATGAACCCCCGTGCGAGGTTTTTATCTATGTAGCACCGGAGCTGCAACATCTCCCGCAGTGCCATAGCATACATCCGTGGCTTAGGCAGCTTGACCCCTGGCTCCAACTCGATTGCGCAGTCCGTGGCCCGATGAGGAGGCAGGAGGTCACATTCCTGTTCACTGAAGACTTCTAGAAACTCGGCGTATTCCGGCGGCACCTGTACCTCTAAACCGGCCCTGCGGCTCTCTTCTGCCCTCCCCGGTGAGCCGGCCACACGGTGCCCTGGTTGGTTGCACTGGAAGCAACAGGGAGTGGACCGGGGCGGTTGGAATGTGGGCCCCGGCGTCGGTGGTGTTGGCTTCTGTACCTGGCCTTGCGGTCTTGTCGGGGCCTGTCGGGGGTCCCCCGTGGCCCGTACGCGGCGCTGGCAAACCTGCAGGCCGACGTCCAGTTCGATCGCAACCCGCAGCCACTCTTGGAGCCTAGGAGGGATCCTGCAGACGATACAGGCCCTCAGGAGGTATTCATCCAAACCGGCCCGGAAATGGTGAATTAACATCCTCTCCGGCCACGAACTGAGCCCACCCGCCACCCCCCTGAGGTCCTGCACATATGCCGTAGCCGGTTGGCCATTTTGCCGCAGCCCTACTATCTCGGCCTCGGCCCTTTGTATGCGGGTCACATCTTCGAAACGTACGGGCAAAGCCTCGAGGAAAAGGCCGACGTCGCTCAGCTCTCTGGCGCGGTCGCCATATAGGTTCGCCACCCATGCCGCTGCCTCCCCTTGTAGCGCCGTGGTGACGGCCATCACCATCGCCCACTGGGACGCGTACATAGGTCCGTACCTGTCCAGATGGTGGATGACATGTCCAAGGAAAAGGGCCAAATGATCGGCATGGCCATCGAATGTCACGGGCAACGGTGGTGGTCCCCAAGCTGCAGGCCCTCCCCAAGGCCCCACCGGAGCACCCGGTCCCTGTGCAAATCCTGGTTGCGGCCACCCCAGTGCTCCTACCGGAGGTTCTGGGCGTAGCACAGCGCCTCCAGGCCGTGCACCACCTGGCCCTGTGAGCCCCTGCCCGGGAGCAGCCGCCGGTCCCGGCGGAGGAGGAGCAGGCCCCTGCGGGGTACCAGGGCCCTGAGGGACCCGGAAGCGGGGACTCGCTAAACAGAACCGGGTCTGACTCCTTCGCTCAGGGTCGGGCCTGGTCTGGGTCCAACGTCCTGTCTCCAGGTTGGAGTCGATGGGGGACCACAGCCGGGGCTCTCCGAACTGGTCTCTCAGGACGTCCATGGTGTAGCTTCCGGGAGCTGTGGTGTAGCTCCACTCCTCTCCTCCTTCATCGGTGGTGCGGCACTCCCTCCATTCCCACAGGGACCCCCTCTGCTGGGGTGGTTGTTCCTGTCCAGCCACCGTTTGGCTCAATACTGGGCTAAGCCACCACTCCCCAGGCTTCTCCTGGACGGCTGTCTCCTGAGCCTCGGTGCCCTTCGATGCTGGACACGGGTCCCGGTCCTTGGGCCGAACCACCAGTGGGGCCTCTCCCAATTCCCCCACCTCGAGGGGCACTGCAACCCCAGCTGGCTCCTCCCCCGCTGCCACAGGTACAACCCCTTGGGTTCCCTCGGCCATGCCGGCACGTCAAAGCCAAAAGCACAGCAACGAGGGGCGTTGTGATGAGGAACACTGACTTACTATCAACAACGTCCACGCCAGAAAACGCAGCCAGAATAACGACGACGTGGCACGGTTGACTGCAAGAAGTTCTTTACTGTGAGAGTTCCATGCAAATACAAAGTCAGCGTTGGGAGTTACTCACCCCCAACGCGCCTTTTAAACTCTGCTTTTAATTGGGCATCAGCCCCACCCATTAGCCCCACCCTTCCCCTGCGCAGACCAGCATCTGCCCGAGCTGCGTAAAACCCCACCCCCCCTTACCCGTCTTCCCACACCCTGCTTCTCCCCCTGGCACCAAGGACCACACAGCGCGCAGGTAGGTATACGCCCAGCACCCCCCTATCCTGTACCCCAAGGACCTAGACGTGCTCCCCTCCACCATCCTAACACCCCGCGCCACAACCGCAGCCCCCTGGCAGCCCCCGTCGTCCAAGCGCAGATGTAGAGCACCCGGCGCTGCCGCCGATGTGCAGGCAGCAGAAACGTCCGAGGGAATGAGGCAGCCGTCCTTTCGCACGCCCACGTGCACCTCTGGCGGCTCCGGTGGCATGGCCGCCGTACGATCACCCGCCCCGTGAAGCCGCGGCCGTGAGTCCTGCGCGGCTGCCCGTGGCTGCTTCTGGCCGCTTTGCAGCTGGTGGTGCAGGCATGAGTCCTGCGCGGCTGCCCGTGGCTGCTTCTGGCCGCTTTGCAGCTGGTGGTGCGGGCGTGAGTCCTGCGCGGCCGCCCGTGGCTGCTTCTGGCCGCTCCGCAGCTGGTGGTGCGGGTGTGATTGGGCCTCTGCCCGCCTCGCGCGGACGTCACTTGTGGTGCTTCCCCGAGTCCCCTTGTGTTGTCGAGCCCATGGGGCTGGACACTTAGCCTTATAAACCTTGAGTAATGGAGCTAGGAACCCTGGGTAAGTATGGTTCTTTAGTTTCAGCAATAAATTCAAATGGGCTTTTGCTCTAAATGTACTCCGTTGATGATGGCAGGCCCAAGATCCAGTCTTGGAAAAAGTTACTCCCAAATATAAAAAGGTATTAACCTGCTCAATTGGTTCACCATCTAATTGCCACTTATGTCTCTGATGGTTTCTTCCAAACACCATTATTTTCGATTTGGATTTGCTAATGATTAGGGAGTTATCCTGGCAATAAGAGCTGAATCTTCTTAATAGCCTACGTAATCCTACTTGTGAGTATGATAATAAAATCATATCATCAGCATAAAGCAAGCTGTTACAGTAAGTGTTTAGGATCATCGGCATGTGTACCATGGTATCCTTCATTAACCCTGGCAAGTCATTGATGTATAAATTAAATAATAATGGGGCCAGGATACACCCTTGCCTTATCCCTTTCTTTGTGTGAATCCTGTTAGTCAGGGCCCCATTAACCCCATACCGCACCCTCAAACAGGTACTTGTGTAAAGGGCTTTAATCAAGGCCAGGAGTCTAGGTTCTATTTTAAGAGATGTCAATTTACTCCATAGTACGTCTCTATTTACCATATCAAATGCTGCTGTAAGGTCAATAAAAGCAGCAAACAGGGGTCTCCTCTTATAGGCATATTTGGCAATTAGATGGTTCAAAACAAAGCAGTTATCAATATTAGATCTGTTCTGTCTAAAACCTGCTTGTTCTTCTGTGAGGATGTTGTTTTCCTCTACCCAGATTTCAATTCTGTTCAAAAGGTACCTAGCATATATTTTTGCTACAATGTCAATCAGGCTGATAGGCCTATAATTACTAGGATCTTTTTTATTCCCTTTTTTATATATGGGGACAACTATTGCCATCTTCCACCCATCTGGTATATGGCAGGTGTTATTTATGTGTGTAAAAAGACGTGCTAATACAGGGCCCCACCAGTTGGGAAATTTCTTAAATAATTCTGTTGGTAAAAAATCCTCGCCTGGGGCTTTATTGCTCTTTAAGCTTTTAATGATGGACTGTATCTCCTTTTCTGAGACTGGTGGCCAAGGGGGGAGAGTTCTAGGATTTACCAAATCACTGTTTAAAAATAATTTCTTTACCGGTTCGGTGGGGGCAAACAAGCACTGATAATAATTCTCCCAGTTCGCAGCAGAGATTGGTATGTCAAATGCAAATCTCCGTTCCTTCAGGATACCTGCTACAGAGTGCCAAAATAATACTGAATTATGACTTCTGGCAGCCAACTCAAGTTCTGACCAGATTGAAATGGCAAAACGTTTTTTCTTTAATGTTATAGTTTTTTTTATATTCCCTTCTTGTGTGCAGCATCTTAGCTTGTATATGGGCAGTAGGATTCCTCTGGGCAAGCCTCATGGCTGCCTTCAATTTCTCTTTCTGTCGCTGGCAATCAGGATCAAACCAGCGAGGTCTACCCACTTGGGCTCTTTTTGTAGTAGGTTTAGCTGTTAGGTGTTTCTTCAGTATGTTACAAAGATTGGAGAATGCATTGAAGGCTGACATCCAGTCAGTAGTAGATGACTGTATTGTTCTAGCCCACTTAGTAGCATTCTCTGTTTTAAGGCATTCTAATATTGCCTTAGTATCAACTTTGGCCCAAATTAACCTTTTATTTTGGGTCACCTCTACCTTTTTGGTGAGCCATCTGTCAGCCATGTTTTATGGTCTTAAATCTGAGCGGCCTCGCAATGTCACACTTACAGGCTGATGGTCGCTATTGTCGCTAAGGTGTACTGTGACCTCTGAGAAGAGGTCAGCCTTATCTCTAGACACACAAAAGAGATCCAGTACACTACTTGAATTGGCTGAGTGGTATGTATAAAGGTATGTATAATTCTTGTCCTTACCTCCCAAAATTTGGAGATTACCCTTAAAAATTAAGGAGACTAGGAGCAGGCCAGCGGCATTACTTTTACAGTCTCTCGAGAGCCACTGAGGATGGTTATCAAAGAACTCCCCTGGGATTCACCTCTTCTGGGCAAGCTCATACAGAGAGGGACCCAGTCTAGCGTTCAGATCTCCTAATAATACCGCTATGGACTGAGGGTACAGTATAGATATATCTTCTAAGATAACTTCCAAGCCCATCCAATATTCCAAATTATAATGCTGGGATGTGCTTGGAGGAATGTACACATTTACCAATATTATCTCAAACTGGTCATATTCAAATTTGACAGCTAGAAAGTACGGATACTTATCTTCGTTATATAATTTCTCTCCCTGACATTGCAACTCTTGCTTTATAAGAATGCATAGCCCACCAGAGGTCTCCCTTTGTTCTTTGTTTTTAGGGCTGGGGAGGCCCATCCCTGAAAGCCTGGCAATTGTACTGGTTCATCCACTTCAGTTAGCCAGGTTTCTTGAAAGGCTATTACGTCAAATCTAGAGAGAAAGCTCATTAGTCCACTATCAACCATCCCTTTCCAGCCAGCTATGTTCCAGGTCATCAACTGTATGGGGTTCTCAGAGGCAAGGTGGTCTGACTTGGTTGATTGGCTAGATGGTAGAAATGCCAGATGTCAACTTGACATTGGAGCTGGGTCAATATCATCTAAGCTTCCCATATAAACACAGTTGTTGTGAGGTTCGATATTTCTCCTCATGGGTTGCAGAACTTGCTGTTGCTCCTCTACATCTCGGCCGCCAGCGTGCCTCCGCTCTTGCTCCAAGAATGATCCTTTTTCCAATGGGCAGGTACTCTGGCTTAAGTCTATAAATGTAGATTTATGTCCATTTTTGGAGGGGCATGGCTGAGGGTTCATCTTGTGGAAAGATGTTGTGGGAACTTCTAAATCAAATGAGGATGTAAGCTGGATTATGTCCTTAGTGTTTGTCAGCTTAGGGGGCACTGTGTGATGAAGCCCTTTGTCTTTCAGTTGTTTCTCAGAGGCTGGGTCAGTCAGTGCAGTTACTCCAGTCTCAGCCTGTGTGACAACACCTTTTTTACTGTTGAGGTAAAGGCAGATTGTTGATTAAGTATCTTGTCACAAGGTTGCGTGGTTAGTGGAGCTAAATTAAATAGAGGCTTTGCTGTAGATTGAGTTGTTGTCAGTGCCTCTTTTAGGTCATCCAATCTTTGAATGATGTTAACTTGCTCAGGTTCTGGCAATGCACTGAATAGGTCAATCAACACTTCCTCTGGCACATCCTCAACAGTTCCTGCAGCTGTGGGTAACACAGTTTGCATATTGCTTCTTTGCTTTCTCAGGGTCAGTTCAGTTGCAGCAGCCTCAGGCTTAGTAGTGTGAGGGCTGTTGCAGCCTAGATTTAAAGCGACAGTTCCCTCTTGATGACGCTGTTTCAGGAGTGGGCACACTTTTTCTGAACAAAAGACCCTTATTGGAAATATTGAGAAAATGCTCAGAAAGGGTTTCATTCTGAAGAGCATGGAGGGAATTGTGGGCTGCTTGAACGATAGGAGAATTCTCATACATTGTGTTCTTGCTGGCAGCCACTCTGCATGTAGTAGATCTATCAGAGTGAATTCACAGCAGAGCAGCTGGCTGAGGGACAGCCTAGTAGCTTTTCTATTGCTCCAACGCCCTCTATTTACTCTCTTGTCATAAATTTGCAAAGTAACCTGGTTAGTTTGCAGACTGTAGTTATATTGGTCATCTCTAGACCTTTGCCTGATTGAGTGTTTTCTCTGTAGGTGTTCAAATTTTTGGGAGGAGAACAAGGTCCTTCTCTACTTTCATTTTCCGAGTTAGCCATCCCATGTCTGTCCATGGTTATCCTCCCAAGTCCTTCTACAGTATTTGGGTGGCTCCTAACAAACTTTGCAAAAGATTCTTTCAGGCAGTCGACCTTATTTATGACAATTGACAAGAGATCATATATTGAGTTTACAGTTTGAGCTGTAAGCAAACATTGTCTAGAGAGGAAGTGTGTCACATTTTCCCCCTTCAAATTTGCTACATCTCCCTCCTGTGTAAAAAAGGCTGTTGCCGGATTCCAAGGAGGGGAGCAATTCCCCAAGAGGGAGGAGGACAACTCCACAAGCTGTCTGCTTTCCAGTTTGGTTTGTAAGTCCCATTCCAATGAGTCACATAAATTAAATTTATCTGATAAGGTGCCTGAGAATGAGTTACTTACTGGAGCAGAATGTCTGTTTGCAATATAATCCTCCATTTTCTGCTGCTTCAAAGGCTTGGATATACTTTCTGCTGCAGAGTGCTGTCTCTTCCTTCTTTTCCCCATTCAGGTTTGTTAAAACAGATTTTTTAAAAAAAGTTTAAAACTATGGCTTAAAAGGTTAAAATGGGTTAAAAATGGGTTTAAAAAGTTAAAAAGGGGTAGGTTAAAATACAATATTAAAAGAGGTTAAAAAGTTAAAATAAAAATAAAGTAAAATAAAATAAAACTTTTACTTTTGGAGGAGCTCTTTACACCCTTTGCTGCCTCTCCACCATCATGGCTCCCTCTGGTCCTTTATCATGCCCATTTTTGCATGAAACGTTCCCTTCATCTCTCCAATTTTCTTGAAGAGATCTCTAGTCCTCCCTATTCTATTGTTTTCTTCTATTTCTTTGCACTGTTCATTTAAGAAGGCATTCTTATCTCTTCTAGCTATTCTCTGGAATTCTACATTCAATTGGGCGTATCTTTCTTTTTCTCCCTTGCCTTTTGCTTCCCTCCTTTCCTCAGCTATTTGCAAAGCTTCCACAGACAGCCATTTTGCTTTCTTGCGTTTCTTTTTCTTTGGGATGGTTTTGGTTGCTACCTCTTCTACAATGTTGCGAACCTCTGTCCATAGTTCTTCAGGCACTCTGTCTATGAGATCTAATTCCTTAAATCTATTTGTCACCTCTATTGTATATTCAACAGGGATATGATTTAATTCATACCTGACTGGCCTAGTGCTTTTCCCTACTTTCTTCAGTTTAAGCCTAAACTTTGCAATAAGAAGCTCATGGTCTGAGCCACAGTCAGCTCCTAGTCTTGTTTTTACTGACTGTATAGAGCTTCTCCATCTTTGGCTGCAGAGCATATAGTCAATCTGATTTCTGTGTTGACCGTCTGGTGATGTCCATGTGTAGAGCCGTCTCTTGGGTTGTTGGAAAAGAGTGTTTGCTATGACCATCGTATTCTCTTGACAAAATTCTATCAGCCTGTGCCCTGCTTCATTTTGTACTCCAAGGAAAAACTTGCCTGTTACTCCGGTTATCTTTTGGCTTCCTACTTTAGCATTCCAATCCCCCATGATGATAAGGACATCATTTTTTGGTGTTAGTTCTATAAGGTGCTGTAGGGCTTCATAGATCCGGTCAATTTCATCCTCTTCCGCACTGGTTTTTAGGGCATTGACTTGGACTACTGTGATATTGAATGGTTTGCCTTGGATTCGAACTGAGATCATTCTGTCATTTTGAGGATTGTAACCCAGTATTGCTTTTTCTACTCTTTTATTGACTATGAAGGCTACTCCATTTCTTCTGAGGGATTCTTGCCCACAGTAGTATACGTCATGGTCATCTCAATTAAATTCACCCATTCCTGTCCATTTTAGTTCGCTAATACCTAAGATGTCGATTTTCAGTCTTCTCATCTCTTTTTTGACCACGTCCAGCTTTCCTTGATTCATGGATCTTATATTCCAGGTTCCTATGGATAAAAAATCTTTACAGCATCAGACTTTCCTTTCACCACCAGACACATCCACAGCTGAGCGTCCTTTCGGCTTTGGCCCAGTCGCTTCATTCTTTCTGGTGCTACTAGTACTAACCCTCTGCTCTTCCCCAGTAGCATACTGGATGCCTTCTGACCTGAGGGGCTCATCTTCCAGTGTCATATCGTTTTGGTACTGTCCATAGGGTTTTCATGGCAAAGATACTGGAGTGGGTTGCCATTTCCTTCTCCAGTGGATCACATTTTGTCAGAACTCTCTGCTATGACCTTTCCGTCTTGGGTGGCCCTGCACGGCATAGCTCATAGCTTCATTGAATTATGCAAGCCCCTTCGCCACGACAAGGCCGTAATCCATGAAGGGGTTATTTCAGTAATGCAACTTAAAAGGGGAAACTAATAAATGAGATAGACTCATTATATGCAAAGCAAGATAGTTCAAGCCGTGATTTGTCATAATTCTGATGATTATGGCGTACAGCTCATGAAAACCCCAAATCCACAATCTCAGAAAATTAGAATATTACATGCAATCAATAAAACAAGGAGTGTACATAGAACAATATCAGACCTCTGAAAAGTATAAGCATGTATAAGTACCCAGTACTTGGTTTGGGCCGATTTTGCAGCAAATACTGCCTCAATGCGGCCTGGCATGGAAGCTATCACCCTGTGGCACTGCTGAGGTGTTATGGAAGACCAGGATGCTTTAATAGCGGCCTTCAGCTCTTCTGCATTGTTCGGTCTCATGTCTCTCATCTTTCTCTTGGCAATGCCCCATAGATTCTCTATGGGGTTCAGGTCAGGCGAGTTTGCTGGCCAATCAAGCACAGTAATCCCATGGTCATTGAACCAGGTTTTGGTGCTTTTGGCAGTGTGGGCAGGTGCCAGGTCCTGCTGGAAAATGAAGTCAGCATCCCCATAAAGCTCATCTGCGGAAGGAAGCATGAAGTGCTCCAAAATCTCCTGGTAGATGGCTGCGTTGACCCTGGACTTAATGAAGCACAGTGGACCAACACCAGCAGATGACATGGCTCCCCAAATCAACACAGACTGTGGAAACTTCACACTGGACTTCAAGCATCTTGCAGTGTGTGCCTCTCCATTCTTCCTCCAGACTCTGGGTCCTTGGTTTCCAAATGAGATGCAAAGGTTGCTCTCATCAGAAAAGAGGACTTTGGACCACTGAGCAACAGACCAGGTCTGTTTTTCTTTAGCCCAGGCAAGACCCTTCTGACCTTGTTTGTTGTTCAAGAGCAGCTTGATAAAAGGAATACGACATTTGAAGCCCATGTCCAGGATCCGTCTGTGTGTGGTGGGTCTTGATGCACTGACTCCAGCCTCAGTCCACTCCTTGTGAAAGTCCCCAACACTTTTGAATGGCCTTTTCCTGACAATCCTCTCCAGGCTGCAGTCATCCCGGCTGCTTGTGCACCTTTTTCTTCCACACTTTTCCCTTCCACATAAATTTCTATTAATGTGCTTTGATAGAGCACTTTGGGAACATCCAACCTCTTTTGCAATTAACTTTTGAGGCTTTCCCTCCTTATGGAGGGTGTCAATGATGGTTTTCTGCACAACTGTCAGGTCAGCAGTCTTCCCCATGATTGTGATTCCTACTGAACCAGACTGAGAGACCATTTAAAGGCTCAGGAACCCTTTGCAGGTGTTATGGCTTAATTAGCTGATTAGAGTGGGACACTTTGAGCCTAGAATATTGCACCTTTTCACAATATTCTAATTTTCTGAGATTGTGGATTTGGGGTTTTCATGAGCTGTAAGCCATAATCATCACAATTATGACAAATCATGGCTTGAACTATCTTGCTTTGCATGTAATGAGTCTATTTCATATATTAGTTTCCCCTTTTAAGTTGCATTACTGAAATAAATGAACTTTTGCACGATATTCTAATTTTTCGAGTTTCACCTGTAGTTAGTGGTCTGCTTTCTCTGTCTCTAGCAAGATAACAGTTTTTTAAAAAACTTTTATTTGCTTGTGAGAGTTTTTCATTTATTTCATCCACTCTTCTTTCTTCCTTATTCATTCTATCTTCCATTTCTAATAATTTCAGTTTATTTTTCAGTATTTGTTGTTGGAAGCGTTCAGATTTCCCATCCATTGCTCTCATCTTCTCTTTAAGCTCTCTGGTATCATTCCTTATTTCACCTATTTCTTTTTTCAAGTCATTTTGGTTTCTCAGCATAACCTCTTGCATTGATTGTAACATCGATTGTAGGTCTTTAAGTGAGCCTGCTCTCTCCCGTGGTATCATCTCCTCTATCGACCTTTGCCCTCCTGGGCTTAGTTCTACTGATGTAGCTTCGATTATCTGCCTTCTTCCAGTCCCAACTCTTGTTAGGTTGGGGATGCTTGTCATCTTTTGGAGTGACGTCAACCAGTCCTCCCACTTATGTACAATCTTTGTCTTTCCCTCCACCACACCTGAAAAATTTGTTATTCTTTTAGTATTATAATCACTGCTACATTACAACTTAACAATATTATACTGCTCAAAAAAATAAAGGGAACAGAAAATAAGACATCTTACTAAAGGAAAATAAATAAAGGTTATTCTTTTATAAATTGTATAAAATGTAACACCAATGAATTGTATCAAATGTAACACTAAGATGTGGGGCTATCTATTTCCTGCTCAGACAGAGAACTCACAAATGGTAATCAACAAATTCTTTTGAAATGTTAAAAAGCTTCCGAGAGACAGGAACATCGGACCAAGGTGGAAATTACAACCAAGGTGGAAATTACAACCAAGGTGGAAATTACAAGTAAACGAGATAAGATCTAGATAAGATCATAATGGATAGATGGAAATGGTCAGAAGGGCCCCTTTAGAAATAGGAAACAACTTCAAAGAATGACTTAAGCTTCTTAGGAATGGCATGTATCATGAAAAAGTATAAAATGACTACCTTGAAACTTGCTCAGCGCGCTCTTCGAACCCAATCCAACTTGGGAAGGGTCTAAGAGGCCGCGTTTGCAAACGCTTTCTTTCTTTATTATTTTCTTTATTATTTTCAATTTCTTTTCAATAAATCTTTGTTTTTGTTAACCAGACTTGTCTTTGAGTTGTGAGTATCAAAATTTGGGTTTTTAAATCTCACAATCTTGGTGACCAAACGTGGGGCTTGAAAGAGCCTCTAGGGAGGAGCTGTTCTCAGTAAAATCCAGGGGTGCGCCTGTTGATTTCAACTGCCTGGAGTTGTCTGAGATCTAGCTTCCCATTGCAGGCTCCGAGCCAAACTAAATTAACAATTCTGTTCTACAAAATCAAAGAATAGAAAAAAAAAGAAGAGAGTCAACAACTGAGGCCCAGGACCAGGTAACCCAGTGCACTGGCCCAGGTAAGAAACTTTTGCCCCGAAGGAGGGAAACATGCAATTGTACCTGGGTGGTCAGGAGAGCGATTGTGGGAGGTTTCTGCGATAATGGCTGTGTGAGTGTGATGGGCTGTGTTCTGGGAACACTGGTAAGTCCAAAGCGAGTGCGGACCTGAAAGGTTTATTTATTTATTTATTTATTTTATTTAATTTCTATACCGCCCTTCTCCCTAAGTGACTCAGGGCGGTTCACAGGGCATATATAAATAAGTATACAAAAATTAAAAGAAAATTAAACCATGCCCAAATTAAAATATAACAATAGTGAAATAAAAACCAATTAAAAACCCAAATACCCCTTCAGGCCAGACCAGCTAACTCAAACTCAACCCGCGACGGAAGGATTGGAGGTCCGATGCCATCCAGAGCTCAACCGGCAGTTGGTTCCATAGTGCCGGGGCACCCACAGAGAAGGCCCTCCCCCTGGGGGCCACCAGTCGACATTCCCTGACTGGAGGCACCCTGAGGAGGCCCTCTCTGTGGGCACGCACAGGGCGGAGGGGAGTTGACGCCGGCAGCAGGTGGTCCTCGAGGTATCCCGGACCCATGCCATGTAAGGACTTAAAGATCATAACCAAGACCTTGAACCTCACCCGGAAGACAACTGGCAACCAATGCAGCTCGCGGAGCAAAGGTGTAACATGGGAGTACCGGGAAACTCCCAAGACAACTCTCGCGGCCACATTCTGTACCAGTTGGAGCCTCCGAGTGGTCTTCAAGGGAAGCCCCATGTAGAGAGCATTACAGTAGTCTAGGCGAGAGGTCACGAGCGCATGAGTGACCGTACACAGGGCATCCCGGTCCAGATAGGGCCGCAACTGGCGCACCAGGCGAACCTGGGCGAAAGCCCCCCTAGTCACGGCTACTACATGATCTTCCAGGGTAAGTCGTGAATCTAGGAGGACTCCCAAGTTGCGAGCCCTATCCACGGGGGATAACAGCTCACCCCCCATAGAAAGGGATGGAACATTTTGAATGTCCCGGGATGCCGGAATGTACAGCCACTCAGTCTTGTCAGGGTTGAGTTGAAGTCTGTTCCTCCCCATCCAGACCCGAACCGCCTCCAGGCAACGGGACATCACAGCGAGGGCATCACTGGGGTGGTTTGGCGTCGAAATAAAAAGTTGGGTATCATCAGCATATTGATGATACCCAACTCCAAAACCACGAATGATCTCACCCAGCGGTTTCATGTAGATGTTGAACAGGAGAGGCGAGAGAACCGACCCCTGAGGAACTCCACAAACGAGAGACCTAGGGGCCGATCTCTGCCCCCCTGCCAACACCGACTGTGAGCGTCCCAGGAGATAGGAGGAGAACCACTGAAGAACTGTGCCTCCCACTCCCAATCCCCTGAGACGCCGCAGCAAGATACCATGGTCGATGGTATCGAAAGCCGCTGAGAGGTCTAATAGGACTAGGACAGAGGAATGTCCCCTATCCCGAGCCCTCCAGAGATCATTCACCAGCGCGACCAATGCCGTCTCCGTGCTGTACCCGGGCCTGAAACCCGATTGGTAAGGGTCCAGATAATCCGCTTCCTCCAGGACCAGAGGGAGCTGACGCGCCACCACACTCTCAACAACCTTCGCAAGAAAGCGAAGGTTGGAGACTGGACGAAAGTTGTTCAATACAGCTGGGTCCAAGGCAGGCTTCTTGAGGAGAGGTCTCACCACCGCCTCCTTCAAGACGGTGGGGAAATAACCCTCACTCAAAGAAGCAGATATGACCGCCTGGAGCCAGCCTCGTGTCCTCTCCCTAGCTGCATAAACCAGCCAGGAAGGGCACGGATCCAATAAATATGTGGTGGAGCTCAGCTTCCCCATAATCCTGTCCACTTCCTCAGGGGTCACAGAATCAAACTCCTCCCAGATAACATCGACAAGACCGCCCGTGTCCTGATCGCCAGACTCTGCCCAGCTGGAGTCCAAACCGGTCCGAATCCGAGCGATTTTATCCGACAGATGTTGACTAAATTCCTCGGCATGACCCTGCAAGGGATCCTCCCTCACCTCCTGATTAAGAAGGGAGCGAGTCACCCTAAACAGGGCGGCCGGGCGATTATCTGCGGACGCGATGAGGGTGGAGAAGTAATTACACCTCGCCACCCTCATCGCTGCGAGATAAGACCTAATATGGGTTCTTAACCGCAACCGGTCGGATTCAGATCGGCTAGACCTCCAGCAGCTCTCTAGGCCCCGTTTCCGACGCTTCATCTCCCGGAGCTCCGCGGAGAACCATGGAGCTTGCTGGGATCTGCACCGGGTCAGGGGCCGCAAGGGTACAACCCGGTCAAGTGCCTCAGTGGCTGCCCTTTCCCAGGCTTCCACTAAGGCATCCGCCGAGTTGTGAGCAATGGAGGCAGGTGGGGACCCCAGCGCTGCTTGGAATCTATCAGGATCCATTAAGCGTCTGGGGTGGAACCATCTGATTGGCTCCGTACCCCCACGGCGGGGGGTGGCAAAACGGAAGACCATCCGCTGGAGGTGATGATCGGTCCATGACAGGGGCATAATAAATGGAGAGCCCCCACCAAGATCATCCCACCACCGTCCAGATTAAAAAATCAGGTCAAGGGTGTGGCCTCCCTCATGAGTTGCATTTCCTTAACCCGCGAGGGGAAAGGACAGCCTGAAGGGAAGCGAACTGGTGTTGAAAATTTTGAGCGGCCATAAAATCGAGAACCTCAGGGAACCATAATCAGGGAAACTCTCAAAGAAGATGGGCAATTGTTGTAGTTGTTGTTGCAAACCTGAAGAAAAGAAAAAAACTATAAAATTAACTAATTGAGATATAGAAATTCCTTCTGATAGTCCATTAGGACAATTACTAAGTCAGTGGGATGATGAAAATTTGGAAGCATGGACTTGTAAGATAACAAAGAGCAGAATGATAACTTTGTGTTTAAAGAAATGGCCTCATTATGTAATTAGTCCACTTGATTATCATTGGGACCGGTTGGGAGAGCCAAATAAATATTGGATAGGAAAGTTAGAGCAATATATTCTTAAAAGACCTACCCTAAGCAGTGAAATACCATACGTAAAGCCATGGTATTTTGTGAATTGGGAAGGACCAGTACCACCAGAGGAAGATAAGATTTTTAAATTGAAGGAGGAAAGACCAGGATGGGATCCTTTAGAATGCCTCCCTTTCTCACCTCCTCCTCTTGCTCCCCCTCCACAAGTAATACCAAATGCTCCAGCCTTAGAGGATGATCAAGGAGCAGTAGGGGGAGTTGAAGAACAACCTATAGCCGAAAGAACACGAAAAAGAGAGAGAGAATGAAAAAGAAGAAAAATTATATCCTTTGCGGCAAGTCCCTCAGGGCATAAATGCACAGGGACAGCCAGTGATGGGTTATGTAGCAGTAAATATCACAGCTACTGAATTAAGGGAATTTAAGCAAAGAATAAAGAAGGTTCAAGAGGAACCCCAAACAGTAGCTGAGGAGTTCTCTGCCTTTTTAGGTCCCAATACATACACGTGGGATGAACTCCAGTATTCTCTGGGTTTTCTATTTACTCCAGAAGAGAGGGATCTAATCCGAAATGCTGCTATGGCATATTGGAAAGACCATCATTCAGGGGCAAATGATCCAACTCCTGAGGAAAAGTTTCCATTACAAAGACCAGATTGGGATAATAACAATCCCGCCCATAGGCAGCAAATGGATGATTTAAAACAAATAATTATAGAGGGCATTCGGAACTGTGTGCCCCAAAGCAAAAATATCAGTAAAGCTTTTAATGTAAAACAGAAGAAGGAAGAGTCACCAGGGGAATACTTAGAGAGACTTAGAGACCAGATGAGAAAATATGGAGGAATGAGAGAAGAAAGTGAATGTTTTAGACAATTATTAAAGAGTCAGTTTGTGATTGGAGCATATGGAGATATACAAAGAAAAATACAGAAGATGGAAGGATGGGGAGAAAAGAGTATAATGGATTTGTTAGCAGAGGCTCAGAAAGTATTTGTGAATCGTGATATACAAGAGCGAAGAGAAGAGAAGAAAGTGTTATTGTCAGCAGTAGGACAAATGATGGATAAGAAGTTAGGAGATAAGAGGGGACAAAGAAGAGAATTTGGGAATCAAGAGAGAGGAAGAGGAAGAGGCAGGAAAACTATGGGATTGGGTAGCAAGAACCAGTGTTTCAGTTGTGGAAAGGAAGGGCATTTCGCAAGAAATTGCCCACAGCTAATGAGAGAAAGGGAAAGAGAGCAGCAAGTATATAGGCTAATGGATGAGGATGAAGAATAGGGAGGTCAGGGGCCCTTGATATTAAGGTTCCACCAAGAGCCCTTGATAAACATACAAGTGGGACCCAAAAAACAGGAATTAGTGTTCCTAATAGATACCGGGGCTTCTAGGACATCTCTGACAAATATACCCCAAGGCTGCCATTTAATTAATAGTACAATAAGAATTTCGGGGGTAGCTGGACAATCTTTTGAAGTCCCTCAAATAGAAGAAATAACTCTTAGATGGAAAAAACTATGAAACCAAGATTCAACCATTATATGTTCCAGCAGCTGGAGTAAATTTGTTAGGAAGGGACGTACTCAAATGTTGGGAGTGGGGAATACAAATACTTAGGGAACAGATGTTAATATTGACTGAACAAAATGAGGAAGAAATAACTCCGATAGTTTGGGCCACAAAGGGAAACCGGGGAGGATTGCAAATAACTCCTATAAATATTACTCTTAAAAACACAGAGCCCATAAGGCAGAAGCAATATGAGATTAGTTTGGAAGGAAGAAGAGGGTTAAAACCAGTAATAGAAGAATTAATACAAGACGGATTGTTGGAACCAGCCATGTCTCCATATAATTCTCTTATCTTAGCAGTTCAAAAACCTGATGGAAATTTCCGCCTGGTGGTAGACTTGAGAAAAGTGAACAACATAATTGTATCTCGACACCTTGTAGTTGCTAATCCCTACACATTATTGAGTAGAATCCCTCCAGAGCATCAATTGTTTAGTGTAATTGATTTAAAGGATGCTTTTTGGGCTTGTCCCCTTGATCCTGAATCTCGGGATGTGTTTGCATTTGAGTGGGAAGATCCAGATACAGGAAGAAAAAGCCAACTCAGATGGACAGTGTTGCCCCAAGGGTATACTGAAAGCCCTAACTTAGTCCTAGAACAAATTCTGGAAAATTTTGAAAAAGATCCAAAATTATCTTTGATACAATATGTGGATGACTTATTGCTCTCAGGGGAAAAGAAACAGGATGTAGAGAAAGGAACTAACGACTTGCTAAATTATTTAGCATCTCAAGGGTTGAGAGTATCTAAAAACAAACTCCAGTATGTAGAAAGGGAAGTGAAATATTTAGGGCACTTGATAAGTAAAGGCAGCAGAAAAATTACTCCCTCTAAAATAGAAGGAATAATAACACAACCACTGCCAAAGGATAAAAAAGCCCTTAGGAAATTTTTGGGATTAGTAGGGTATTGTAGACAATGGATTGTAAATTATGCAGAAACAACTAAACCATTGTACTCAAAACTGATAGATTCCGAACCATGGGAAATCCAATGGTCGGAGGAAGAGAAAGGGAAATTTCAGGAACTAAAGGAGAAATTAGAAAAGGCACCTGTCTTATCGTTACCAGACTTAGAAAAAACATTTCATCTTTTTGTCGCTGTAGAGAATGGAGTAGCCAAAGGGGTTCTAGCCCAGAAATGGGGAGGACTGAAGAAACCTGTGGCATTTTTATCAAAACTGATGGATCCAGTAATAAAAGGGTGGCCGGTCTGTGTACAAGCAATTGCAGCTACTGCCTTGCTAGTTCAAGAAAGCAGGAAGATAAGTTTTGGAGGGGCAATTGTGGTGAGTAGTCCACACCAAGTAAGGAATATTTTGAATCAGCAAGCTCAAAAGTGGATGACAAATTCTAGGTTAATGAAATATGAAAGCATTTTATTAGAAGATCCAAGCTTAGTGATCGTGACTGAAGCTAATGTAAACCCAGCTCAGTTTCTAAGTGGAGAGAGAGATTCACAAGAAATAGAACATGATTGTCTAGAAGCAATTGATTATCAGACCAAAGTGAGGGATGACCTAAAAGAAAGTCGAATAGGAGGATTAAGGACTTTGTTTATAGATGGAAGCTCCAGGGTAATAGAGGGGGAGCGAAGAAGTGCCTATGCCATAGTTGAAGGGGAAACATGGAAAACTGTGCTAGCCGAGAGATTACCAAGTCAGTGGTCTGCTCAGACTTGTGAATTATATGCATTAAAAATGGCTCTGAAGGAACTGGGAAAGGAAGGTGGTAACATATATACAGATTCTATGTATACTTTTGGAATAGCGCACACTTTTGGAAAAATATGGAAAGAAAGGGGGTTGGTGAATAGTAAGGGGAAGAGATTAGCAAAGGAAGAGTTAATCATTGACATTTTAAATTTAATAACTATACCTCAGGCATTAGCCATAATACATGTAGAAGCACACCAAAACGGAGAGAGATTTGAAGTCTATGGCAACAATTTAGCAGATGAAAGAGCCAAAGAAGCAGGACTCATGGAAAAGGAAAAAGAAAAAAGTTTTTATAATGATACCTGAAATAGAAGAACAAAGGGTACCAAAGTTTTCCAAGGAAGAGGAGGAAGAAATGGGGAAAGAGGGGATAGTTCAAAATGCAGATGGGGAGTGGATATTGCCAGATGGGAGAAAGATGTTAAACAAACCTATCATGAGAAATCTGATTGAGAGGTTACATGAAGGGACACACTGGGGGGCACAGGCTTTAATAGATTTGATACACAGAAAATATGTATGTAAAGGAATATATAGCCTTTTCTTACAAATGGTTAGAAAATGTATGGTCTGTCTAAAAACAAATAAAGCAGCGCTAAGAAAACAACCAATGGGGGGAAGGGAGTTGGCAATACGACCTTTTCAGAGAATTCAAATTGACTATACTGAAATACCAAAAGCAGGAAAAATAAGGTTTTTGCTTGTCATAGTGGATCATTTAACTCGATGGGTAGAAGCTTTTCCATGTGTGAATGCAAATGCTAGCACCATGGGTAGAATATTGTTAGAAAACATAATACCCAGGTATGGTCTTCCTGAAGTAATAGATAGTGACCAGGGGACGCATTTTACGGCAAGGGTAGTAAAATTAATTAATGAGGCTGTAGGAATTAAATGGGATTATCACACAGCTTGGCACCCCAGTAGTTCTGGGATTTCGAAACGTGCGAATCAAAAATTAAAACAAACTTTGATTAAATTAATGGAGGAAACAAATTTACCCTGGAATAAATAATAATAATAATATTTTTATTTATATACCGCCCTTCTCCCGAAGGACTCAGGGCGGTGAACAGGGCAGATATATAAAAAATACAAAAATACAAAAGTTAAAAGAAAATTAAACATATGCCCAGCTAAATGGGATGGGGTTGGGTTTTTATAAATAGTTTTAATTGTAATATGTATTAATTTTAAGGGCATAATGTTTAATGGCTTTTTAATTTTTGTATAATATTTTTATTGTGTATTGCCCTGTTCACCGCCCTGAGTCCTTCGGGAGAAGGGCGGTATAGAAATCAAATTATTAAATTAAATTAATTAAATTAAATTAAAAACAATAAATACAGATATTAAAAATGACATAAAAACCCAACCCATCCCCCTTCAGGCCAGGCCGGCTTGTTCAAATAAGAATGTCTTCAGATCGCGACGGAAGGAGCGAAGGTCGGGCGCCATCCGGAGCTCAACCGGCAACCGATTCCATAGCTCCGGGGCGCCCACAGAGAAGGACCTCCCCCTGGGGGCCACCAATTGACATTCTCTAATCGGTGGCACCCTGAGGAGGCCCTCTCTGTGGGAGCGCACAGGGCGGAGGGAAGTTGATGCCGGCAGCAGGTGCTCCCTAAGGTACTCCGGACCCATGCCATGTAGGGCCTTAAACACCATTACCAGTACCTTGAATCTCACCCGGAAGACAACTGGTAACCAATGCAGCTCACGGAGCACAGGTGTAACATGGGAGTATTGGGAGACTCCCAACACAACTCTCGTGGCCGCATTCTGTACCAGTTGGAGCCTCTGAGTGGTCCTCAAGGGCAGCCCCATGTAGAGAGCGTTGCAGTAGTCCAGACGAGAGGTCACGAGTGCGTGAGTGACTGTACATAAAGCATCCCGGTCTAGATAGGGCCACAACTGGCGCACCAGGCGAACCTGGGCAAAGGCCCCCCTAGTCACAGCTACTATATGATCTTCCAGAGTGAGCCGTGAATCTAGAAGGACTCCCAAGTTGCGAGCCCTATCTACGGGGGGTAATAGCTCACCCCCCCTTGAAAGAGATGGGATGTTCTGAATATCCCGGGATGCCGGTATGCACAGCCACTCAGTCTTGTCGGGGTTGAGTTGAAGTCTGTTCCTCCCCATCCAGACCCGAACCGCCTCCAGGCAACGGGACATCACGTCGAGGGCATCACTGGGGTGGTTTGGGGTCGAAATAAAAAGCTGGGTATCATTGGTGTACTGATGATACCCAACTCCAAAAACCACGAATGATCTCACTCAGCGGTTTCATGTAGATGTTGAACAGGAGAGGCGAGAGGACCGACCCCTGAGGAACTCCACAAACGAGAGACCTCGAGGTCGACCTCTGCCCCCCTGCCAACACCGACTGCGAACGTCCCAGGAGAAAGGAGAAGAACTACTGCAAAACCATGCCTCCCACTCCCAATCCCCTGAGACGCCGCAGCAGGATACCATGGTCGATGGTATCGAACGCCGCTGAGAGGTCTAATAGGACTAGGACAGAGGAGTGTCCCCTGTCCCGAGCCCTCCAGAGATCATTCACCAGAGCGACCAATGCCATCTCCGTGCTGTACCCGGGCCTGAAACCCGATTGGTACGGATCTAGATAATCCGCTTCATCCAGGACCAGAGGGAGCTGATGCGCCACCACACTCTCAACAAGCTTCGCAAGAAAGCAAAGGTTGGAGACCGGACGAAAGTTATTCAACACAGCTGGGTCCAAGGCAGGCTTCTTGAGGAGAGGTCTCACCACCACCTCTTTCAAGACGGCGGGGAAACTACCCTCACTCAGGGAAGCCAATATAACTGCCTGGAACCAGCCTCGTGTCCCCTCCTGGGCTGCATAAACCAGCCAGGAAGGGCACGGGTCCAATAAACATGTGGTGGAGCTCAGCCGCCCCATAATCCTGTCCACTTCCTCTGGAGTCACACAATCACACTCCTCCCAGGTAATATCGACAAGACCACCCGTGTCCTGATCGTCAGACTCTGCCCAGTGAGAGTCCAGACCGGTCCGAATCCGAGCGATTTTGTCCGACAGATGTTGGTTAAACTTCTCGGCATGACCCTGCAAGGGTTCCTCCCTCACCTCCTGATTAAGGAGGGAGCGGGTCACCCTTAACAGGGCGGCCGGGCGATTATCTGCGGACGCGATAAGGGTAGCGAAGTGATTAGACCTCGCCACCCTTATTGCAGCGAGATAAGACCTAATGTAGGTTCTTAGTCGCAATCGGTCGGATTCGGATCGGCTGGATCTCCAACAGCTCTCTAGGCCCCGTCTCCGACGCTTCATCTCCCGAAGCTCCACGGAAAACCATGGAGCTTGATGGGATCTGCATCGGGTCAGGGGCCGCAAGGGTACAACTCGGTCAAGAGCCTCCGTGGCTGCCCTTTCCCAGGCTTCCACTAAGGCATCCGCCGAGTTGTGAGCAAAGGAGGCAGGTGGGGACCCCAGCGCTGCCTGGAACCTATCAGGGTCCATTAAGCGCCTGGGGCGGTACCATCTAATAGGCTCCACACACCGACGGTGGGGAGTGGCAAAACGGAAGACCAGCTGCAGGAGATGATGATCGGTCCATGACAGGGGCATAACAATTGGGGAGCCCCCACCAAGATCATCTAACCACCGACCAGATAAAAAAGCCAAGTCAAGGGTGTGGCCTCCCACATGAGTCGGTCCATAAATTACTTGCACCAGGTCCATGGCCGTCATGGAAGCCATGAACTCCCGAGCTAACTCAGATGATCCTCCCAGGGATGGTAGATTGAAGTCACCCAAAACTATAAGTTTGGGAAACTCAATCACCAACCCCGAGAGGATGTCAAGAAGCTCAGGCAGGGCTGCTGCTACGTGACTAGGCAAAAGGTACACCAGCAGCAAGCCCAACTGCGGCCCAGGACCAAATCTCAGGAAGAGAGACTCACAACCGACAATCTGAGGAACGGTGGCCTCCCGCGGATACAAGGTCTCCCTCATAACAACCGCCACTCCCCCGTCCCTACCCTGAGCCCGAGGCCGGTGTAGCACCCGGAAACCTGGTGGGCAAAGGTCAACCAGAGGAATGCCGCCCTCTGGGCCCAACCAGCTCTCCGTGATGCAGGCCAGGTCCGCATGCTCACCCTCGACCAGATCCCGGAGAAGAGGAGCTTTATTGACAACGGACCTGGCGTTCAAGTACACTAACCGGAGCTCAGGTGGCTGCACATCCTCGCTCCCGGGACCTTGGGGTAGAAGCAGAGGGTCGGAGCGCCTCACCGCTTGTAAACAGCGGAAAGGCCCTCCCGGATATCGATACGGCCCTCTGTTCATACACCTGCTGCCATTCCCTAACGTCGTGGGAATAGGTAATCCCACGACCCGCTCTGGAGCTCCAGGGGCAACCAAACCCCGCTCCCCCCCCACGCGATCAATCCCGGACCTGGCCTGAACAACGGTTGCTGGACTACCCCCCATTGCCGAACAACCATAAGAAATTCCCACCCCCCTCCCTAACCCCACAAAAAATTTAACTAAGAAACTAACCAGGGGCTTCTTATTGAATTTATATCGGAGGCCCCTACCCCTGCCCGGCCATCTCTCAGGGTCCCAACAATCGGGCCCTTCATCGAGATTATAGTTGGCTAGAAAGGCGGGTCGCACCCAGGAGGGGAGGGCACCCCTGAGGGCGAACAAGTCCGTGCTAGTATAGCAAATATGAGGCATGTCCAGATAGGTCCAGCAAGGCAGTCCCATAGTCAATCAGGAGGATCTAAAACGGAAGGTCAGCAATATCCAGTCCACCAGCTCCTCTGCCACTTGAGCTGGGTACCTTCTGGGTAACGTCCGAAACAGATCGGGCACCGCCCTCTCACAGCGGGCCCAGACCTATCCGGCAGCGGAACAGGATACAAAACCCGGGTAAAGCATACCTCCCTAGATCTCTCACCTCTAGGGAGGTAGCAGATGGTATAACTGAGCCACCCTCTCACAGTGACTCAACTCCGGGACCTTCTGAGTCCAGTGGGGTCATGGGGGGAAAGAAGGGTTTGAGCAGCAATTACCAGGCATAAAAAACCTGAAGATAACAGATGTTCCAGTTGCAGAGGTTCTTCTCCAAAGCGAGGAAGGCTGGATGACAAACGGGACCAAAACCAGCTGGCGAAGTTCAGCAGCTCGAGTCCAGCTGGCCCCATAAAACACGGGCGACATAAGATAACCTGTGCCGTCCGACGGCCAGCAACATGCACCGCCAACACTCCAACGCCAAGCCATGGGTCCTCTTGTCGAAACGGCCGTGAAACAGCCACCAAACAGCCACAACACTCCAGCTTGCCTCTCTGCCTGCCGCTCCACATCAACGCCATTGCATCCTCCATTTCACAGTCTTCCGGCGTTCCAGAGGCCACTCTAGGCTGTGGCTCTATCGGCTCCGAAGATCAGCTGTTCAGAGCCCTACAAGCCGCGGTTCCTTCCGGCTCTACAGAGGGCCTCCGAAAAACGCCGGAGCTCACAAAGACAATCCAAAATGGAGGACTGCATAACCAAGAAAGGCGTTGACCATCTCTCTTCTTCGTTCTTCCATCTCACCAAACCCCAGCACAGAGGGGAAAGCACCTCTGCAGACCCTACGGACTCCCAAAAACTCCAGGGACGCCGAAACAGCTGGAACTCTCCGCGGAGCTCAGCCAAGCACGTCCGCCATCTTGGGCATTAAGGTAGTCCAACTGAGTGGAGCTATGTTATAATAATTAAAATACATGCCTGTCACTAACCATACTCACAGATACTTTGTGGACTCCTCCATTAGGGATTCCTTAGGCCTCCCCTTGGCCTTATTAAGGATACAAACACAACCACGTAAAGATATTGGATTGTCATCATTTGAACTCATGTTTGGAGTACCTTATATGGGGAGGGAGGGATTGCCACGAGTTGAACTGAAAGATAAAATAATAAGAGAATATGTACTTGAGCTGTCCAGATGTTTTTCTCTCTTGTGACAGAAAGGCATTCTTGCTCAAACTCCACCCTTGGACTTTGCAGTACACCGATACAAAGCAGGGCAGTGGGTGTTGATAAAAGCCTGGAAAGATGAAAAACTAACTCCAACTTGGGAGGGACCTTACATCGTCTTGTTAACTACTGAAACAGCCATCCGGACAGCTGAAAGAGGTTGGACTCATTACTCCTGAGTGAAAGGGCCCGTGCCAGCCCCAGAGAGGTGGAAGGTGGAATCTCACCAAGGAGATCCACTGAAGTTAAAGTTTCGAAGGACCTAACGGACTCTTGACAGAAGGAGGGGTAAAGAGGCATAAGGACTAAACATTGCATTTTTTTATGCCTCCACTCCCAGAGAAAAGCCAAGATTGAGAAAAATCCAAATCTCCAGGAGGTGCTGGTTTTGTAAGTGCCTTTGTGGATGTTGTTGTTGCTCTCATTATATTGATTGCATTTTATGTACGGGGTGTAAGATAGAGTGTGATATTAAGAGCATAGAGGATGTATTGGAACATTACTAGGTGGTACTTGGGAGTTCTTCTTATTATACTCTTAAAACCTGTCCAACCACTAGAACCATGTACGCAATGTGTAAAAATGACAAAAAGGGAAGGGAAAATTGAGAAAACAATGATATACCATACTATGATTCCTGAATGTTTACAAACTAACTTAACAGACTGCATTCAGAATGACACACAATATAAGCGTTGTCACACCAACATAGGGGTAGAATGTTATGACCCAAAGGCAATGGGACCAGTAACTGCAAAAATGTGGGTGTATGCTTATAAGGGAGGGGTAGGTGCAATTCAGATGTTCTCATTAAGTCAAATCAGACGAGGTTACATAGCCCATAATGAAACCAGGGGCGGAACTAGTGTGGGGGTGTGCTTTGATGCTTGCCAAGCTATTAATAATGGACAAGGATTTGATAACTCGTTTGGGGTGAGATGTGAAAACTTAGAGTGGGAAAGAAATTATATAAAAGAAAGGAAGTATTTATTTCAGAGAGTGCATATATTAAGTACAGGACCTGTTGCCTTTGCTCCAAGCTATGATTATTGGTACACTACTACGATCCCAAATGAGAGAAGTATAGGTCCAAAGGAAGTGAATATTAGTATCGGAAGTACCAGGACTGATTGCACTCAAGGAAAATGTAACCCAATGTGTATACATATAAATCAGTCATTAGAAAAAGGAATTCAATATAAGGACTTTGGAATAGGAATTGATGGAACTGGAACAGACCCATGGGGGTGGCTAGTATTAAAAATAGAAACAACTAAAATAAAACCAATACGCAAGAGTATCTTTTGGTCATATTATCAGGAATTCGAAAAATTAGAATTACCTGAATTTCCTAAGAAAACAGTGAACATGTTTGTACAATTGGCTGAAGAAATTGCTAAAACTCTAACAGTGAGAAATTGTTTTGTTTGTGGAGGAACAAATATGGGAGAACAATGGCCATGGGAGGCTCAAGAATTAAAACATGACATTGTGGTGGAAATGTGGAAAAATAAAACTCTCAAGTTCACAAAAGGAAAAGAGGGAACATGGGCATTAACCACAAATTTAGTAGGGAAAATATGTTATGAAAGACAAAGAAAGAATAGGAAAGTAGCAGTAGGAGACATGATTTGCTTGGCTGTATGGAACAATGACAGTTGGTGGGGAGGAAGTGGAATATCAAAGAAAGAGACATTAAGTGAAATAACTGAGATGGCTTATTTAAAAGATCCTGAAAACGACACCCTGGACTGGGTAGCCCCGGAAGGTATGTATTGGATATGTGGAAAATATGCCTATGGGTATCTACCCAAGGGGTGGTATGGATCTTGTATCTTAGGTATAATAAAGCCAAGTTTTTTCCTTCTCCCCATCGAACAAAAACAATTGCTGGGACTAACTGTATATGATGATTTATCAGATAAAGTCCGAGAGAAAAGAGCTATACAACCAAGCAATATGAAAATTGGAATCTGGAAAGATGATGATTGGACTCCAGAGAAGATCATCAACTATTATGGACCAGCTACATGGGCGGAAGATGGCACTTTAGGTGCCAGAGAGCCCATCTATATTCTAAATAGGGTAATTAGGCTACAAGCAGTTCTTGAAGTAATTACAAATGACACTGTAAGTACTCTAACGCATTTAGCTAAGGAAAGTGTAAAGTCTCGAACTTACATTATGCAGAATCGGTTAGCCTTAGACTACTTATTAGCTCAAGAAGGAGGTGTGTATGGAAAATTTAATCTGAGCAATTGCTGCATTGAAGTAGATGAGAGTGGTATGGTAGTAAAGGAAATTACAGACAAAATGATAAAATTAGCTCATGTCCCAGTCCAAACCTGGAAGGGGCTGACCTTAGATGGGGTAAATAATTGGTTTGGAGGGTGGTTTGCAAATTGGAAAGAACTAGCAAAATTTGCAATACTAGGATTCTTGGCTATTATGTTTTTACCATGTTTGATTCCTCTCATACAAATACTAATAAGACGAACAATGAAAAGTATGACTTTAATAACAACTTCAGTTGAAAATGGGAAGAAAGAAACAATGTTAATAATGAAGGTATGAAAACAAGGGTTGGGGAAAGAAGATTCAGAATACAATAACTTGCTTCCACACAAATTTGAAAAAAAAATTAGGAAATGATGAATTCCTAAAAATATAAAAGAATAATTCAGGTAGAAGAGAAAAAGGGTGGAATTAAAGGAAAATAAATAAAGGTTATTCTTTTTTTTATTTAAAAAGTTTTACAATACATTTTAACTTTAATCCCCCCCTCCCCCACCCCTATCTAACCCTCCCTATCCCTCTCCCCCATTCCCTCCTCCCCCCCCCCGACTTCCCAGAGCTAAATACAGGGTATAAAATAGAAAAACAGACATAAGCACCCCTATGTTATCAACAATAAACTATTAATTCTATCTCCCTCTAGCTCATATAAAATGAATACAAACAATATTAATATTACAAATAAAGTAAAAAAGAAAAAGAGGAAAACAGAAAAAGAGCTTTACTCAGAATAGATTTTCTTAATCCCAGTCCTTATTCATATTAATTTAAAAAAAAAGAAAAAAAACTTTCACCTACTATTTACATTCTCCCACCTTTCTCTAATTTCTAAACAAATTCTCAGTTACGCGCCAAAAGCGCCTATCTCTGTTAACCTTAATAATCTCCAACCAAACTAAACTATGATCAAAAATAGTTCTTGCATGTATCACGCCAAATGTCTCGCAGTTCCAAATCATCCTTGAGTTCAAATAAAAAGAGTAAAAAAAAGGTTTAGGCAGTCTCTAAGACAACTTGTTGTTAATTAGGAGCTTACGTACCCATTCTTAGTTCAACACATACTTTTAGTCCATAACCCTAATATACTTTTCTAGCAAGCGAATAACATCAATCTTAAATTGTGTTAAATATTAAAAAAAAACTTTCTTTCTCCTCTATGATAAATTTAATCCATTGACATTCTAATTTAAAAATTTAATCAGCAATCTTGACGCCCCAAAGCTTTTGGAGCACGTCTGTCATGACCCCCATAACTTCTTTGGACCGCGCCCCTCCCACAGCTTCACTGTAAGTACGCTTTGGAGATTCCATAACTTTCTGCTGGTCTTGCTCTTGCTCTCATCTCGCTCTTCTTAGGGCGGCACGCGTCATCCTCTGGCCTCCTGCAGCAACCGATGAGACTGTAACTTGATCCCCTCCAACACCATTGTCCTCTGTCGGTCTATCTGCAACATCTTGAAGCTTTCCCTCGCCGTATCCCTTTACAGCTTCCAAAAATGATAGGGGGGTTGCTTTTAACACATTGCTATAAAAATCACGTGCCTGGGCCACAGTAACCAGAGGATGTCTTTTACCTTCGTGCGTCACCACCAGTCCAACTGGAATCTCCCATCTAAACTTAATATCACGTTTCTTAAGTTCCTGTACTAGAAATGCAAAATCTTTCCTTCTCCTTAAAATCTTCGGAGGAATCTCTTTTAAAACCAAGACTTCTTGCTCAGCCACTACCAATTTAGTATCATAAGCAGCTTGAATGACTTCATCTCTAATTACTCTCTTTGTAAAATAGACCACCACATCTCTGGGTAACTTCCTCTGTCTTGCAATCCATGAATTTACACGAAAAATTTTGTCCATATTTCCCTCAATTTCAGATGCTGGCTGGCCCAATACCCCTTCCAGAGCCTCAGAAATCAGCTGCTTTAAATCTTCTTTACAATTCTCCTTTAAACCCCTGATTCTAATAGCATACTGCATCTGATGATACTGAACAAGGCTCAATTCTCCGTCCATTTTATCCCTTATATTTTCATTTTCTAATACCTTTGCTTCTAATATAGAGTTCTTTTGACTGAGATCCTCCACTTTTACATCCAGCTGTTGCACACATTCAGCTACAGATTCAATCATAGACAACATGTCCACCCTCATTGCTCTAAACTTCTCTTCCATCTTCTTCTCCAGTTTCTCCATTTTCTCCTCCATTTTCTCCTCCAGCTTTTTCAACTTTTCATCCATCATGTCAGACATCAATTGTGAATGCTTTCCAAGAGCATCTTGTAAATCCTTAAGCGTCAATGCCGGAGGAGGTGCAGGAGGAAGCAAAGCTTGCAATGAGGTCTGTTGCACCAGGGAAGACCCCGCACTCCGAAGAGCTTTAGAAGTTTTAGCCGCCATCTTTCCCCACTTTCACTTATTGCGCACTTTCACTTTAAAGCTATAAAATCCATTGAGCTAGAGAGTAAAGATAAGAGTCCACATCACCTTGACCTCCTGTACCACTCTGCCTGCATCTTGATAATCAAAAGTATTTCCTTTTGGCAGGGGTGGTTGCTAACGCCTGGCTCTGCTCCAAAAATCACGGAGCAGAGACGCTGCGCAGCTCGGAGCAACCCAGGCTTCGGGGGGGCTCATCCTTCAGCCGCCCAAACTCTCAGCTCAGGCGGCCCCGGAGAGCTCAACCCCTACCTGGGGCCTCACCCCCTCCTCTTCTCCCGAGGAGGGGGCTTCAAATCCATCTAAACAGCTGATCGGCGCTGTTTACGATGGAAAAACACAGCTGCGGAGCGGGCAGCCCAAAAACGGCTGTCTTCGGCGTCGCGTCGCCACCGGAAGTCAATAAAGGTTATTCTTTTATAAATTGTATAAAATGTAACACCAATGAATTGTATCAAATGTAACACTAAGATGTGGGGCTATCTATTTCCTGCTCAGACAGAGAACTCACAAATGGTAATCAACAAATTCTTTTGAAATGTTAAAAAGCTTCCGAGAGACAGGAACATCGGACCAAGGTGGAAATTACAACCAAGGTGGAAATTACAAGTAAACGAGATAAGATCTAGATAAGATCATAATGGATAGATGGAAATGGTCAGAAGGACCCCTTTAGAAATAGGAAACAACTTCAAAGAATGACTTAAGTTTCTTAGGAATGGCATGTATCGTGAAAAAGTATAAAATGCCTACCTTGAAACTTGCTCAGCGCGCTCTTCGAACCCAATCCAACTTGGGAAGGGTCTAAGAGGCCGCGTTTGCAAACGCTTTCTTTCTTTATTATTTTCTTTATTATTTTCAATTTCTTTTCAATAAATCTTTGTTTTTATTAACCAGACTTGTCTTTGAGTTGTGAGTATCAAAATTTGGGTTTTTAAATCTCACACTACTATTAAATACAGTACATTGTGTTGTTTAAGTGTTCTCTTTTTTTGAGCAGTATATATTCTGTTACTAACACAATATGAAAACTCTAACACTGGCACTTCTAATATACAGTAATTAACAGTCTAATATATTTATCAATTTCAAATATTCATATTCCACTACAATTCTAATTCATTTAAATGATAGTATATAATAATAATATGACAATTGATTCGCTTAAATATTATAACAAGTATTCAATTCATTGGCAATACAGTCCAAGTTTTACAATTAATCTCTTAACAGTTATAAATGTTAGGGTGTTCAGCAAGGTAGACAGATAAATGTTTTTTCTCACCCTTTTTAAGTTTTAAACCTTTTGTTCTTAGTCTCTTCCAGTCTCTTCCAGTTCAATCATATAATAAGTTATATTCAATTAATTCTTATTTGCCTGAACCCTGAGATCAGTTACAGCTGTCCTTTTTATTTATTAGAGCAATTTTAGAGCAATTTCTTTACTTTATTTCTGTGCGTATTTTTCTTCTTAACTTATAAGTGTCTTTCTTCCCTCATTTAATGCTAATCAGTCTTATTTAAAATGTCTGCTCTCTGCTCAGTCAGCACTTTCACTTTCCAAGACTTTAACTTTCTTTTTAGCTTTGTTGAGAGAACCAAAAAGAGAAACCACCCTTAGTCGTTAATCCTTTTGACTTGTAAATCTATTACTTTAAGATAAAGCCTCTTTTTTTTCCCCGAACTCTTTATCACCACTGTCTCTGTAGCTCTGGGGGTTCACTTCTCTTCTTTTCTTCTTCAAAATTCTCCGGAATGGTTTTACACTCCGGAGTAAAAAGTTTTGGCTTGTCCTCCCCTCTTGTTTTTAGTAAGTTACTAATGGGGAATGAGATCTGAACAAAAGAGAGGATAAACTGACAATAGAAGTTAACAAAGCCTAGGAAACTTTGCAGGTGCCTCTGGGTGCATGGCGGGGCCCACTCCAAAACAGGTTACACCTTTTTTGGATCCATTTCCACCCCCTCGTGAGAAATCTGGTAGCCCAAATAGTCGATCTTTTCTTTGTGAAACCCACATTTTGAAAGTTTGGCATACAGTTTGGTTGCACAGAACTTATTTAAATCTGATCTGACTAATTTGACATGCTTGGGATTCATTTCGGTGTAAATTAATATATCTACCAGCTACACCAACCCCCCCCCGTACAAATGCTCATGAAGGACCTCGTTAATGAGCTGCATAAATACTGTGGGTGCTCCCTGTAGCTTGAGTGGGAGTACTTTGAACTGGAAGCACCCCAAGGGTCAGTTGAATGCAGTTTTCCATTCATCCCCCTCCTTGATTCTAACCCAGTAATATGCTTCCCACAGATCTAGGTTGGAGAAAATCTTTCCCTTTGAGAGGTGGGCTGGCATGTCCTTCATGAGTGGCAAGGGGCATTGTCCACGCACACCACGTTCCAACATCTATAATCTATGCAGAGACGAAGAGACCCATCTTTCTTTTCTCAAAATAGGACTGAGGCAGTCATTTTAGGTCTCGCCAGTTGAATGAAACCATGCACCAAATTCTTATCTATGAATTTGTGCAGCTCCTCTAACTCTTGGGGGGGGATCATTGAATAGAGCTTGGGTTTTGGCAGCTTAGCTCCAGGGACGATCTCAATAGTGCAGTATGTGGACCGATGAGTGGGCAACTCATTGGATCCCTTCTCACTAAACACCTCAGCTAGATCCTGGTACTCCCTGGGTATGCCTTCTGATTCCCGATCATTGATAGCTACCACCACCTCAGGCTCGCGTTTTGCTTTGGTGCTGCAGTGGCTATTGGATGAGTGGGGTTTCCCTTTTGGGAATCTCAATTCTCCTGTCCTTCAGTTCATCCATGGGTTCCATTTTTTAAACCACACCAGTCTTAGGATTACGGGCCATTCCATGCTGGGGGTCAAACTCTCAGTGTGGTCCCCCATGGCTAGTTTTTTGGGGGTTTTAATAAATATTTTATTGATTTTCTATTTTCACAAACAAGTGCTCCATAAACAACATGGTGACTGAGTCCATTAATAATTTGGTGACGCATATAGGTTTTTCCAACTAAGTCCAATGTTACACTCACCAATACATCCTCTCTTCTTCTGGTAATAACAAGTTTTCACATTAGGCAAATACGTTTCTTATTGTTAGAAAATGTACAATTGCATATTAACATCTATTACATTTTTCTGAGACTTCCCGTTTGGCATCCATCGGGACAACTGGGAAAAGCTGGTGCTCAGCTTTCCAGCTTGGTTTTTCTTCATCTAGTGACCCTTAAAGAGTCAGAAAGTTGCCCTGGAGGGGCAATGAAGGAGGATGGATACTTCAGGAGCTCAGATCAGGGGGCACCCAATCGGAGTGAACTGTAGGACCCTCTGGAAAAATGAAGGAAAAGGCTGTTAAGGTCTACCAGCCATAGTCGTCTCAAACAGGAAGAAAAAGGACTATAAATCAGTGGAACTTCAACTGCTTGCTGAAGCTGGGTGAGCAAGAGTTTCTCTTTCCTTCTCCTTGAGGATTATAAATGTTGAGCCCCTGATGGGAAAGGGCTGAAAAGTAAAGACCCCCCAGAAGGTTTAAAAGCGGCGAGTAAATATAAAGGGGGGAAACACTCTTTGCTAAAAATATTGGACATTGATAAATAAGCCAAGGAGGACATCTAGTGGTGAAAGAAGAACGAAATTTCTGATATACTGTTGTTGACTGAAGTTAACCTTGACAAAAGACAACTGCAAATGATAAGACTGCCTTGTTGTGAGATTGAGATTCAAAGCTACTTTTATTGAATTTGGCTAAATTTAAACAGTTGTTGTTTTAGCTTTAGATTGTAAGCTGTAAAATGACTTCATCAAATATTACTAGACTCATGAAGAAAACGTCTTGTGCACCCTCAGTAGGACAATCCAGTCCTACAACACAGGGATCTATTGAAGCAATGCTGCAACGTGAAAAGATAAGCACTGCTCAAAGTGAAACAAGGATTACATTAAAATTCCTTCCAGAGCTTATGTTAAAGAATCAAGAGACATTGGAGAGAAATCACCAGGAAATGTAAGAGAGTCACAGAAATACACAAAGTAAATTGGAGAAATTAAATGAAGAAATTTTTGATATACAGGTGAAAGTCGAAAAATTAGAATATCGTGCAAAAGTTCATTTATTTCAGTAATGCAACTTAAAAGGGGAAACTAATATATGAGAGACTCATTACATGCAAAGCAAGATAGTTCAAGCCATGATTTGTCATAATTGTGATGATTATGGCGTACAGCTCATGAAAACCCCAAATCCACAATCTCAGAAAATTAGAATATTGTGAAAAGGTGCAATATTCTAGGCTCAAAGTGTCCCACTCTAATCAGCTAATTAAGCCATAACACCTGCAAAGGGTTCCTGAGCCTTTAAATGGTCTCTCAGTCTGGTTCAGTAGGAATCACCATTGTCCTCTGTCGGTCTATCTGCAACATCTTGAAGCTTTCCCTCGCCGTATCCCTTTACAGCTTCCAAAAATGATAGGGGGGTTGCTTTTAACACATTGCTATAAAAATCACGTGCCTGGGCCACAGTAACCAGAGGATGTCTTTTACCTTCGTGCGTCACCACCAGTCCAACTGGAATCTCCCATCTAAACTTAATATCACGTTTCTTAAGTTCCTGTACTAGAAATGCAAAATCTTTCCTTCTCCTTAAAATCTTCGGAGGAATCTCTTTTAAAACCAAGACTTCTTGCTCAGCCACTACCAATTTAGTATCATAAGCAGCTTGAATGACTTCATCTCTAATTACTCTCTTTGTAAAATAGACCACCACATCTCTGGGTAACTTCCTCTGTCTTGCAATCCATGAATTTACACGAAAAATTTTGTCCATATTTCCCTCAATTTCAGATGCTGGCTGGCCCAATACCCCTTCCAGAGCCTCAGAAATCAGCTGCTTTAAATCTTCTTTACAATTCTCCTTTAAACCCCTGATTCTAATAGCATACTGCATCTGATGATACTGAACAAGGCTCAATTCTCCGTCCATTTTATCCCTTATATTTTCATTTTCTAATACCTTTGCTTCTAATATAGAGTTCTTTTGACTGAGATCCTCCACTTTTACATCCAGCTGTTGCACACATTCAGCTACAGATTCAATCATAGACAACATGTCCACCCTCATTGCTCTAAACTTCTCTTCCATCTTCTTCTCCAGTTTCTCCATTTTCTCCTCCATTTTCTCCTCCAGCTTTTTCAACTTTTCATCCATCATGTCAGACATCAATTGTGAATGCTTTCCAAGAGCATCTTGTAAATCCTTAAGCGTCAATGCCGGAGGAGGTGCAGGAGGAAGCAAAGCTTGCAATGAGGTCTGTTGCACTCCGAAGAGCTTTAGAAGTTTTAGCCGCCATCTTCCCCCACTTTCACTTATTGTGCACTTTCACTTTAAAGCTATAAAATCCATTGAGCTAGAGAGTAAAGATAAGAGTCCACATCACCTTGACCTCCTGTACCACTCTGCCTGCATCTTGATAATCAAAAGTATTTCCTTTTAGCAGGGGTGGTTGCTAACGCCTGGCTCTGCTCCAAAAATCATGGAGCAGAGACGCTGCGCAGCTCGGAGCAACCCAGGCTTCGGGGGGGCTCATCCTTCAGCCGCCCAAACTCTCAGCTCAGGCGGCCCCGGAGAGCTCAACCCCTACCTGGGGCCTCACCCCCTCCTCTTCTCCCGAGGAGGGGGCTTCAAATCCATCTAAACAGCTGATCGGCGCTGTTTACGATGGAAAAACACAGCTGCGGAGCGGGCAGCCCAAAAACGGCTGTCTTCGGCGTCGCGTCGCCACCGGAAGTCAATAAAGGTTATTCTTTTATAAATTGTATAAAATGTAACACCAATGAATTGTATCAAATGTAACACTAAGATGTGGGGCTATCTATTTCCTGCTCAGACAGAGAACTCACAAATGGTAATCAACAAATTCTTTTGAAATGTTAAAAAGCTTCCGAGAGACAGGAACATCGGACCAAGGTGGAAATTACAACCAAGGTGGAAATTACAAGTAAACGAGATAAGATCTAGATAAGATCATAATGGATAGATGGAAATGGTCAGAAGGACCCCTTTAGAAATAGGAAACAACTTCTATGGCTATTGGATGAGTGGGGTTTCCCTTTTGGGAATCTCAATTCTCCTGTCCTTCAGTTCATCCATGGGTTCCATTTTTTAAACCACACCAGTCTTAGGATTACGGGCCATTCCATGCTGGGGGTCAAACTCTCAGTGTGGTCCCCCATGGCTAGTTTTTTGGGGGTTTTAATAAATATTTTATTGATTTTCTATTTTCACAAACAAGTGCTCCATAAACAACATGGTGACTGAGTCCATTAATAATTTGGTGACGCATATAGGTTTTTCCAACTAAGTCCAATGTTACACTCACCAATACATCCTCTCTTCTTCTGGTAATAACAAGTTTTCACATTAGGCAAATACGTTTCTTATTGTTAGAAAATGTACAATTGCATATTAACATCTATTACATTTTTCTGAGACTTCCCGTTTGGCATCCATCGGGACAACTGGGAAAAGCTGGTGCTCAGCTTTCCAGCTTGGTTTTTCTTCATCTAGTGACCCTTAAAGAGTCAGAACGTTGCCCTGGAGGGGCAATGAAGGAGGATGGATACTTCAGGAGCTCAGATCAGGGGGCACCCAATCGGAGTGAACTGTAGGACCCTCTGGAAAAATGAAGGAAAAGGCTGTTAAGGTCTACATTTTATCTTTAACAAACCCCCCTACCCCTCCCCTATCCCTCCCTCCTTACCCCTCCCCCCCTCCCCCCCGACTTCCCAGAGCTAAGTACAAGGTATAAAAAACAAAAAAAATCATAAACAACCATATGCTAACAACCGTAAACTCTAAAATCTATCACTCTCTAGCTCATATAGGATAACTACAAACACTATTAATATAAAATATATAAAAAAAGAGAAAAAAAGATAAAATAAAGGAAGACTTATTCAAATGCTACATGAAACTTTTTAGTCCCATATTTGTTCTAGATATACTCAATCCATTTTCTCCACTCCATAATATAGCGTTCTTGTGAATGATCTTTCAAATAGGCCGATATCTTTGCCATCTCTGCCAGGTCAGAAATCTTTAAAGTCCATTCTTCTATAGTCGGCAGTTCCTCCTTCTTCCAATACTGACCTATTAAGAGTCTTGCTGCCGTAATTAAATTCAACATCAACTTAGTGTCCACAACTGTAGCATCTGTAATGATTCCCAACAAAAAAAGTTGCGGACAAAACTTTATCCTCTGTTTAAAAATCTTCTGCATGTTCCACCAGACTTTTATCCAAAAAGCCTTAACCTTTTTACAAGTCCACCATATGTGAAAATATGTTGCGTCTTCGTCACCGCACCTCCAACATTTAGGCTGATAATTCGGATACATACTTGCAAGCTTTTTAGGATCTAAATGCCATCTATAAAACATTTTGTAAAAATTCTCTCTTAGATTTTGAGCTTGTGTAAATTTTACGTTCCTCACCCAAATCCTTTCCCACGTTTCCATTGTAATAACTTCTTGAATATTTTGGGCCCATTTAATCATACAATCTTTAACAAGCTCTGTTTCTGAGTCAATTTCTATCAATGCAAGATATATCCGTTTGATATGTGCTGGACCCTGATTTCTAATTTGCTTTATCAAATTTTCATCAGTCATTGTAAAACCAATTTTCTGGTCTTCTTTCCACCTGGCCCGTAGCTGAATATATTGAAACCAAGTTTGAACAACCTTCTCTTCTCGCAAGAGGCTATATGATTTCAAACACCAGACATTTCTTTCCAAGCTCAGAATCTCCTTGTACGTAGTCACATCATGTTTGAAACCAGCATGTATATTTTCTATTGCGTGTTTTGGAATTGCCCATAGTGGTATCTTGCAATCTAGCTTATGTCTATACTTCTTCCAAACTCTCAACAATGCCTGTCTTAGAATATGCACTCTAAACACATTGTCTACCTTCTTGTCATACAACAAATATGCATGCCAGCCAAACAACAAATCGTGGCCCTCAAGATTTAATAATCTCTCTTGTGTCAAATTAATCCAATCACTTATTCCTACTAATGCAGCAGCTTCATAATATAGTTTAAGATTGGGCATTTTAAGACCACCTCTCTCATGAGTATCCTGCATAATCTTAAGTTTAACTCGTGGCCTTTTCCCTGCCCAAACAAATTTATTGATACCTCGCTGCCATTCCTCCAAATTAGAATCTTTCTTAAGAATCGGTATCATTTGAAATAAAAATAAAAATTTAGGCAGGACGTTCATTTTCACTGCTGCAATCCGTCCCAACAAAGACAATTGCAATTTTTCCCAACTCTCCAATTCTTTTTGAATTTTCCCCCATAATTTTTCATAATTATTTTTATATAACTTTGTATTAGAGGGCGACAAAAGCACCCCCAAATATTTAACCCTTTTAACAATCTCAAATCCAGTTAATCCTTCTAAGAGAGCCTTTTGCGAAACTGTCATATTTTTGGCCAGAATTTTGGTTTTCTGTATATTAACTTTAAATCCAGAAACCTTCCCGTATTGTGTTATTATCTCCATCAGGTCCACAACAGAGTTCTCTGGCTGGGTCACTGTAACAACCAGGTCATCTGCGAATGCTCTCAATCTATAATCCTGATCTCCAATTTGTATACCCTTAATTTTTTCCGAATTCCGTATTTTAACCAATAATATCTCTAATGTTAACACAAATAACAAGGGCGATAACGGACACCCTTGCCTTGTGCCCTTCTCAATATTACATGCTTCTGTCAAACTATTATTAACTATAATTCGGGCAGTTTGTTTTTGATATAATGCCCTAATCGGTTGTAAAAATTTTTCCCCAAAATCCATTTTGTCTAAAACTTTCATCAAAAATTGCCAATTCAATTGATCAAAAGCTTTTTCAGCATCTAAAAAAATTAGCACCGCAGAGATCTGGTTGTTCCTTTCCAAAAACTCTAACACATCAACTATATGCCTCACATTATTTTTCATTTGCCTACCACTAATAAACCCCGTTTGGTCCCCATGAATCACCTGTTGCAGAACCCTCATCAGTCTATTAGCCAACACCTTAGCGAATATCTTGTAATCTGTATTTAAAAGCGATATCGGTCTATAGTTTTTAACTTGAGTAGCATCTTGGTCTTCCTTCGGAATCAAGGAAATAAAAGCTGTTCTCCAAGACGGTGGCACCTTTCCCCCCCTCTGGATTGTCTGGAACAGTTCCTTTAATGGTTTCATCATCTCTAATTGTAAATTTTTATAATAAGCCGCAGACAAACCATCCGTACCTGGTGCTTTATCCATCTTCAATTCCTTAATTGCTGTAAAAATTTCTTCTTCTGTAATTAATTGATTAATCCCATCTTTTTGTACTTGCGTAAGAACCGGGATGCTAGCATTCTCCAAGTATATATCAATGTCATTTTCATTAATCTTCTCCTTAGCATATAATTTAGAATAAAAATCCACAAAAGCATCCTTGATAAGGTCCTGTTGAAACACAACCCTTCCTTTATGCTCAATTTTGTCTATATTAGAAGCCCTTTGCTTTTTCCTCAATCTATAAGCTAACCATCTACCTGGTTTGTTGGCGTTGCAAAAGGTATTATGCCTGGCAAACCGCAAATTGGTTGCCACTTGGTCAGCCATTAATTTATCAAATTGTCCTCTTAACAGTCTAATAGCCTCCTTAATCTTCACATCCTCTGGATTCAAAATCAAAGCCTTTTCTTTTTCCTTTATTTCATTCTCCAGTTCTTTCCTCCTAACTTCCACAGCACGTCTATGTTTATTATTCATATATATCAACACCCCTCTCATATAGGCCTTACTAGCATCCCAAACCATGTCCAAAGAGGTGCCCTTATTCATATTAATTTCAAAAAAATCCTTCATCCGCTGTTTGCATTCTTCCACATTTCTCTGATTTCTAAACAAATTCTCATTTACGCGCCACGAGCGCCTATCTCTATTCTCCTTATCAATCTCTAGCCAAACTGGGCTGTGATCAGAAATAGTTCTTGCACAAATCTTCACCTTTTTAGTCCTCAAAAAAAAATCATTAGTCAACAAAATAAAATCGATCCTGGAAAAAGATTGATGTCTGTCAGAAAAAAAAGTATAATCCTTTTCCTGCAAATGTCTCTCACGCCAAATATCTCGCAGTTCCAAGTCATCCTTCATTTCAAAAAAGGATTTAGGCAGTCTATCATGACTTGGGACGCGCTTAAAAGCTCCAGCCTTGTCCATCTGTACATCCAAAACACCATTCCAATCCCCCATAAAAATAAAAGATTTATAATCCAGCTGGGTAAGCTTTGTATGAAGTAAACTAAAAAAGTCAGCTTGTTGTTGATTAGGAGCGTATAATCCAACTAAAAGCGTCTTTTTACCTTCTAGCAGCAGCTCTATCATAACGTATCTGTTGTGACTCAGGGCCAGCCTGTGGGTCCGACAGCCGGGTCCGATGTATCGGAGGACTCAGATGAGGGGGAGGAGGGAGACGAACCGGCTGATGATGGTTTGGAGGCTTTGCAGAGTCCTCAGCCGGGGACCTCTTCTCAGCTGCATGAGCCCGAGAGTGCGGAGGATGATGACCCACAGCTGGCCCTGTTCAAGGACGCCCGACGCAGGAGGCAGTCGAGCAGGAACAAAGAAAGGCTATGGGACTCCTCGGGAGGAGGCACAGGGAGACCACGCCCTGAGCTCTCTATAAAAGGAGTGTTTGGGGAGGGGCTGGTTGCTGAAAGCAACTTTTCCGCTTGAGAAGACAAGCTCTTGTGTTTTTGTTAACTGCGTAATTAAATCTTGGCAGATGCCTTTTAGCCTTGGAAGCTCTCCAGTCTCTTCTTCTTAAATAGGGGTTTGCCTTTACAAGGCCAGAAGAGGGCTGGTTCAGAACAGTTTGCTTTCAGCCACCCACCCCTTATTACTACGATGGAGCAGCTTCTTGCCGAGAATGCCCAGCTCAACCAGCAACTCACCTTGCTGGCCACTCAGGTGGCACAACTGCAGGCTCAGGTACATGCTGCCCCCCCACCCAGGAGGAAATGTCAGATAGCTATGCCGGATAAATTTGCTGGTAATCCAGAACTGTTTCCTGCCTTACTGGGACAATGCCAGCTTTTTATCAGCGTGAGGGCGGCTGATTTCCCCACTGACCGAGATAAGGTGGGATTCGTGTTGAGCCTTCTGTCGGGAGATGCAGCTCGTTGGGGCACGCCTCTGTTGGCACAGCCTAGCCCTTTGTTGGATAACTTTGGGGGGTTTTGTGACCATATGCGCCTCATGTATGAGGACCCAATTAAGGCGCAGACTGCCACCCGACGCCTGAAAGCTTTGAGGTAGGGTCAGCGCCCCCTACAGGCCTACATCAGCGATTTCCGGCTGCTTAGCCAGGATTCCGCCTGGAATGAGGCTGCGCTCGTGGATGCCTTCCAGGATGGCTTGTCGGAGGAGATGTTGGATGAGCTGGCCCGCGTGGACATTCCCTCAGACCTGAATGGGCTGATCCATCTTTGTCTGCGGATCGATGCCCGGCTGCAGCAGCGTAAGAGTCGCCGTGCCACCCCACAGACCCCTGCCGCCCCTGTTGTGCGTGAGCCCCCAGTCCAGAGGGAGGAGCCAATGGAGCTGGGTGCCGCCAGGTCCCGTCTATCGGTGACGGAAATGGACAGACGACGATCGGAGGGGTTGTGTTTTTACTGTGGGGACCCTGGACATTTGGCTGCTTCTTGCCCGATGAAGCGTCAGCGGGCGTCAGTGACCAAGCCTGCCCCGAGAAAGTCCCCTGCTTTGCTATCGGGAAACGGCCCGAGCCCGATCTAGACGGTGTGAAAGATCGGGCGACCCACAACGACCACGCCGAGCGACGCCGTTCCGACGGTGCCTGTGAACCTCCACGGCATTTGATTTTGGAGGCACGACTGATCCTTCCTGGCAAGCCAGAGGGGATTCCGGTCCATGCCTTAATTGACTCTGGGGCTACCACTAACTTTATGGACTCGGCCTTCGTGGCCAAATGGGCTGTTCCCCAGTGTCCAGTGGATCCGCCCATGCTTGTGGAGACCATCGATGGTCGAGTGCTCCTGTCCGGGCCTATTACGGCCGCCACGCAACCCGTGTGTATGGCCATCAGTACCCATGTGGAGGCCATCCAGTTCTACGTCACTTCGGATCTGCACTTCCCCGTGGTCTTGGGACTGGCGTGGCTCCGGGCGCATGATCCACAGATCTATTGGTCTCAGAACTTGGTCACCTTCCCAAGTTTGCAGTGCGTGGACCACACCCGCCATATCTGTGCCGGCCAGGTGGAGGGTTCCCCAGGGGTTTCCTTGCCTCCCGAACTGTCCGACTTTGCTGACGTGTTCAGCGAGTCAGAGGCGGACCAATTACCCCCGCACAGGCCCTACGACTGCTCCATTGACCTAGTCCCTGATGCGCCTCTCCCAGTGGGGCGTTTGTACTCCATGTCGGAGCCCGAGTTGGCTGCATTGCGGGACTTCCTGACAAAGAATTTGGCTCGCGGTTTCATCCGGCCCTCGTCCTCGCCAGTGTCTGCGCCCGTGCTTTTCGTCAAAAAGAAGTCGGGCGAGTTACGGCTTTGCTGTGACTACCGGAAACTCAACGCCATCACGGTGCGTAACCGCTACCCGCTGCCCCTCATCCCCGAGCTCTTGGACCGACTCCGGGAGGCTAAGATCTTCACGAAACTGGACCTGCGTGGAGCTTACAACCTCGTCAGGGTTCGGCCGGGTGATGAGTGGAAGACGGCGTTTGGTACTCGCTATGGACATTTCGAGTACACGGTGATGCCGTTTGGCCTGACCAACGCCCCCGCTGTGTTTCAGCATTTTATGAACGATATCTTTCGGGATCTGTTGGACCAGTTTGTTGTGATTTACCTGGACGACATCCTGATTTACTCCCCGTCGCGTGAAGCGCATCATCAGCATCTCCGTCAGGTCCTGCAGCGCCTCCGGAAACATCGGCTGTTTGCCAAGTTGGAGAAGTGCCAGTTCTACCAGGTGACCATCGATTTCCTGGGTCACCGCATTTCTCCTGAGGGCATCGCCATGGAGCCGAGTAAAGTCGAGTCGTTGCAGAGTTGGCAACCCCCGCGTCGCGTGAAGGACGTTCAGCGACTTCTTGGATTTGCCAACTACTATCGGACATTCATCCCTGGCTTTGCTGCCTTGACAGCCCCCCTCACCCGGCTCCTGCAGAAGAAGACTCGGTTCCAGTGGAACGCCCCCGAACAACAGGCGTTCCAAGCTTTGAAGGACGCCTTCATGAAGGAGCCCATCTTGAAGCATCCTGACCCGCAACGGCCGTTTGTCGTGGAGGCGGACGCCTCCGACATTGCCATTGGGGCCGTGTTACTCCAGGCAGCGACGCCCAACGGTACCCTTTTCCCTTGCGCGTATCACTCTCGGAAATTGAATCCCTCGGAGCGCAACTATACCATCTGGGAGAAGGAGCTGCTGGCCATCAAGGCGGCGTTCGAGGCTTGGAGGCATCATCTGGAGGGGGCGCGGCATCAAATCGAGGTCCGGACGGACCACAAGAATCTGGAAAGCCTGCAGACCGCTCGGAATTTGAACCAACGCCAGATCCGGTGGTCCCTTTTCTTTGCGAGGTTTGACTTCCGGGTGCGGTACATACCAAGCGGGCACAACCAGAGAGCGGATGCTCTGTCCAGGAAGCCCGAGTACACCCGAGTGGAAGACAAGCTTCCGCCCAGGACAGTGATCCCCGTCGAGTCTTTTGCTGCGGTGCGGGAGCCGGTGGATATACGGGCTCGGATCCGGGAGGCGCAGCAGCAGGAGGCGTGGGTGGCTCAGCGGAAGGAAGAGGTGGGGCCAGATTCGCCTTGGTCGGTCACGGATGGACTCCTGTATTATCGTGACCGGCTCTATGTTCCAGGAGGGCCACTCAGGGGACTCGTCCTCAGCCAATGTCATGATAACCCGGCTGCGGGGCATTTTGGCCTGTTCAAGACTCTGAACCTGGTCTCCCATACATTCTGGTGGCCCCGAGTCCGACACGATGTCCAGTCTTATGTCACCTCCTGCGTCCCATGCAGGCAGGCCAAGTCAGCGACAGGGGCCCCGCCTGGTTTACTGCAGCCTTTGCCAACGCCCAAGAGACCCTGGGGGGCTGTGTCCATGGACTTTCTGACGGATCTACCCCCATCCTCCGGCTTCACGACAGTGTTTGTGGTGGTGGACATGTTGACCAAGATGGCGCACTTCATCCCCTGTCGCGGCTTACCGTCAGCTCGCGCCACTAGTCGCATGTTCATCCAACAGGTGTTCTGGCTGCACGGCCTTCCCGATAGAGTCGTCTCCGATAGGGGGGCCCAGTTTACAGCCCGCTTCTGGCAGGAGTTGATGCGGGCGTTGGACATTAAGGTTTGCCTCTCGTCCGCGCATCATCCTCAGACCGACGGGGGTACCGAGAAGGTCATCGGCATCTTAGAGCAGTATCTGCGCTGCTACGTTAACCTGCAGCAGGACAATTGGGTGGACTATTTGGCCATAGCCGAGTTTGCCTTTAACAACTCGCAGCACACCTCCACGCAGATGACACCGTTCTTGGCCAACGTGGGTTATCACCCCAGGTTTTTCCCCCTTTCTCCCGTGGACTCACCGGAGCCGGCAGCGAACGAATTCATGGCGGAGTTACAGGCGATCCATCGGTTGGTGCGACGGCAGCTGGAGAAGGCCAAGGCCGACTACAAGAGGTTCGCCGATCGGTCGAGAAGGGATACGCCTCCACTATCGGTGGGGGATCGGGTCTGGCTGTCCACCAGGAACCTACCATCCACTCGGCCGGCGAGGAAGCTGGACCACCGTTACCTTGGACCGTTCCCAGTCGAGGCCGTCATCAATCCGGTCGCCTATCGTTTAACTCTGCCACGTTCCCTGCGCGTGCACCCCGTCTTCCATCGGTCCTTGTTGGTCCCCGAACAACCGGCCTGTCCACTTCGCCAAGCAGAACCTCCCCCATCAGGAACTCGTGATGGAGGCAGCACCCCCGAGTACGAGGTCGCCAGCATCAGGGATTCCCGCTGGCTGAAAGGTCGCTTTCAGTATCTGATCGAGTGGAAAGGGTACGGGCCGGAGGACTTCACATGGGAAGACGCGACCGCCGTTCATGCCCCTGCGTTGGTGACTGCGTTTCACGAACAGTTCCCATCCCGACCGCATCCGGATCGGCAGACCCGGGGGAAGGGCCCTGCGGTGCGGGATAGTGTTGTGACTCAGGGCCAGCCTGTGGGTCCGACAGCCGGGTCCGATGTATCGGAGGACTCAGATGAGGGGGAGGAGGGAGACGAACCGGCTGATGATGGTTTGGAGGCTTTGCAGAGTCCTCAGCCGGGGACCTCTTCTCAGCTGCGTGAGCCCGAGAGTGCGGAGGATGATGACCCACAGCTGGCCCTGTTCAAGGACGCCCGACGCAGGAGGCAGTCGAGCAGGAACAAACAAAGAAAGGCTATGGGACTCCTCGGGAGGAGGCACAGGGAGACCACGCCCTGAGCTCTCTATAAAAGGAGTGTTTGGGGAGGGGCTGGTTGCTGAAAGCAACTTTTCCGCTTGAGAAGACAAGCTCTTGTGTTTTTGTTAACTGCGTAATTAAATCTTGGCAGATGCCTTTTAGCCTTGGAAGCTCTCCAGTCTCTTCTTCTTAAATAGGGGTTTGCCTTTACAAGGCCAGAAGAGGGCTGGTTCAGAACAGTATCTTCCATGCTTATCTGCTTCAATTAAGTCTGCTGTTAAAGCACTTTTAACATAAACAACCACTCCATTTTTCTTATTCATTGCAGAAGCAACAAATTGCGTACCCAACCTTGAGTTCGATAAATACTTTTGATCCACAACCCTAATATGCGTTTCTTGCAAACATATAACATCTATTTTGAATTGTTTTAAATATTGAAAAACTTTCTTCCTCTTCTGTGGTGAATTTAGTCCATTAACGTTCCAAGTTAAAAATTTAGTTGCCATGCATATCATCCCAAAGCTCTTGGAGCACTGCTTTGATAGGACTATCTTTTTTAGGCCGTGCTCCTCCCACTGCTTGGCTGTAAGTACGTTGTGGAAGTTCCATAGACTTCTGGTGATCTTGTTCTTTTATTTTTTTTGATCGTTTTAAAGCAGCACGCGTCACCCTCTGTTCTCTAGGATCATCCAAAGAAGTTGTAGCTTGATCTCCTCCAGCACCGTTCTCCTCTGTCTGTCCATCTTCAGCCTCTTGATGTTCTCCTTCTCCAGATCCCTTTGCAGCTTCCAGAAGTGTTAATGGGGTTGCTTTTAAAATGTTATTGTAAAAATCACGCGCCTTCATCACAGTAACCAGACGGTACCTTTTACCTTCATGCATCACCATCAACCCAACTGGAATCTCCCATCTGAACCTTATATCTCGTTGCTTGAGCTCTTGCACAAGAAATGTAAAATCCTTCCTTCTCCTTAAAATCTTTGGAGGAATTTCTTTTAGAACTAAAACTTCTTGATCAGCAATCACAACTTTAGCATCATAGGCAGCTTGTATAACTTCATCTCTAATTTCCCTCTTTGCAAAATAAACCACCACATCTCTAGGCAGCTTTCTCTGTCTAGCAATCCATGAATTCACACGAAACACTTTGTCCATGCCTCCCTTTATTTCAGATGCTGGCTGATTCAATACCACTTCCGGAGCCTCAGAAATCAGCTGCTTTAGATCTTCCTTAATATTCTCTTTTAAGCCTCTGATTCTAACAGCAAACTGCATCTGGTAATATTGAGCAAGACTCAATTCTCTGTCCATTTTGTCTCTTAAATCTTCATTCTCCAATACTTTTGCTTCTAATATGGCATTCTTTTGAGTCAAATCTTCCACTTTTTCATCCAGATCTTCCACACATTCAGCCACTTTATGCACTGAAGACAAAATGTCTACCTTCATCACACTGAACTTCTGTTCCATCCTCTCTTCCATTCTCTCCTCCAATTTCTCCAATTTCTCCTCCATCTTTGCAAATTTATCACCCATTGATTCCAAAATTACCTGGGCATGTTTTTCAAGAGCATCTTGTAAATCCTTCGGTGTCAATACATCAGGAGGATGCAACGCCTGCAATGATGATTGTTGCACCGGAGAAGTTCCAGCACTCCGAAGAGTTTTTGGGGGAGGTTTGGCCGCCATCTTTTACTTTCACTTGTGACGCACTTTCACTTTAAGTTTAAAAAGTCCATCAAGCTCGAGAGTAAAATATAATAATCCTCTTCACCTTTTCCTCTTGTACCGCTCTGCCTGCTCCTTTTAATCCGTAGTCATTCCTTCAGGCAGGGGTGGTCGCAAACGCCTGGCTCTGCTCCAAGAAATCCGGAGCAGAGACGCTGGCCAGCTGGGAGCGACCCAGGCTACGGGGGAGTTCGATCCTTCAGCCGCCCAAGCTACAAGCTCAGGCGGCCCCGGAGAACTCGACCCCTAACTGGGGCCTCACCCCCTCCTCTTCTCCCGAGGAGGGGGCTTCAAATTCACCCGAACAGCTGATCGGCGCTGTTTCGGGTGAAAATTACTCAGCTGAGCCGCGGGCAGCCCGGGAAGGCTGTCTCCGGCGCCGCGCAGCCACCGGAAGTCTCCTCATGAAGAAAACTTCTTGTGCACCCTCAGTAGAACAATCCAGTCCTACAACACAGGGATCTATTGAAGCAATGCTGCAACGTGAAAAGATAAGCACTGCTCAAAGTGAAACAAGGATTACATTAAAATTCCTTCCAGAGCTTATGTTAAAGAATCAAGAGACATTGGAGAGAAATCACCAGGAAATGTAAGAGAGTCACAGAAATACACAAAGTAAATTGGAGAAATTAAATGAAGAAATTTTTGATATACAGGTGAAAGTCGAAAAATTAGAATATCGTGCAAAAGTTCATTTATTTCAGTAATGCAACTTAAAAGGGGAAACTAATATATGAGATAGACTCATTACATGCAAAGCAAGATAGTTCAAGCCATGATTTGTCATAATTGTGATGATTATGGCGTACAGCTCATGAAAACCCCAAATCCACAATCTCAGAAAATTAGAATATTGTGAAAAGGTGCAATATTCTAGGCTCAAAGTGTCCCACTCTAATCAGCTAATTAAGCCATAACACCTGCAAAGGGTTCCTGAGCCTTTAAATGGTCTCTCAGTCTGGTTCAGTAGGAATCACCATTGTCCTCTGTCGGTCTATCTGCAACATCTTGAAGCTTTCCCTCGCCGTATCCCTTTACAGCTTCCAAAAATGATAGGGGGGTTGCTTTTAACACATTGCTATAAAAATCACGTGCCTGGGCCACAGTAACCAGAGGATGTCTTTTGCCTTCGTGCGTCACCACCAGTCCAACTGGAATCTCCCATCTAAACTTAATATCACGTTTCTTAAGTTCCTGTACTAGAAATGCAAAATCTTTCCTTCTCCTTAAAATCTTCGGAGGAATCTCTTTTAAAACCAAGACTTCTTGCTCAGCCACTACCAATTTAGTATCATAAGCAGCTTGAATGACTTCATCTCTAATTACTCTCTTTGTAAAATAGACCACCACATCTCTGGGTAACTTCCTCTGTCTTGCAATCCATGAATTTACACGAAAAATTTTGTCCATATTTCCCTCAATTTCAGATGCTGGCTGGCCCAATACCCCTTCCAGAGCCTCAGAAATCAGCTGCTTTAAATCTTCTTTACAATTCTCCTTTAAACCCCTGATTCTAATAGCATACTGCATCTGATGATACTGAACAAGGCTCAATTCTCCATCCATTTTATCCCTTATATTTTCATTTTCTAATACCTTTGCTTCTAATATAGAGTTCTTTTGACTGAGATCCTCCACTTTTACATCCAGCTGTTGCACACATTCAGCTACAGATTCAATCATAGACAACATGTCCACCCTCATTGCTCTAAACTTCTCTTCCATCTTCTTCTCCAGTTTCTCCATTTTCTCCTCCATTTTCTCCTCCAGCTTTTTCAACTTTTCATCCATCATGTCAGACATCAATTGTGAATGCTTTCCAAGAGCATCTTGTAAATCCTTAAGCGTCAATGCCGGAGGAGGTGCAGGAGGAAGCAAAGCTTGCAATGAGGTCTGTTGCACCAGGGAAGACCCCGCACTCCGAAGAGCTTTAGAAGTTTTAGCCGCCATCTTCCCCCACTTTCACTTATTGTGCACTTTCACTTTAAAGCTATAAAATCCATTGAGCTAGAGAGTAAAGATAAGAGTCCACATCACCTTGACCTCCTGTACCACTCTGCCTGCATCTTGATAATCAAAAGTATTTCCTTTTGGCAGGGGTGGTTGCTAACGCCTGGCTCTGCTCCAAAAATCACGGAGCAGAGACGCTGCGCAGCTCGGAGCAACCCAGGCTTCGGGGGGGGCTCATCCTTCAGCCGCCCAAACTCTCAGCTCAGGCGGCCCCGGAGAGCTCAACCCCTACCTGGGGCCTCACCCCCTCCTCTTCTCCCGAGGAGGGGGCTTCAAATCCATCTAAACAGCTGATCGGCGCTGTTTACGATGGAAAAACACAGCTGCGGAGCGGGCAGCCCAAAAACGGCTGTCTTCGGCGTCGCGTCGCCACCGGAAGTCAATAAAGGTTATTCTTTTATAAATTGTATAAAATGTAACACCAATGAATTGTATCAAATGTAACACTAAGATGTGGGGCTATCTATTTCCTGCTCAGACAGAGAACTCACAAATGGTAATCAACAAATTCTTTTGAAATGTTAAAAAGCTTCCGAGAGACAGGAACATCGGACCAAGGTGGAAATTACAACCAAGGTGGAAATTACAAGTAAACGAGATAAGATCTAGATAAGATCATAATGGATAGATGGAAATGGTCAGAAGGACCCCTTTAGAAATAGGAAACAACTTCTATGGCTATTGGATGAGTGGGGTTTCCCTTTTGGGAATCTCAATTCTCCTGTCCTTCAGTTCATCCATGGGTTCCATTTTTTAAACCACACCAGTCTTAGGATTACGGGCCATTCCATGCTGGGGGTCAAACTCTCAGTGTGGTCCCCCATGGCTAGTTTTTTGGGGGTTTTAATAAATATTTTATTGATTTTCTATTTTCACAAACAAGTGCTCCATAAACAACGTGGTGACTGAGTCCATTAATAATTTGGTGACGCATATAGGTTTTTCCAACTAAGTCCAATGTTACACTCACCAATACATCCTCTCTTCTTCTGGTAATAACAAGTTTTCACATTAGGCAAATACGTTTCTTATTGTTAGAAAATGTACAATTGCATATTAACATCTATTACATTTTTCTGAGACTTCCCATTTGGCATCCATCGGGACAACTGGGAAAAGCTGGTGCTCAGCTTTCCAGCTTGGTTTTTCTTCATCTAGTGACCCTTAAAGAGTCAGAAAGTTGCCCTGGAGGGGCAATGAAGGAGGATGGATACTTCAGGAGCTCAGATCAGGGGGCACCCAATCGGAGTGAACTGTAGGACCCTCTGGAAAAATGAAGGAAAAGGCTGTTAAGGTCTACCAGCCATAGTCGTCTCAAACAGGAAGAAAAAGGACTATAAATCAGCGGAACTTCAACTGCTTGCTGAAGCTGGGTGAGCAAGAGTTTCTCTTTCCTTCTCCTTGAGGATTATAAATGTTGAGCCCCTGATGGGAAAGGGCTGAAAAGTAAAGACCCCCCAGAAGGTTTAAAAGCGGCGAGTAAATATAAAGGGGGGAAACACTCTTTGCTAAAAATATTGGACATTGATAAATAAGCCAAGGAGGACATCTAGTGGTGAAAGAAGAACGAAATTTCTGATATACTGTTGTTGACTGAAGTTAACCTTGACAAAAGACAACTGCAAATGATAAGACTGCCTTGTTGTGAGATTGAGATTCAAAGCTACTTTTATTGAATTTGGCTAAATTTAAACAGTTGTTGTTTTAGCTTTAGATTGTAAGCTGTAAAATGACTTCATCAAATATTACTAGACTCATGAAGAAAACTTCTTGTGCACCCTCAGTAGAACAATCCAGTCCTACAACACAGGGATCTATTGAAGCAATGCTGCAACGTGAAAAGATAAGCACTGCTCAAAGTGAAACAAGGATTACATTAAAATTCCTTCCAGAGCTTATGTTAAAGAATCAAGAGACATTGGAGAGAAATCACCAGGAAATGTAAGAGAGTCACAGAAATACACAAAGTAAATTGGAGAAATTAAATGAAGAAATTTTTGATATACAGGTGAAAGTCGAAAAATTAGAATATTGTGCAAAAGTTCATTTATTTCAGTAATGCAACTTAAAAGGGGAAACTAATATATGAGATAGACTCATTACATGCAAAGCAAGATAGTTCAAGCCATGATTTGTCATAATTGTGATGATTATGGCGTACAGCTCATGAAAACCCCAAATCCACAATCTCAGAAAATTAGAATATTGTGAAAAGGTGCAATATTCTAGGCTCAAAGAGTCCCACTCTAATCAGCTAATTAAGCCATAACACCTGCAAAGGGTTCCTGAGCCTTTAAATGGTCTCTCAGTCTGGTTCAGTAGGAATCACAATCATCTGCTCCATCCTCTGCTCCAAATGTCGCGGACCAATTGACAGTCCGACCAGAGGTGGATGGACCGAGGTTCATTTGCATGGTCAATATCAAAGAAAAGATATCCAAAACATGTTCTATAGTAAAACTGTTTAATGAGAAAAAACAAAAGACCTAGACTGACTACATTCTCTCATCAGGCAGAGGAACAAAGTAAAGTAGTAACTGTGAGAACTGTTCTGAACCAGCCTGCTACCGGCCTTGCAGAAAGGCAACCCCTGTATAAACAGTAGAGACTGGAGAGCGTCTGAGGCTGGAAAGCGTCTGCCAAGATTTATTACTCAAACAACAGAACAAGAAACAAAACACTGGAACTTGAATCCTCAAACGGAACGGTTGCTTTCAGCAACCAGCCCTTCCCGAAACACTCCTTTTATTTAGAGTTCAGGGCGTGGCCTCCCTGTGCCTCCTCCCGAGGAGTCCCACAGCCTTTCTCTGCTTGTTCCTGCTTGACTGCCTCCTGCGTCGGGCATCCTTGAACAGGGCCAGCTGTGGGTCATCATCCTCCGCACTCTCGGGCTCGCGCAGCTGAGAAGAGGGCCCTGGCTGGGGGCTCTGCGAAGCCTCCAAGCCATCATCAGCAAGTTCGTCTTCAACACCCTCCTCCTCCCCCTCATCTGAGTCATCCAAGACATCCGAGCCGGCTGCCGGACCCACAGGCTGGCCCTGAATCACAACACTATCCCGCACCGCAGGGCCCTTCCCCCGGGTCTGCCGATCCGGATGCGGTCGGGATGGGAATTGTTCGTGAAAAGCAGTCACCAACGCAGGGGCATGAACGGCGGTCGCGTCTTCCCATGTGAAGTCCTCCGGCCCGTACCCTTTCCACTCGATCAGGTACTGGAAACGACCTTTCAACCAACGGGAATCCCTGATGCTGGCGACCTCGTACTCGGGGGTGCTGCCTCCATCACGAGGTCCTGATGGGGGAGGTTCCGCTTGGCGGAGTGGACAAGCCGGTTGTTCGGGGACCAACAGGGACTGATGGAAGACTGGGTGCACGCGCAGGGAACGTGGCAGAGTTAAACGATAGGCGACCGGATTGATGACAGCCTCGACTGGGAACGGTCCAAGGTAACGGTGGTCCAGCTTCCTCGCCGGCCGTGTGGACGGTAGGTTCCTGGTGGACAGCCAGACCCGATCCCCCACCGATAGTGGAGGCGTATCCCATCTCGACCGATCGGCAAACCTCTTGTAGTCGGCCTTGGCCTTCTCCAGCTGCCGTCGCACCAATCTATGGATCGCCTGTAACTCCGCCATGAAGTCGTTCGCCGCCGGCTCCGGTGAGTCCACGGGAGAAAGGGGGAAAAACTGGGGGTGATAACCCACATTGGCCAAGAACGGTGTCATCTGCGTGGAGGTGTGCTGCGAGTAGTTAAAGGCAAACTCGGCTATGGCCAGATAGTCCACCCAATTGTCCTGCTGCAGGTTGACGTAGCAGCGCAAATACTGCTCCAGGATACCGATGACCTTCTCGGTACCCCCGTCAGTTTGAGGATGATGCGCGGACGAGAGGCAAACCTTAATGTCCAACGCACGCATCAACTCCTGCCAGAAGCGGGCTGTAAACTGGGCCCCCCTATCGGAGACGACTCTATCGGGGAGGCCGTGCAGCCGAAACACCTGTTGGATGAACATGCGACTAGTGGCGCGAGCTGACGGTAAGCCGCGACAGGGGATGAAGTGCGCCATCTTGGTCAGCATGTCCACCACCACAAATACAGTCGTGAAGCCGGAGGATGGGGGTAAATCCGTCAGAAAGTCCATGGACACAGCCCCCCAGGGTCTCTTGGGTGTTGGCAAAGGCTGCAGTAAACCAGGCGGGGCCCCTGTCGCTGACTTGGCCTGCCTGCATGGGATGCAGGAGGTGACATAAGACTGGACGTCGTGTCGGACTCGGGGCCACCAGAAGGTACGGGAGACCAGATTCAGAGTCTTAAACAGGCCAAAATGCCCCGCTGCCGGGTTATCATGACACTGGCTGAGGACGAGTCCCCTGAGTGGCCCTCCCGGAACATAGAGCCAGTCACGATAATACAAGAGTCCATCCGTGACCATCCAAGGCGAGTCCGGCCCCACCTCCTCCTTCCGCTGAGCCACCCACGCCTCCTGCTGCTGCGCCTCCTGGATCCGAGCCCGTATATCAACCGGCTCCCGCACCGCAGCAAAAGACTCGACGGGGATCACTGTCCTGGGCAGAAGCTTGTCTTCCACTCGGGTATATTTGGGCTTCCTGGACAGAGCATCCGCTCTCTGATTGTGCCCGCTTGGTATGTACCGAACCCGGAAGTCAAACCTCGCGAAGAAAAGGGACCACCGGATCTGGCGTTGGTTCAAATTCCGAGCGGTCTGCAGGCTTTCCAGATTCTTGTGGTCTGTCCGGACCTCGATTTGATGCCGCGCCCCCTCCAGATGATGTCTCCAAGCCTTGAACGCCGCCTTGATGGCCAGCAGCTCCTTCTCCCAGATGGTATAGTTGCGCTCCGAGGGGTTCAATTTCCGAGAGTGATACGCGCAAGGGAAAAGGGTACCGCTGGGCGTCGTTGCCTGGAGTAACACGGCCCCAATGGCAATGTCGGAGGCGTCCGCCTCCACGACAAACGGCCGTTGCGGGTCAGGATGCTTCAAGATGGGCTCCTTCATGAAGGCGTCCTTCAAAGCCTGGAACGCCTGTTGTTCTGGTGCGTTCCACTGGAACCGAGTCTTCTTATGCAGGAGCCGGGTGAGGGGGGCTGTCAAGGCGGCAAAGCCAGGGATGAATGTTCGATAGTAGTTGGCAAATCCAAGAAGTCGCTGAACATCCTTCACGCGACGCGGGGGTTGCCAACTCTGCAACGACTCAACTTTACTCGGCTCCATGGCGATGCCCTCAGGAGAAATGCGGTGACCCAGGAAATCGATGGTCACCTGGTAGAACTGGCACTTCTCCAACTTGGCAAACAGCCGATGTTCACGGAGGCGCTGCAGGACCTGACGGAGATGCTGATGATGCACTTCACGCGACGGGGAGTAGATCAGGATGTCGTCCAGGTAGATCACGACAAACTGGTCCAACAGATCCCAAAAGATGTCGTTCATAAAATGCTGAAACACAGCGGGGGCGTTGGTCAGGCCAAACGGCATCACCGTGTACTCAAAATGTCCATAGCGAGTACCAAACGCCGTCTTCCACTCATCACCCGGCCGAACCCTGACGAGGTTGTAAGCTCCACGCAGGTCCAGTTTCATGAAGATCTTAGCCTCCTGGAGTCGGTCCAAGAGCTCGGGGATGAGGGGCAGCGGGTAACGGTTGCGCACCGTGATGGTGTTGAGTTTCCGGTAGTCACAGCAAAGTCGTAACTCGCCCGACTTCTTTTTGACGAAGAGCACGGGCGCAGACACTGGCGAGGACGAGGGCCGGATAAAACCGCGAGCCAAATTCTTTTCCAGGAAGTCCCGCAATGCAGCCAACTCGGGCTCCGACATGGAGTACAAACGCCCCACTGGAAGATGCGCATCAGGGACTAAATCAATGGAGCAGTCATAGGGCCTGTGCGGGGGTAATTGATCCGCCTCTGACTCGCTGAACACATCAGCAAAGTCGGACAGTTCGGGAGGCAAAGAAACCCCTGGGGAACCCTCCACCTGGCCGGCACAGATATGGCGGGAGTGGTCCACGCACTGCAAGCTTGGAAAGGTGACCAAGTTCTGAGACCAATAGATCTGTGGATCATGCGCCCGGAGCCACGCCAGTCCCAAAACCACGGGGAAGTGCAGATCCGAAGTGATGTAGAACTGGATGGCCTCCACATGGGAACTGATGGCCATACACACTGGTTGCGTGGCAGCCGTAATAGGCCCGGACAGGAGCACTCGACCATCGATAGTCTCCACTAACATGGGCGGATCCACCGGACACTGGGGAACAGCCCATTTGGCCACAAAGGCCGAGTCCATAAAGTTTGTGGTAGCCCCAGAGTCAATTAAGGCATGGACTGGAATCCCCTCTGGCTTGCCAGGAAGGATCAGACGTGCCTCCAAAATCAAATGCCGTGGAGGTTCACAGGCACCGTCGGAACGGCGTCGCTCGGTGTGGTTGTTGGGGGTCGCCCGATCTATCACACCGTCTAGATCGGGCTCGGGGCGTTTCCCGACAGCAAAGTAGGGGACTTTCTCGGGGCAGGCTTGGTCACTGATGCCCGCTGACGCTTCTTTGGGCAAGAAGCAGCCAAATGTCCAGGGTCCCCACAGTAAAAACACAACCCCCCCGATCGTCGTCTGTCCATTTCCGTCACCGATAGACGAGACCTGGCGGCACCCAGCTCCATTGGCTCCTCCCTTTGGACTGGGGGCTCACGCACAACAGGGGCGGCAGGGGTCTGTGGGGTGGCACGGCGACTCTTTCGCTGCTGCAGCCGGGCATCGATCCGCAGGCAAAGATGGATCAGCCCATTCAGGTCTGAGGGAATGTCCACGTGGGCCAGCTCATCCAACATCTCCTCCGACAATCCATCCTGGAAGGCATCCACGAGCGCAGCCTCATTCCAGGCGGAATCCTGGCTAAGCAGCCGGAAATCGCTGATATAGGCCTGTAGGGGGCGTTGACCCTGCCTCAGAGCTTTCAGGCGTCGGGTGGCAGTCTGCGTCTTAATTGGGTCCTCGTACATTAGGCGCATATGGTCACAAAACCCCCCAAAGTTATCCAACAAAGGGCTAGGTTGTGCCAGCAGAGGCGTGCCCCAACGAGCTGCATCCCCCGAAAGAAGGCTTAACACGAATCCCACCTTATCCCAGTCAGTGGGGAAATCAGCTGCTCTCACGCTGATAAAAAGCTGGCATTGTCCCAGGAAGGCAGGAAACAGTTCTGGATCGCCAGCAAATTTATCCGGCATTGCTATCTGACATTTCCTCCTGGGTGGGGGTGCAGCATGTACCTGAGCTTGCAGTTGAGCCACCTGAGCTGCCAGCAAAGTGAGTTGCTGAGTGAGCTGAGCATTCTCAGCACGTAGCTGCTCCATCTTAGTAGTAAGGGGTGGGAGGCTGAAAGCAAACTGTTCTGAACCAGCCTGCTACCGGCCTTGCAGAAAGGCAACCCCTGTATAAACAGTAGAGACTGGAGAGTGTCTGAGGCTGGAAAGCGTCTGCCAAGATTTATTACTCAAACAACAGAACAAGAAACAAAACACTGGAACTTGAATCCTCAAACGGAACGGTTGCTTTCAGCAACCAGCCCTTCCCCAAACACTCCTTTTATTTAGAGTTCAGGGCGTGGCCTCCCTGTGCCTCCTCCCGAGGAGTCCCACAGCCTTTCTCTGCTTGTTCCTGCTTGACTGCCTCCTGCGTCGGGCGTCCTTGAACAGGGCCAGCTGTGGGTCATCATCCTCCGCACTCTCGGGCTCGCGCAGCTGAGAAGAGGGCCCTGGCTGGGGGCTCTGCGAAGCCTCCAAGCCATCATCAGCAAGTTCGTCTTCAACACCCTCCTCCTCCCCCTCATCTGAGTCATCCGAGACATCCGAGCCGGCTGCCGGACCCACAGGCTGGCCCTGAATCACAACAAGAACTTTTTTTAGGCACGCGCACAACACTGTTTAAAACCGAAACATTGGCTGGACATAGCTGGAGTCACTATGGTTACATGATAAGATAATACACAGGTGCAGAGCAGAAAGAGATGTACACTTAGGAATGAGCGAAGCTGGCAAAACTAAAAGAACACGCAGTGACATCCCCTTCTTTTGTCAGCGAAGCAGAAAATCAGATAAGGCACATCTTCTTGCGCAGATACTCGTGCTGGGCTGTAGGAAATGGCTTGTTCAGCATATCAGCAATTTGGTCATGTGTAGACACATACTGCAATTTGACAAAACCTTGTTTAACTGCTTGTCTTATATTTTGGTAACAGATGTCAATGTGTCTAGACCTGGAACCTGTAAAGCGATTCTCAGATATATAAACCACAGATTCGTTGTCCTCCATCACAGTGATTGGTCGAATCGGAGGTGTCCAGATATCTGTGATTAAGGCATCAAACCACGTTAGAGAATTACATGCATCTGAAACACAAGCATACTCAGCTTCTGTAGAGGAACAAGAAACAAAATTCTGTTTACGCACATGCCAGTAAACAGGACATCCATTCAAAAACATCATATAACCTGAAGTGCTTTTATGTGATTTCTTATCACTTGCCCAATCTGAATCTGCATAGCAACATAACTCTGCATAGTCAGTATGTGTGGGTTCTAACAATAACTTCATGTCTTTGGTGTATTTTAGATATCTCAATAATTTCTTAACACATGTCCAATGAAACTGTTTTGCCTTGCCTACGTGTCGTGATAGGAGATTAACACTAAGTGCAATGTCAGGTCTAGTCCAACTACTAACATATAGCAGTGACCCAATGACTGAGCGATAAAGTGTTTGATCCTCGAACTCAGCACTCAGTTCATGTGTCAAGTTGTGAAAATCGGTTTGCATGGGTATACTCACAGGTTTAGCATCCTTCATGTTGCAGTGATGCAATAGTTGTTCAATCTTATCTTCTTGTGTAAGACTGAACCCCTTCTGAGTTTTGGTAACTTGAACACCTAAATAAGTATTAATATGTCCTAAAGACCTCAATGTGAAAAACTTTTGTAAAGCGTTAGCAAAACATTCACTCATCTGCTTATTTGGACCAATATAAACAATATCATCAACATAAACAAGAATTATCTCATACCTATTATCAGATCTTTTTGTAAACACGCATTCATCTGTTTCGGACTTAATAAAGCCCATTGAATTTAGTTTGTCAGAAAGACATAAGTACCACATTAAACCAGACTGTTTCAGACCATAAAGACTTTTGTGTAGAAACCAAGTATTCCCTTCTTGCTGTCGGAAACCTGGAGGACCTTTGACATAAATCTCTTCATCAAGATCAGCGTGTAGATAAGCTGTTTCAACATCAAACTGGAAAACTTCTAGACCAAGGATAGTTGCAGTGGCTAAGGCGATTTTCACACTCTCAGTCCACACTGTGGGTGAATAGGTATTTGTATAGTCCTCAGGATAACGTTGAGCGAAACCCTGAGCTACAAGTCTGGCCTTGTACAATGACTCACCATTTGGCTTCTTTTTAGTTCTGTAGACCCATCGAGTGCCAATAACTTTCTTGTTTGCTGGAGGGCTTGCAGGCGTAAACACCTGAAGTTTCTTTAGACTGTCCATTTCAGCCTGCATTGCCTCAAGCCATTTATCTTGCTCTGCTTCAGGAAGATGTTTGATTTGTGTGAACATCTCAGGAGGAAGTGTAACATTACAAATCAAAGGTAAAGGTGCTTTCATTACTTGCCACGAATACCGTTTTGGAGGAATTCCCTTTGTTGTCCTCTTGGAACGACTCGGACCGACTGTCCATTCTTCTTCCGTTTCGTCCTCGTCTTCATCATCGTCGCCAGCGGCAGCATCGGTGGCTTGCGGAGACGGAACAATGGGTTGAGAAGAACTCGTGGAAGGAACATTCGCCTGTGCATCTCGACCATCAGGCTGCGTGGCATCAGCAGCAGCATCTCTATGAAAATAAACTCCAGGATCGTTAGAATGAATCCTGGACCAGTCAGCATCTTCCTCAAAAACAGCAGATTGTGAAATGACTACGACATGATGAGAGTCCATGTATTTGCTCCATTTTGAATTATCATCAATGCCCATAAATCTCATCCTTTTTGCTGCAGGACCCCCTTTCTTCCTTTGGGCTAAAGGAATATTGACCATAGCATAGGAACCAAAAATATGGAGATGTGAGAGGTCAGGCTTGTGTCCATATAACATGAAATAAGGGGTCTGATTTATCACACTACTCCAAGTGCGGTTGATGATATGGTTAGCATATTTGATAGCTTCACCCCAGTATGGAAGACTGAGGTTAGCATCTTCAAGGAGGCAACGCATCATCGTTTGCAGAACTCCATTTCTGCATTCTGCCACTCCATTTTGAGCCGGAGTGTAAGGAGCTGAGGTCTGGTGTAGTATCCCACTCTTATGCATCCAGTCCTGGAAACGCTGAGACATGAATTCAGCACCACGATCACTCTGAATTCTGGCAATGCTGACTTTGAATTGGGTATAGATAAGATTGGCAAAGTCTTTAAAGATCTGAAAGGTCTCAGATTTTTCTCTCATAGGAAATACATAGCCATATCTAGAATAATTATCAACAATTGTCAAGAAATATCTTTTACCACCAATTGTTGGTGCAAAAGGACCCACTATGTCAGTGTGTACCAAATCAAAAATGTGTGTTGACAGGCGTGTAGCGCGTTTTGGAATTGCTGCTGCTTTGGATTTGGCTTTCTTGCAGACAGCACAGTCCAAGAACACCTTACACCCCTTTAGATCCAAACCTCTTGCGAATTCTGGCATCTTCTTCAGAACACGGAAACTGGCATGACCCAATCTTCTATGCCACTTATGGATACACCTGGAATGCAAAGGTTTACCTGTTAGTGAATTCTCAACATTAGCATTTTTATTAGGAACCTCAGGCTTGCTGTGAGCAACCTGTGTCTTATTTTTCCTTTTATTGGCTTTAGGAGCCTTTGGAGTAGCAGCAGAATCTCTCTCTGGGAGATCTCTCACTGGGCCTGTGCTCTCCCTTTTTGGAACTGGTATACTTGCCTCCTCTTGCAGCTTAGACTTTGGTTTTAAGTAATAAACACCACCAATCAACATGGTTTCAGCAACTATATCTCCATCTTTAACTACATAACTTGCTTTTTCGAGATGATGTACCTGGAATTTTGATACCCTAGACAAGTGACTCTGACTAAGCAAACTACTATTAGCTGATGGTACGTAGTAAACATTGGGAATGAATGCACCGAGCTCTTCAATATAGACAGTTCCTTTTCCCATGACCTGAACAGGATAATTTGAAAGAGTACAGTTCACGAAGTTCAGGTTCAGGCTCGTGCATCTCTGTGTAAAGGTCTTTTCTGTAGGTAACATGTAACGCTGCTCCGCTGTCCAAAGTCCAAAGTAGGCATCTGTCATACTCTGGTTGAGGCTGTGGATCATTGGTTACAACTAATGTGGCAAGTGGAGCTTGAGGATCATGCCTGGGACCACGACCACGACCTTGTCGTCCGCCTCTACCTCTGCCTCCTCTTGAATCTGTTCCTCTGGGCTGGTACATGGCGGGCGCTGGGAACCGTTGGGGACAATCCCGGGTGGCATGTCCCACACGATTGCAGATGTAGCATCTTGGCATCCTTGGAACGTAGGCTCTTCCACAGAAGGGACGCCTCACTGGAGCCTTCGATGCAGGTGGTTCCCTTAAATGTGGCGCGGCTTGCATAAGTGCCTCTTCTTCGGTTAAAAGTCTGCATACATGATCCACTGTGCGTTGAGCAATAGGCACTTGATTAATCTTAGAAATAGCGTCTTTCCATTCATAATTCAAAGAGTTAATAATAATGCTGATCATTTGAAAGTCATCTATAGGATAGCCTTTTTCACCCAGTTCTTTTCTTATTCCTTTCATTTTAGTTAAGTGTTCTCCGATATGCTCACCAGGTTTTAATCTAGAACCATGGAACTCAGACAAAAGCAAACATGTAGACTCAATGGACGTAGGCCGGTAACATGCCTCTAATTGAGTCCAAATTTGTTGGGCAGTTGCATCTTGTGAAAACGTGAGCTTCAATTCAGTGTCCATGGACATCAATAACGTTGTGCATGCTCTATTATTCAAGTCCCTTATGTCAGGAGGCCATGGCTGGGCAGGAGGATTAAACACCATCACATGGGTACCTTCCCTACGAACCAAAAGTCCAACTTCACTGACCCATGCCCTGTAATTCTGTCCTGACCGCTTCAGTTTTGAATCACCAGCCAGTGGTACAATAGAGGGTGCCTGTTGAGGAACATGCAATTGGGGTACTGGCTGTGCAGGTTGTGCAATTGGGACTTGGCCTGCAGGAGGCACTGGTTGTGCAGGCTGTGCCATCCGGACGTAGCCAGCAGGGGGCACCAGTGGCACCTGTGCCAGGGCCTGCGGCAGTTGCATTGAAGCTGCTACAGGTACTGGTGCTGGGGGTGGCTGTACTAGAGCTGCAATGACACCCTGGCCAGCAGAAGGTGCTGGCGCTTGAGCTGCTACAGTAAGTTGGCCTGCAGTCAGCACTGGCCTTTGTATTTGAGGAACCAGTGGAGGCTGCACTTGGGGTGAAGGCTGCTGTGCTCCATCTGAGACAGGAACTTTAATAGTAGCAGTATTAATAGGCATTCTAGCTGAAGCTCCCAATGAATGAGGAGGTGTGGCAGCTTGAAGCGATGCCTGCTGAAGGGATATCTGTGAAAATGCATTCTGCATTCTTTGACACAGAAGACAGTCAGGCTCCCATTCGTCTGACACAAGATTCCACTGTGGGCGTGCCTCTGTCTTTGAGGAAGAAGGCAAAATGGCGATCCCTTGTGGGTGTGGCTTTGCTTGTGAAGAGGGAGGCAAAATGGCTGATTCTGAAAACTGAATGCCAGCAGAGACTCTCCCATGCTTTTCATACCATGCTGCACACAACTTTGCATTTAGCAGCTCCTGTGTCGGGCCCAGCACGCCCGACACCCGGCGAGGGCGCGGAACAACTCACCGGGCCCCGTAACCAGCTGCCGCCGTCTGCATCCAGCCCTCACGTTGCCACGGCTTTCCAGCAGCCCGGGGAAGAGCGCGGCCGCCGGGATGACCCAGCAGCAACCGGGGCTTTCTGGGATGACCCAGCAGCCACTGGGGCTTTCTGGCAGGCCGGGGAGGGACTGGGGACGCCCGCGGCCTATCGGCAGCCAGGAGAGGTGCGCGGCTGCCAGGACTCCCAAACAGCCTTCGGCCCGGATGGTACGCAAAGAACCCGATCAGGGACAGACGACCCGGCCCAAAGGGACATCCTCGGAGTGGAGGGAGCGGTGTTACACAGAGGACAACAGAGAGGAATGGAGCTACTCCACCGCCCCAGGTAGCCATACCATGGATGTACTCAGGGACCGGTTCGGGGAAGTGAGGGGATGGGAGCCTGGTCCCTGATCTGTTCCTGATGATTCGGACTTGGGGCAGTGGTCCCTCACTGGGGTCCCCACATGGCGGTCCAGCCCACCCCGCTTCCGTATGGCCAGCCCGCGTTTCCAGGGCCCGCCTCGACAAAGCGATGCCCACGGGGGTCCTCTCCCCGAAGATCCGGCTCCTGCAACGGTGGCACCGAGCGGCACGGCTTCCTGGGACGGGCCAGGCGGAAGACCAAGACAGCAGCCGCTGCGGGCGGACGTGGGGCCCCGGGTCCAGGGGTTGCCGCCGGGTCCTTGGGGACCGGGAGTGGTGTGGGGCCCGCCGCCTCTAACTGCAGCCTACGATGGGCATCCAGATCGCCTGGCAATGTTCTTGGGTCAGGTGATCAACCACATGGACCAGTACGGGCCAGCCTACGCATCCCAGTGGGCAATGTTCGTGGCTGTGACGGCGTGCCTAGAGGGGGAGGCAGCGGCCTGGGCGGCCGACCTAAACTGTGACCATGCCCGTGAGCTTGGGGAACTTGGGCTCTTTCTGGAGGCTCTACGGGCCCGCTTTGAAGACATCTCACGGGTGCACCGTGCCGAGGCCGAGGTGTTGGTCTTGCGACAGCAAGGAAGACCGGCGGTGCACTATGTCGGGGAGTTCCGAAAGGTGGCCGGGAAACTGCGCTCCTGGCCAGAGCGCCTTCTGGTGCATCACTTCAAGGCCGGGCTCGACAATGCTCTTCGCCGAGCCTGCGTGGTGCGAGGGGTGCCGGCTCACCTACAGGATTGGTTCCGGGTGGCTGTCGAGCTGGACATCGGCTTACAGGACACTCGGGGGAGGCCTGACGGGGTGACCGGGGGGCGGCGGCCTGTCGAGAGAGCAAAGCCGGGGGAGCGGCCTGGGCTGGCAACGGCTAAACCCCCTCCCGTGCAGCCGGCACGGCCTGCCATCCGGTGTTTCCAGTGTGACCAACCAGGTCATCGGGCGGCTGAGTGCCCGCTCCCGCCTGCTCGAATGGGGCCCTCTGCTACCCCGACACGGGTCCTGTCTGCCAGAAAGACCATGGAGCGGTCCTGAGCTGCTTATCAGGTAGCCGATGACACATGCCAGATGACGAGCCCTCCCTTGGTGACCGTTCCAGCAGCCGCTCAACCCACACCGTCCGAAGGCTACGAGGACCAGGAGCAGGAGGAGGACCCGATGGTGAGTGCCCCAGTGTGTCCATTCGGGTTCCCGGTGGTGTTGGTGAGCCCCCTTACGGGTCAAAGAAGGGCGGTGAGGGCTTTGATCGATTCGGGGAGTACCCGGTGCCTTATCAGCCAGGCAACCGCGGCCACAGTGGGTATCCGGCTACGACGCCTGGTGACCCCTCTTCGCTTCCAGCAAGTGGACGGATCCCTCCTGGGTGGGGCTCCTATTACCCATGTCACTGAGCCAGTCAGGCTGGAGTTGGGGGCCCATTGGGAGACCTTGCAGTTCGTCGTAGTGCCCTCCATGTCAGAGGCCGTCATCCTAGGGCTCACTTGGTTAGACAAGTGGGGGCCACGATTTGGTGGGAGGGGGGTTGCCGTCATTTTCATCTGGGCTTGGGGCCCGAGCCCCCTCTCCACCATTTCTTTCTGGGCCCGGGCGACACAAGCAGGAGAAAGCTTGTGGGGCTGCGGAGGACCCAAAGGCGCACGTGCCCCGGGTTTACTCTGATCTGATGGACGTTTTTGACGAGCGGGAGTGTGACTCGTTGCCACCCCAACGGGCCACGGACTGTGCCATTGAGCTAGAACCCGGTGCCAGACTGCCCAAGCCCTGCATGTACGCTATGTCGCCAAAAGAGATGCAGGAGCTACGGAGGTATATCGACAAGAACCTAGAGAGGGGGTTCATTCAGCCTGCACGGTCTCGAGTGGCGGCGCCGGTGCTTTTCTGTGAGAAGAAGGACGGGGGCCTCCGTCTATGTGTGGACTACCGGGGGGTTAACACAGTGTGCGTGGAGCACCTCTATCCCCTTCCCCTGATGAAGGACCTGTTGGCCCATTTCACCAAACTGGACTTGAGGGAGGCTTACTACCGGATTAGGGTCAGGGCCGGGGACGAATGGAAGACCGCATTCAACTGTCCCCTTGGCAGTTTCCAATTCCGGGTGATGCCGTTCGGCCTGCAAGGGGCCCCGGCTGTATTCATGCAGTTAATCAACCAGGTCCTGCACGAATTCTTGTACCGTGGAGTCCTGGTGTATTTGGACGACATCCTCATCTACTCGGGCACCTTGGAGGAGCATGTCGTTCTCGTGCGGCAGGTGTTAACGAAGCTACGGGAGGCGCAGCTTTACATTAAGTTGTCCAAGTGTGAATTCCACAGGGCCCAACTGGATTATCTTGGGTACCGCATATCGGCAGCTGGAGTGGAGATGGATCCCAGGAAGGTGGACGCCATCCAACAATGGCAGGCCCCACGGACCCGACGACAGTTGCAGAGCTTTCTAGGCTTTGCAAACTTCTACAGGCAGTTCGTCCCACGTTTTGCAGCCATCGCCCTGCCTTTAACGGACCTCCTACGGACACGACCATTGAAGGTACAACCACGGCCAGGGCTCAGGCTGGAGTGGTCCACGGCGTGTCAGCGAGCCTTCGAAGAACTAAATCCCTCTTCGCCAAGGAACCCATTCTGGGGCTTTCTGGCAGGCCGGGGAGGGACTGGGGACGCCCGCGGCCTATCAGCAGCCAGGAGAGGTGCGCAGCTGCCAGGACTCCCAAACGGCCTTCGGCCCGGACGGTTTCCGGCGGCCCGGGGAACAGCCCACCAGCGCAGCAGTCCCCTGGAAACCCTCCCCCGCAGACTGTCTGCTCTGAGGCTTTGCCTGCCTCTTTGCCTGCCGAGGAGCTGCAAGACAAGCAACGACAGAAGACGGCCCGAGCTGTGCGGTTCGCGGTGGTTTGGGGACCTGTGGGGGGTGACGGGGATGTGTGGGCTCGAGGGTGTAAAGGGGGCTGTCTGGGCTGGGGGGTGGCTTACCGGCTACAGTGGTGGTGGGATGGGGACAGGGAAGATACGTCCCACATCCAAAGGGCGGAGGCCAACGGGGGTGGTGTTTAAGTAGGGCAAGGTTTGATTAGGCTGTTAAGGGTGTGGTGATGGGTGTCGGCCTCGCCGGCTATTTAGCAGCGTTGGTTGTGCTGTGCAATCAACGCTGACTTCATTTGTCTTCGGGTGAATGTTTATGAAGCGGAATAAACGTTGCTCAGGAGAAGCAGCTCTCGTTCCGGACGCATTCTTTCTTTTGCCTCGGTGGACGGGGGGCTGATAGTAAGTCAGAGTTCATTTTCTCTTGGCTGAGAGTTCTCTTGGTGTGGTTGCATGGCGGAGGGCACGCAGGAAGCTGCACTGCCGGCTGCCATGGAGGAGGAAGCCAGAGCCACTGCTGGGCTGCTTGAGTCAGTGGAAGTGGGGAAGGAGGTGTTACCTTCGGTGCGGCGGAAGGAAAGGCCTCCCCCTCTCGAGGGGCCTGTTATGGGCTCCCAGGAGGCTGGGGATCGGGCCCACGGAGGCGACTGGTGGACGAACTCCGCTGGGGGACGCAAAGAACCCGATCAGGGACAGACGACCCGGCCCAAAGGGACATCCTCGGAGTGGAGGGAGCGGTGTTACACAGAGGACAACGGAGAGGAATGGAGCTACTCCACCGCCCCAGGTAGCCATACCATGGATGTACTCAGGGACCGGTTCTGGGAAGTGAGGGGACGGGAGCCTGGTCCCTGATCTGTTCCTGATGATTCGGACTTGGGGCAGTGGTCCCTCACTGGGGTCCCCACACGGCGGTCCAGCCCACCCCGCTTCCGTATGGCCAGCCCGCGTTTCCGGGGCCCGCCTCGACAAAGCGATGCCCACGGGGGTCCTCTCCCCGAAGATCCGGCTCCTGCAACGGTGGCACCGAGCGGCATGGCTTCCTGGGACGGGCCAGGCGGAAGACCAAGACAGCAGCCGCTGCGGGCGGACGTGGGGCCCCGGGTCCAGGGGTTGTTGCCGGGTCCTTGGGGACCGGGAGTGGTGTGGGGCCCGCCGCCTCTAACTGCAGCCTACGATGGGCATCCAGATCGCCTGGCAATGTTCTTGGGTCAGGTGATCAACCACATGGACCAGTACGGGCCGGCCTACGCATCCCAGTGGGCAATGTTCGTGGCTGTGACGGCGTGCCTAGAGGGGGAGGCAGCGGCCTGGGCGGCCGACCTATACTGTGACCATGCCCGTGAGCTTGGGGACCTTGGGCTCTTTCTGGAGGCTCTACGGGCCCGCTTTGAAGACATCTCACGGGTGCACCGTGCCGAGGCCGAGGTGTTGGTCTTGTGACAGCAAGGAAGACCGGCGGTGCACTATGTCGGGGAGTTCCGAAAGGTGGCCGGGAAACTGCGCTCCTGGCCAGAGCGCCTTCTGCTGCATCACTTCAAGGCCGGGCTCGACAATGCTCTTCGCCGAGCCTGCGTGGTGCGAGGGGTGCCGGCTCGCCTACAGGATTGGTTCCGGGTGGCTGTCGAGCTGGACATCGGCTTATAGGACACTCGGGGGAGGCCTGACGGGGTGACCGGGGGGCGGCGGCCTGTCGAGAGAGCAAAGCCGGGGGAGCGGCCTGGGCTGGCAATGGCTAAACCCCCTCCCGTGCAGCCGGCACGGCCTGCCATCCGGTGTTTCCAGTGTGACCAACCAGGTCATCGGGCGGCTGAGTGCCCGCTCCCGCCTGCTCGAATGGGGCCCTCTGCTACCCCGACACGGGCCCTGTCTGCCAGAAAGACCATGGAGCGGTCCCGAGCTGCTTATCAGGTAGCCGATGACACATGCCAGATGACGAGCCCTCCCTTGGTGACCGTTCCAGCAGCCGCTCAACCCACACCGTCCGAAGGCTACGAGGACCAGGAGCAGGAGGAGGACCCGATGGTGAGTGCCCCAGTGTGTCCATTCGGGTTCCCGGTGGTGTTGGTGAGCCCCCTTACGGGTCAAAGAAGGGCGGTGAGGGCTTTGATCGATTCGGGGAGTACCCGGTGCCTTATCAGCCAGGCAACCGCGGCCACAGTGGGTATCCGGCTACGACGCCTGGTGACCCCTCTTCGCTTCCAGCAAGTGGACGGATCCCTCCTGGGTGGGGCTCCTATTACCCATGTCACTGAGCCAGTCAGGCTGGAGTTGGGGGCCCATTGGGAGACCTTGCAGTTCGTCGTAGTGCCCTCCATGACAGAGGCCGTCATCCTAGGGCTCACTTGGTTGGACAAGTGGGGGCCACGATTTGGTGGGAGGGGGGTTGCCGTCATTTTCATCTGGGCTTGGGGCCCGAGCCCCCTCTCCACCATTCCTTTCTGGGCCCGGGCGACACAAGCAGGAGAAAGCTTGTGGGGCTGCGGAGGACCCAAAGGCGCACGTGCCCCGGGTTTACTCTGATCTGATGGACGTTTTTGACGAGCGGGAGTGTGACTCGTTGCCACCCCAACGGGCCACGGACTGTGCCATTGAGCTAGAACCCGGTGCCAGACTGCCCAAGCCCTGCATGTACGCTATGTCGCCAAAAGAGATGCAGGAGCTACGGAGGTATATCGACAAGAACCTAGAGAGGGGGTTCATTCAGCCTGCACGGTCTCGAGTGGCGGCGCCGGTGCTTTTCTGTGAGAAGAAGGACGGGGGCCTCCGTCTATGTGTGGACTACCGGGGGGTTAACACAGTGTGCGTGGAGCACCTCTATCCCCTTCCCCTGATGAAGGACCTGTTGGCCCATTTCACCAAACTGGACTTGAGGGAGGCTTACTACCGGATTAGGGTCAGGGCCGGGGACGAATGGAAGACCGCATTCAACTGTCCCCTTGGCAGTTTCCAATTCCGGGTGATGCCGTTCGGCCTGCAAGGGGCCCCGGCTGTATTCATGCAGTTAATCAACCAGGTCCTGCACAAATTCTTGTACCGTGGAGTCCTGGTGTATTTGGACGACATCCTCATCTACTCGGGCACCTTGGAGGAGCATGTCGTTCTCGTGCGGCAGGTGTTAACGAAGCTACGGGAGGCGCAGCTTTACGTTAAGTTGTCCAAGTGTGAATTCCACAGGGCCCAACTGGATTATCTTGGGTACCGCATATCGGCAGCTGGAGTGGAGATGGATCCCAGGAAGGTGGACGCCATCCAACAATGGCAGGCCCCACGGACCCGACGACAGTTGCAGAGCTTTCTAGGCTTTGCAAACTTCTACAGGCAGTTCGTCCCACGTTTCGCAGCCATCGCCCTGCCTTTAACGGACCTCCTACGGACACGACCATTGAAGGTACAACCACGGCCAGGGCTCAGGCTGGAGTGGTCCACGGCGTGTCAGCGAGCCTTCGAAGAACTAAATCCCTCTTCGCCAAGGAACCCATTCTGTTGCACCCAAATCCCGACTTGCCCTACGTGGTGCAGGTGGACACGAGCGATGTTGCTCTTGGGGCCGTCCTCCTCCAACGGAACTGTTCCGGGGTGCGGCAGCCATGCGCGTATGCCTCCAAAAACTGACCCCCACCGAACGAGCCTGGGCGGTGTGGGAGAAGGAGGCATTCACGGTACGTTGGGCCCTGGAGACTTGGCGGCACCACTTGGAAGGGGCTTCCCAACCATTCGAGGTGTGGATGGACCATAAAAACCTGGAGGCCCTGCAGACCCCTCGACGGTTGTCGCCCAAACACGTCCGATGGGCGTTGTATTTCCGTTGCTTCCGGTTTGCTCTGAAATACGTGCCGGGGGGATGGAACTTCCTAGCGGATGCTTTGTCCCGCATGCCGCAATTTGACAGCAAGAGGGAGGAGGTGGTGCAAGCGCTCATACCGGCAAGGACAGAGGGGGGGGACGGGACAGAAGGCGCTGGACGGGTGGCAGAGGAGGGTTTGTGCCAGGCACTCCAAAGGGCCCTGCAGGAGGATGCTTGGCTACGGAACAACCCGGGACTTTTGACCATGCTGGAAGGCTTGGCGTGGCACGGGACACGGTTGTATGTACCCGAATCTATGCGAGCACGAGTCCTTTTCTGCTGTCACGACGCCAGGCAGGCGAGGCACTTCGGGTTCGTGAAGACCCTACACCTAGCACGCCGACAATTCTGGTGGCCACGTATGAAGAACAACATTGAGGATTATGTGCGGCGCTGCCACGTCTGTGCTACCACAAAACCCCAAGTTGGGAAGCCTTTGGGTTTACTGCAGCAAGTGGCTGACCCCACCCGGCCATAGCAAGACATAGCCATGGACTTTGTCGTAGATCTGCCGGAGACCAAGGGGCACACCGTCATTTGGACGGTAGTCGACTTGTTCTCCAAGCAAGCACACTTCATCCCTTGCAAGGGGTTGCCCTCGGCCTGGCGGCTGGCGTGGATGTTCGTCACACAGGTTTACCAGTTGCACGGGGTGCCACGCCGTGTGATCTCGGACAGCGGGGTGCAGTTCCCAGCGCGGTTCTGGAGGGAGTTCTTGCGATACATTGGCTCGTCTCAGCGGCTGAGTACGGCTTATCACCCTAGCACCAAGGGGGCCGCAGAACGCGCCAACGCCACCATGGAGCGGTACCTAAGGAGCTACGTCTCCTATCAACAAACCGATTGGGTGGACCTGATAGCGCTCGCCGAAGTGGCATACAACAATGCCGTCCACAGCAGTACCGGCTTCTCTCCGTACCGAATAGTCACCGGCCACGACTTTGTTCCCATCACTGAATGTGTCCAGGAGGAGGGGACCCCATGCCTGCCACAGGAGTGGATGAGACAGATTGAAGATGCTTGGGGGGCAGCCGCTGCGGCCAAAGCACAGGCAGACAAAAAGCGAAGACCCTTTGTTACTCCAAGGGTGGGGGACTTGGTATACTTGTCGACTAAGTACTTACGGCTTCAGCTCCCCTGCCGGAAGCTAGGACCCAAGTTCCTTGGGCCGTTCCGGGTGGTGCAGGTGGTTAACCCGGTGACGGTGCGACTGTGTTTGCCGAAGTTCCTGGGTAAGATCCACCCAGTATTTCATAGTAGCCTGTTAAAGCCCGCTCCAGCGGCTACTGCGGCAGCAGGGGAGGGGGGTCCCGGGCCCGTTCGTGCTGACCATTATGAGGTTCAGGAAGTCCTGGATTTCAGGGTGCGGAAGGGTGCCATACAATACCTTCTCCGGTGGAAGGGGTACCCGGTGGAGGAGGCATCATGGGTGCCGGGAAAGGATGTCCACGCCCCACGCCTAGTCCGGGCGTTCCACCGTGCCCACCCCAACACACCAGGAGGGCGGAGGGGTGACGGTGTGTGTGTGGTGGGTGACTGTTTGCCTTTGTCTTCTACACCTTTGTCTTCTACACCTGCAGGAGGACCCTTGGTAGGGGGGGTGGCATGTCGGGCCCAGCACGCCCGACACCAGGCGAGGCCGGGGAACAACTCACCGGGCCCCGTAACAAGCTGCCGCCGTCTGCATCCAGCCCTCACATTGCCACGGCTTTCCAGCGGCCCGGGGAAGAGCGCGGCTGCCGGGATGACCCAGCAGCCACCGGGGCTTTCCGGGATGACCCAGCAGCCACCGCGGCTTTCTGGCAGGCCGGGGAGGGGCCGTGGATGCACGCAACCGGCCGACACGTTTCCACGCCTTCTCAGCAGCCTGGGGGAGAGCGCCGGGATGTCCCAGCAGCCACCGGGGCCTTCCGGCAGGCCAGGGAGGGGCCAGGGACGCCCACGGCCTATCGGCAGCCAGGGGAGGTGCGCGGCTGCCAGGACTCCCAAACAGCCTTCGCCCCGGATGGTTTCTGGTGGCCCGGGGAACAGCCCACCAGCACAGCAGTCCCCTGGAAACCCTCCCCCGCAGACTGTCTGCTCCGAGGCTTTGCCTGCCTCTTTGCCTGCCGAGGAGCTGCAAGACAAGCAACGACAGAAGCTGTGCAGTTCGCGGTGGTTTGGGGACCTGTGGGGGGTGACAGGGGTGTGTGGGCTCGAGGGTGTAATGGGGGCTGTCTGGGCTGGGGGGTGGCTTACCGGTTACAGTGGTGGTGGGATGGGGACGGGGAGGATACGTACCTGGAGGGTGGGATCCAAAGGGCGGAGGCCAAGGGGGGGTGGTGTTTAAGTAGGGCAAGGGTTGATTAGGCTGTTAAGGGCATGGTGATGGGTGTCGGCCTCGCCGGCTATTTAGCAGTGTTGGTTGTGCTGTGCAATCAACGCTGACTTCATTTGTCTTTGGGTGAATGTTTATGAAGCGGAATAAACGTTGCTCAGGAGAACCAGCTCTCGTTCCGGACGCATTCTTTCTTTTGCCTCGGCGGACGGGGGGCTGATATCCTGCTCAAAAACTGCAATTTGTTCATAATAACTTTGCAAAGCCTTCTCCTGCACAGTTTGCTCAGGGCTTGGAGGATAATAGCTCACTTCGTTCCCTAGTGAAGCCTTAAGTCTAGCACCAAATCTCTCATAATCAGCCTGATTCCCATGAGCAGAGGTTACTGCTGGGGCATCAGCTTGAGAGTCTGTAGAAACAGAAAATGGTGAAACTGACCTTGGCCCAGAGGCTGCTTCTCCAAGACGTGTAGCCGATGCCAACGGAGTCTGTAAACTTGAAGGGATATCTCTCCTCCTCCTCAGCAGACAGATAACCCGCCTTCTTCTTTCTCCTTTTTCTCGGCATATTTGCAGCAATTAATCACAGCCTCCTCAGTGTTGGACTAACTGCCTGGCTAATTGCCTATCAATAAATCTTGAAAATAAAAATAAACCATCCTCGGGGACCAAAATGTCACAGAACAATTAACAGTCCAACCAGAGGTGGATGGACCGTGGTTCATTTGCATGGTCAATATCAAAGAAAAGAAATCCAAAACATGTTCTATAGTAAAATTGTTTAATGAGAAAAAACAAAAGACCTAGACTGACTACATTCTCTCATCAGGCAGAAGAACAAAGTAAAGTAGTAACTGTGACAACTTTTTTTAGGCATGTGCACAACACTGTTTAAAACCAAAACATTGGCTGGACATAGCTGTAGTCACTATGGTTTCATGATAAGATAATACACAGGTGCAGAGCAGAAAGAGATGTACACTTAGGAATGAGCGAAGCTGGCAAAACTAAAAAAACACGCAGTGACAAAGACTGCTGACCTGACAGTTGTGCAGAAAACCATCATTGACACCCTCCATAAGGAGGGAAAGCCTCAAAAGGTAATTGCAAAAGAAGTTGGATGTTCCCAAAGTGCTCTATCAAAGCACATTAATAGAAAGTTATGTGGAAGGGAAAAGTGTGGAAGAAAAAGGTGCACAAGCAGCAGAGATGACCACAGCCTGGAGAGGATTGTCAGGAAAAGGCCATTCAAAAGTGTTGGGGACTTTCACAAGGAGTGGACTGAGGCTGGAGTCAGTGCATCAAGACCCACCACACACAGACGGATCCTGGACATGGGCTTCAAATGTCGTATTCCTTTTCTCAAGCCGCTCCTGAACAACAAACAAGGTCAGAAGGGTCTTGCCTGGGCTAAGGAAAAACAGACCTGGTCTGTTGCTCAGTGGTCCAAAGTCCTCTTTTCTGATGAGAGCAACTTTTGCATTTCATTTGGAAACCAAGGACCCAGAGTTGGAGGAAGAATGGAGAGGCAGACACTGCAAGATGCTTGAAGTCCAGTGTGAAGTTTCCACAGTTTGTGTTGATTTGGGGAGCCATGTCATCTGCTGGTGTTGGTCCACTGTGCTTCATTAAGTTCAGGGTCAACGCAGCCATCTACCAGGAGATTTTGGAGCACTTCCTGCTTCCTTCCACAGACAAGCTTTATGGGGATGCTGACTTCATTTTCCAGCAGGACCTGGCACCTGCCCACACTGCCAAAAGCACCAAAACCTTTTTCAATGACCATGGGATTACTGTGCTTGATTGGCCAGCAAACTCGCCTGACCTGAACCCCATAGAGAATCTATGGGGCATTGCCAAGAGAAAGATGAGAGACATGAGACCGAACAATGCAGAAGAGCTGAAGGCTATTGAATCATCCTGGTCTTCCATAACACCTCATCAGTGCCACAGGCTGATAGCTTCCATGCCATGCTCATTGAGGCAGTAATTGCTGCAAAAGGGGCCCAAACCAAGTACTGAGTACATATGCATGCTTATAGTTTTCAGAGGTCCGATATTGTTCTATGTACACTCCTTGTTTTATTGATTGCATGTAATATTCTAATTTTCTGAGATTGTGGATTTGGGGTTTTCATGAGCTGTACGCCATAATCATCACAATTATGACAAATCACGGCTTGAACTATCTTGCTTTGCATGTAATGAGTCTATCTCATATATTAGTTTCTCCTTTTAAGTTGCATTACTGAAATAAATGAACTTTTGCACGATATTCTAATTTTTAGAGTTTCACCTGTATCAATGGAAAGATAATTTAATCAAGAATGTAATGCAATAAAGTTTGTTCAATTATCTCTACTGTATTCTATGAAAAGTTATAGCCAAATAACCAGAAAAAGGAAGCACAACTTGCTTAGGTTGATATCAGGTAGCTTTCCTTCATCTGATTGTAGCCAATGAGCAAGAGTGTTTTAGAGAGCCAATCAGGTGTCATCTTGTTTAGGCAATGAGCCAATCAGATCACAGTAGGATTCAGTTATTGATGTCATGTATTGATGCTGAGAGGAGGACATTTGTCAGTGTGTTATGAGATCGCTATCAAGTTGGTTGGGTTTTTTTCTTTCATTTAGTGAGCTTGTAAAATGTAATAAAATTAAAGTAATGGTGCAAAGAGTTGACAGGTTGCCCAGAAAGCAATGTAAAATAGTATTATTAAGTGAACAAGGCTACAGTTATAAAGAAATTAGAAGAAAAAGTGGTGGAAACTTAACCAAAGGTGGTATTTCTATTGTACACTTTTCCCAAAAGGTTTCCACAATTTTGGCCACTACTGTACACATTCTCAAGGATCCATTCTTCTTCCGGACTACCACTATGGGGGAGGCATAAGCACTTTGAGATTCTCTGATGATCCCAGCCCTCTTCAACTCGGCTAAATACTCTCTAAGATCGGGACTTCCAGGTGGCGCTTCAGCGGCGTGGACGGTCGGGATCGACCGCCAGCCTTCCGATTTCGTTAAAGCCGCGGAGCAGCCGACGATCAGCTGTTCCGCGGCTTAAAAACTCTTCCCCTCGGGTGAAGAGGGGAAGGGGAGTCTCTGGGTAGGGGTAGAGCTCCCCTAGAGCCCCAGAATGTTTATTCTGGGGCTTGAAGGGTGAGAGCTCCCCCGAAACCCAGAAACACTCCAGATTGGAGGACTTTTCTGCTTTTAAGCAGAACAAGACGCTGAATCCACTCCTGCTGGATTTGTTTGTTTTCTTGAGTAATTTATGCAGGCGGAGCTGATGCGGGAGCAATATAAACAGCAAGTATAAGACTTTAACTCTGGAACTTCAACTTTTTTCCTGTTTCAATGATAGTTTTAAAAAAGAAGGGGAAGATGGCACCTGAGTGATTCTTTGTAACAAGAATGGAAAGCATCCGGCTGGCGGGTTTTTTTTCCTCAAAGTGAAAGTGATTGTTTGGATATTGAGGAGGAATATGCAAAGTGGATTCTCAGAAATTTAAGATTTTGTTAAACTTTGAAGCTATTTAAAAGTGATTATAAGACTGGGATATTTAACAGTTAAACTACAATAGCAAGTTGGGCGGAAAAGTGAAAGTGTGCAATGAAAGTTAATTAGGTGTTAAAATGGCTTCCAAACCACCTAGAATTCCCATCTCTAAAAGTCCGGGGGCATCACCTGTTCAGCAATCTGGAATTCAATCTTTGATGTTACCTGCCACAGCTGTTGCACCTGCACTCACTTTAAAAGACTTACAAGATTCTTTAAAAGATGCTTTAAAACTTCAGTCTGAAAAAATATCTGAGCAGGTGGCAGAACTTATTGAAGGAAAAAAATAAGGAAATACAGGAGGATATTTTGATGGCATTTCAGGGGCTCTCAGGGTGTATTGAGAGTCTGGATGAATGTGTGGAAGAAGTGAAACAAAATAATCTGATGCTGGAGGCTAAAATGTGTGAAGTTGAGAATAAAATGGGAAAAATTGATGATGAAGTGGTGATGACACAATATAGAGATATGGCGTTTGCCCTGAGGATAAGAGGTTTAAAAGAGAATCCACAGGAAAATCTGGAGGAGACGTTGGGGGATGCTCTGGCGCCTATTTTGGGAATTCAACCAGAAGATTTTTTTTGTGGAGATAGATAAAGTATTCCGTGTTAATTCTTGGATCGCTAGGCAAAGGAAACTGCCAAGAGATGTGGTTGTGTATTTTACAAAGAGAAAGATCAGAAATGAGATTATTCAAGCTTTTTACAATAATAGATTTAAAGTGGCTAATCAAGAGGTTTTGATTCTGAAAGAGATTCCCCCAAGAATTTTGAAAAAAAGGAAAGATTTTGTTTTTCTTGCAGATGAATAAAAAAACAACAGCTTCAGTTCAGATGGGAGATACCAATGGGGATTGTGGTGAATTATGCTGGAGTAAAATATCATCTTAATACAGTCCTGAAGGCACGTGATTTTTATTCTAATGTATTGAAAGCAGGTTCACCACCATCTTCAGAAGTTAAAGGAGGGAAAGAAGAAGTTAAAGGAGGAAAAGAAGAAGGAGAGCGAAAGGTACAAGAAGTACAGCAAATCTCGGAAACCGTGCAACCCCAGGTTTTATTAGAAGAATCTAAGATGCAAAGAGTGACACGGGCTGTATCTAGACGTAAGGAACAACAACAACAAGAACAACAGAAACAGTCTTCTATAACTACAAGTCAGGAATCTACTTATAGTGAAGCAGTGGGAGGAGCTAGACCAAAGAGGCAGATGCTTATGGATCTGCAAGAAACGCTCCGAAAGCTTCAAGTCGCAAAAGAAGGCGACAAAGTTTCTAACCTGGAATGTTAATGGATTAAACTCACCACAAAAGAGAAAGAAAGTATTTCAGTATTTGAAACAATTTAAAAATGATGTTATATGTTTGCAAGAAACGCATATTCGTGCATCTGATCAAAAATATTTGATAAACTCTAGATTGGGTATACAATTTATTGCATCTGCTCCAGAGAACAAAAATAGAGTAGTTATCTATGTAAAGAAAGACGTAACAGCTAATTTAATTGAAGCAGATAAACAAGGAAGATATATTATAATTGAACTATTAATAAAAGGGAAGAAAATACTTTTAATTGGAGTATATGCACCTAATCAACAGCAAGGAGAATTTTACAGACTGTTACATAATAAAATAACTCAATGGGATTATAAATCGAGTATTTTAATGGGAGATTGGAATGGAGTGTTGGATATTCAGAAAGATAAAAGAGGTTCTTTTAAAAATACTCCAAGCCATGCTAGATTGCCAAAATCTTTTTTTGATTTGAAAGATGACTTGGAATTGCGAGATATCTGGAGAGAACGAAATTTGGAAGAAAAGGATTTTACTTTTTTTTCTGATAGACATCAATCTTTTTCTAGGATTGATTTTATATTAACTACTAATGATTTTTTTCTAGGATTAAGAAGATTAAGATATGCCCAAGAAATTTATCAGATCATAATCCAGTTTGGATGGAACTGGATAAGGGCATGGGGGGAAAGAAGATCATGGAGATTAAATGAAAATTTGTTTAGATATGAAGAAAATGTGGTAGAATGCAAAAAGCATATGCAAGAATTTTTTATTATGAATATGCATAAGGGTACTCCCATGGAAATGGTTTGGGATGCAAGTAAAGCTTATATGAGAGGAGTGCTAATATATTTGAATAATAAACATAGACATAGATTGGAATATAAGCATCAAGAAATAGAGGAGGAAATAAAGTTGAAAGAGAAAGCTCTTATTTTGAACCCATCTGACAAGAGGTTGAAAGAAGTAATTAACTTGGTAAGAGGACAGTTTGATATGTTAATGGCAGATCAGGTGGCAACTAATTTACGATATGCCAAACATAATACTTTTAATAATGCTAATAAGCCGGGTAGGTGGTTAGCTTATTTATTAAGGAAAAAACAAAGATTACGTAATATTGATAAGATAGAATATAAGGGTAAAGAGGTGTTTCAGCAAAATCTTATTAAAAAAGCTTTTGTTGAATTTTATTCTAAATTATATGCTAGGGATATTAAGCAAGGTTTAGATATGGATAGTTACCTCCAGGATGTGAATATCCCAATACTTACACAAGAGCAACGGGAAGGGATTAATCAATTGATAACTGCTGAAGAAATTATTTTAGCAATTAAACAATTAAAAGTGGGTAAGGCACCCGGTACAGATGGTTTATCAGCTATTTATTATAAAAATTTACAATCAGAAATGGTGGAGCCTTTAAAATAATTATTTAGAACAATTCAATCTGGAGGAGAAGTGCTTCCATCGTGGAAAACAGCATTTATAACTTTGATCCCGAAGGAAGATCAAGATCTTGTTCAACTTAAAAATTATAGGCCTATATCACTTTTAAATAATGATTATAAAATATTTGCAAAGATTTTAGCAAATAGATTAATGAAGGTTATGCAGCAAATGATTCATAGTGATCAAACAGGATTTATAAGTGGTAGACAAATGAAAAATAATGTGAGACATATTGTAAATTTATTAGAATTTTTGGAAAGAAATAATCAAGTCCCCGCAGCACTGATTTTTTTTTTGGATGCCGAAAAGGCCTTTGATTAATTGAATTGGAAATTTTTATTCAAAGTTTTGGAGAAGATGGAGTTTGGTGATAAGTTTTTACAACCTATTAGGGCAATATATCAAAAACAAACAGCTCAAATAATAATTAATGGTAGTTTATCAGAAGCTTGTAAAATTGAAAAGGGTACAAGACAGGGTTGTCCGCTGTTGCCATTATTGTTTGTTTTAACATTGGAAATATTGTTGATTAAGATACGTGATTCAGAGAAAATAAAGGGAATTAAAATTAAAGATCAAGATTATAGATTGAAAGCATTTGCGGATGACTTGGTAATTACATTAAGTCAACCAACTCAATTGGTTACAGATTTAATGGAAATAATTTTACAATATGGACAAGTTTCTGGATTTAAGGTAAATAGGCAGAAAACTAAAATATTGTCTAAAAATATGACCAAAGAACAAAAGGAAGTTTTAGGAAAACTAACAGGATTTGAAATAGTTAAAAAGGTCAAATACTTGGAGTATATCTTTCAGCTTCAAATGTGAAATTATATAAAAATAATTATGAATTGTTATGGCTAAAAATACAAAAAGAATTAGATAGTTGGAAAAAATTACAATTGTCTTTATTGGGAAGAATTGCAGCTGTGAAAATCAATGTTTTACCTAAATTCTTATTTTTGTTTCAAATGATACCTATACTTAAAAAAGATTCAAATTTGGAGGAATGGCAGAGAGGTATTAATAAATTTGTTTGGGCAGGGAAGAGACCGAGAATTAAACTTAAGTTAATGCAAGATGCACGTGAAAGAGGTGGTCTTAAAATGCCCAACTTTAAATTATATTATAAGGCTGCAGCATTATCATCAATTAGTAATTGGTTTAATTTAACACAAGGGAGATTATTGAATATTGAAGGATATGATTTGTTATATGGTTGGCATGCTTATTTATTGTATGACAAAAAAGTGGATAATGTTTTTAAGACACATATACAGTATTAAGATATGCTCTGTTGCGAGTTTGGAAAAAATATCATTATAAGTTGAATTTTAAAATTCCAATTTGGGCAATACCTAAAATGCGATAGAAAATATAAATGTGGGATTTAAGCATGATGTGATTACATATAAAGAAATTCTTAGATTGGAAAGAAATGTGTGGCAATTAAAGCCATTTAATATTTTAAAAGAAGAAAAGATAGTACAAACTTGGTTTCAGTATCGGCAGTTACAAGCTAGATGGAAACAGGATCAGAAAATTGGTATTTCCATAGTAGATGAAAATTTGGTTAAACAAATTAGAGATCAAAGTCCTGCACATATAAGAAGGATATATAATGCATTGATAGAAATAGACTCAGAAATGGAACTTGTTAAAGATTGTATGATAAAATGGGCCCAGAATATTCAAGAACCAATAACGATGGATACTTGGGAAACAATATGGGTCAGAAATGTAAAATTTACACAGGCACAAAATTTAAGAGAATTTTATAAGATGTTTTATAGATGGCATTTAGATCCTAAGAAATTGGCATGTATGTATCCAAATTATCAGCCTAAATGTTGGAGGTGTGGTTGTGAGGATGCAACGTATTATCATATATGGTGGACTTGTAAAAAAGTTAAAGCTTTTTGGATTAAAATTTGGTGGAATATGCAGAAGATATTTAAGAAAAAGATAAAGTTTTCTCCACAATTATTTTTGCTGGTTATTACTATAGATTGTACTGCTATAGAAACTAAATTGATGTTGAATTTAATAACGGCAGCAAGACTTTTGGTAGCGCAATATTGGAAGAAGAAGGATTTGCCTATTATAGAAGAATGGACTTTAAAAGTTTCGAACCTGGCAGAAATGGCAAAAATTTCAGCATATTTGAAAGACCATTCGCAACAAAGATATATCTTGGAATGGAGAAGATGGATTGATTACATTCAGAATAAATATGGGATTTATTTAGATTTATAAGATTTATTATTATTTAGCTACTTTTAAGAAGAGTTAAAGTGCGATAGGATTTAAAGTGTTATTATAGTTAGTTAGCATATTATAGTTTAAAATTGTTAGGGTCAATACCCTGTAGTACGCTCTGGGAAGTCGTGGGGAAATTGGGTGGGGGTGGGGGAGGGGTGGGTCTTATGTTTATAATGTATCTGTAAAACTTTTTAATAATAATAAAAAATACTCTCTAAGATCATCTAAGTCACTCAAGGGAATCCGCCAGGATCTCTCTCGAAAGGGCTTATCTTCCTGCAAACGGATTACATGTTGAGCGCTCCTAGCACAGCCCACGTCAAACTCATCTTTTGAGAACAGGTGTTGCCACCTCCAAAGCTGGTCTCTATCCCTCTCTTGCCACTCTTGGGAAAGCTGCATATTCTTAGGATAGAACTGATTTGTTAAAACCTCACCCTCAGTCTTTTCCCTAGTATCAGGAGGCATAATTGGGGTGGCTGGGCTCACCTGCCCCAACAACATCTGATCTCTCAACCTCACAGGGAGGTATGTAATATTCCGGACTCCAACTGAAATCCGTCCTCTGGCCTGCTGTAGGGCCTTTGTAGAGACCACCTCCGGAATTAACTCCACTCCGGCATTCTGCCTTCTAGGATCGGATTCGAGGATGAGGTAAAGGCCAGGCTGTTCCCAGTGTAATCTAACAGAGGCCTGCAAGAATGCTACATCCCCTGGTTGTAATATCCTCTTCACTCAATCTAATTTCCACAATCATCCCACCCCCTCTGCCGGGGCCTGTTGCTCCCGCATCAAGTGTCGGTATGCTGTCTGCAGTGCGGGATGAACATCCCCTATAACCAAGTCATTCCCTATTGGGACAATTGGGTTGAGCAAACGCCTAACTAAATTGGTATTCCTCCCCACAATCAACGAGCCCTGACTAGCTCCTGGGGGGTGGGCACACACAATGGCTAAGGTGTCAAAAGTCTCTGTATACCCAGGAACAGAGGGTCCAAATGTTAGCTGGATAGGCAGGTATCCATCATATGAGAACTTCTTGGTTCCAATACCTTAAATCTTCAAATCGCCCAACTTCTGTATTGGTATATGTGTCAGGTGTCTATCATAAAAATCCCGATATAATAATGTCACTTGTGCACCCGAATTCAAGAGGGCCCTCGTATAAATACCTTCCACTTGTACTGGCACCATCGGGGAGGGGCCCACCAGCTGTTTAGAAATTTTGGCAGTGAGAGACACAGCATCTGGTTCAATGGTCCATACTTGAGTCCCCAAAGACTGTTGCTGGGGCCCTTTTGATCTGACTTTGGAGGGTTCTAAGATATGGGGGTCTCTTGCTGAAGACAATGTTCCCATCACTCCTATCGCCGATGGGAGCTTTGGGAGAGATCCACTCCCATGAGTTGGCACCCAAACCTGCCCTTGGTCACCCCTTTGATTGCAGCTAGCTGATATTGCTGGGCACCCAGTTGGCTCCCTCACTGGGGCCCTCAATAGTTTCCCGACTGAACTGAATCCCCTGATCTTCTATACAGTTTTGTACAAGTACGCCTGTAATGTCCTACACTCCCACAGTTGTAACAAACCACTGACCTTGACAGATTGTCAGCTGAGGAGGAAGAGCCCATCCCCCCACTGGCTGGTCCGGGCTGACCTCCATTTGGAGGCGCACCACCCATTGCCGTCCACGAGGCCATCATTCTGGTTAAGTTCAATATCTGAACTTGCATAGTTGTCAGCCGATCGTCATCCTCTCCACCCTTCCTCACTCCCGTGCCTGGGGGCCATCCCGATGATAAATCAGCTGTAGCCTCTTTGGCCTCCTCTACAACTTCCATCACCCTAACTCTCCTTATAAGCTCATGACACCCCCAGATACTTCCTTTACCTTCAGTCTTTATTTGATTCCAGACTGGATCCAAGGCTAAAGCACCCTGGGAAAGTTGCTCCATCCGGGATTGCTCCACCTCAGTTGGATCCAGCCCACCCCCTTTCCACAACTTGGTATAATAATTTGTTCAGTTGTCTTATTTACTTAGACAGATTTTCGCCTCTCTTTTGATACACATGCTCAAAGTGAAACAGTAAGCTAGAAACTGTTTCAGCAGATCCAAATTCATCATGCAATAGGGAGAGGTAGTCATGCACAGTAAAATGCCCTTGGCTCAATGTTAGACTTCTGATAGCTTCCGCAACAGGGCCCTTTAAACTTTCTCTGACCCTCTGCTTCTTTTGAGCATCTGGTATATCCCACTCTTCAACTGCTTGTACTACTTGCTCCATCCAGGTTTCATATTCTTCCTCCCCCTCTGGTACTGGTTGCATCCCCAAGAAAATATGTAGTTTCTTATACCCAGCCCCCACGCAATAGCTGCCAGTCAAGTTTTGTATGGAGGTCATGCTTCCCCCAGCCTCCACAGACTCTTCCTCAGGTGTCCCTACAGTAAACAAAGCATGTGTCTCCTTTTTTTTGCCCAATGGTTTAACCAAGAGCATGGCCCAAACAGTCAGGAATATCACCCCTGCCCTAGTATCCTCAGTCAATTGAAGACTCTCAACCTGAAAACACTCCAGAACACTTTTTTCCACTCCAACAGTAAATAAAAATGGGAAAAGTCCTGGTCCACCCTTGTGTCAACCACATATACCCTCTGGTCAGGGACAAGAGTCCTCAATGTCTGTAGAATTCGCTTTTCTGGTCAAACATCACCAGGGACATCAATTACTACACTCAATGTTACCTCACTATTCTGGTCCTCACACCACTTAGTAACAGTGGTGGAGTCCATTTTGCTCACTTGACTCCTATCCCTACGTGAGGCTACCCCCCCACTCTAAAAAGAGAAAAGGCCGGACAGGAAATCCCAGATGAGCCTCCATGTGTAGCACCACCCCCATAGGGACTGCTAAACTCCGGGGTGGGTGGGGGCTGGCCTTTTCTTGACCTGGCTGCCGGTCCAAGATGTCCAAGATGTCTCTCACTTTGGCACCTCTGATTAACAGAGGCACCAGATGCTCACTCACGGTCGGCAGCCACTCACATGAGACAATAATGGTTGATCTCTCCTGGCGGTAGCTTATGTGGAATAATGATGGTCGACCTCAGGCAGTCACAGCTTACAGGGGGTGATGGTAGTCGGTCCCTGGTAGCAGCAACTTGTATATGATGATGGTAATCAGTCCTGGTAAAAGCAGCCTGCATAAGTCAATCGTAGTCCATCCCTGGTAACAGCAGCTTGCGTACGATGATGGTAGTCAGCCCCTGGTAACAGCAGCTAGCGTGGTGTGAAGGCGGTCAATCTCTCTCTGAAACTTGCAGGGACCTCCCTTCACCACTCTCCTCGTCTCTCTCTGCCCTCACTCCATGTAATCCTCCCCTTCTCTGCCCCCTTTGCCTCTTCCAGCTTTCCCCAGCAAAGGGAAAAAAGTAAAACTTCCCTTACCTACCCTCTCTATTTCCCGTCGTCCGGCATGCCCGCATAAAAAAAAACAGTAAAAGGCTTCACCTCCCCCCCCACCTCACTCTCCCCCCTCTCTCTCTCCGTCTGGCTTGCCCACAACAAAGAAATGGTAAAAGGCTTCACCTCCCCCCCCCCATCTCTCTCTCTTTCTCTCTTTCTTTCTCCCTCTGGCTGGCTTGCCCGCAACAAAAAAACAAGGAAAAAGGACACAAAGCCCCACTTTTTTACTCTCTCTCTTTGCCTGGCTAATTCTTCAAAGAAACAACTCCCGATGTCCCAAAGTCGCCACCTTCCTTCTTCTTCCCCCTCCCTCAGCTTCCTCCTCCTTTATTTTCCCTCCTCCAAGCCACGGCTCGCCCCCAGCCCAACAGCGGCTGCCGGAGCTCCTCATTTCCCTGCCGTATTGGCAGGCTCCCACAAAACCTCTCAGCCGACCCCATTCTCACCCCAGCTCCACTACACCAGCAAGTGGTCTTTTTTTGTCATGTTTCATGTTCTGCTACAAAACTATAAGATACATTTTAGAATTAAAAGTGTTAAACAACCTAAATATAGTAGAACAAAGATAATTGGTGGTTCTACAGAGGAATTATTGAATCTGTCATTTGTACCTCAATAACTGTCTGGTTTGGCACAGCAACAAAACAGGACAGGTACACACTTCAATGGATAGTTATAACTGCAGAAAAAACAATTGCAACTAGCCTGCCTTCCACTGAGGATTTGTACACTGGACATAAAGTTTTTCAACTTCTTCCCTCTGGACATCGCTATAAAGCATTGCATGCCAAAACAATTAGACAGAAAGATACATTTTCTCCCATGCCATCACTCTGCTGAACATCTAATTCACACAGCACTGTCTTAGGCCTAAATATATTTACCTATGTAGTAGGGCTGTATTGATATTATCCTTTTCATCTTCTTATTTTTCTCATCTTCTCATCTTTCCTACTACCTTCTCCTATTGGTATGTATGATTTATCACTTGTTGCTGTATGTTATTATTAATTATTGTAACAATGATCTATGACGTATCACTTTGTTGTTCTATGTACACTGAGAGCTTATGCACCAGAGACAAATTCCTTGTGTGTCCAATCACACTTGGCCAATAAAGAATTATATCTATCTTCTATCTATCATATGGCATTAAAAGAATGCAATTTTCTTTAAATGTTATTTCTCAAAATTCTCTTTTTACATCCTTCCTGCCCTCATTATAATTATGGGAAAGGGTCATCTGTCTCCATTTCTTTCCTTCACTCTAAGCTTATCTGCCCAGGTGTGATAGCAGCTGATTTCTTTCTGCACTCCTGGGGATTAAAATGCTCAGCTGAGATAATTGATATAATTCCCATCTTGGCATCTGCTGATAGAGTGGAGATCTGGCTTGTCTGCTATTGCTGCAGCTCTGGGATCTGAGGTCATGGCTAGAGTATTCTGGAGTCTGAGAAAAATGTTGGTGAAGGGAGTAGCTCAGATTAATGTCAAGCACCAGGGAAATCAGAAGATTCAGGCAGTTCAAATGAGTATAAAGATTTATTGCAAGCTTAATCTCTTTACAAAATCTGAGCTACTAATGGTTGAGGGAAATAAGCAGGAATTAAGAGGCATTCAAGGTGAGCTGGACTTAGATCTCTTGCAGGTGTGCAGGGACTTGTGACTTATGATGTGTTTGACCCCTCCCTCGGGTTCAGCCTGCTCATCTCTATGAAAGGAGAAAATATGTGCCTTAACTTTCTCTATGACAAGTAGGCCTTGGAAGTTTGAGTTAGGCCTCATCCAAAGCGACTGTACTGAACCAAACTTTGTGCTGTAGCCAATTTCACAGTTCAGAGGAAATATTTGCAATCTAAGCTGTAACTTTCTTTTGCTCAATATACTTTTGTAGAATTGCCTGTTTTATGTGTATATTTAGAACACAAGGGTTGGAGCTGTGGGAAATAAGGAACTGAAAGTAGCAGATGGATGCGAGTTTCATATGTACACATGTAAGGATGGTTATGTGGAAAGTTATGGTCAGCAGAAAGAACAAGGAACTGATTCCTTGATGTGGTAAGGTTATCTACCATCTCTTTGTGGTTTAAGATAAATTAAGGTATAAAAGATGAGGACAACCTGGTTCGAGGCCACTTGGCACTAGCCGTCACTGCTATGACTGATGGTCTAAACCTGGTGCTCATTGTAATGGGTTATTGAATGTAAGTATTTAATGTATGTTCTAAATTTCAATAAATAAACCTGATTCCTAAAATGAGATGTTTGTAATGTGCTGTCTTGTGCCTTTTAATGGATTTTCCCCCTGACAGTTTGTTGCCTTGGCCAGGAAAAGAGGGTTGCTAAAAGAGGCCTGCTGTCCCGCTGGTGCTTCTGACCATCTCCAGGTTTGGAGTACGGGAAATTAGCCTGCTCTTTCTCCGAGTACCCACATTTTCCACTTTGGATCAGAGATAAGGCAGAAGGGTCTCACCTTTGAAGACCCCCATTAGTAGGTTAGTTAGGGAAGTTGTTGTAGCCTAGCTAGTTAGTTAGCTCGTCCCCTCATTTGGCAGCAAGGGAAGGGTCACAACTGGACTTGCTTTGGGACGGGTTACTTGTGTGAAGGTTGTCATGTTCCTAAGGCAAAGTGGTTTGGGGTGCTCTAGAAGGGAGTTAGCCCATGGCCAGGACCCAAAGGGAGCTGATGTTCCTGGGAGCTGATCACCCTCTTGTATTGGTTGGGGTTGTGCCCTGGGTGAAGGTCGTTCCCTCATGTGTTGTGTCTTGCGGCCTTGTTTTTGATGGTGCTGCTCACCCTCTCTCTAACGACGCTTGACAAGGAAGGAGTTGTGCTATTTCATGAGGTTGTTCTTTTAATATTTTTTTTTAAATTCCATTTATATCCCGCCCTTCTCCGAAGACTCAGGGCGGCTTACAAGCTTAGCAGTAGCCTTCATTCTATGTATATGCCTGCTTATTAGGGCTTTCACACACACCCCCAAGCGGCATTATTACAAAGTCAGCTTAATTGCCCCCAACAATCTGGGTCCTCATTTTACCTACCTCGGAAGGATGGAAGGCTGAGTCAACCTTGAGCCTGGTGGGATGCGAACCTGCACTAATTGCAGGCAGCTGGTGTTACTTAAGGAGGCATTAGCCCACTGCTCCACCAAGGCTCTGTATTGACAGTTCAGAGTGTAATGTATTGGCTTTTTACATGCTGTAAGTGTTTGCTTATGTATACTGCTTGCTAAATGCTTAGTTCAATTGCTAAGTGCTTAGTCCACGTGTATGCTTGTAACAGTTGCTGGGCCGGCCCAGACTGGTTGTCTCCAGCCGGCTAAATAGGTCTTTGGGTGGGAAACCACTGCATCCATCCCAAGGCCTACACAGAAGCCAGCAGCATGAGGCAACACAAGACATGAGCCGTGAAGACTTCTCACCATGGCGAAGGTCAGAAAGCTCAAAGAGTTCGACGTGACGCACCTGGACAGATGGTCATCCTACATTTCCCACGTAGAGAACTACCTGCATGCAAATCAAGTCAGTGAAGATGGGCTGAAGGCCGCAACCCTCCTCTGCGTGTGCAGCCCAGCCACCTTCGATATCGCTGAGAACTTGGTCGCCCCGGCACTTCTAGAAACCGTCACATATGCTGACCTCAAGAAGAAACTGCTTGACCATTTTGAGCCTAAGCTGTTGGTGATAGCGTGTAGGCACATCTTTGAACAACCCAAACAACAACCCAGAGAGTTGGCAACAGAATTCATCACAGTGCTTCGCCAAGCATCGCGACTCTGCAATTTCTCTGACCTAGAGGAGCGACTAAGAGACCGCTTAGTCTGTGGACTCAGGAACAGAGAGCTCCAACAAAAACTCTTTGTGAAGGAGATTCTCTCACTTCAAGAGGCCTTAAAGGAGGTTATGGCGGACGAAGCCGCCAGAGGGGCCATGAAGGCATTGCGGCCCTCCAAAAGCACACCATCTACAGAAACCGTCCACCACGAGGACGCCGAATGATTGGAAGACACCGACTCTGACCACAAAGTCGACAAGATTCAACAGCACCACGAAAGAGGAATGAAGCCGGCTGACAAAGCAGTTCTGTTCCCGAGGTGTTTGGGCTGCAGAGGCCGCCATCAATGTGCAGATTGCCATTTCAGGACAGCCACGTGCAGGGCATATGGAAAACCAGGCCACATTGCTGCCATCTGTTGAGGTCGCCAGAGGGACTGCCACCTGGATGAGACTTTCAGGAGAGGTACCGCAGCCCCAGGGCAACACCGAGTAGGGTTCTGCTCCAGCCGCCAAACCATTTTTCGCACTGATGCCCACCAACCTCTTAAACAGAAGTTGCGACTGCAGGTTGAACTTCAAGGAGTTCCATGTAAAATGGAACTGGACACAGGCTCAGCTTTGTCCATCATCTCCATCAGAACTTTTCAGCACATTTGCAGCCATAGCAACAGATGGGTCAAGCTACGACCATCTAATATCCTACTTACGGATTTCCAGAATTCCAGGGTGGCGGTCAAGGGTGAGGACACCCTTGCAGTGAAATTCAAGGAGTTTTCAGGCCCACTAGATGTTATTCTGGTAGATGGCCAGTGTACGAGCCTCATAGGACTCAATTGGTTCGATGCATTGAGCATCCAAGTGACCGGCATTCACCGGACTCAAACAACAGATTTGTTTTCCATCTGCAAGGAATTCACAGATGTTTTCAGCCCAAGTTTGGGAGAGTACAAGGGTCCTCCAATAGCTTTTAAACTTGATCCCCAGGTCTTGCCAATTCGGGTTAAGCCCCGCTGTGTGCCGTTTACATTAAAGCATAAAATTGATGCAGAGCTGGACAAGCTTGTTAGTCAGGGGGTTTTGCAGCCCGTAGACAGTGGGGAGTGGGAGACCCCCCATTGTAACACCACTCAAGGCCAACGGAGAGGTACGAATATGTGCTGACTCCAAGTGTACCATTAACCGGACACTACAGCAGCACGTGTACCCTGTCCCAGTCAACCATATTCTGCTGTCATTGCAAGGAGGCTGCATGTTCGCTAAATTAGATTTAGCCCAGGCCTACCAACAGCTGCTGGTGGACGAGGCCACAGCAGCCGCCCAAATGATTGTTACACACAGGGGGGCCTTCAAGGTCAAGCACCTTCAATTCGGGGTGAGTGTAGCCCCATGGATTTTTCAGGGGATCATGGAGCACATGCTCAAGGGTATTCCAGAGGTCCGCCCCTACTTTGATGATGTACTCATCGCCGGGGAGTCCACAGAAGTTCTGGCTGAGTGGCTTAGAGACGTCCTTCAGCAGTTCCGCACCGCAGGACTTAGGTTAAGGAGAGACAAATGCAAAATTGGGGTTTAGTCTACAGAATTCCTGGGGTTTCGAATTGATGCCAAGGGCATCCATCCTGCAGAGTCAAAGCTGAAAGCGATTCAGCTGGCACCAAGACCTAGGTCCAAGGGAGAGCTTCAAGCCTTCTTGGACCTCCTGAATTTTTATCATTCATTCCTCCCTAACAAGGCCACAGTGGCAGAGCCGTTACACTGGCTCTTAAACAAAAACACTCCATGGCAGTGGACCAAGGTCCACAAAAGGAGTTTCCATGCAGTCAAGGTGTTGTCCTCAAACTCGGTGCTCACGCACTTTAACAAAAAGCTGCCAGTTTGCATCAAGTGTGATGCATCCCCATACGGGGTTGGAGCTGTGCTGAGTTACTTGGTGGATGGGAGACAATCACCCATCACCTATTACTCGAGGACCTTGTCCTCAGCAGAGCGCAATTATGTGCAAATTGACAAAGAGGCCTTGGCCATCGTGGCCGGGGTTAAGAAGTTCCACGACTATTTATATGGGAGGCAATTCACAGTCTTTACTGACCACAAGCCCTTGCTAGGCTTGTTCACAATGGACAAGCAGACACCTCAAATTCTGTCATCACGAATGTTGAGGTGGTCTATCTTCCTTTTGGCCTACGACTACAGGCTGGTTCACAAACCCAGCAAAGAAATGGGCCACACAGACGACCTTAGCAGATTGCCCTTGCTGCACGTGGAGCCCGATCTGGCTCCAGCTGCATGCATTTTAGCAATACAAGACTTGCCAGAGTTTCCCCTACATGCGGGAGATGTCACTGCAGAAAGGGCAGCTGATTCACACAGGATGGCTGGAAAATAGTGGGGGGGGGGCGAGTTCCAGAGTTTTTTCAGTTGGAAAGATGAGCTTTCAGCTCACAAGGAGTGCATCCTTTGGGGAAGCAGGGTCATAGTCCCCAGTTCACTCAGGCCCAGGGTTCTCCAGTCTCTGCACAAAGGCCATCTGGGCATCGTCCGGATGAAGGCACTGGTGAGGAGCTAACTCTGGTGGCCAGGGCTAGATAAAGCTATCAAGGCCCAAGTACACGGAGATGCCGCAGGCCCCTGTCCACCGATGGGAGGAAACGCACACACCGTGGTCAAGAATCCACGTAGATTTTGCCGGGCCCTTTCAGGGACAGTTGTTTTTAATTGTGGTCGATAGGCACTCTAAATGGTTGGAGGTGGTTCCAATTCCCAATATGACTACTGCAAGGACCATCCAGGTGTTACGGTCACTGTTTGCAATGCATGGGCTTCCGGACGTCGTAGTCTCAGAGAACGAAGCCCAGTTCACCACGTCAGAATTCCAGGCCTTCCTCAAGGCCAATCTCATTAAACACGCCACGTCAGCTCCTTTTCACCTGTCGTCAAACAGGCAAGCAGAACGGATGGTTCGCACAACCAAAGAGTCCCTTAAACACATTACTACAGGGGACTGGCACCACAGGCTGGCTGACTTCTTATGCCAGCATACAACGCCTTGTATGGCTACAGACAAGAGCCCCGCAGAGCTGTGCTGGGGCAAGAGACTAATAACAAAACTGGACAGGGGCGGGGCCAGCTGTCAGAGCAAACAGCTGTGTGAATGGGCTTCTCTGTATCGCACAGCCTCTCACCCAGCGTCTACAGGGCTCTTTGGAGCCATAGGAGGTCCTGGAGGGACAGCCAAAGTTGTGGGCATCCCAGTGAACCTGCATGAGCGGCGGCCCATGCTGGGGATCTGGAGAAAAACCCGATGCAAGCGGACTGGGGAGAAGGCGACCGGTAATGGCCAACACGAAGATCTGACAGAGGGATGGAGCTAGCATCGACCTAGTGGAACAATGGTGAATCGGGTCTGATGGAAAGTAATCCCAAGCTTTTAAAAAGTGAAAGGGAGCACTTTTGAAGTAGATTCTGGCTAGAAGAGGGTGCCTTACCGAGAGGGAGCAAATGGCGAGAGAAGCGACGAGAGATAAAGCGACAGGCAAGAGCAGTAAGAAGAGGAAGCCAGGAAGCTAGAAGATCATAAATCAGCTGTGGGACCAGGCGAATGGACAGAAAGGTAATGGGGAAAAAAAGAGTTTGAGCCTTGGAGACTGAATTTTAGAGAAAATGATTGTGGATTATAAGTAGAAGAAAAGTGACTAGTTTGGAAAGACTTTGAACTTTTGATCTATAAGCCATGGGAGTATAGCAGATCCAAGATGGAGAAAGTGATACAGCAACTTTAGGACACCTACTGGCCATTGGCTGAAGAAGAAGATAGAAGATAGAAAAGGAGCTACAAATCCGGAGTTGAAATTTAAAACTAAAAAAGGACAGTGAGTTTGATGGGACAGGAAGATGAAGGTTATATATAAATATAGATAAAAAGACACACATAAATACAAATATATAAACTAGCTGCCTGCTGTACTCGTGAAACTATTTAAAAGCTAAAGGTGGAGGAGTTGTTAATATATTGCCATTGTTCATTTCATTAGATATAATTATGCTGCTGTGATTGCTGATTGCTATAATTGGATAAGTTAATAGATTTAAAATAATTAAATAGTTAATTAATTAACTAATTGATTGATAAAGATATATATATATATAAATTAATTGATATATTGATAAAGGTTTATTTAAAGTTAAAGGAATTAAGTAATTGTAAAGAGTGGTATCAACTGGGTAACGTTTTAGGGGTTTGATGAATCTACTAATATAATAAGAGTTATTATAGACTAGAGACAGGGTAGTGTAGCTGCTGATCTTGATAAATTTCCCCCAAATTAGGAAATAAAAAAGGAGGTAGTGGTGGAGGGAGATAGAGGGGGGAAAAGAAGGTGGAAATATTCCATAAAATGTATTTTTATAAAAATCTGGTAAAATATGACAAGCATACCGAACTTAACAAAGATCAGTGCAGGAAAGAGGGCAGCGCCACAGGGGTAAGGGATGTCATCAAGTCCATTGACAACATGTTACAAAGGGAAAGATCAAATTTCTTTAAAGATCTACAAGCCCTCCTGTAAAACATGCAAAAAGCAATGACTAAGAACCATGAAGAGATGAAAAAAGAGATGAAGGAAGAGATAGGCCGAGTGAGAAATGATACTGGTGAGCTCAAGGAAAAAATACAAGCAATTGATGGAAAATTTGAGGTGTTTCAACAACAATTAATAAAAAATGAGCAAAGATTGCAGCAAATAGAAGTAACAATGGAGAAGGAGGAGAAGAAAGTAGAGGAATTAAGGGAAACACTAATCCGGGTGAACAGAGAGCTCGAAACAACAGTGATTTTCCTGGAAGCGGAGAAAGCCACCCACTACTTGCGCTTTCAAAATGTTAAGGAAGAAAAAGGTGAGGACTTGTCAGATAAGATGGCGGACTTAATGGAGAAAGCACTAGGCATAGAAAAAGACGAAATGTTGGCAGAGATTGATGAGGCGTATAGGGTCCAAACTAACTATGTGAGGAGGCATAAACTTCCGAAAGTACATGTGAGATTGGTTAAAAAATTGACCCGGGATGAATTACTACACATATCAAGAGATGAACCACTAGATTATGGAGGACAACAAATAACAATCCTTAAACAAATTCCTAAAAGAATGAGGGACTTGAGACGAGGCTACCAATTCCTGACATCGAAACTGATTAGACACAATGTGAACTTTAGATGGCTGACTCCAGAAGGCATCCTAATCACATGGCAAGACAGAAGGTATAGATTAGACTCGATAGACAAGGCAAAAGATTTCTACAAGCAACATTTTAACAATGAAGATGAAGTAGAAGACCAAGATGGGCCACAAGAGAAAGGGATACAAGAAGACCAAAAATAAAAGAAGGGGTGGTATTATACGTAAATGAGAAATTGGTAGCTAAACAAATTTATAAAGATAGAGAAGGCAGAATATTGATGGTAGAGATAGAAATAAACCATAGGAAAGTTGTGATAGTAGAAATATATCCCCCGAATGGAAACCAAGAACAGTTTTTTAAAATGTTACATAACAAGATACGTGATATAGATTATGATGAGATCTGTGTGCTAGGAGACTTCAATGCTATTATCGATAATAATTTGGATTACAAGGGTAACAAGACCAGGAAAAGGAAAAGAAGAATACTACCAGGATCCTTCTTTAAATTGGCCAAAGACCTAAACATTCAGGACATCTGGAGAGAAAGGAACCGTGAGGCAAGACAATACACATATTACTCAAATCGGTAAAGATGGTGGTCTAGGATCGACATGGTGTGGATGTCAAGGGAAATCAACTCTGAAGTTCAAGATGTGTGTATAGAGACAAGTACCTGGGCAGACCACAACCCTGTGAAATTTAGCTGGAAAGGGTCCAAAAAAACATCTAGATGGACTATACAAAGGTCAATATTAAAAGAAGATGACTTCAGATTAAAGATGGAGAGAGAACTGGACTTCTTCTTCAAAGAAAATAAAAAGGAAGACACCTCTGTCCAAAATCTTTGGGACACAGCTAAGACAGTTATGAGAGGAATAGCCATAGCATATATGGCAAAAAAGAATAGGGAGAAAAAACAACAACAAAAAATGTTAGAAGGGGAATACAAAAGATTAGAAACAATACACCAACAAGAACCACAAAAAAGAATGTAAAACAACAAATGGAATTAATTAAACATAAACTCAACATCTTAGAAAAAGAAAATTTAGCACAACAGATAAAACGTTCAAAACAGAATTTCTTCAAAAAGACAAATAAACCTGGTTGATGGCTAGCACACAAATTAAAAAAACAAAAGGAGAAAAGTTGGATTAGTAGATTACGAGATGACCAAGGGAGAATACATTATCAAGAAGAGGAGAAAAAAATTATAGCCCAGGAATTTTATGAGAAATTATATAAGGAAGATAATCAGGAAACTGAGGAGAAATCGGAGGAATGTTTCAAAAAAGCAACACTACCAAAAATTAAAGATGAAATTAAAAATATGTTGAATGAAGAAATTAGGATGACAAAGGTGATCACGGCCATTAACAAACAAAAAAATAATAAGGCATCGGGTCCTGATGGCCTACCAACAGAAATTTATAAAGAACAACAAAATATTTTAGGACAACCTTTACTGGATGTGTTTAATGCGGTCCTGGATGAAGCAAAAATTCCAAAGTCATGGTCAGAGGCAAATATTGTTCTGATTCCAAAAGACAATACAGATCATACATCAATCAAAAATTATAAACCAATATCTCTACTTAACTCTGATTATAAGATATTTACAATTATAGCCGAGCAATTAAAAAGGTTTTTAAATGACTTTATACATGTGGATCAGAATGGGTTTCTAGCCAAAAGACAAACTAAACATAATATTAGGATAATATTAGATACTCTAGAATACTATGAAATACATAGTGGACAACAAATGGTGTTATTATTCCTAGATGCTTAGAAGGCTTTTGATAACGTTAAATGGTCATTTATACGACAACAACTGAGGTATATGAATATGGGTGAAAAATTTATAAATATAATAAGGGCAATATATTCTAATCAGGAAGCTAAAATAATAATAAATGGGGAAGTAACCAGGAAATTTCAAATACAAAAAGGAACATGACAAGGATGCCCTTTATCCCCATTACTATTTATACTGACGCTAGAGGTCCTAACGAGGATAATTAGAAATGAACCACAAATAAAAGGATTAGAAATTTAAAAAGAAATTTTTAAACTTCAAGCATTCGCGGATGATTTGGTCATTATTATGGAGGAACCACAACAATCGGGACCGAAACTGTTGGAAGTATTAGATAAATATGGAGAAGCCGCTGGGCTGAAAATAAATAAGGATAAAACTAAAATGATTGTTAAAAACATGACAAATAAACAGAAAGAAAACTTGGCTAGGATTATGGACATACAAATAGTTAAGAAGATAAAATACCTAGGAATTACTATTACCTCCAGATGCACCTCAATTAAAGAAGATAATCACGACAAAATAGTGAAACAAATAAAAGAAGACCTGGAAAGATGGGGAAACCTGAGCCTTTCATTGTTAGGGAGAATCGCTGTCATAAAAATGAATGTATTACCTAAAATCCTATTCCTGTTCCAAAATATTCCTATACAACTAGATCAAAAAAAATTTGGGAACCTGAACAAATTGACACTAAATTTTATATGGCACGGGAAAAAAACAAGGATTAAAATGAAACTCTTACAGGATGCTAAAGAAAATGGGAGGTTTGGACTACCAGACTGGGAAACATATTAGCACGCAGCGGTACTAACCTGGATTAGAGAGTGGTTAATTTTAAGGAATAAAAGACTATTAATATTAGAAGGTCATGATTTGCAATTAGGCTGGCACGCATTCCTATGGAATCATAAACAAGGGCCATACCAACATTTTCAAAGCCATCGAATTAGACAAGCGTTACTCAAAATTTGGAATAAAATTAGAAAACAAAATTATATTGAAGTACCAGTCTGGTTATCCACCCTGGAAGCGATAGTTTACCCAAATTTGTTTAATCTGGAGAATAGCACTACGTATAAAGACATTATGAATGATATGGGAGAATTGAAATTGAGACAGGAACTAGAGCAACAAGGGATAAAATTGGAATGGTGGGCCTATCTACAAATACAAACACGGTATGGGAAAGATAAGAAAGAGTGGGGGATAAATACTCAAGAAACAGCATTGGATAAAATCTTGTTGTGGGCAGATGAGAAGCAAATAAGGAAACTGTATAAATTGTTATTGGGCTATAAAATGATTGAAGAACAAGACAAAGAAACAATGTTGATATGGGCTAAGAATGTTGGACATGGTATTGATCTTGATGTATGGCAAACACTATGGGACAGAAATAAAAAGATAACGCTGGCCACAGCTCACAAAGAAAATCTATACAAGATGTTTTACTGGTGGCATCTCCCTCCAACATGGTTAGCTAAAATGTATAAAACAATATCCCCTAACTGCTGGAAATGTTCCCAAGAATTAGGCACCTATTTTCATACATGGTGGACCTGTAAAAAGACACAAGGGTTTTGGCAAATGATACAGACATGGCTAGAGGAAATATTAGGACGGAGAATAGAATATAGGCCAGAATTTTTCCTGCTTGGTATAACAAAAGAGAAATATAGTAAAGAAGAGATATACTTAATGATACATATTATTACAGCAGCGAGAATGACGTTCGCCCAGAAATGGAAGGATAGCGAAGTACCTGATGAGAGTGAGGTGATGAATAAAATATGGGCATGCGCAGAAATGGATAATTTAACTTTGGAATTAAAAAATAAAGAACAGTCAGAATATTATAAAATCTGGAATAGATTTTACCTATGGTGGGAACAGAAAGGAAGGTCATAATAGAGGTATACAGGTGTTCTGTTCCAGCCTACGACCGGCCCTGTTGGAATGTCAGGGACAACCCCTTTTTTATATTCAATAGGCTGGAATTAAGCCAACCAAATTTATTTGCAAAAACTAAACGAAACAGTTCAAAACAGAGTTAAACAAATACAGACCAAGACTATATCAGAAGCTCTTCAAATGGTTGCCTTCAGCAACCAGCACCTCCCACACATTCCCCTTTTAAACAGCAGTCTCAAGGCGTGGCTTCTCTTTGCCTTCTCCCGAGGTGCCTCATTGCTTTTCTTTGTTCACTTCTGCTAGTCTGCCTCCTGCTTCGAGCGTCCCTGAACAGAGCCAGCTGTGGATCATCTTCTTCCAATCTTTCAGGCTCACACAGCTGGGTCTGAGGAGGAACAAGATGGGAGGGGCCTGGCTGAGAGCTCTGCAGTGCATCAGAACTTTCCTCTGCAACCAAAGGCTCTCTAAACCCCGCCTCCTCCTCCTCTTCAGAATTGTCCGACTCAACTGCCGAAACCACAGGCTGACACTGAATCACAACAACAGGATTATGAACTTAAGCAATATTAGAATAAGATGGATGACAAGACTGAAGAAAATTATTGGCATAAATGTATAAATATGTTTAATGTGCACAATTGTATATAAATGATATGTATATAAAATGTATATAACACCAAAAAATGATGTAAGACAAGAAAGTATGTTAGACTGATAACACCATGTCCAAAGTTTCCAAATATTTTAAATAATAAAATTTGAAGAAAAAAAACCTGGAAAAGACTGCACCCAGATAGGGTAGCCTCTGACACGGCACATCCGAAGGCACCAAGGAATTTACAGGTGGGGGACCGGGTTTGGACCCAGAACTACAGACAAGGACAGTTGTGGGTGCTGGTGAAAGTTGTTAAAGTGTCAGGACCACTCTTCTATGAGGTGGTCCTGGAAGATGGGTGAGTCATTCGCTGACATGTCGATCAGTTGCGCCGGTGACTAATGGAGCAGTCGGTGGCTCAGGACCTGGAGTCTACAACCTCACACTCCAGCAGAGCAGTTCGTACGCTCTGAGACATTTTGTGCAAAAGAGAATGAGGACGGGGCTGTAAAAGCGCTTCCCCCAACCACAGGGGCCAGACAGTCATCCGACACCCAGCAGCAGCCCTGCCGACTGCATGGCACCGTTAGACTTTGGGTTGGGCCAACCGGGACAGGCCAGCCAAAGGGACTCGAGTTGTTTTGACTCCACCGAACCACAGACCCCGGGTCTACCCAGCACGGCAGGCGAACTGGTAGACCGAGACATTCTGGTGACTCCCCGATGCTCTGAAAGAGCCCAAAGACAACCCCACCCAAATACCTACAAGATTTTGTAACCAAATGAATGTGTATACCATCCAGGGGGAAGGGGTGTAATGTATTGGTCTTTTACATGCTGTAAGTGTTTGCTTATGTATACTGCTTGCTAAATGCTTAGTTCAATTGCTAAGTGCTTAGTCCACGTGTATGCTTGTAATGGTTGCTGGGCAGGCCCAGACTGGTTGTCTCCAGCCGGCTAAGTAGGTCTTTGGGCGGGAAACCACTGCTTTAAACCTATTGATCAGCGCCTATCGGCCAACTCCTTTGTTGCTTCTGTTATGTTCTGATTTTCAATAAAGCCTGTTGCTGTTTTGAACCTTCTGTCTCGCTCAATGCCTGCAAAGAACTGGCTACACAACAGGGAGATTCTGTGAAGTTGCTATTTTCTTGATACTGTTTTTGAAATTTTGTGTGTTGCTACTGGTTGCCTTTTTTCTTTGAGCTACTACTCCTTGTCATAGGTTTGTTTGCTGTTTGGGCTGCTCTGGGGTGAGAGTGGTTGTGGTTGTCTGTGTCTTTCCACTCAGTTGGTAGCTGGGAAAGGTGAGTTCTGCCTGGGTGGCAGCAGGCTGGACATCCCTGCCCTACCCAAGCCAGTGTGTGAGACCGGCCGGGGGCAGAGGAGCAGGATTTGCCTTGCTGCTTTTCTTGTTTTAAATGAATTTTTAATTTGTTCTGCATATACCAGTGGCATTTTGCTGGTGGTGCAGTATGTTAACTTACCTTTATTTGCTTACCTAACCTTTTAGCCTGGTTGGGTGTGTCATCACAAATTTGTGTTTGCCATATTTTTCTTTTCCTGTCTGGTCTGGATTTCGTGACTACGCTTCTTCATCTCTGCTTCTGGGTTTGTTTGTCTGGACTTTCTTGGAATTACTTGTTGGCAGTTATGTCAGCGAATGTTTGAGATAACTAGCTTATTTTTGGCTGATTGTGGGTAGCTTGCTGCCAAGACTTTATCGGACAGCAATTATATTGTAGTATAAAGAATTAACCCTTTTGTTTCATACCTGCTTATCCGGCTGTTTGTACCTTGAGGGAGGGGGAACAGAACATGATTTGTGTGTATGCTGCCTTCCCCATAGATAAGGTTCAGCTTGTTTGCTGGGGTATTGTGTTCCATTGTTGATTTCCATCAGTTTTTGTGCCTGCTACCTTTCCTGTTAATAAGGGTCGGCTTTTTTGCTGGGGTAGCATGTTATTTTTCTTTTGCTGCTGTCAGTTTTACTGACAAAGAGGGAATGAACCTTTTCCATACAAAAGGACTGCCTATGTTGGCTGGGTTCAATATCCCTCTATTTCCCCCTGAAATGTTGTTTCTCTGGGCAGTTGAAGGGGAGAAAGACAAACAGAGATGAAAAAAAGGGGGGGAGAGACAAATGAAATAAATGAACCAACTACATAAGAACATTGTAGGCCCTCAGCCAGGAATAAATATAGTATGTTGTGAGACAGACTTTTAGTCTGAAGCGAGTGCGGTAGTCTGGATTTGCGTTTCCGTTCTCCCATGAAGGAAACGGACAGAAAAGGATGAAGCGATTGAATTGATGGATGAATGCACAGTTGAAAGAAAATAAAATATAACCACAAGCATGTTAGCCTGATTGAACAGGTCATTATCCCTGGTTCATTCACGTATTCCCAGGCTTTGTCTTTCTATGTCCTGTTTTTCCATGTAAGTAAAAGCCTTTTCTGCTTTTTGCTTTTTGGTCTCTATGCTGTATAGTGGGAAGTCCTTCCTCTTTGATTTTAACAAGTCATTCATGCATTGCTTCACATGGTCACAGAATATAATGGCTGTAGGCTTACTGTGAGCACTAGTCTGGAATGTGTCCTTCTGAATAACTCAATGAGTGTGCAGTTATCATTGGCTTGTTCGGAAGGATATACTTCAGGCCTTGTTTCCAACTTTGCTGATGCCAGACTTTATTTCATTTCAAGGATGAGCTACCATGAAAACTCCTTTGCAAACAAAAGAAAATGATGGTGCCCACCTTCAGACCCTCTTACGTTGCCCTCCAAAAGATGTGGCCAAAAAGGCCACCAAGAAACCAAGGGCTCACACTAAGGTGTGCCCTTTGCCTCTGACTTCCCCCCTTGGTTCAGTATTGCAACTTTCTTCCTTCTGTTTTCCTTCCACATGCTGGTGGTGTCACTGTTGCCTGCCTCTTCCCCTCCTTCCCCCTCTACCCTGGCTTCCATGTCCCCCCCCCGTAACTTTTGTCCCATCTTCTCCCTTACCCCCCTCCTGCGCCTACTCCCCATGCCTGATCCTACGCCTACTCCCCTTCCATCACTCCCCATGCCTGATCCTGTGCCTATTCCCCTTCCCTCACTCCCCATGCCTGATCCTGCGCCTACTCCCTTTCCCTCACTCCCCATGCCTGATCCTGCACCTACTCCCCTTCCCTCACTCCCCATACCTGCCAATGTCTGCATTAACAATGCACAACCTTGGGCCCAACCTAATGAGGTAGTGGGTCTGGAGATGGGTTCACCCTCTTCGATAGAGCCGAACCCCCCCTTCTTCAGCCGAGTTCACTATACAACTTCCCCCTGATGTTCCCTCTCTTATGCCCAAGATTCAGACACATGAACACATGGCCTTTGATACTCGTAGCACTGTTCCTACTCATTCTGCTCCAGTTGGGATGGATTCTGTTTTTGTCTTTGACTATCTGCCAGCAGTTTCTGGATCCTACTGACCACGCCGGCTTGTTCCATCTATTTCTGTTCTTCCAACTACTTCAGGCGTTCAACCCCAGAACAGTATTAATGATGGCCCTACCTTTTGCCCTGTTGCTTCTGTTTTACCCTCATGCTCACAGCCCCTTCCCCCTTCTGAACAGCCTGGATCTCCAGGGACTTTCATTGACACATTTGTACCTAAAATCACTCAGGTCTGGTCCCTGCCTGGTAATTGTGATATGACGGCTCCCTTCATCAATGGTCAAGGCAAGTTTGGAGGAGTTGCACAGGGTTTGGAACATGCTGCTGAACATTGCTGATGTCAATGCTGCTAACATTGGATATTCTTGCTTTGACAACATATGGAGATGCAGCCTTTTTCTTTCCTATGCTTTATTCCTTGAATTAGATGATATTGGGGGAGGAGGAAGAATGTGATGGGAGTTAATTAGACATAACAATATTGTAAAAGTGTACAGGTGAAACTCGAAAAATTAGAATATCGTGCAAAAGTTCATTTATTTCAGTAATGCAACTTAAAAGGGGAAACTAATATATGAGATAGACTCATTACATGCAAAGCAAGATAGTTCAAGCCGTGATTTGTCATAATTGTGATGATTATGGCGTACAGCTCATGAAAACCCCAAATCCACAATCTCAGAAAATTAGAATATTGTGAAAAGGTGCAATATTCTAGGCTCAAAGTGTCCCACTCTAATCAGCTAATTAAGCCATAACACCTGCAAAGGGTTCCTGAGCCTTTAAATGGTCTCTCAGTCTGGTTCAGTAGGAATCACAATCATGGGGAAGACTGCTGACCTGACAGTTGTGCAGAAACACATCATTAACACCCTCCATAAAGAGGGAAAGCCTCAAAAGGTAATTGCAAAAGAAGTTGGATGTTCCCAAAGTGCTGTATCAAAGCACATTAATAGAAAGTTACAGTATGTGGAAGGGAAAAGTGTGGAAGAAAAAGGTGCACAAGCAGCAGGGATGACCGCAGCCTGGAGAGGATTGTCAGGAAAAGGCCATTCAAAAGTGTTGGGGAGTTTCACATGGAGTGGACTGAGGCTGGAGTCAGTGCATCAAGAGCTACCACACACAGACAGATCCTGGACATGGGCTTCAAATGTCGTATTCCTTTTGTCAAGCCGCTCCTGAACAACAAACAACGTCAGAAGCGTCTTACCTGGGCTAAAGAAAAACAAACCTGGTCTGTTGCTCAGTGGTCCAAAGTCCTCTTTTCTGATGAGAGCAACTTTTGCATCTCATTTGGAAACCAAAGACCCAGAGTCTGGAGGAAGAATGGAGAGGCACACACTGCAAGATGCTTGAAGTCCAGTGTGAAGTTTCCACAGTCTGTGTTGATTTGGGGAGCCATGTCATCTGCTGGTGTTGGTCCACTGTGCTTCATTAAGTCCAGGGTCGACGCAGCCGTCTACCAGGAGATTTTGGAGCACTTCATGCTTCCTTCCGCAGACGAGCTTTATGGGGATGCTGACTTCATTTTCCAGCAGGACGTGGCACCTGCCCACACTGCCAAAAGCACCAAAACCTGGTTCAATGACCGTGGGATTACTGTGCTTCATTGGCCAGCAAACTCTCCTGACCTGAACCCCATAGAGAATCTATGGGGCATTGCCAAGAGAAAGATGAGAGACATGAGACCGAACAATGCAGAAGATCTGAAGGCCGCTATTGAAGCATCCTGGTCTTCCATAACACCTCAGCAGTGCCACAGGCTGATAGCTTCCATGCCACGCCGCATTGAGGCAGTAATTGCTGCAAAAGGGGCCCAAACCAAGTACTGAGTACATATGCATGCTTATACTTTTCAGAGGTCCGATATTGTTCTATGTACACTCCTTGTTTTATTGATTGCATGTAATATTCTAATTTTCTGAGATTGTGGATTTGGGGTTTTCATGAGCTGTACGCCATAATCATCACAATTATGACAAATCACCGCTTGAACTATCTTGCTTTGCATGTAATGAGTCTATCTCATATATTAGTTTCCCCTTTTAAGTTGCATTACTGAAATAAATGAACTTTTGCACGATATTCTAATTTTTCAAGTTTCACCTGTATGAACTCAGGGGATTTGAAAGAAGAGATGATAAGAGATGGGTTGGAGAACAGGAGGGAAAACCTGCAATTCAAACTAATTGGAGAATGTGATTTATGACTGCTAATTAGAGGAGGGAATTGTGTTTGATACTATGTGGTAACGGGAGGAGAATTCAGATTTTGGCTTCAACCATGTATGTGCCGAAGCTATGCTACTAGAATAAAGATTCTTTAAGGTAAACAATGCCTTGAAGTTCTTTGAAGAGTTTCATTTGTCGGAACCATGACATTAAGCCAAAATCTACAACCTTTCCAAACTAGCTAGGGGTCCTGAGCCCCAGTCGCTGTCCCTATACTTGAGGGATAACGTGATGAAGATTCAGGGAAGATTTCATCTTGGAGAGAGAGAAATGGCTTGAAGCCAGCACCTCGGCAGCAGCTGCTACCCCAGAGGTGGGGGGAGTGACAGTGAGCAAGCCGGGGGAGAAGGAGCTTTTTCAAGCTTCCCTGCTTGGGAGAGCCACCAAGACATCTGCCATTGAGGACTCTGCAGCTTGTAGCCAGTCAGTGGAAAGAGTTGAAGGGCTAGAGCAGAGAAGCAGAAATCAACTCCTGGTGAGAGAAGCCTACAGACCCTCCTTTGCAGATCAGACAGCCTTCCAGCCCCTGAAATCCCCTGCCAGGGCCTCCAGCCCCACAGGGAGAGAGAACCCCAGTCTGAGGTCCCTGAAGCAGTGGGGAGTTTGGCAGCCTCCGCAGGTGGATGGTCAGCAACCTCTGAACTTGCCGCAGCCACTAGAGTCCTTGCAACAGCTTGGGGTGGTACAGAAACCAGGAGATCAGCAGCTGGTGGGAGGACAACCACAGCAAGGAGGCTGGTCGCCACCCCCAAATGCACAGCAAACATTGAGAGGCCTACAGCAGCAGAGGGCACCACAACTCCCCGCTGACTGGCAGCAAGGAAGACAATAACAGCCCCTGAACGTGGAACCCCTGAGCATGCAGCGGCAGCCAGGATGGGGCCAGCAGCAACTGGGGGGTGCAACAGCCACAGTGAGGGCCCCAGCAGCCAGTGATTGCTCTACCTTTCAGAGAAACCGTCGATGGGGACCCAGAAAAGCTGATTTTTTTCTTCAACCAAGTGCGCTCTCATTTGAACCGCTGGGCCTATCTCTACCTGGACCGAGGCGCTATGGTTGATGTGATTGCGTCCAGCTTAGAGGGAGAGGCATCCAAATGGCTGAACAATTTATATAATGAGCAAGCCCCCAAATTGGAGGACCCCCACCTCTTCCTCCTAGGACTGAGAGAAAAATTTGAAGACCCTCAAAGCAGAAAAACAAATCCATAGGATAAAACAAGCCGGCAGGCCTGCCCTGGAGTACGTATGAGAATTTTCCAAGCTAGCCAGTCAGATAGAGAGGTGGCCTGATCAGTCTCTAATCCATCACTTCAGGGAAGGGTTGGACAATCATCTCTCTCAGGCCTGCATCTATCGAGCAGTACCTGACCAGCTGCAAGAATGGTACCAAACAGTGGTAAGACTAGATGTTCAGCTTGCCCGCTATAAGAACCATCCCCCACCTGAAGCCAAGCCGAAGCCAGAGCAAGCCAAAGAGCAACCACTACCCCAAGAATCTCCAACTGCTGCAGTTGCTAAAGGACCCAGGCCACCTGCAGGCCCGCTAATCAAGTGCTTCCGATGTGGACAGCAGGGACATCAAGCAGCAAACTGCCCAGTCCCCTACCCCCAATAGCAGAATAGAACAGGACCAGGACCAGTACTAAGTGTCAATGCTGCTAACATCAAATGTTATTGCTTGACAAGAGATGAAGAAGTAGCCATTTCATATGTTAAACTTGTGTATTGCTTTAAGAAAGTTAGTTTAATGTTGGGAGGGGGGATGAGTAGGATTGCACCTTTCAAGGCCATTTTTTACTAGAGAAGATAAGACCTTGGCGGCTTTTCTAACGGAAGAGAAACTGATTCTTTAAATTAATTGGAGAATATGATTAATGACAAAATTAGAAAGGTGGAGAATTGTGTTTTAATATATTGTGCAAGGGGCGGAGATTTCAGATTCCAGCTTCCTTCGAGCAAGCGTTTGCCGGTGTATTAGGCTAATAAAGGACTTTTATTTTTATTTTTATTTTTTTTATTGAAAAGTTTTACACTACATTTTTAAATACAAAACCCCTCCCCTCCCCCTCCCATCTCCCCAAACCTCCCCAACTCTCCCCTCCCCCCCCTCCCCGACTTCCCAGAGCTAAATACAGGGTATAAAAATACAAACAAGCATAATCTAAAATATGCAAACAACAATAAAATATTAAATTCTATCGCACTTTAACTCTTAATAAAATAACTACAAGCTAGTTATACATCATATAAATCCACTACTTATTCAAATGCTAAGTGAAACTTTTTAGTCCCATATTTATTCTGGATATAATCAATCCATCTTCTCCACTCCACAATATACCTCTGTTGCGATTGGTCTTTCAAATACGCTGAAATCTTTGCCATTTCCGCCAAATTGGAGACTTTTAAAGTCCATTCTTCTATAGTCGGCAGTTCTTCCTTCTTCCAATATTGCGCTACTAAAAGTCTCGCTGCCGTAATTAAATTCAACATCAGCTTAGTGTCCACAATGGTAGTATCTGTGATAATGCCCAGTTAAAACAATTGCAGACAAAACTTTATCCTTTTCTTGAATATTTTTTGCATATTCCACCAAATTTTAATCCAAAATGCTTTAACCCTTTTACAAGTCCACCATATATAAAAATATGTTGCATCCTCACAGCCACACCTCCAACATTTGGGCTGACAGTTCGGATACATACTTGCTAATTTTTTAGGATCTAAATGCCACCTATAAAACATTTTATAAAAGTTCTCTCTTAAATTTTGGGCCTGTGTAAATTTTACATTTCTCACCCAGATCTTTTCCCAAGTATCCATTGTGATAACTTCTTGGAAATTCTGAGCCCATTTTATCATACAGTCTTTGACAAGTTCCGTCTCTGAATCAATTTCTATCAATGCAAGATATATCCTTTTTATATGAGCTTGACCTTGATCTCTAATTTGCTTTACCAAATTTTCATCAGTCATCAAAAAACCAGTTTTCTGGTCCTCTTTCCACCTAGCCTGTAATTGCCCATACTGAAACCAAGTTTGTACTATCTTTTCTTCTTTTAAAATGTTATATGACTTTAATTGCCATACATTCCTTTCCAAACTTAAAATTTCCTTATATGTAGTCACATCATGTTTGAATCCCACATTTATATTTTCTATTGCGTGTTTAGGTATTGCCCAAATGGGTATCTTATAATTTAACTTGTGTCTGTACTTTTTCCAAACTCGCAACAGAGCAAACCTTAAAATATGTATCTTAAACACATTATCCACCTTCTTATCATACAATAAATATGCATGCCATCCAAATAACAAATCATGGCCCTCAAGATTTAATAATCTCGCTTGTGTTAAATTAAACCAGTCACTTATCGCTGACAAAGCAGCAGCTTCATAATATAATTTAAAATTAGGCATTTTAAGACCACCTCTTTCACGCATATCTTGCATTATCTTAAATTTAACTCATGGCTTTTTCCCTGCCCAAACAAATTTATTAATACCTTTTTGCCATTCCTCCAAATTTAAATCCTTTTTAAGTATAGGTATCATGTGAAATAAAAATAAAAATTTTGGCAAAACATTCATTTTCACTGCTGCAATTCTTCCCAATAAGGATAATTGTAATTTTTTCCAACTATCTAATTCTTTTTGTACTTTTCCCCATAACTTTTCATAATTATTTTTATATAACTTCACATTTGAGGGTGACAAATATATCCCCAAATATTTAACCCTTTTAACTATTTCAAATCCTGTTAGCTCTTCTAAAACAGCCTTTTGTGATACTGTCATGTTTTTAGACAACATTTTAGTTTTTTGTATATTGATCTTAAATCCAGAAACTTTCCCATATTGCATTATTATATCCATCAATTCTACAACTGAATAATCAGGCTGAGTCACTGTAACAACCAGATCATCTGCGAACGCCCTCAATCTTTAATCCTGGTCTCTAATTCGAATTCCCTTAATTTTATTTGAATCTCGTATTTTAATCAGTAATATTTCCAATGTTAAGACAAATAATAGAGGTGACAACGGGCACCCCTGCCTTGTGCCTTTTTCAATATTACATACTTCAGTCAGACTATTATTAACTATTATGCGGGCTGTTTGGTTTTGATATATTGCCCTGATTGGTTGTAAAAATTTATCCCCAAATTCCATTTTCTCTAATACTTTCATCAGAAATTGCCAATCCAATTGATCAAAGGCTTTTTCAGCATCCAAGAAGATCAACGCTGCAGGGATCTGATTGTTTCTTTCCAAAAATTCCAACAAATCTACTATGTGTCTCACATTGTTCTTCATTTGTCTACCACTTATAAACCCAGTTTGATCACCATGAATTACTTGTTGTATTACCCTCATCAATCTGTTAGCTAAAACTTTGGCAAATATCTTGTAGTCCGTATTCAAAAGTGATATTGGCCTATATTTTTTTGCTTGGGTGACATCCTGATCTTCCTTCGGAATCAAGGAAATAAAAGCAGACTTCCAAGACGGAGGTACCCCTCCTCCCATTTGAATTGTCTGGAACAATTCCCTTAAAGGCTTCACCATCTCTAACTGTATAATAAAGGACTTTTAAGGTAAACAATGCCTCAGAGTCACATGAAAAGCCCATACGTCAGAAACTTGACACTAAGAAAAAAACCTGCCCAGCAGCCAATGAGAGAGAAATCCAACTAGATCACACAGGAACCTGTTGCCCAAGTCACATACCCCACACAGGAGGACACCGGGACTCAGGCTGGATCTACCCCCACTCTACCCTCTTTCGACAGTGACGACGAAGGGGAGAATGATCCGATGGTGAGCTGACACATCCCACCTTTTTCACTACCTGCCAAACTCATAATCCCTAAGTTAGGGGCACAGGTAGATTTAAAGGTGCTAGTTGATTCTGGATGCTCCTGATGCATCATTAGCTTGCCATTTGCCATGAAACTGGGCATACGATCAAAACTGCTCTCCAAACCTGTGAGGTTTGAGCAAGCCGATGGCTCCCTGATGGGAGGGACTTTAGTCACGCTATTAATGGAGCCCCTATGCCTAGAAATAGGTGAGCACTGGGAGTTTATTCGCTTCCTGGTGGCTCCAAAAAAGACTGAGACTGTGATCTTCGGATTAGCCTGGTTGGACAAATGGAAGCCATTTATCTGGTGGGAGAAAGGAATGAGAACTGTGAGACTACCTATAGGGCCTAAACCTCCCACTGATTCAACTGACATTGCAGGACACTTTAGGCAACCAAATGAGCGAGCACACATGGCTGCCTCACCGCCACCAGGTGAGCCACTCATCCCCAGCGAGTACCGGGACCTAGTGGAGGCATTTAGTGAGAAAGTATGTGATGCCCTGCCTCCTCACCAACCCAATGATTGCTCTATCTAACTGTTGCCGGGAGCCAAACTCCCACGACCAAGAATGTATGCTATATCCCCCCTCGAAATGGAGGAGATGCAGTGATACATGGATAAAAAGCTAGCGAGGGGATTCATAGAACGAGCCAAGTCTGCTGTGGGAACCCCTGTGTTGTTTAAAGAAAAAAAAGATGGGTCTCTTTGTTTATGTGTTGATTATAAAGGTCTGAACATGGTGAGTTTGGAAAATAAATACCCCCTCCCCCTCCTGAAGGACTTACTAACCCACCTGGCTAAGGGAAGCGTCTTCACTAAATTAGACCTCAGACAAGCATATTACCAGTTGAGACGAAAGGAGGGAGACAAGTGGAAAACTGCCTTCAACTGCCCCATGGGGAGCTATCAATTCAAAGTCATGCCATTTGGACTACAGGGGGCCCCCAGCCATATTCATGCAGTTGATTAATGAGGTCCTACACGATCATTTATACAAAGGGGTTCTGGTGTACCTTGATGAAATCCTGATATACAGCACGAATATGACTGATCATATAAAGCTGGTGAGAGAAGTGTTAAAGAAACTATTGAATGCCATGCTGAAAATTTAGGGACAGGGCTGGCTGGAAAACCTGGAGCGGATCTTCCATTTAGTCTGCGCAGGGAAAGCGGGACCAATTGGAGTAGAAGCTGCAGTCTGTGATTTTTTACAGGCTGGGGTCTGGGCGTCTTTCCTTCTAAAGTTGAAGAGCAGCTGTAGGCAGGTGGGGAATGCAAGAGCAATTTGAAAGGCAGGTGGGGAATGCGTAGCAGAGCAGCAGCTTAGCTCTTAAGGACACATTTGACTCAGGAACTGGGTGGGCGAGCTGGAAAACCTGGAGCGGATCTCCCATTTGGTCTTTTTTTTTAATCCCATTTATATCCCACCCTTCTCCGAAGACTCAGGGCGGCTTACAATTTAAAGCACAAATCAATGTGCTTAGCAATAGCCTTCATTCTGTGTATATGCCTGCCTATTAGAGCTTTCACCCCCCCCCCCCCACAAGCAGCATTATTACAAAGTCAGCTTATTGCTCCCAACAATCTGAGTCCTCATTTTACCTACCTCGGAAGGATGGAAGGCTGACTCAACCTTGAGCCTGGTGGGATGAGAACCTGCACTAATTGCAGGCAGCTGGTGTTACATAAGGCTCTGTGCAGGGAAAGCTTTAGAGTGAATTAGGAAAAGTGAAAAAGTGAATTAGGAAAATAGGAAACGGTTGCTGGAATTGGGTATGTGTAGTTTAACGAAGACAAGGGTGAGGGGTGACACAATAGCAGTGATCCAATATCTCAGGGGCTGCCACAAAGAAGAGGGAGCCAAGCTATTCTCCAAAGCACCTGAAAGCAGGACAAGAAGCAATGGATGGAAATTAGTCAAGGAGAGAAGCAACCTAGAACTAAGGAGAAACTTCCTGACAGTTAGAACAATTAACCAGTGGAACAACCTGCCTCCAGAGGTGGTGAATGCTCCAACACTGGAAGTTTTTAAGAAGAGACTGGACAGCCATTTGTCTGAAATGGTATAGGGTTTCCTGCCTTAGCAGGGGGTTGGACTAGATGACCTCCAAGGTCCCTTCCAACTTCTTCTTCTTCTTCTTCTTCTTCTTCTTCTTCTTCTTCTTCTTCTTCTTATTATTATTATTATTATTATTATTATTATTATTATTATTATTATTATTATTATTATTATTATTATTATTATTATTCCACTTGCACTGTTTTATGTTTACATGTTTGATGACAAACAGCCTTATGTTTATAAGTGACAGTTTTCCTACTAAGTACCTGCATGTCATAAGCATTTGAATTAAAATTACCATATTAAAATCAAATCTGATGTTTTTTAATTTTTATTTGGTGTGCGTTGGAAGAGGGGTAGTCTTATACGGCGAGTATAGCCCAAACCCTATAATTTAACAGGAAATGTAGGGGGTCGTCTTATACGGCCAGTCGTCTTATACGCCGGAAAATACGGTAGATTATCTTGGCTACACAATTTCCAACGAGGGGATTGAAATGGACCAAGTCAAAGTGAGGGCTATAATTAAATGGCAGCCCCCAAAGACTCGCAAACAGCTTCAGAGCTTCCTAGGTTTTGCCAACTTCTACCATCAATTCATCCCCTCCTTTGCTGAGATTGCCCTACCCCTTACAGAACTACTCAAAACAGGCAAAGGAGGAGGGAAACCGTGACCGGGCCAACCACTAGCATGGACTATGAGTTGCCAAAAAGCTTTTGAGAATTTAAAAAGACTATTTGTTCCTCAACTGGTCCTAAAGCACCCCTGCCCAGGGAGCCCTTTGTAATGCAAGCTGACGCCAGCAACGTGGCAGTCGGAGCCGTATTACTGCAAAAGAACAAAAGTGGGTTCTTGCAACCCTGTGCCTACACCTCCTTTGCTGAGATTGCCCTACCCCTTACAGAACTACTCAAAACAGGCAAAGGAGGAGGGAAACCGTGACCGGGCCAACCACTAGCATGGACTATGAGTTGCCAAAAAGATTTTGAGAATTTAAAAAGACTATTTGTTCCTCAACTGGTCCTAAAGCACCCCTGCCCAGGGAGCCCTTTGTAATGCAAGCTGACGCCAGCAACGTGGCAGTCGGAGCCGTATTACTGCAAAAGAACAAAAGTGGGTTCTTGCAACCCTGTGCCTACACCTCTAAAAAATTTACTGAAAGCGAAAGGAGATGGGGAATCTGGGAGAAGGTCGCCTTCGCAGTTAGATGGGGGCTATTAAACTGGCAACACTATCTAGAAGGGAGCAAGGTACCTTTTGAAGTATGGACAGATCAGACCAAGATGTCGGAGATGGCGTGGAGATTCAAATTTGACCAAAGAGTGCAGCTACCCAGGGAGACAGCTTCGCAGTTCATTGCAGGCCTTAGACAGGCCGCATGCCTTTGCAAGTTCTCAAACTTAGAAGAACGACTAAGAGACCGGCTTGTCTGTGGCCTTCAGGACAGAACCCTTCAGCAGAGACTGTTTGCTAGACCCAATTTAACGTTTTTCGAGGCACAGGATGAAGTGATGGCCGCCGAAGCCACCGGGGTTGCAGTGCAGACAGTTCAGCCCACCAAAGCTTCAAAAGTCAAAGAATCGGTCCATCTTGAGGTCACCAAATGCACCGGAGAATCGTCAGAAGAAGAACCCGAAATCAACAAACTCCAAAGGCAACCCAACGCGCAACACCGCAACAGCCACCAGCGAGAGGACAGTTATGTTCTGTACCAGCCAGCTACCGGCCCTGCACAAAAGGCAGGGACAACCCCTTTTACAAGAAGGCAAGAGGCTGGAACTAAGCCTACCAAATTTATGGATACAAAAGCAAACAAGACACGAACCATGAAACAGGAGCTATTCAAGCGGTTGCCTTCAGCAAACCAGCCCTCCCACGCATTCCCCTTTTATACAGTTCAGGGCGTGGCTTCTTTCTGCCTCCTTCCAAGGTGCCCCATTGCCTTCCTCTGTTTACTCCTGATTGACTGCCTCCTGCGTCGGGCGTCCTTGAACAGGGCCAGCTGTGGGTCATCTTCATCCACGCTGTCAGGCTCACACAGCTGGGTCTCCGTCATGACCAGGTGGGAGGGGCCTGGCTGAGGGCTCTCATCAGCAAGATCTTCAACCCCCTCAGCAAGCTCAACACCCCCCTCCTCCTCTGAGTCGTCCGACCCAACTGCCGAACCCACAGGCTGACCCTGAATCACAACACTATCCCCCGGGGTCTGCCGATCCAGATGCGGTCGGGCCCTTCCCCCGGGTCTGCCGATCCGGATGCGGTCGGGAAGGAAATTGTTCATGAAAAGCGGTCACCAAAGCAGGGGCATGAACGGCAGTCGCGTCTTCCCAGATGAACTCCTCTGGTCCGTAGCCTTTCCATTCAATCAGGTACTGGAAACGACCTTTCAGCCAACGGGAGTCCCTGATCCTGGCGACCTCGTACTCGGGGGTGCTGTCTCCATCACGAGGTCCTGATGGGGGAGGTTCCGCTCGGCGGAGTGGACAGGCCGGTTGCTTGGGGACCAACAGAGACCGATGAAAAACTGGGTGCACGCGCAGGGAACGTGGCAGAGTTAAGCGATAGGCAACCGGATTGATGACAGCCTCGATTGGGAACGGTCCTAAATATCGGTGATCTAACTTTCTCACCGGCCGTGTTGACGGTAGGTTCCTGGTGGACAACCAGACCCGATCTCCCACCGATAGTGGAGGCGTATCCCGCCTTGACCGATCAGCAAACCTTTTGTAATCGGCCTTGGCCTTCTCTAACTGACGTCGCACCAATCGATGGATCACCTGTAACTCTGCCATGAAGTCATTCGCTGCCGGCTCTGGTGAGTCCACGGGAGAAAACCGAACCCTCCACATTGGCCAAGAACGGTGTCATCTTTGTGGAGGTGTGCTGCGAATTGTTAAATGCAAACTCAGCTATGGCCAGATAGTCCACCCAATTGTTTTGCTGCAGATTGACGTAGCAGCGCAGATATTGTTCCAGGATACCGATGACCTTCTCGGTGCCCCCGTCAGTTTCAGGACGATGCGCGGACGAGAGGCAAATCTTGATATCCAATGCATGCATCAACTCCTGCCAGAAGCGGGCTGTAAACTGGGCCCCCCTATCAGAGACGACTCTATCAGGGAGGCCGTGCAGCCGAAACACCTGCTGAATGAACATACGACTAGTGGCGCGGGCTGACGGTAAGCCACGACAGGGGATGAAGTGCACCATCTTGGTCAGCATGTCCACCACCACATACACTGTCGTAAAACCAGAGGATGGGGGTAAATCCCTCAGAAAGTCCATGGACACATCCCCCCAGGGTCTTTTGGGTGTCGGCAAGGGCTGCAGTAATCCAGGCGGGGCCCCTGTCGCTGACTTGGCCTGCCTGCAGGGGATGCAGGAAGTGACATAGGACTGGACATCGTGTCAGACTCAGGGCCACCAGAAGGTACGGGAGACCAGGTTCAGGGTCTTGAACAGGCCAAAATGCCCCGCCACCGGGTTATCGTGACACTGACTGAGGATGAGTCCCCTGAGTGGCCCTCCCGGAATGTAGAGCCGGTCACGATAATACAAGAGTCCATCTGTGACCGACCAAGGAGAATCTGGCCCCACCTCCTCCTTCCGCTGAGCCACCCACACCTCCTGCTGCTGTGCCTCCCAGATCCGAGCCCGTATATCAACCGGCTCCCGCACCGCAGCAAAAGACTTGACGGGGATCACTGTCCTGGGCAGAAGCTTGTCTTCCACTCGGGAATATTCGGGCTTCCTGGACAGAGCATCCACTCTTTGATTGTGCCCGCTAGGTATGTACCGAAGTCGGAAGTCGAACCTCGCAAAGAAAAGAGACCACCGGATCTGGCGTTGGTTCAAATTCCGAGCGGTCTGCAGGCTTTCCAAATTCTTATGGTCCGTCCGGACCTCGATTTGATGCCGCGCTCCCTCCAAATGATGCCTCCAGGCCTCGAACACCACTTTGATGGCCAGCAGCTCCTTCTCCCAGATTGTATAATTGCGCTCTGAAGGGTTCGGTTTTCGTGAATGGTACGCGCAAGGGAAGAGGGTACCGCTGGGCGTCGTTGCCTAGAGTAACACCACCCCAATGGCAATGTCGGAGGCGTCCACCTCCACGACAAACAGCCGTTGTGGGTCAGGATGCTTCAAGATGGGCTCCTTCATGAAGGCTTCCTTCAAAGTCTGGAAAGCCCGTTGTTCTGGAGCGTTCCACTGGAACCAAGTCTTCTTCTGCAGGAGCCGGGTGAGGGGGGCTGTCAAGGCAGGAAACCCAGGGATGAAAGTTCGGTAATAGTTGGCGAACCCAAGAAGTCGCTGAACATCCTTCACGCGACGCGGGGGTTGCCAACTCTGCAAAGACTCAACCTTACTCAGCTCCATGGCGATGCCCTCAGGAGAAATGCGGTGACCCAGGAAATCGATGGTCACCCGGTAGAACTGGCACTTCTGCATCTTGGCAAACAGCCGATGTTCTCAGAGTCGCTGCAGGACCTGATGGAGATGCTGATGGTGCACCTCACGCGACGGGGAGTAGATCAGGATGTCGTCCAAGTAGATCACGACAAACTGATCCAACAAATCCCGGAAAATGTCATTCATGAAATGCTGAAACACGGCGGGGGCGTTGGTCAGGCCAAACGGCATCACCGTGTACTCAAAATATCCATAGCGAGTACCAAACGCCGTCTTCCACTCATCACCCGGCCGAACCCTGACGAGGTTGTAAGCTCCATGCAGGTCCAGTTTCATGAAGATCTTAGCCTCCCGGAGTCGGTCCAAGAGTTCGGGGATGAGGGGCAGTGGGTAACGATTGCGCACCATGATGGCGTTGAGTTTCCTATAATCGCAGCAAAGCCGTAATTCGCCAGACTTCTTTTTGACGAAGAGCACGGGTGCAGACACTGGCAAGGACGAGGGCCGGATGAAACCGCGAGCCAAATTCTTCTCCAGAAAGTCCCGCAATGCAGCCAACTCGGGGTCCAACATGGAGTACAAACGCCCCACAGGGAGAGGTGCATCAGGGACTAAATCAATGGGGTAGTCATAGGGCCTGTGCGGGGGTAATTGATCCGCCTCTGTTTCGCTGAACACATCAGCAAATTTGGACAGTTCGGGAGGCAAGGAAACCCCTGGGGAACCCTCCACCTGGCCGGCACAGATATGGTGGGTGTGGTCCACGCACTGCAAGCTTGGGAAGGTGACCAAGTTCTGTGACCAATAGATCTGTGGGTCATGCGCCCGAAGCCACGCCAGTCCCAAGACCACGGGGAAATGCAGATCTGAGGTGATATAGAACTGGATGGCCTTCACATGGGAACTGATGGCCATACATAATGGTTGCGTGGCGGCCGTAATTGGCCCAGAGAGGAGCACTCGACCATCGATAGTCTCCACTAACATGGGCGGTTCCACCGGGCACTGGGAAACAGCCCATTTGGCCACAAATGCTGAGTCCATAAAATTTGTGGTGGCACCAGAGTCAATTAAGGCATGGACTGGAATCCCCTCTGGCTTGCCAGGAAGGATCAGATGTGCCTCCAATATCAGATGCCGTGGAGGTCCACAGGCAGTATCGGAAAGACGTCGCTCAGTGTTGTTGTGGGACGTTCGATCTATCACACCGTCTAGACCGGGCTCGGGGCGTTTCCCGACAGCAAAGTAGGGGACTTTCTCAGGGCAGACTCGGTCACTGATGCCCGCTGTCGCTTCTTTGGGCAAAAAGCAGCCAAATGCCCAGGGTCCCCACAGTAAAAACACAACCCCCCCGATCGTCGTCTGTTCATTTCAGTCACCGATAGACGAGACCTGGCGGCACCCAGCTCCATTGGCTCCTCCCTTTGAACTGGGGTCTCACGCACAACAGGGGCTGCAGGGTTCTGTGGGGTGGCACGGAGACTCCTTCTCTGCTGCAACCGAGCATCGATCCGCAGGCAGAGATGGATCAGCCCATTGAGGTCTGAGGGAATATAAACACGGGCCAGCTCATCCAACATCTCCTCCGACAATCCATCCTGGAAGGCATCCACAAGCGCAGCCTCATTCCAGGCAGAATCCTGGCTAAGCAGCCGAAAATCGCTGATATAGCCCTGTAGGGGGCGTTGACCCTGCCTCAGAGCTTTCAAGCGACGATTAGCAGTCTGCGTCTTTATAGGGTCCTCATACATCAGACGCATATGATCACAAAACCCCACAAAGTTGTCGAGCAATGGACTAGGTTGAGCCAGCAGAGGCGTGCCCCAACGAGCTGCATCACCCGAAAGAAGGCTTAACACAAACCCCACCTTATCCCAGTCAGTGGGGAAATCAGCTGCTCTCACGCTGATAAAGAGCTGGCATTGTCCCAGGAAAGCAGGAAACAGTTCTGGATTGCCAGTAAATTTATCCGGCATAGCAACTTGGCATTTTCTCCTGGGTGGGGGTGATGGTGGGGGTGCAGCATGGACCTGAGCTTGCAATTGAGCCACCTGAGCTGCCAACAAAGCGAGTTGCTGGGTGAGCTGGGCATTCTCAGCACGTAGCTGCTCCATAATAATAATAAGGGGTGGGAGGCTGAAGGCAAACTGTTCTGTACCAGCCTACTACCAGCCCTGCAGATAAGGCAGGGACAACCCCTTTACAAGAAGGCAAGAGGCTGGAACTAAGCCTGCCAAATTTATGGACACAAAAGCAAACAGAGCAAAAACAAGACACGAACCATGAAACAGGAGCTATTCAAATGGTTGCCTTCAGCAAACCAGCCCTCCCACACATTCCCCTTTTAAACAGTTCAGGGCGTGGCTTCTCTCTGCCTCCTTCCGAGGTGCCCCATTGCCTTCCTCTGTTTACTCCTGATTGACTGCCTCCTGCGTCGGGCGTCCTTGAACAGGGCCAGCTGTGGGTCATCTTCATCCACACTGTCAGGCTCACACAGCTGGGTCTGCATCGTAACCAGATGGGAGGGGCCTGGCTGAGGGCTGTGTGGAGCCTCAATACTATCCTCAGCAAGCTCTCCAACACCCCTCTCCTCCTCCTCTGAATCGTCCGACCCAACTGCCGAACACACAGGCTGACCCTAAATCACAACAGGTCCTGGGTTCCACGGGTAAATCATTCCAGAGGGCAGGTGCGCCCACAGAGAATGCTCTTCCCCTAGGAATAACCCGCCGGCATTCCTTAACCGGCGGTATCCTGAGAAGGCCCTCCCTGTGGGTGTTGTGATTCAGGGTCAGCCTGTGGGTCGGCAGTTGGGTCGGACAACTCAGAGGAGGAGGAGGGGGTGTTGAAGAGCTTGCTGATGATGGCCTTGAGGCTCCGCAGAGCCCTCTGCTGGGCCCCTCCCACCTGGTCACGATGGAGACCCAGCTGTGTGAGCCTGACAGCATGGATGAAGATGACCCACAGCTGGCCCTGTTCAAGGACACCCAACGCAGGAGGCAGTCAATCAGGAGTAAACAGAGGAAGGCAATGGGGCACCTCGGAAGGAGGCAGAGAGAGGCCACGCCCTGAACTGTATTTAAGGGGAATGTGTGGGAGGGCTGGTTTGCTGAAGGCAACCGCTTGGATAGTTCCTGTTTCATAGCTCCTGTTTCATGGTTGGTGTCTTGTCTTGCTCTGTTTTATGTTAATAAATTTGGCAGGCTTTATTCCAGCCTCTTGCCGTTTGTAAAGGGGTTGTCCCTGCTTTTGCTCCAGGGCCGGTAGCAGGCTGGTACAGAACAGTGGGAGCGCACGGGACGAAGGGAGCTTGATGACGGCAGCAGGTTTTCCCTCAGATAATGATGCCAGCCTGGGGTGAGAATGGAATGCACCTCTGGCCATCTGGCTTATCTCTAGCTGTGGAAGAAGAGGCATGAAGACCTAACAGCCAAACAACCTTGGGAACGGCATCTTATCAACCCTGTTCCCACAGCTGGTTCACACCTGGAGATTGGCCCGTTTGAACTGACCGGATGGACTATTGCAGTGCGCTTTGCTAGTTGCTCTTTTAACCTAATGATTCACATGGGAAACCCTCAGATCCTGCCTTCTATGCCTGCTTTCAACTTCTAATAAAAGTTCCTTTTGGAATGAAGTCATTCCAGGAGTTCTGCGTTCTTGGGAAGAGGGCTTGAGGTGGGTCCTTACATTAGGCAGGATCTGCAGAATTCGGTCAGCCCAGAAGGAAGAACCTTACCACAGGGACTGCACAAACTATGTCGGATTTAGGCATGGAGAAGGAAGAAGGGAACATGGGGGGGAGGTTTCCCTCCAGGTTGGCCAAAGTGGATGCAGTTCACACTCCTCCAGTTCCTCTGATGAAGCTGTGGCCACCGAGCACAGGAATAAACTGAGGTGGTCAATGGGCATTGAGAAGAAGGAAGACTGGGAGCAGAAAGTGAGGAAGGTGACTCTCAAGCGAGGCAGTCACCAACTACAGGTAAAACTCAAAAAATTAGAATATCATGCAAAAGTTCATTTATTTCAGTAATGCAACTTAAAAGGGGAAACTAATATATGAGATAGACTCATTTCATGCAAAGCAAGATAGTTCAAGCCATGATTTGTCATAAATTGTGATGATTATGGTGTACAGCTCATGAAAACCCCAAATCCACAATCTCAGAAATATTACATGCAATCAATAAAACAAGGAGTGTACATAGAACAATATCGGACCTCTGAAAGGTATAAGCATGCATATGTACTCAGTACTTGGTTTGGGCCCCTTTTGCAGCAATTACTGCCTCAATGCGGCGTGGCATGGAAGCTATCAACCTGTGGCACTGCTGAAGTGTTATGGAAGACCAGGATGCTTCAATAGCGGCCTTCAGCTCTTCTGCATTGTTCGGTCTCATGTCTTTCATCTTTCTCTTGGCAATGCCCCATAGATTCTCTATGGGGTTCAGGTCAGGCAAGTTTGCTGGCCAATCAAGCACAGTAATCCTACGGTCATTGAACGAGCTTTTGGTGCTTTTGGCAGTGTGGACAGGTGCCAAGTCCTGCTGGAAAATGAAGTCAGCATCTCCATAAAGCTCGTCTGCGGAAGGAAGTATGAAGTGCTCCAAAATCTCCTGGTAGACGGCTGCATTGACCCTGGACTTAATGAAGCACAGTGGACCAACACCAGCAGATGACATGGCTCCCCAAATCAACACAGACTGTGTTGGATGCAGGCACGAGATATCGTTTTCTTACAGTGTTACAGGCACGTGATTTTAATGCTAATATTTTAAAGGCAGTCCCTATACCACTTTTGGAATCTAAAAAGAAGAATGGTGAAGGAGAGCGTCAATCACAAAGTGAGAGCACACAAGGTGCTGAAGGAGTTATACAGCTGAAAGATGGAGAATTCCAGAAAGTTACAGGAGTGGATCAAACTACAGCATCATCGGAGGAGGTTAGAGACCAAAGAATGACACGTGCTGCTGCTAGACGAATGAGACAAGAGCAAGAACACCAGAGAGTTATGACGGCACCTCAAAAACTTACTTACAGTGAAGCAGTGGGAGGAGCGCAACCTAAGAGAGTGCAGGTGATTTTGGATGAGGCGCTCCAAAAGCTTCAGGTCGCAAAAGATGGCGACAAAGTTTCTAACCTGGAATGTTAATGGTTTAAATTCACCACATAAGAGAAAGAAAGTATTTAAATATTTAAAGCAATTTAAAAACGATGTTATTTGCTTACAAGAAACACATATTAGAGCATCGGATCAAAAGTATTTGGTAAACGTGAGGTTGGGCACACAGTTTACTGCTTCTGCGACCGATAAGAAAAATGGAGTGGTTATTTATATCAAGAATACTTTGATAGCGACTTTAATTGAAGCAGATAGACAAGGAAGATATGTTATGATTGAACTGTTAATAGAAGGCAAGAAAACGCTTTTGGTTGGACTGTACGCTCCTAATCAACAACAAGGAGATTTTTACAGTTTATTACACAGCAAGATTACTCAGTGGGATTATAAATCTTGTATTTTTATGGGAGATTGGAATGGAGTCTTGGATGTACAAATGGACAAGGTTTTTTTTTAAAAGCATCCCAAGTCATGCTAAATTGCCTAAATCTTTTTTTGAGATGAAGGATGACCTGGAATTGAGAGATGTCTGGAGAGAAAGGAATTTGCAAGAAAAAGACTTTACTTTTTTTTCTGACAGGCATCAATCTTTTTCTCGGATTGATGTTGTATTAATTACTAATGATTTTTTTCTAGGATTAAGAAGATCAAGATTGGTCCAAGAACTATATCTGATCATAGTCCAGTATGGTTAGAGATAGAAAAAGATAATAGGGATAGACGGTCTTGACGTTTAAATGAAAACTTGTTTAGATACCAGGAAAATGTGGAAAAATGTAAAAAGCAAATGAAGGAATTTTTTAAAATTAATATGCAGAAAGGAACTTCTATTGAGATGGTTTGGGATGCAAGTAAAGCTTATATGAGAGGTGTATTAATATATCTGAACAATAAACATAGACGTAAATTGGAATTTAGGAGGAAAGAATTAGAGGATGAAATTAAGGAAAAAGAAAAGGCTTTAATTCTGAATCCATCTGACGGGAAGATCAAAGAGGTAATTACTTTATTAAGGGGTCAGTTTGATAAGTTAATGGCAGATCAAGTGGCAACTAACTTACGGTATGCAAGACATAACACTTTTTGTAATGCTAATAAGCCAGGTAGATGGTTAGCTTACTTGTTAAGGAAGAAGCAAAGGGCTTCTAATATAGATAGAATAGAACATAAGGGTAAAGTAGTGTATCAGCAGAGTCTTATCAAAAAGACTTTTGTTGATTTTTATTCTAAGCTGTATGCTAGAGACAAGATTAGAGATGAAGATATAGATGTTTATTTGGCAAAAGCTAATATTCCTGTTCTTATGCAAGAACAAAAGGAAGGGATGAATCAATTGATAACTGATGAAGAATTTTTTTTAGCAATTAAACAATTAAAAGTGGGTAAAGCACCGGGTACTGACGGATTGACTGCTGTGTATTATAAAAATTTACAGTTAGAAATGATGAAACCTTTAAGGGAATTGTTTAAGACAATTCAAATGGGAGGAGGGGTGCCTCCATCCTGGAAGACTGCTTTTATTTCTTTGATTCCAAAGGAAGATCAGGATGCCACTCAAGCAAAATATTATAGGCCAATATCACTTTTGAATACTGATTATAAGATATTTGCAAAAATTTTAGCTAATAGATTAATGAGGGTAATACAACAAGTGATACATGGTGATCAAACTGGATTTATAAGTGGTAGACAAATGAAGAATAATGTGAGACATATTGTAGATTTATTGGAATTTTTGGAAAGAAACAACCAGATCCCTGCAGCGTTGATCTTTTTGGATGCTGAAAAGGCCTTTGATCAATTGGATTGGCAATTTCTGATGAAAGTATTAGAGAAAATGGAATTTGGGGATAATTTTTTACAACAAATTAGGGCAATATATCAAAAGCAAACAGCCCGTATAATAGTTAATAATAGTTTGACTGAACCATGTAATATTGAAAAGGGCACAAGACAGGGGTGCCCGTTGTCACCTTTATTATTTGTTTTAACATTGGAAATAGTACTGATTAAAATACGTGATTCGGAAAAAATTAGGGGAGTTCAAATAAGAGATCAGGACTATAGATTGAGGGCGTTTGCAGATGATCTGGTTGTTACAGTAACCCAGCCGGAGCCAGCCTAAATGTTGGAGGTGTGGTTGTGAGGATGCAACGTATTTTCATATATGGTAGACTTGTAAAAAGGTTAAAGCTTTTTGGATTAAAATTTGGTGGAATATCCAAAAGATATTTAAGAAAAGGATGAAGTTTTCTCCGCAATTGTTTTTATTGGGTATTATTACAGATACTACTGCTATAGATATTAAGTTGATGTTGAATTTAATTACGGCAGCGAGACTTTGAGTAGCGCAATATTGGAAGAAGGAAGAACTGCCGACTATAGAAGAGTGGACTTTAAAAGTTTCTAACTTGGCGGAAATGGCGAAGATTTCAGCATATTTGAAAGACCAATCGCAACAGACATATATTGTGGAATGGAGGAGATGGATTGATTATATCCAGAATAAATATGGGACTAAAAAGTTTCATTTAGCATTTGAATAAGTAGTGGATCTATATGATGTATAATTAGTTTGTAGTTATTTTATTATTATTTTGACGATGGAGAGTTAAAGTGCGATAGAAGTTAATGTTTTATTGTTATTAGCGTATTTTAGATTATATTTATTTGTATTTTCATACCCTGTATTCAGCTCTGGGAAGTCGGGGAGGGGGAGGGGAGGGTATGGAGGGGTTGGGGAGAGGGGGGGAGAAGGGGGGTTGTATTCAAAAAATGTATTTTAAAACTTTTCAATAAAAAAAACAGACTGTGGAAACTTCACACTGGACTTCAAGCATCTTGCAGTGTGTGCCTCTCCATTCTTCCTCCAGACTCTGGGTCCTTGGTTTCCAAATGAGATGCAAAAGTTGCTCTCATCAGAAAAGAGGACTTTGGACCACTGAGCAACAGACCAGGTCTGTTTTTCTTTAGCACAGATAAGATGCTTCTGACATTGTTTGTTGTTCAGGAACGGCTTGACAAGAGGAATACGACATTTGAAGCCAATGTTCGGGATCCGTCTGTGTGTGGTGGCTCTTGATGCACTGACTCCAGCCTCAGTCCACTCCTTGTGAAAGTCCCCAACACTTTTGAATGGCCTTTTCCTGACAATCCTCTCCAGGCTGTGGTCATCCCTGCTGCTTGTGCACCTTTTTCTTCCACACTTTTCCCTTCCACATAACTTTCTATTAATGTGCTTTGATAGAGCACTTTAGGAACATCCAACTTATTTTGCAATTACCTTTTGAGGCTTTCCCTCCTTATGGAGGGTGTCAATGATGGTTTTCTGCACAACTGTCAGGTCAGCAGTCTTCCCCATGATTGTGATTCCTACTGAACCAGACTGAGAGACCATTTAAAGGCTCAGGAACCCTTTGCAGGTATTATGGCTTAATTAGCTGATTAGAGTGGGACACTTTGAGCCTAGAATATTGCACCTTTTCACAATATTCTAATTTACTGAGATTGTGGATTTGGGGTTTTCATGAGCTGTAAGCCATAATCATCACAATTATGACAAATCACGGTTTGAACTATCTTGCTTTGCATGTAATGAGTCTATCTTATATATTGTAGGCATGTTTTCTGAGTCCATCTTGAAGTACACGCTCTGCATGTCCCTGTCTTGGATGGCAAACCTCAGACAGGGACTACAGAGGAAGTGTACAGAGTGCACTTGAGATAACATGCGAAAAACAAGATTTTAAATTAGAAAGATAAGCTTATGGAATGCAGGAAACTGGAACATATATTAATCCTTGTGTTAATTGAAAGGGATAAGCAATAGATAAGGAAAAACAACCAATTTCGGGATGGCATGTAAACTGTTAATGTTTAACTGCTAAAGCTATTGTTTAAGACATACATATATGAGAGAATGTTAAGCAATAAAGAACACAGCTGCTCAAGATTCGTGTGAGTCTCCTTTCATACTACACGTGGCGCCCGGAACAGGGACCCAATACTTCATCTGGCAAGGACTTGGTGCACCGTCAACCCTTTATTTGGGTTTCTGTAAGTATGGGGTCTTCGCTTTCTGAATTGCAAAGGAAACATGTTGAGGAACTCGGGTTTTTATTAAAAAAGGACAGTCATGAGGTATCTCAGCGAAGCCTTTCCCGGCTGGTTCAGGAAGTTTCTGCTCAATGTTTATGGTACCCAGAAAAGGGATCTTTAAAATTAACAGATTGGGAAAAAATTGGAACTACTTTACATGCGGAGCCTAGGGCTGCTGTTGAAATTCTACATCTCTGGCATTTATGTCGGCATGCTATAGAAAAATTTGACAACAATGTAGTATCATTAGTGTCGCCACCTCCCCCTCTGACTTATACTTCTCCAGTTATTTGTCCACCGGCAGCCCCTGAGGCTTATATTAGTCCCACTGCTCCCACAGATACTGGTCAACCTTGTCCTGCAAGGTCTTCTTTTTAAAAAATGGTGGAATCCTGTAAAAAGGATCCATCTTTATCTGGTGCAGAACTCGCTGAGCTTTTGGCTGTTTGCCCTGTTCAATATAGAGAGGGGGAAGGTCAACTATTGGGGCAGCAGATAGCAGAATGGGAAAGGTTACCTTATCAGATTCTGAGGGAACTTAAAAAGGCTATCACTGAGTATGGTTTAACTAGTAATTTCACAAAAGGTCTTCTAGAAGGAATTAAGAATGGATATATCATGGTACCAGAAGATTGGAAGCAGTTATGTCGCATGTTAGCATCAATGCAATATGTAGTCTGGGAGAGCAAGTACATTCGTCATGCTCAGGCTGCTGCATTGGCTGGGGGGGGGGCGTACACCACTTAGCAGTTAGCATGGGTTCCACCCTTTGCTACCATACCAAATCAGCTTGCTTTACCCCAAGCCACCTTGGCAATGGTATCAGAATGTGCCTTTCATGCCTTTCTGAAGGTTCCCCAGACTGAAGAAAGCAAAGTAAGTTTCTCCAGCATACGGCAGGCTGCTAATGAACCATACGCAGATTTTGTAGAAAGATTGTCAAAGGCCATTAAACAGCAGTTTGATAATGCTGAAGCTGCTGGGGAATTGTTAAGGCAGCTGGCTACAGAAAATGCCAATACTGATTGTAAAAGGGCTCTTCAACCATTGAAAGCTTCTGGCTATTATACTTTAGCTGATATGCTGCGTGTGTGCCAGGATATTGGTTCTCAGACTTACAAAATGCATCTCCTGGCAGCGGCTATTCAGAAGGGCCAGAAACCCACTGGTTCTTGCTTTAAATGTGGAAAAGCTGGCCATTTTCAAAGGGAATGTTGTTCAGTGGCCCCTAACAGTGCTCAAAATAGGCCATCAAAGAAATGCCCAGTCTGTAAAAAGGGATTTCATTGGGGTAATCAATGTCGCTTTCGCTCGGGAAACTTGTTAATGGGTGGGGCACCCACCCAGACACCAAAGAGTGCCTTCCCAATAGCGGCTCAGCCTCCTCAGACTTTCTCTCCGCCTCCCTGGCGACAACAGGTAGTGCTGGGATCGATCTAATTACCCAGGAGGATAGTGATTTTAAGTTCCCGCTGCAAGTGAACCTTATTCCATCTCAGTATCATGGACCTTTGCCTGTTGATACTGTGGGCTTATTGTTGCCTCATTCGTCTGCGCACAAAAGGGGCTGCTTTGTGGTTCCAGATGTCATAGATTCTGACTATACTGGAATTATTATGATACAGGTTTGGGTCAACATGCCCCAGCTTCTCCCTAAAAATTCTTCAATTGCTCAGCTATTGCTTCTTCCTTATGTTGTTCCGAAGCCAGGGACGGGAGCTCGGGGAAATTCTGGTTTTGGCTCCACTTCCACTTCGGTGGCACTGGTGAAACAAGTTATTTAATTATCATTATGTGCCTTAGTTACCCTAGCACGGTTCTGTTCGCCCTCAGGGGTGCCCCCCCATCCTGGGTGCGACCTGCCTCATTTTCCACTCTGCCTCTTGATGAAGGGCCCGATTGTTCGGACCCTGAGAGATGGCTGGGCAGGAACAGGGGCCTCAGGTATAAATTTAATAAGAGGCCCCTGGTTACTTTTCTAGTTAAATTTTTTGTGGGGTTAGGGAGGGGGGAGGGTCGTGGTTGGTTGGAAATGGGGGGTAATCCACCAACTGTTGTCCAGGCCAGGTCCGGGATTGATCGTGTAGGGGGGGAGCCGGGGTTAGCTGCCTCCGGAGCTCTGGAGCGGGTTGTGGGATTACCTATTCCCACGACGTTAGGGAATTGCGGCAGGTGTATGAACAGAGGGCCGTATAGACACCCGGGAGGGCATCTCCGCTACTTACAAGCGGTGAGGCGCTCCGACCCTCTGTGTTTGGCCCGAGGTTCCGGGAGCGGGGATGTGCAGCCACCTGAGCTCCGGCTGGTGTACTTGAATGCCAGGTCCGTTGAGCATGCGGACCTGGCTTGCATCACGGAAACTTGGTTGGGCCCAGGGGTGGTATCCCCCTGGTTGATCTTTGCTCACCAGGTTTCCGGGTGCTGCACCAGCCTCGGGCTCAGGGTAGGGGCGGGGGAGTGGCGGTAGTTATGAGGGAGACCTTGTGTCCGCAGGAGGCCACCGTTCTTCAGATAGTTGGGTGTGAGTCTCTCCTCCTGAGATGTGGTCCTAGGGCGCAGTTGGGCTTGCTGCTGGTGTACCTTTCGCCTAGTCGCGCAGCAGCAGCCCTGCCTGAGCTTCTCGATACCCTCTCGGGGCTGGTGATTGAGTTCCCAAAACTTACGGTTTTGGGTGACTTCAATCTACCATCCCTGGGAGGATCCTCTGAGTTAGCTCGGGAGTTCATGGCTTCCATGACGGCCATGGACCTGACGCAAGTAATTCATGGACCGACTCATGTGGGAGGCCACACCCTTGATTTGGTTTTTCTATCTGGACGGTGGTTAGATGATCTTGGTGGGGGCTCTCCAATTGTTATGCCCTTGTCATGGACCGATCATCATCTCCTGCGGCTGGTCTTCCATTTTGCCGCTCCTCACCATGGGTGTGTTGAACCAACTAGATGGTTCCACCCCAGGTGCTTAATGGACCCCGAGAGGTTCCAGGCAGCGCTGGGGCCCCCACCTGCCTCCTCTGCTCACAGCTCGGCGGATGCCTTAGTGGAAGCCTGGGAAAGGACGGCCACGGAGGCACTTGACCGAGTTGTACCCTTGCAGCCCCTGACCCGGTGCAGATCCCAGCGGGCTCCATGGTTTTCCGCGGAGCTCCGGGAGATGAAGCATCGGAGACGGGGCCTAGAGAGTGGTTGGAGATCCAGCCGATCTGAATCCGACCGATTGCGTCTAAGAACCTATATTAGGTCTTATCTCGCAGCAATAAGTGTGGCGAGGTCTAATCACTTCGCAACCCTTATCGTGTCCGCAGATAATCGCCCGGCCGCCCTGTTTAGGGTGACCCGCTCCCTCCTTAATCAGGAGGTGAAGGAGGAACCCTTGCAGGGTCGTGCCGAGGAGCTTAGTCAACATCTGTCGAACAAAATCGCTCGGATTCGGACCGGTCTGGACACTGACTGGGCAGAGTCTGACGATCAGGACACGGGTGGTCTTGTCAATGTTATCTGGGAGGAGTTCGATCCTGTGACTCCAGAGGAAGTGGACAGGATTATGGGGAGGCTGAGCTCCACCACGTGTTTATTGGACCCGTGCCCTTCCTGGCTGGTTTATGCGGCCCGGGAGGGGACACGAGACTGGTTCCAGGCGGTTATATCTGCATCTTTGAGTGCTGTTAGTTTCCCTGCCGTCTTGAAGGAGGCGGTGGTGAGACCTCTCCTCAAGAAGCCTGCCTTGGACCCAGCTGTGTTAAATAACTTTCGTCCGGTCTCCAACCTTCGCTTTCTTGTGAAGGTTGTTGAGAGCGTGGTGGCGCATCAGCTTCATCTGGTTCTGGATGAAGCGGATTATCTAGACCCGTACCAATCGGGCTTCAGGCCCGGGTACAGCATGGAGACGGCATTGGTCGTTCTGGTGAATGATCTCTGGAGGGCTCGGGACAGGGGATATTCCTCTTTCCTAGTCCTATTAGATCTCTCAGCAGCTTTCGATACCATCGACCATGGTATCCTGCTGCGGCGTCTCAGGGGATTGGGAGTGGGAGGCACGGTTCTTCAGTGGTTCTCCTCCTATCTCCTGGGACGTTCGCAGTCGGTGTTGGCAGGGGGACAGAGGTCAACATCGAGGCCTCTCGCTTGTGGAGTTCCTCAGGGGTCGGTTCTCTCGCCTCTCCTGTTCAACATCTATATGAAGCCACTGGGTGAGATCATTCGTGGTTTTGGAGTTGGGTATCCTCAGTATGCTGATGATACCCAGCTTTTCATTTCAACCCCAAACCACCCCAGTGATGCCCTCGACGTGATGTCCCGTTGCCTGGAGGCGGTTCGGGTCTGGATGGGGAGGAACAGGCTTCGACTCAACCCTGACAAGACTGAGTGGCTGTGCGTACCGGCATCTCGAGATATTCAGAATATTCCATCTCTTTCTATGGGGGGTGAGTTATTACCCCCCGTAGATAGGGCTTGCAACTTGGGAGTCCTCCTAGATTCACAGCTTTCTTTAGAAGACCATATAGTAAATGTGACTAGGGGGGCCTTCGCCCAGGTTCACCTGGTGCATCAGTTGCGGCCCTATCTAGACCGGGATGCCTTGCGTACGGTCACTCATGCGCTCGCGACCTCTCGTTTGGACTACTGCAACACTCTCTACATGGGGCTGCCCTTGAGGACCACTCGGAGGCTCCAACTGGTACAGAATGCAGCCGCGAGAGTTGTGTTGGGAGTTTCCCGATACTCCCATGTTACACCCCTGCTCCGCGAGCTGCATTGGCTTCCAGTTGTCTTCCGTGTGAGATTCAAGGTGCTGGTAATGACCTACAAAGCCCTTCATGGCATGGGTCCGGAATACCTCAGGGAGCACCTGCGGCCGGCATCAACTTCCCTCCGCCCAGTGCGCTCCCACAGAGAGGGCCTCCTCAGGGTGCCACCGGTCAAAGAATGTCAACTGGTGGCCCCCAGGGGGAGGGCGTTCTCTGTGGGCACGCCGGATTTATGGAACCATCTTCCGGTTGAGCTCCGGATGGCGCCCGACCTTCGCTCCTTCCGGCGCGATCTAAAGACCTACCTGTTCGAACAAGCCGGCCTGGCCTGATGGGTGATGAGTTTGGGTTTTATTGCTTTTTATGTATTTTAACTTATTGTTAGAGTTTTTGGGCATCTTGTTTAATCTCTTTTAATTTTTGTACTCTTGTCTTTTAACATGTATTGCCCTGTTCACCGCCCTGAGTCCTTCGGGAGAAGGGCGGTATACAAATAAAATTATTATTATTATTATTATTCCCGCCCCCTACTTACTTTGTACTTAAATAAGCAACCATTTCAGGGTCTTTTATATACTGGAGCAGATGTTACTGTTATTTCTTCATTACAGTGGCCTGTTCAGTGGCCCATGCAACCTGTTTCTTCTTTGTGGGGTGTTGACAGTTCAACGGATGCGTGGCAAAGCGTTCATGCTATTTCAGTTTCCACTGATGCTGGTAAGACATTCTCTTTGCATCCGTATATTCTTGACATTCACACCAATATATGGGGTCGTGATATCCTTATCTTTTTAGATGCTCATTTAGTTTTGGATGATGGCTCTACCTCTTAAATGGACCTGTACTATGCCTGTTTGGGTAGAGCAGTGGCCACTTTCTCAGGAAAAGCTATCTGCCCTTCATACTTTGGTGGAGGAGCAATATCGAGCTGGTCATATTGAATTTTCTACTAGCCCTTGGAACACTCCTGTTTTTGTAATAAAAAAGAAAAGTGGAAAATGGAGATTCCTGCACGATCTCAGAAAAATCAATTCGTATATTCAACCTATGGGTCCTTTGCAATGTGGATTACCTAATCCAAACTTAATTCCTACAAATTATAAAATTTTGGTGGTAGATTTAAAGGATTGTTTCTTTACCATCCCTTTGCAAGCTCAGGATAAAGAAAAATTTGCTTTTACAGTCCCTGTTTTGAATAACAGCATGCCTACCCGGCGATATCAGTGGTGTGTATTGCCTCAGGGCATGCTGAATTCCCCTACTTTATGTCAGTATTTTGTGGATCAGGCTCTTCAGCCATTTCGGGATATGTATCCCACATATATTGCGTATCATTATATGGATGATATCCTGGTTGCTGGTGAATCTATAGATCCTCGCAAGACTGCGGCTGCATTGCAGGCTGTTGTTGCAAAAAGGGGGCTGTATATAGCAAAGGAAAAGGTTCAACTTGTTCAGCCTTATCTATACCTTGGACATCGTTTGTTACATGATTCTTCCATTCCTGTCTTGCCTGACCTGAAGGTTTTATCATCTTATACATTGGTACAGTGGCAGAAATTGCTCGGTATTATAAATTGGGCTCGCCCCTTCTTTTCTATCACCACACGGGGAAATGCTTCCTCTCTTTCAATTACTTAAGGGTCCTAAGCAGCCAGGAGATCTGGTTTATCTCTCTGACAAACATTGAGATTGTTTGGCTACATTGTTTGCCAAGCTTAAAGGGAGGTTTGTAGATCGTCTTCCCTGTGCTACCTCTTGTCTTCAGCTTGTGCTTATTCCAACATCCCCCTTAGCTACAGGATGTTTGTATACTCCATGTTCTGATTAAAGGATTAATATTCATGAGTGGGTGCATTTGTCTGCCACCCCTCCACGCAATATTTATCCGTATCAATCTGCTTTAGAAGATCTAATTATTAAGGGACGCCAGCGAGCTTTAGCATTAACAGGCAGTGATTTGGTTTCTATTTCTTTCACGAGAACTAAATTAGAACGTGATCATTTACTCACTGTGTCTGATTCTTGTCAGATTGCCCTTGCCAATTATGTGGGTAGTGTTGAATATTCTTTGTCCAAAGATCCCCGTATCACTATTACAGCAACGCCTAGCCCTCCGTTTGCTTCTATTTTTTCTTGGACGCCTGTGGCTAACACACTTACTGTCTTTACTGATGGCTCTCCAACTCGAGGAGTGATAGCATGGTTTTCCTTAAATTTATTTATTTATTTATTTATTTATTTATTTATTTATTTATTTATTTATTTATTTATATTTTATACCGCCCTATTCCCGAAGGACTCAGGGCGGTTTACAGGGCAGCATAAAATACAATATAAAAATAGTATAGACTTCCGGTGGCGACACAACGCTGAAGACAGCCATCTCTGGGCTGTCCGCTCCGCAGCTTCGTAGAACCGCCGAAAACAGCGCCGATCAGCTGTTTCGGCGGTTCGGAAGCCCCCTCCTCGGGACAAGAGGAGGGGGTGAGGCTCCAGGTAGGGGTTGAGCTCTCCGGGGCTGCCTGAGCTTTTAGTTCGGGCGGCTGAAGGATCGAGCCCCCTCGAAGCCTGGGTTTGCTCCGGGCTGCGCAGCGCTTCTGCTCCGTGCTTTTGGGAGCAGAAACAAGCGTTAGCAACCACCCCTGCCAGCAGAAAGGACTTTGGAGTGTGAAGATGCAGGCAGAGCGATACAGGAGATCAAGGCGAAAGTGGATTTTTGTTCTCTAGTTCAACGGATTTTATGGACTTTGAAAGTGAAAGTGCATAGCAAGTGAAAGTGGGGGAAGATGGCGGCTAAAACTTCCAAAGTTCTCAGGAGTGCGGGGGCTTCCCCGGTGCAACAGTCCTCGCTGCAAGCCTTATTGCCTCCTGCACCTGCTCCGGCACTGACAGTTAAAGATCTACAGGACGCTTTGGAAAAGCATTCACAACAAATAGCAGATATTATAGATGAAAAGATGCTTGGACGAAAAAATGGAAGATCTTAGCCAAAATAATTCCAGATTAGAAGCAAAAGTGTTAGAGACTGAAAATGTGATGGATAAAATGGACGGTGACTTGACTCTGGTCCAGTACCACCAGATGGAGTTTGCTATCAGAATCAGAGGCTTAAAAGAGAATCCTAAAGAAGTTTTAAAGCAGATAGTCTCTGAGGCTTTGGAAGGGGTACTGGGACAGTCAGCAGCTGAAACTGAGGGAAATATAGACAAAATCTTTCATGTGAATTCATGGATTGCAAGGCAAAGGAAGCTACCTAGAGATGTGGTGGTTTACTTCACAAAGAGAGCAATCAGGAATGAAGTTATCCAAGTTTCTTATGATACTAAGCTTGTGGTTGCTGAGCAAGAAGTTTTGGTTTTAAAAGAGATTCCTCCACGAATTTTAAGGAGAAGGAAAGATTTTGCTTTTCTGGCACAGGAACTTAAGAAACGCGATATCAAGTTTAGATGTGAGATACCAGTGGGTATGGTGGTGATGCATGAAGGCACAAGACACCGTTTGGTCACAGTGATCCAGGCATGTGATTTTTACAGCAATGTTTTAAAAGCAACCCCTTTACCACTTTTGGAATCTTCAAAGAAAAATGGCGAGGGAAAGCCTCAAGATGCTGAAGAAATAATGCAGGCAGATGAGAAAGCTACTGGAGTGGATCAAATTACAGCTTCATCGGAAGATGCCAGAGATCAGAGGATGACGCGTGCTGCCTTGAGACGAGCGAGACGAGAGCAAGAGCAGGATCAACAGAAAGTTATGGAACCTTCAAAGTGTACCTATAGCGAAGCTGTGGGAGGGGCGCGGCCTAAGGAAGTTAAGGGACTCCTGGCAGACGTGCTCCAGAAGCTTCGGGTCGCTAAGGATGGTGACTAAGTTTCTAACCTGGAATGTCAATGGCTTAAACTCACCACAGAAGAGAAAGAAAGTTTTTCAATACTTAAAACAATTTAAGACTGATGTTATTTGCTTGCAAGAAACAGATATTAGGGTTATGGACCAAAAGTACCTATTGAACTCTAGATTGGGTACACAATTTATTGCTTCTGCAATGAATAAGAAAAATGGAGTGGTTATTTATGTCAAGAATACTATGACAGCGGAGTTAATAGAAGCAGATAAACAAGGAAGATATGTTATAATAGATTTGTTGTTAGAAGGCAAAAACGCTTTTGGTTGGACTGTATGCTCCTAATCAACAACAAACTGATTTTTATAGTTCATTACACAGCAAGATTACTCAGTTGGATTATAAATCTTTTATTTTTATGGGAGATTGGAACGGTGTCTTGGATGTACAACTGGACAAGTGTGGTTCTTTTAGGCATACTCCAAGCCACGCTAGATTGCCTAAATCTTTTTTCGAGATGAAGGATGATTTGGAGTTACGAGACATTTGGAGAGAAAGACATTTACAAGAAAAGGATTATACTTTTTTTTCTGATAGACATCAATCTTTTTCCAGGATTGATTTTATATTAACGACTAATGATTTTTTTCCAGGATCAAGAAGATAAAGATTTGTCCAAGAACTATGTCTGACCATAGTCCAGTCTGGTTAGAGATTGACAAGGATAATAGAGATAGGCACTCTTGGCGCTTAAATGAGAACTTGTTTAGAAATCAGAGAAACGTGGAAGAATGTAAAAAACAGATGAAGGGCTTTTTTGAAACTAACATGAAAAAGGGTACTTCTATGGACATGGTTTGGGATGCTAGCAAAGCTTATATGAGAGGGGTGTTAATATATATGAACAACAAATATAGACGTAACTTGGAATTTAGGAGGAAAGAATTAGAGAATGAAATTAGGGAAAAAGAAAAGGCCCTAATTCTGAATCCATCGGATGTGAAGATCAAAGAGGTTATTAACTTGTTAAGAGGACAATTTGATAAGTTGATGGCTGATCAGGTGGCAACTAACTTACGGTTTGCTAGGCATAACACTTTTTGCAATGCCAATAAACCAGGCAGATGGTTAGCTTACATGTTAAGGAAGAAGCAAAGGGCTTCTAACATAGATAAAATAGAACATAAGGGTAAGGTTGTGTATCAACAGGATCTTATTAAGGAAGCTTTTGTGGACTTTTATTCCAAATTATATGCTAAAGATAAGATTAATGAAGCAGATATTGATGTATATTTGAGGAATGCCAACATCCCGGTTCTTACACAAGAACAAAAGGAAGAGATTAATCAATTGATAACAGAAGAAGAAATTCTTTTAGCAATTAAACAACTGAAGGTGGATAAAGCGCCAGTCACGGATGGACTGACTGCGGTGTATTACAAAAACCTACATTTGGAGATGATAAAGCCATTAAGGGAATTGTTTCAGACAATTCAAAGGGGAGGAGGGGTGCCTCCGTCTTGGAGAACTGCTTTTATTTCTCTGATTCTGAAGGAAGATCAGGATGTCACTCAAGTAAGAAATTACAGACCAATATCACTTTTGAACACGGACTACAAGATATTTGCTAAGGTTTTAGCTAACAGATTGATGAGGGTTTTGCAACAGATAATTCATGGGGACCAAACTGGGTTCATTAGTGGCAGACAAATGAAAAATAATGTGAGGCATATAGTAGACTTGTTGGAATTTTTGGAAAGGAACAACCAGATCCCTGCGGCGCTGATCTTTCTAGACGCTGAAAAAGCCTTTGATCAACTGGATTGGCAATTTTTGATGAAAGTTTTAGATAAAATGAATTTTGGGGATAAATTCTTACAACCAATTAGGGCATTATATCAAAAACAAACAGCCCGAATAATGGTAAATAATAGTTTGACTGAAGTATGTAATATTGAAAAGGGCACAAGACAAGGGTGTCCATTATCACCTTTATTATTTATTTTAACATTGGAGATATTACTAATTAAAATTAAAATACGGAATTCGGAAAAAATTAAGGGAATCCAAATTAGAGATCAGGATTATAGACTGAGGGCGTTTGCAGACGATCTGGTTGTTACGGTGACCCAGCCAAAAAATTCTGTTGTGGACCTGATGAAGATAATAATGCAATATGGGAAGGTTTCTGGATTTAAGGTTAATGTACAAAAAACTAAAATATTAGCCAAAAATATGACAGTATCGCAAAAGGCTAGAAGGGTTAACTGGATTTGAGATTGTTAAAAGGGTTAAATATTTGGGGGGGTATTTGTCACCCTCAAATGCAAAGTTATATAAAAATAATTATGAAAAGTTATGGGGAAAAATTCAAAAAGAATTGGAGAGCTGGAAAAAATTGCAATTGTCTCTACTGGGAAGAATTGCAGCAGTGAAAATGAATGTTTTGCCTAAATTTTTATTCTTATTTCAAATGATACCTATTCTTAAAAAAGATTCAAATTTGGAGAAATGGCAAAAGGGTATCAATAAATTTGTATGGGCAGGGAAAAGGCCACGAGTTAAATTTAAGATTATGCAGGACACGCGTGAAAGAGGTGGTCTTAAAATGCCCAACTTTAAATTATATTATTAAGCTGCTGCGTTGTCAGCGATAAGTGACTGGATTAATTTAACACAAGGGAGATTATTAAATCTTGAAGGCCACGACTTGCTATTTGGCTGGCATGCATATTTATTGTATGATAAGAAGGTAGATAATTTATTTTATTTTATTTTTTAAATTCCATTTATATCCCGCCCTTCTCCGAAGACTCAGGGCGGCTTACAAGCTTAGCAGTAGCCTTCATTCTATGTATATGCCTGCTTGTTAGGGCTTTCACACACACCCCCAAGCGGCATTATTACAAAGTCAGCTTATTGCCCCCAACAATCTGGGTCCTCATTTTACCTACCTTGGAAGGATGGAAGGCTGAGTCAACCTTGAGCATATTTTAAGACAGGCATTGCTGAGAGTTTGGAAAAAGTATAGACATAAGCTAAACTACAAGATACCTTTATGGGCAATACCGAAACATGCAATAGAAAACATAAATGTTGGGTTCAAACATGATGTGACTACATATAAGGAAATCTTAAGTTTGGAGAGGAACGTATGGTGTTTGAAGCCGTACAATCTTTTACGAGAAGAGAAGATTGTTCAAACCTGGTTTCAATATGGTCAATTACAGGCCAGGTGGAAAGAAGACCAGAAAATTGGTTTCTCAATGACTGATGAAAATCTGGTAAAGCAAATTAGAAATCAGGGTCCAGCACATATCAAACGGATATATCTTGCATTGATAGAAATTGACTCAGAAACAGAACTTGTTAAAGATTGTATGATAAAGTGGGCTCAGAATATTCAAGAAGTTATTACAATGGACACTTGGGAAAAGATCTGGGTGAGGAACATAAAATTTACACAAGCTCAAAATTTAAGAGAGAACTTTTACAAAATGATTTATAGGTGGCATTTAGATCCTAAAAAGCTTGCAAGTATGTATCCGAACTATCAACCTAAATACTGGACATGTGGTGGCGAAGACGCAACGTACTTTCATATATGGTGGACCTGTAAAAAGGTTAAAGCTTTTTGGATTAAAATCTGGTGGAATATGAAGAAGATATTCAAGCAAAGGATAAAGTTTTGTCCGCAATTGTTTTTATTGGGCATAATTACAGATACTACTGTTGTGGACACTAAGTTGATGTTGAACTTAATTACGGCAGCAAGACTTTTAGTAGGTCAATATTGGAAGAAGGAGGAACTGCCGACTATAGAAGAATGGACTCTAAAAGTTTCTGACCTGGCGGAAATGGCAAAGATTTTGGCTTATTTGAAAGACCATTCGCAACAACGTTATATTATGGAGTGGAAAAAGTGGATTGATTACATCCAGAACAAATATGGGACTAAAAAGTTTCATTTAGCATTTGTATAAGTTTTGATGTGATATTAGTATTGCTTGTAGTCATTTTATATGAACTAGAGTGCGATAGACTTAATAGTTTATTGTTGTTAACATATGGTTGTTTATGATTGTTTTTACCTTTATACCTTGTATTTAGCTCTGGGAAGTCGGGGTGGGGGGAGGGGGGAAGGGGTGGGGGGAGGGTTAGGGAGGGTTAGGAAGGGTTGGGTGGGGGGAGGGGGGAGGGATTGTTAAAGATAAAATGTATTGAAAAACTTTTCAATTAAAAAAATAGTATAAAATTAAAATAGATTAAATTACTTAAGCCCAACAATTAAAACAATATTAAAAGCTAAAACCCCTTCAGTCCAGGCCTGATAGATCAAAAAACCAGGTTTTCAGGTCCTGGCGAAATGAATGCAGATCGGGGGCAGTCCGAAGTTCCACCGGTAAATCATTCCAAAGGGCAGGCGCGCCCACTGAGAATGCCCTCCCCCTGGGGATCACCCGCCGGCACTCCTTAACCGCCGGCACCCTGAGAAGGCCCTCCCTGTGGGAGCGCACAGGACGATGGAAAGTTGATGCCGGCAGCAGGTGTTCCCTTAGATAATCCGGACCCAAGCCATTTAGAGCTTTATAGGTCATTACCGGCACCTTGAATCTCACCCAGAAGACAACCGGAAGCCAATGCAGCTCACGGAGAAGAGGTGTTACACAGGAGTATCGGGAAACTCCCATAAAAACTTGTGCGGCTGCATTCTGCACCAGTTGAAGCCTCCGCGTGGTCCTCAAGGGCAGCCCCATGTAGAGAGTGTTGCAGTAGTCTAGCCGGGAGGTCACAAGCACATGGGTGACTGTGCGTAGGGCATCTCGGTCCAGATAGGGCCGTAACTGGCGCACCAGACGAAGCTGGGCAAAAGCCCCCCTGGTCACGGCTCCTATATGGTCTTCGAAATTGAGCCGTGAATCCAAGAGGACGCCCAAGTTGCAAGCCCTATCGACGGGGGGGGTAACACCTCACCCCCCATCATTAGTGATGGAACAACCTGGTTAACCTGAGATGCCGGTATGCACAGCCACTCAGTCTTGGCAGGATTGAGACGAAGCCTGTTTCTCCCCATCCAAACCTGGACCGCCTCCAGGCAACGGGACATCACGTCGAGTGCATCACTGGGTTGGTTCGGGGTGGAAAGAAAAAGTTGGGTATCATCAGCGTACTGATGATACCCCACCCCGAAACCATGAATGAGCTCGCCCAGCGGTTTCATGTAGATGTTGAACAGGAGGGGAGAGAGGACCAACCCCTGAGGGACTCCACAAATGAGAGATCTCGGGGCGGACCTCTGCCCTCCCGTCAACACCGACTGCGAGCAGCCCAGGAGGGAGGAGGAGAACTACCGTAAAACAGTGCCTCCCACTCCCAACCCCCTGAGACGCCGCAGTAGGATACCATGGTCGATGGTATCGAAAGCCGCTGAGAGATCTAAAAGGACTAGGACAGAGGAACATCCCCTCTCCTGAGTCCGCCAGAGATCATTCACCAGTGCGACCAATGCCATCTCCGTGCTGTACCCGGGCCTGAAACCCAATTGGTATGGGTCAAGATAATCGGTTTCCTCCAGGAACAGAGGAAGCTGATGCGCCACCACACTCTCAACAACCTTCGCCATAAAGCGGTAGTTATTTAAAACAGCCGGGTCCAGGGCAGGCTTCTTGAGGAGGGTTCTCACCACCGCCTCCTTCAAGGCGGCAGGGAAGATACCCTCCTTCAAGGAAGCAGATATTACTGCCTGGAACCAGCCTCGTGTCTCCTCCTGAGCCGCATAAACCAGCCAGGAGGGGCACGGGTCCAGTAAACAAGTGGTGGAGCTCAGCCTTCTCATGATCCTGTCCATGTCATCGGGGGAAACAGGATCAAACTCAGTCCAGATAAGATGCTCAAGACCGCTTGATTCCTCCATGCCTGACTCTGCCCATTCAGAGTCCAAACCGGTCCGGATCTGAGCGATTTTGTCCACCAGATGATGACTAAACTCCTCAGCCCGTTCCTGTAAGGGATCCTCCCTCATCTCCCGATTAAGAAGAGTGTGAGTCACCCTAAACAGGGCGGCTGGGCAATTATCTGCAGACGCGATGAGGGCAGCGAAGTAATTAGACTTTGCCATCCTCATTGCAGCGAGATAAGACCTTGTAAAGGCTCTTAGTCGCAATCGGTCAGATTCAGACCGGGTGGATCTCCAACCGCTCTCTAGACCCCGTCTCCGATGCTTCATCTCCCGGAGCTCCACAGAAAACCATGGGGCCCAACGGGATCTGTGCCGGGTCTGGGGTCGCAAGGGTACAACACGGTTGAGTGCCTCGGTGGCCGCCCTTTCCCAGGCATCCACCGAGGCATCGACCGGGCTGTGAGTGAGGGAGCTAGGTAAGGACCCAAGCACCATCTGGAACCGTTCTGGGTCCATTAGGTGCCTGGGACGGAACCACCTGGTTGGTTCAACAGCCCAGCGGTGGGGGGTGGCACAGCGGAAGACCAGCCGCAGGAGATAATGATCGGACCATGACAGGGGGACAATAGTTGGCAAGCCCCCTCCCAGATCATCCAACCATTGACCAGATAGAAAAATCAGGTCAAGAGTGTGACCTGCCCCATGAGTCGGGCCCTGAATTACTTGGGTCAGGTCCATGGCCGTCATGGAAGCCATGAACTCCTGAGCTAACTCTGATGACTCTCCCAGGGAAGGCAGGTTGAAGTCGCCCAGAACTATAAGTCTGGGAAACTCCACCGTCAACCCTGAGAGGGTGTCGAGCAGCTCAGGCAGGGCTATTGCTACACAGCTGGGTGCCAGGTATGTTAGCAAAAGGCTCAACTGAGCCCGAGGGCCACATCTCATGAGAAGGGACTCACTCCCGCCTATCTGGACAACAGTGGTCTCCCGCGGACATAAGGTCTCCCGTATAACCACCGCCACCCCACCGCCCCTGCCCTGAGCCCGAGGCTGATGTAGCACACAGAAACCCAGAGGGCACAGTTCAACCAGAGGGACACCGCCCTCTGGGCCCAACCAGGTCTCCGTAATGCATGCCAGATCAGCGTGTTCCTCCTCGATCAATTCCCGGACGAGGGGAGCCTTGTTCACAACAGATCTGGCATTAAAATACACCAGTCTGAGCTCAGGGTCCTGGTCCCCCTCACCCCCGGACAAAAGGGTACTAACCGGAGGGTCAGAACACGCCACCGCTCGAAGGCATACTAAATTTACTTCTCACCAAGTGTCTGCACAACGTTCAGAACTTGCAGCAGTGATTCTTGCATTGCAACATTTTTCTTCTGTCACTATTAACCTTGTGGTAGATACTCAGTATGTTTATCTTGTCATGCAAACTTTGCCCTATGCATATTGTGCTCTTCATTTGGACATCAACTTGTTCTTTGTTTCTTACACTTAAAAATCTCTTAGAACAGCGCTCTTGTCCTCTTTATGTTGAACACATTCGAAGCCATTCTCCTTTTAAAAATGCTCTCACCCAAGGGAATGCTGTAGCCGATAACGCGTTATGGAATGTTGCTTCCCTTTTTTTCCAATCCAATTGATAGTCATTCCTTCTTTCATCAATCAGCAAAATCTCTTGTGAAGCAATTTCATATTCCTTTTTCGCATGCCCAGGACATTGTTCGTGCTTGTCCTGCTTTGTTGTGACTCAGGGCCAGCCTGTGGGTCCGACAGCCGGCTCCGATGTATCGGATGACTCAGATGAGGGGGAGGGAAACGAACCGGCTGATGATGGTTTGGAGGCTTTGCAGAGCCCTCAGCCGGGGACCTCTTCTCAGCTGCGTGAGCCCGAGAGTGCGGAGGAAGATGACCCACAGCTGGCCCTGTTCAAGGACGCCCGACGCAGGAGGCAGTCGAGCAGGAACAAACAAAGAAAGGCTGTGGGACTCCTCGGGAGGAGGCACAGGGAGACCACGCCCTGAGCTCTCTATAAAAGGAGTGTTTGGGGAGGGGCTGGTTGCTGAAAGCAACTTTTCCGCTTGAGAAGACAAGCTCTTGTGTTTTTGTTAACTGCGTAATTAAATCTTGGCAGATGCCTTTTAGCCTTGGACGCTCTCCAGTATCTTCTTTCTGAATAGGGGTTTGCCTTACTACAAGGCCAGAAGAGGGCTGGTTCAGAACATGCTTGTCAGCAGTCTGCTGTTCCTTTTCCTATGGGGGTTAATCCTCGTGGCACATCAGCCAATCAGCTCTGGCAAATGGATGTTACCCAGTTTCCTCCCTTTAAACTTTATATTTATTTACATGCTTCTATTGACACTTACTCTCATTTTTTGTGGGTTACTGCTTCACGTCACGAGCGTTCAGCGGATGTTATTTCTCATTGTTTGTCTGCTTTTTCTGTGATGGGTCATCCAGCTCAGTTGAAAACTGACAATGGGCCTGCATATGTCAGCAAGGATTTCTCACAGTTTTGCCTTCGTTGGCATGTCTCTTTAACTCATGGTATACCATACAATTCACAGGGCCAGGCTATCATTGAGCGTGCACATCGTACCTTTAAGGGCTTACTTGAAAAACAAATAAAAGGGGAAAGTGGGCCTTACCATCTTCGAAGGATTAATGATTTCTTAGCAGTCATGCTATTTACTTGGAATTATCTGTCTCAGATTCTTTTTCAGAGCCCCCTGTTCATAATAAATAATAAACCTTTATTGTCAAAGTACAGCATGTGTACATTGAGATTAGCTGAGCCTCCCCCTGTGCTCTCTCCCCCCAACACACAGTGACAACAAACCCTCCATCCTACCACACTATGTTCATTATCATTTTCAAGTAGAAAAGTTATTGGAGAGAACTATCGTCAAAGCCCTGATCTGCAGTGGAAAGGCCCTGCTCGACTGATTACCTAGGGATGTGGCTATGGCGCAGTAGAAGATCCTGACACTAAACGTGCTTTGTGGGTGCCTGCTCACTGTATTCGTCCGTATCATGGCATGTGATCTGGGTCTGTCCAATCCGATTCCGAACTTCAATCTTCAGCTGAAAACAGAGACTCGGCTTCCAAAAGTTAAAACTGAATGGGCTGGCGCACTCACATGGGGACAGGTGAAGGCTACTACTTATCAAGCCCAACAGCAATTAGATAAGGCAGCCTTGCCTCAGACACCAGAGAATTTGGTAGCTGCTGTATTTGCCATCATAACAACTAATTCTGTCACTGTTTTATTGTTCCTTTGTTTGCTGTTTCCTTCTGCTATAGCTACCACTGACCTTGAGGATAGCAATACCACATATGTTGCCCCAAGTCCCAATTTATGGGTGTGTCATGCTCAATACATGTTCACTGTACATGGTCCAGGGGTTGTGCTATATTATGAGCCGCCTATGGCCCTTGGCCAAGTGGCATTTATACCGAATCTTATAGTTTCCACTGCATTTGTGGTCTCCCAACTACAGAATATTCAGAATATTTGGATCTTTTCAAAACCTCCTACTCAGCTGAACAATGTTCAGTGGCATTATTTTAAAATTACCCATTTCACAAAAGGGGTTTGTTTTTGTTGCCATGCCGGTCATACTTGGCTTAACAACTGGAAGGATATAAGTAAAGCTTGTAAAATTCTCAATAAACTTGGAAACTATACCTATTGTTCTGACTACTATTGGTTATGGTGAACCTTTAACACCTCTCTTTATGGCCATAATATTGCCCCTGAATCTTATCCACAAGATTTTCCCTTGTTCAATGCCACTGATAGCTCTAACCCAGGCTCCATTTGTGCTGGATGGCAGCTGAAGGATCCTAATATGTGGTTCTTTTTTGATAAGTATGCCACAAATGTACACCCTCAAAATTATCAGTGTGCTGCTATAGGTTATCCTTCTCTACCTGTTCAAGTTGCCCCTGCAGTTTCTTCCTCCCGGCGTTGTCGAGATCTCATGGGTCCCATGTGTGAGGATAATGTTATCATTGACAAACAGCTTTCTGGAGGTTCCACCTTTGGCCGTCCTATTGCTGGTGCCATTACTGGCATTATCACCTTAGGTTCTTATCCTGGCATCATAGCACAAGAAAATCGCCATTCTATTCTAGGGCTCACTTGTCGCTTGGAGAAGACTATCAATGCCACTGCTGCCATTGTGTGTGATTTGCAGGCTGAAATTGAAGAACTCAACCAAGACATGATTCAACACAGCGCTTTGCAATTGATTATTTGTTAGCACGTCAGGGGGGATTTTGTAAGCTTGTAGGTAATCGTGCTTGTGCTGTGCATTACCATTCTTTGAATAAAACCATTCAGGATGAATTAGCTAAACTCCAAACATATATTTTGGATAATATTCATACTCCCTCCCCTTTTGAATGGTTGACTAATTGGCTTCCTGATTGGACTTGGCTCCGTCAACTGCTTTTCTATGGCCTCTTGGTCATTGGATTTTGTATTGTTTGTTGTTGTTTTGCTCAAAGTATACCTTCTTTCATTGCCTTATTTCGCCCTGCTCCAGTTTCTCTCCATCCCATTCAGCTTCAAAATCTTCAAAAGGCTTTATTTCCTCAATTTAAAATAAAAAGAGAGGACATGTAGGCATGTTTTCTGAGTCCATCTTGAAGTACACACTCTGCATGTCCCTGTCTTGGATGGCAAACCTCAGACAGGGACTACAGAGGAAGTGTACAGAGTGCGCTTGAGATAACATGCAAAAAACAAGATCTTAAATTAGAAAGATAAGCTTTTGGAATGCAGGAAACTGGAACATATATTAATCCTTGTGTTAATTGAAAGGGATAAGCAATAGATAAGGAAAAACAACCAATTTCGGGATGGCATGTAAACTGTTAATGTTTAACTGCTAAAGCTATTGTTTAAGACATACATATATGAGTGAATGTTAACCAATAAAGAACACAGCTGCTCAAGATTCGTGTGAGTCTCCTTTCATACTACATATATTAGTTTCCCCTTTTAATTTGCTTTACTGAAATAAATGAACTTTTGCACGATATTCTAATTTTTCGTGTTTCACCTGTAGGCTGGAAACAAGAGATGGAGAGGTTGCTCCAGCTCAGCGAGGACGAGGATGAGAGACCGGCCTGCTCAAGTCACTTCCTAGAGCAAGCCATTGACATGCTGAGAATTGCCTTTGACTCCCTCAAGGACGAGAAAGCTGACCTGTGTTGGGGCACAGAAAATCCCGGACTGGCAGAAGGAGAAGGTGACACGGAAACCAAAGTGGCGAACCCAGGCCCTTCCACCAGTGCCTCAGAGACTACAACCACAGCGGTAGTGGCAGCCACCCCCACACAAGCTATACCGGCCAACAGAGACAGGCATCAGCAATGACGGAGCAGAGGCCACTGGTCCAGTCGGAAGTTCCTGCCTTTGGGGGTGAAGTACACTGGGGAACCTCAGAAAATGGGGTTTTTCCTAGCCCACATCCTGAGCAATATGGAGGAATATGGCCAGGATATCCCCAGTGACCACAGGTGGGTGAGAATTGTAACCATGGCCCTGGAGGGAGTAGGAGCGGAGTGGATGGTGAACCTGCATGATGCCAATGCTCTGGAACTGCGGAACTTCAACTGCTTCATGGCTGCCCTGAGTAGGAGGTTCGAGGACCCTTTGGCTGATTGGAAAGCCCGAGAATGCATAAAGATGGTGAGACAGGGCCGTTGCCCTGTGGCGAAATACACAGAGGAATTCTGAGCCCTAGCCAGCCAGCTCAACTGGCCGGAAGAAGTTCTTGTGGGCCATTTTAAAGATGGACTAAATGATGATCTGTACAAGCCTGCATTCCTCATGGGGATCCTGATCGACTCCATGACTGGTACATCTTGGCCAAAGAAGGTGAGATTGATTGAGCCCAGAGACAACACTGCCTGGGACGATCCTGGGGATGATCCCCTGTGGAAGGGGCTTGGGAGCCGGTGAAACTACCTACTGGAACACTGAGGTCATCAGCCTGTTTCAAGTGCGGGAAGGAAGGACATCGCACAGCTGAGTGCCGCTCAAAGACCCCAGTGCAGAAGCCTGACCGAGCCACATGGGGAAAGCCTGGGAAAATGCCGCAGAGACCAAAGGAAACAGCCATGAAGAGCGTGGAGGTTGTCGAGGTCCAAAGCCCATCAACAAAGGGGGGAGGAACTCCAACCCCAACCGGAAAACCAACCGAATCCTGATGACAGCTTGGAGGACGAACCCCTTGTAAGTGGACACATTGTGCCCCTCACCAAAACCGTAGAACTGTTTAGCCCAGGGATGCCAGAGAAGTTCTCATTATGACCCCTGATAGACTCAGGCTGCACACTCTGCCTCATAAGCCCAACCCTGGTGGGGAATTTAGGAATCCTGGTGAGGAGGCTGAAGAAGCCGATTTCATTTGGCCAATTAGATGGGTCAGTCGCAGGGGGATTCCCATCCACCCTCGCCATGCAGCCCATCCAACTCACCATAGGGGACCACGTAGAAACTCTGGCATCTGCCTGAATGATGAAAGTTTTTTCAGTGTCTGGGTGTTTTAAGACCGGTTCCACTGAGAATAGTCTTTTCAGTTTCTCAAACATGGCTTGGCATTCCATATTCCATTTCAGTGGTTGGCTGGGCTTCAGTTTCCCCTCCCATTTGGTTTTTAACAGATGTTTGATGGGTAATGCGATCTGGGCAAAGGAGGGGATGAATTGATGATATAAGTTAACAAACCCAAGAAAGCTCTGTAGTTGTTTCCAGGTGTCGGGCAGAGCCCATTCTAACACTGCCTGGACCTTCTTGGAGTCCATCTCTATGCCGTTTGGAGATATATGATACCCCAGGTAATCAATTTTCTCCTTGTGGAATTTGCATTTGGACAGTTTGGCATACAGGCGGGTTGCTCGTAGCTTATTTAGCACCGCTCTGACCAGTTGGACATGCTCTTTTTTGGTCTCCATGAATATCAGGATATCATCCAAGTAGACAAGTACCCCCTTATAGAGGTGCTCCTGAAGCACTTCATTTATCAATTGGATGAATACTACATGAGCGCAAGCAAAAAATCCCAAACTGCTAGAAAGCTTGGCAGGGGTGGAGTTCAGACAAGCATTAGAAAAGGTGGTTTCTAAGCCATAAGAACCTATACACAATGAATGATGGACTACCGTGGGTGGGAGGAAAACTCTACATTCCAAAGAGCCAGAGGCTCTTCATGCACCTCTGCCATGATTCCAAAACAGCTGGACACTTTGGATTCATGACAACCCTTCACCTAGTGAAGCAGAAGTTTTGGTGGCCTTCAATAAAAAAGGACATTAAAAGCTATGTAGCTAGCTGTCCCATTTGCTCAGTGGCCAAACATAGGCAAGGGAAGACCCCAGGATTATTGCAGATGGTAGCCACCCCTTTGGCAACCTGGAGAGAAATTTCTATGGACTTTATTGTGGAAGTGCCAGAAAGTGGGAAAAATACTGTCATTTGGGTAGTGACAGACATCTTTTCAAAGCAAGTGCACTTCATCCTGTGTCAAAAAATTCCCACAGCAAAGACACTGGCAAAACTGTTTGTGCAATACATATAACCGGCTGCATGGAGCCCCACAGCGAATCATATCCGATAGAGGGGTGCAGTTTACAACTGAGTTCTGGAGAGTTTTCTTGGATCTTTTGGGGACCACTCAAGGACTATTGTCTAGCCATCATCCGCAAACCAATGGTGGGTCAGAACGTTTGAAATCAGTACTGGAGTAATAGTTAAGGTGTTTTATAAATTACCAGCAAGACAACTGGACCGACCTTGCTCCCTTTTGCAGAAGTCACAAATAACAATGCCGTTCACTCCAGCACCGACTATCCAAGCCGCAAATGGACAAAGCTTCAACCTGATGCCTGAGCTACCAGCTAACAAACCCACAATCCCCTTGCTGAAGGAATGGATAGCACAACTTCAAAATACCTGGCCGGTTGTGAGGAAAGCTTTAGATGAAGCAAGGGAAGCCTACAAAATTCAAGCAGATAAAAAGCGAATAGAGCCCAAGCCTTTCCAAGTGGCCAAGAAAGTATACTTGTCCACCAAATATTTAAAATCCCTACAACCATCAAAAAAGCTAGGACCAAAATTTGTGGGACCTTTCCCCATTAAACGGATAATAAATTGGGTGACAGTAGAATTAGAACTCCCCAAAAAGCTGAGACAGTTTCACCTGGTTTTTCACTGCAGCCTATTAAAACGAGAATTAAGATCGCCCTTAAGGCCAGCTGCAGCTCCTCCTCCTCCTCAAATCATGGTAGAAGGAGAGCAGCATTTTGAAGTCAAAGAAATCCTAGACTCTAGGAAATATCACGGCTCCACACAGTATCTTGTAGCTTGGAAGAACCTACCTCCCTCTCAAAATGAATGGGTTCACAAACGACATGTCAGAGCCCCGAGATTACTTAGTAAATTCCATGCTAGATACCCTGACAAACCAGACTAACCCATATGTATTTTCTCTCCCTTTCTTGTTTCCTCTACAGGTGGATCTCTCATTTTTTTAAGGGGAGGGGGCGGCATGTGAGAACCACAATGTTGGGGGAGGGGTGATTTATTTTGTATTCCTGCAGGTTCTGCCATACTCCTGGGGGGAGAGGGAAAGCCATGGGTGCTACAATGCATCTTCTTTGCTTAGCTATACCCGCTACAATGGCATCATGGCATCTGGCCCTCTCAATTCCTGGCAAATAGATGGGGAAGAAATGGAGGTAGTGACAGATTTTATTTTCTTGGGTTCCAAGATCACTGCAGATGGGGACTGCAGCCAAGAGATTAAAAGATGCTTGCTCCTGGGGAGGAAAGCCATGGCAAATCTAGACAGCACACTAAAAAGCAGAGACATCACCCTGTCAACAAAAATGTGTATAGTCAAGGCTATGGTCTTCCCAGTTGCAATGTATGGCAGTGAAAGTTGGACCATAAGAAAGGCTGAGCACCAAAGAATTGAGGCCTTTGAACTATGGTGCTGGAGAAGACTCCTGCGGGTCTCTTGGACTGCAAGGTGATCAAACCGGTCAGTCCTAGAGGAGATCAACCCTGACTGCTCTTTAGAAGGTCAGATCCTGAAGTTGAAACTCAAATACTTTGGACACCTAATTAGAAGGAAGGACTCACTGGAGAAGAGCCTAATGCTGGGAAAGGTTGAGGGAAAGAGAAGAAGGGGACGAAAGAGAATGAGGTGGCTGGATGGAGTCACTGAAGCAGTAGGCGTGAGCTTAAATGGACTCCAGAAGATGGTAGAGGACAGGAAGGCCTGGAGGAATGTTGTCCATGTGGTCGCAATGGGTCAGACACGACTTCGCAGCTAACAACAAAATAGCCGCTACAATGTATCCTCTCCACTTTCCTCTATCTGCCTGCTCTTTGAACTATTTTCCTTGATGCCAGCCTAGGGTGAGAATGGAATGCACCTCTGGCCATCTGGCTTATCTCTAGCTGTGGAAGAAGAGGCATAAAGACTTAACAGCCTAACAACCTTGGGAACGTCATCTTATCAACCCCGTTCCCACAGTGGGTTCACACCTGGAGATTGGCCCATATAATAATAATAATAATAATTATAATTATAATAATAATAATAATAATAATAATAATAATAATAATAATAATAATAATAATAATAATAATAATAAAGTTGGAAGGGACCTTGGAGGTCATCTAGTCCAACCCCCTGCTCAGGCAGGAAACCTTATACCATTTCAGGCAAATGGCTGTCCAGTCTCTTCTTAAAAACCTCCAGTGTTGGAGCATTCACCACCTCTGGAGGCAGGTTGTTCCACTGGTTAATTGTTCTAACTGTCAGGAAGTTTCTCCTTAGTTCTAGGTTTGAACTGACTAGATGGACTATTGGGGTGGGGTTTGCTAGTTGCTCTTTTAACCTAATGATTTGCATGGGAAACCCTCAGATCCTGTCTTCTATGCCTGCTGTCAACCTCTCCTAATAAAAGTTCCTTTTGGAATGAAGTCATTCCAGGAGTTCTGCGTTCTTGGGATGAGGGATTGAGGCGGGTTCTTTCTATTCTATTCTATTCTATTCTATTCTATTCTATTCTATTCTATTCTATTCTATTCTATTCTATTCTATTCTATTCTATTCTATTCTATTCTATTCTATTCTATTCTATTCTATTTTTCACACCGAAAGTGATACATCAAAGGGATGGAGAACAAAGTAAAGGAAATACATCCATGAGCCCCCCCCCCATGGAATGAATCCTCCCCCCTCCTAGCAGAATGGCAGAGGCCTGAAAATATGACTTTGAAGGGGTCCTGACAGGTGGTGAGGAGGGAGCACATCCAATTCCTGCTCACTAAATACTTCCGCCAGGTCTCAATACTTTTTTGGGATGCTTGGCTCTGCTGGTTTGTTCTCTGCTAGTGTATTAATTGTCTCTGCTTTCATTTTCACAGCTGATTGCCTAGCTTTTGGTAGTTTCTCCATCCCCAGCCCTTTTTCAGCTTTGCTCCTCATCCATGACTTGTTGCTTCCCCGGATAATTGACGGGTTCCACTTTTTCAGCCACGACATCCCCAGTAACATTGTCTTTGCCTTTTTTGGGGCTACAATAAACCAGATAGTGTCTTCATGGCTCCCTGACCTTAGGCTCACTGGCTCAGGCAGGCAGGTTGCAGACAGACAAACACCCCATAAGCAAAAGTTTGCCTAGTTAACAGTAGCTTCCCCTAACCCGCACCCACCAGGTTTTCACGTTGCCCAATCATATATCTTTGGTTTGTTATGGGAATGGTCCACTTCTCCATCTGACACCTGCGTTAGTGACCTTGACATTCTTGTAGGCTCTTACGGTCCATGGATGGTTTCTTAGAATCCTGTTTCCTCCCCATGCTTTCTACCCATCTCCCCCTTTTTCTATGGCAAGTTGAGCAGCAATAGAAGTTAGCAGGCATCTTAGCAATTCAACCTTTACAGTATCACTTCTTCTCTATTAGGAAGAATTAGGTCCAGTATAGCTTTTCCTCCTTGGTCTTGCGCATTTCTGTAGAGATATATTGATCTTTACTGTATATAATGCGACTCCACCTCCTCTTTTGTTAGGTCTGTTTCTCTTGAATAGTTTGTATCCTTCCATCAGTACATTCCAGTCATGAGTTTCATCCCACCAAGTTTTAGTAATGGCAACTATATCATATCTGCCGTTATGTACTAATACTTCAAGTTCATCCTGTTTGATGCAAAGTTTGTGGCCTTTCATTTGCAATTGCCACTGTCTATGAAGGTCCAACCAGTTTTCCACTGTTCATTGCTGCTTAGAGACACTCCACCAAGCCCTTTATGACCACAACAGCAGTTGCTCCCAGTCCCAGTGATTGTTCAAGGTGAGGAGGGGTTTGAAGTCAAAGAAATATTGGATTTGAGGAAATGGTGTAACAGCATACTGTACTTGTTTCACTGGAAGGTCTACTCCTGAGTTAGTGCATCAATTTTACCAGCATTTCCCAGACAAGCCCAAGCCTTTCAAGTACCCAATACCTGCTTCAATCCCAGAACCTGAAGACAAAACAGTGAGTGAAGGGGTTAACCAGGCAGAGGGAGCCCCTCTAGAGGGAACCATTGGGCAAATGAGACCTGGCTTTTAATGTCTGGGCTTCACTTCCCAACTCATCAGGAGAGCTTTAAATTAAAATTGAGGGGGAAGGGTGACCAATCTTTAGAATCTCTAGAACACAAAACCAGTCTTAAATCTCAAGAAAACAAATCAAACAATGAGGTAGGAAGTGATGATAAAAAAGAAAAACTCAAACAGCTATTAGGAGATGCAGGAAACATACCCACGGGCAGGCATAAAACTCTTAAATGCTTATACAGTAAATAAATGCTCAAAGCTTGGGGAACAATCAGGGTGAACTAGAAGCAATAGTACACGAGGGTGGGTATGATATAGTTAGCATTACAGAAACCTGGTGGGACGAAACCCATGACTGGAATGTATTGATGGAAGGATACAAATTGTTCAAAAGAAATATATCTACAAAAAGAGGAGGGGGAGTTGCACTATATGTAAGAGAACACTACATATCTACAGAAATACACATGATCAATGATAAAATCCCTCCAGAATGTATATGGGTCAATATAAAAGGGGGGAAAGTGACATTGCCATAGACAGTGGTGGCGATCCTATGGCATGCGTGCCACAGGCAGCGCACAGAGCCATCCCTGTGGACACGCATGCCATTGCCGGGCTCCTCCCCTCCCCCTCTCCATGCATGCGCAGTCCAGGAACAGCTGCAAGAGCTGGGTGGGGTCAGGGAACCTATAAAAGGAGCAGTTTTGGCAGGAGAGTGAGTGAGCGGCCTTTGGAAGCAACCAGTGGTGGGTTTACAATCATTTTAACAACCGGTTATCTACCTCGCCTTCCCTCTGTCTTGGTCGGGCTGGGCTGCTCAGGGGGTCGACTGGGGAGGGGGCAGGAGGGTGGGGGTCTTCAGGTCCCGGATGGGGGAAGGCAAGGTGTCTGGCTGGGGGGCAGAAGGGCTGGGACATTTCCACAGAGGAAAGCTGCCCCCCCACCAGTAAAGCCTCTCATTCACACTGAGGTCACATAGGATTGCATAGAAGGGGCACCAGGCAGGGGGCTGGGGGTGGATTGGCAGGGGAGAATCAGAGCCGCCATCTCCCTTCCAGAGTGCAGTCCCATCTGCATGGGCGGCGGCTGCTGCTCTGAGCCCCTTGACCGGTCAACCACACAGGGAAGCAGGAGGCGGTGGCACTGATGACTGCATCACCAAGCCCGGCCGGCCACAGATCTGGAAGCGAAGCTGTACTGACCATCCTTGCACTGGTGGGGGCAGCAGCAGGGGAAGGTGACTGTGCCACACACCCTCCCCTCCCTGCTTCCACCCCACATCGTCTCGCATGCATGTTCCAGAGGTGCACATAAGACAATGTGCGGAAGCAGCGGCAAAGGGTGGCCACATGCCAGATCCTGCCTTCCCCCGCTGCTGCCCCCACTAGCGCAAGGATGGTCAGCAGAGCTTCGCTTCTGGATCTGCTGCCTGACACTATCAGCCCCTGCACACAGAGGCCAGCGAGCAGCATGCTGGCTGTCCTACATAATGGCGGACTGGCCACAGAGCCCCATTGGCACGGGCGGATATGGCTCTGGAACAGCCAGAAGGAAGCTATTCCCTGGCCTGGGCACATCCACTAGACAGATGGTTGACACAGCTTTGCTTCCAGATCTGCGCCTGCCGGTCTTGGCGATGCAGGCATCCCCACTGCCACCTCCTGCTTCCCTGTGTGGTTGGCTGGTCAAGGGGCTCAGAGCAGGAGAAGGAGGGCACACGGTCTCTAAAAGGTTCACCACCACTGGCTATAGGTGTATATTACAGACCACCCAACCAATCAGAAGAAATAGATGAACTCTTTTCCAACCAGTTAACAAATGTGTGTAGGAAGCATACCACAGCAGTAATGGGAGATTTCAACTATCCAGATATCAACTGGGAGACAAACTCTGCAGCGAGTGGGAGGTCAAACAGATTCCTAACCAACCTAGCCCACAACTTTGTCATCCAAAAGTTGGAGGAGGGAACTAGAAGTAAAGCTATACTGGACCTAGTTCTCACTAATAGAGAAGAAGTGATAGAGGGAGTTGAAGTTGCCGGAACCTTGGGTAAAAGTGACCACGTCATACTGGAATTCAACATAATACAAGCACAAGCAATAGAAAATAATCCAACCAGTGTCTTAAACTTTAAAAGAGATGATTTTAAAAAACTTAGAGAGAACCTAGGAAAGATTCCATGGATGAAAATCCTAAAGGGGAAAACAACTCAAGAAGTGTGGAAAATGTGAAAAATGTCATTAAAAAAGCCCAGACTAGCACAATACCACTGAAAAAGAAAAAGAAATTCAAGAAGAAACCAGCATGACTGCAGAAAAATCTCTTTGACAAAATGAAAGACAAAAAGGACAAGTAAAAAAAATGGAAACAGGGACACATAACTAAGGCAGACAGCCAGAACACTTACAGATGAAGTCAGGAAAGCAAAGTCTCAGAATGAATAAAGACTTGCAACAGAAATCAAGGATAATAAAAAAAGTTTCTTTCAACATATTAATAACAAGAAAAAAGTCAAGGAAACTGTAGGTCCACTAAAGAGAGAAGATGGCAAGGAAGTAACAGGCAGTAGGGATAAAGCAGGGCTGCTTAACTCATTCTTTGCATCAGTCTTCACACAAAAAGAAATTATAGCACAACATACAAAAAAAACCTACTGCGAAAGACAAACTAGAAATAAAAATTAAAATAAGCAAGAAAATGGTAAGAGAACACCTATCCGACCTTGATGAATATAAATCACTAGGATGCAACAGATTACATCCCAGAGTTCTGAAGGAGCTGGCAGACATTATCACTGCACCATATCTTTCAAAAATCCTGGAGCACCGGGGAAGTACCTCAGGATTGGAAATACCTGGGAAAATCCTAGAAAAGATAATCGAAAAACAGATCTGCAAAAGAACTAGAAGCAAACAAAGTTATAACTAGTAGCCAGCATGGGTTTGTTAAAAACAGATCATGTCAAACCAATCTTATTGCATTCTTTGATAAAGTGACTAAATTAGTAGATCAGCAAAATGCCATTGACATAGTATACTTATAATTTCGGTAAGGCATTTGACAAAGTAGACCACAATCTACTTCTTGGTAAGCTAGAAAGAGGTGAAATAGACAACATCACCACCAGATGGATTTGTAGCTAGCTGACAAACCATACTCAAAGAGTAGTCCTCAATGGTACTACACCCACATGGAGAGAAGTAAACAGTGGGGTACCACAAGGCTCCATCTTAGGCCCACTACTCTTCAAACATCTGCATCAATGACTTAGATGAGGGAATAGAAGGGGAACTCATCAAATTTGCAGATGACACTAAACTGGCAGGAATAACCAACACCCCAGAAGACAAGCTCAGGATCCAAAAAGATCTTGACAAACTGGAACAATGGGCCCTGTCCAACAAAATGAGTTTTAATGTGCAGAAAAGCAAAGTTTTACATTTAGGCAGGAAAAATCAAAGGTATAAGTACAGATTAGGTGAGACCTGGCTCAAAAACAGTAACTGTGAGAGGGACCTTGGAGTCCTAGTGGACAATCACTTGACTATGAGCCAGCAGTGTGCAGCAGCAGCCAAAAAAGCTAATACAATCCTGGGTTGTATAAACAGAGGCATAGAATCAAGATCACACAAAGTATTAGTATCGCTTTATAAAACCCTAGCAAGACCACACCTGGAATACTGCAACCAATTTTGGTCACCATACTACAAAAAAGATGTTGATACTTTGGAAAAAAATTCAGAGAAGAGCAACTAAGATGATCCAAGGCCTGGAGACTAAAACATATGAAGAACGGCTGCAGGACTTGGGTTTGGCTAGTCTAAAGAAAATAAGAAATAGGGGTGACATGATCGCAGTATTCCAGTATCTGAAGGGCTGCCACAAAGAAGAGGGGGTCAAATTATTCTCCAAAGCACCAGAAGGTAGGACAAGAAACAATGGTTGGAGCAACTTCTGGTTTGGCATCGTAGCGATACGGGCGCAGGAAAGCAGGGCTCTGCTTATCGTGGCCGATTTCACCCTGCTGGGGGCCTAAAGTCACCCCGGAGAGGCGACGAAGGAGGGGACCCTCATCGATCATGGAAAGATGGCTGTCAATCCATTCGATCCGAGGAAGCCCTCCAAACCAGCAGGGGAAAGACTGGCCACATTCATGCCGCCAGTCAGAAGCTACTGACAACCGAAGAAAGCACTAACTAACAAAACCTGAACATCATGGTTGGAACTGTGTGAGAACATTAACCTTTCTCTACAATTTAAAAACTTTCTCCCTGGAAAAGGATTTCCCAAAAGAAAGAAAAGCCCCCAGACGAGAAGGAAGAGGAGCCTCTGCCCCGTTCCTTATGAGAAAGGAAAGCGGCGATTTAATTTTTATTGGGGGGAAAAACAGAGAAGACTACAACATTAATTTGAAATTATACAGAGACATAGCTTTGACAAATTTGGGGTTTGAGAGAACTCTTGAGGATTTTTTTTCTCTTTCTTTTTGGAAACTAATGGAATGAAGTTTGTGAAATAGGTTTGGGCTTAAAAGTTGAAAAATGGACATCTAACGACATATAGTGGCTAGAGGTGGAATAAAAGAATAAAGCACTGAATCTTGTTATGTCTGGAGTGAACCTGGCATGAAGCCCAGACATAGATAACAAATTAGACTCTTTGATGTTCCTGGAAACTTTCACTTTTGCAGACTGCAACTGGAAAAAAGAAAAACATTCTTTGGGTTGTTTTTCTGCATGGTGGAAACTATAAACTACTCTGAAGTAGGCCTGTCTGGATTACAAACATCCATTGACTCACAGCTTTAAGAACTATCTAGAGACAGAAAGAAAATTGTCTTTTGGCTAGTTCATTTTGGGGAGGTCCTGTGGATTACTAACTGGGCCAGCTGGACACTTTGGATTATAAAGGCTGGTGTCACGACGTCCTCAGTGATGAAACACGAACACAACGAAGGTACGGGTGACAAGGTTTATTTCTCCAACACAAACCAAACCGTGGGAAAAGTCAGCGTTGACGGCATCCTGCCTCAACGCTTCTTTTATCGTGCAGCACCGCCCTAACCCCACCCTTTCAGAGCAAACCGGCATCTGCCCACTTCCCCATAAAGACCCCACCCATCACCGTGCACACCCACCACCCATTGCGTGTGTTGCCGCGTCCTGCCAGGCCGTCCTCCGGGTAAGTCCCGTCCTTCCCCTTCTCTATGTCCCCCTGGCCCTCCTGTTCCTGCGACCGTGCTTTCCCCCCTTGGTCCGGCCGAATGCCCGGCTGACAAGAGAGGCAGCGCAGGAATGGCCATTATCCAGTCTGCGCCTGCATGCAGTGAGCTAGTCCTTCCGGCTGCCTCTCTCTCGCTCTCCACTTGGCCTGGCTCCAGCTGCATAGGAGCACTTGCAGAGTGCTCCATTGATCGTGTGGCCACCGGCTGGCGCTGTGTCCAGGGCCCAGATGCAGGCGCGTCCCGCAGCTCTGGAGCTGGCTGCCCGGGTGCCGGGGGTCTGTTCTGCGCAGGCGCGCCCGGTAGCTGGCTGGAGGGTGCCCGGCCCCACCCCCGCCGGTTGGCTGCAGGCACGCCCGTCAGCTGTTCGGCGGTGAGTCCGTTCTGCGAAGGCACACCCGGTAGCTGGCTATAGGGCGCCCGGCCCCGCCCCCACCGGTTGGCTGCGGGCACGCACGTTAGCTGTCCAGCGGTCTGCGCAGGCGCGCCCGTGAGCCGGCTGGTGGGTGCCCGGCTCCGCCCCCGCCAGTTAGCTGCAGACGCTCCCGTCAGCTGTTCAGCGGTGGGTCCGGTCTGCGCAGGCGCGCCCGTGAGCCGGCTGGTGGGCGCCCGGCTCCGCCCCCGCCAGTTAGCTGCAGACGCTCCCGTCAGCTGTTCGGCGGTGGGACTGGTCTGCGCAGGTGCGCCCGTGAGCCGGTTGGTGGGTGCCCGGCTCCACCCCCGCCGGTTAGCTGTGGACGCGCCCGTCAGCTGTTTGGCGGCAAGCTGCTGCGGCCCCGGAAGGCCGGCGGGCTCCGTTGACGGCAGATGGAAGGAGGAGGGTGGAGGAACAGCATCGCCGTGTTGCTGCTGAGGACGGCAGAGTCGGCAAGGATGGCGGTGGAGACGGTGAGGTCGGTGAGGCCAGGACAAGTCCACCATATGTGATAATACGTTGCATCATCACAACCACACCTCCAGCATTTAGGCTGATAATTTGAATACATAGATGCCAATTTCTTAGGATCTAAATGCCATCTATAAAACATCTTATAAAAATTCTCTCTTAGATTTTGTGCCTGTGTAAATTTTACATTTCTGACCCATATTGTTTCCCAAGTATTCATCGTTATTGGTTCTTGAATATTCTGGGCCCATTTTATCATACAATCTTTAACAAGTTCCGTTTCTGAATCTAATTCTATCAATGCATTATATATCCTTCTTATATGTGCAGGACTTTGATCTCTAATTTGTTTAACCAATTTTTCATTTACTATAGAAATACCAATTTTCTGATCCTGTTTCCATCTAGCTTGTAACTGCCGATACTGAAACCAAGTTTGTACTATCTTTTCTTCTTTTAAAATATTAAATGGCTTTAATTGCCACACATTTCTTTCCAGTCTAAGAATTTCTTTATATGTAGTCACATCATGCTTAAATCCCACATTTATATTTTCTATCGCATGTTTAGGTATTGCCCAAATTGGAATTTTAAAGTTCAACTTGTAACGATATTTTTTCCAAATTCGCAAAAGGGCATATCTTAATATATGTGTCTTAAAAACATTATCCACTTTTTTATCATACAATAAATAAGCATGCCAACCATATAACAAATCATATCCTTCAATATTCAGTAATCTCTCTTGTGTTAAATTGAACCAATTACTAATTGATGATAATACCGCAGCTTCATAGTACAATTTAAAGTTGGGCATTTTAAGACCACCTCTTTCACGTGCATCTTGCATTATCTTAAGTTTAATTCTCGGTCTCTTCCCTGCCCAAACAAATTTATTAATACCTCTCTGCCATTCCTCCAAATTTGAATCTTTTTTAAGTATAGGTATCATTTGAAACAAAAATAAGAATTTAGGTAAAACATTCATTTTCACAGCTGCAATTCTTCCCAATAAAGACAATTGTAATTTTTTCCAACTATCTAATTCTTTTTGTATTTTTAACCATAACAATTCATAATTATTTTTATATAATTTCACATTTGAAACTGAAAGATATACCCCCAAGTATTTGACCTTTTTAACTATTTCAAATCCCGTTAGTTTTCCTAAAACTTCCTTTTCTCCTTTGGTCATATTTTTAGACAATATTTTAGTTTTCTGCCTATTTACCTTAAATCCAGAGACTTGTCCATATTGTAAAATTATTTCCATTAAATCTATAACCGATTGAATTGGTTGACCTAATGTAATAACCAAGTCATCCGCAAACGCTTTCAATCTATAATCTTGATCTTTAATTTTAATTCCCTTTATTTTCTTTGATTCACGTATCTTAATCAACAATATTTCCAATGTTAAAACAAACAATAATGGCGACAACGGACAACCCTGTCTTGTACCCTTTTCAATTTTACAAGCTTCTGTTAAGCTACCATTGATTATTATTTGAGCTGTTTGTTTTTGATATATTGCCCTAATAGATTGTAAAAACTTATCACCAAACTCCATTTTCTCCAAAACTTTAAATAAAAATTGCCAATTCAATTGATCAAACGCTTTTTCAGCATCCAAAAAAATCAACGCTGCAGGGACTTGATTATTTCTTTCCAAATATTCTAATAAATTTACAATATGTCTCACATTATTTTTCATTTGCCTACCACTTATAAAACCTGTTTGATCAGAATAAATCATTTGCTGCATAACCCCCATTAATCTATTTGCTAAAATCTTTGCAAATATTTTATAATCATTATTTAAAAGTGATATAGGCCTATAATTTTTAAGTTGAACAAGATCTTGATCTTCCTTTGGAATCAAAGTTATAAATGCTGTTTTCCACGATGGAGGCACTTCTCCTCCAGATTGTATTGTTCTAAATAATTCTTTTAAAGGCTCCACCATTTCTGATTGTAATTTTTTTTAATAAATAGCTGATAAACCATGTGTTCTGGGTGCCTTACCCACTTTTAATAGTTTAATTGCTAAAATGATTTCTTCAGCAGTTATCAATTGATTCATCCCTTCCCGTTGCTCTTGTGTAAGTACTGGGATATTCACATCCTGTAAATAACTATCCATATCTAAACCCTGCTTTATATCCCTAGCATATAATTTAGAATAAAATTCAACAAAAGCCTTTTTAATAAGTTCTTGCTGAAACACCTCTTTGCCCTTATATTCTATCTTATCTATATTACGTGATCTTTGTTTTTTCCTTAATAAGTAAGCTAACCACATACCCGGCTTATTAGTATTGTTGAAAGTATTATGTTTGGCATATCGTAAATTAGTTGCTACTTGATCTGCCATTAACATATCTTACTGTCCTCTTAGCAAGTTAATTACTTCTTTCAACCTCTTGTCAGATGGGTTCAAAATAAGAGCTTTCTCTTTCATCTTTATTTCCTCCTCTATTTCTTTACGCTTATATTCCATTCTCTGTCTATGTTTATTATTCAAATATATTAACACTTCTCTCATATAAGCTTTACTTGCATCCCAAACCATTTCAATGGGAGTATCCTTATGCATATTCATAATAAAAATTCTCTCATCTGCTTTTTACATTCTTCCACATTCTCTTCATATCTAAATAAATTTTCATTTAGCCGTCATGATCTTCTTTCCCCCTTGCCCTTGTCCAATTCCATCCAGACTGGACTATGATCTGATAGAGTTCTTGGACATATCTTAATCTTCTTAATCCTAGAAAAAAAATCATTAGTAGCTAATACAAAATCAATCCTAGAAAAAGATTGATGTCTATCAGAAAAAAAAGTAAAATCCTTTTCTTCCAAATTTCGTTCTCTCCAGACATCTCGCAATTCCAAGTCATCTTTCAAATCAAAAAAAGATTTTGGCAATCTAGCGTGGCTTGGAGTATTTTTAAAAAACCCTTTTTTATCTTTCTGAGTGTCAAGCACTCCATTCCAGTCTCCCATCAAAATGCACGATTTATAATCCCATTGAATTATTTTATCATGTAACAGTTTGTAAAATTCTCCTTGCTGTTGATTAGGTGCATATACTCCAGTTAAAAGTGTTTTCTTCCCTTTTATTAATAGTTCAATTATAATATATCTTCCTTGTTTATCTGCTTCAATTAAATTAGCTGTTATGTCTTTCTTTACATAAATAACTACTCCATTTTTCTTCTCTGGAGCAGATGCAATAAATTGTATACCCAGTCTAGAATTTATCAAATATTTTTGATCAGATGCACGAATATGCGTTTCTTGCAAACATATAACATCATTTTTAAATTGTTTCAGGTACTGAAATACTTTCTTTCTCTTTTGTGGTGAATTTAATCCATTAACATTCCAAGTTAGAAACTTTGTCACCATCTTTTGCGACTTGAAGCTTTCGGAGCATTTCTTGCAGATCCACAGACATCTGTTAAACACTGTTGCTGTTGTTGTTGTTGTTGTTGTTGTTGTTCCTTATGTCTAGATGCAGCCCGTGTCACCCGTGTCACTCTTTGAGTCTTAGATTCTTCCATTAAAGTCATGGGTTGCACAGTTTCCGAAATTTGCTGTACTTTTTGTATCTGTCGCTCTTCTTCTTCTTTTCCTCCTTTAACTTCTTTTCCTCCTTTAACTTCTGAGGATGGCGGTGAACCTGCTTTCAAAACATTAGAATAAAAATCACGTGCCTTCAGGACTGTATTAAGACGATATCTTATTCCAGCATAATTCACCACAATCCCCATTGGTATCTCCCATCTGAACTGAAGCTGTTGTTTTTTTTAATTCATCTGCCAAAAAAACAAAATCTTTCCTTTTTCTCAAAATTCTTGGGGGAATCTCTTTCAGAATCAGAACCTCTTGATTAGCCACTTTAAATCTATTATTGTAAAAAGCTTGAATGATCTGATTTCTGATCTTTCTCTTTCTAAAGTACACAACGACATCTCTTGGCAGTTTCCTTTGCCTAGCGATCCAAGAATTAACACGGAATACTTTATCCATCTCCACAAAAAGATCTTCTGGTTGAATTCCCAAAATAGGCACCAGAGCATCCGCCAACATCTCTTCCAGATTTTCCTGTGGATTTTCTTTTAAGCCTCTTATCCTCAGGGCAAACTCCATGTCTCTATATTGTGTCATAACCACTTCATCATCCATTTTCTCTATTTTGTTCTCTACATCAGACATTTTGGCCTCCAACATCAAATTATTCTGTTTCACTTCTTCCACACATTCATCCAGACTCTCAATACAACCTGAGAGCCCTTGAAATGCCATCAAAATGTCCTCCCGTATTTCCTTATTTTTTTTTCAATAAGTTCTGCCACCTGCTCAGATATTTTTTCAGACTGAAGTTTTAAAGCATCTTTTAAAGAAACTTGTAAGTCTTTTAAAGTCAATGGGGGTGCAACAGCTGCAGCAGGTAACATCAAAGATTGAATTCCAGATTGCTGAACAGGTGATGCCCCCGGACTTTAGAAACAGGAATTCTAGACAGTTTGGAAGCCATTTTAGCACCTATTAACTTTCTTTACACACTTTCACTTTTCCACCCCACTTAGAGTTGTAGTTTAAATGTTAAATGTCCAAGTCTTATAATCACTTTTAAACAGCTCCAAAATTTAACAAAATCTTAAAGTTCTGAGAATCCACTTTAGATATTCCTCCTCAGTATCCAATCACTTTCACTTTGAGAGAAAAAAAAAGACACTTTCAATGCTTGTTACAAGGAATCACTCAGGCGCCATCTTTCCATCCTTTTTAAAATGATTGTTGAAATAGGAGAAAAGTTAAAGTTCCAGAGTTAAAGTTTTATACTTGCTGTTTACTGTATATTGCTCCCGCATCCACTCTGCCTGCATCAATTACTCCAAAAAACAAACAAATCCAGCAGGAGTGGATTCAGCGTCTTGTTCTGCTTAAAAGTAGAAAAATCCTCCGATCTGGAGTATTTCCGGGCTTCGGGGGAGCTCTCAGCCTTCAAGCCCCAGAATATACATTCTGGGGCTCTAGGGGAGCTCTACCCCTATCCAGAGACTCCCCTTCCCCTCTTTGGATGAGGGGAAGGGTTTTTAAGCCACAGAACAGCTGATCGTTGGCTGCTCCGTGGCTTTAACAAAATCAGAAGTCTGGCGGTTGATCCTGACCGTCCACAACGCTGAAGTGCCACCCAGAAGTCCCTCTCCTAGTTGTTCTTGTCTGTCTTTGTTCTCTTATCTTTGCCCCTTCTTCTTGATCTATATTTTCTATTTCTTTTTCCTCTCTTCGTGCAGCTGCCTCTTCTTGTACTGCTTCTCCCTGCTTTCTACATTCCTTTTCTGTTTGAAGTTCTGAACTTTTTTCTTCAAAGAATTCATAGAATTCCATTGCTTTGAAAATGGAGTCCAGTCTGTATCTCTTAGAATCCCAATTGATTAGAATCCTTTCCGGGACCAGCCATCTAAAGTTCACTCCTTTTTCAATTAGTTTTTTGGTCAAAAATTGATATTCTTTTTGTGAATCTCTTATCCTTCTAGGAATCTGTTTCAAGACTACAATTTCCTTTTCTTTATACCGCAATGGGTCAACTCTCACTCTTCTTAATATCTCATCTCTTGTTGGGTTTTTTTACAAATCTAAAATGTACTTCTCTGGGAAGTCTGTTTTTCTTTGCATAGCTTGAATTGACTCTAAACATTTGGTCTGTCTCTCCTTCCATTTCCTGTCTCCCAATTTCCAATGCTTCTGTTAGCAGCTCTATCATCAGGTCTGGGAGGTCTTCTTCTTTGTCTTCCATTATATTCTGAAATCTTAAAAAATAAGGTGCCTTCTCCATTTCCAGAACTGCCACTGAATACCCCAAGTCTTTATTAGCCTGCATCAGCCTTTGGTTTTCTTCTTTTATTTCTTCCATCTTTTGGTCAGTTTCCTCTGATTTGTCTTCTATTTTCTGAATTTTTTGTTCATTCTTTGTGATCCTTTGCTGAAAATTTTCTAATTGTGAATTTGTTCATTTATTTTATCCAAATTATCTTTTGTCTCCTCATGATTTTTTTTGTGTCTTCTTTATGTGAGGTTATTGCCTCTTGTATTAATTGTAATGTGGCCTGCATTTCCTTCTGAAAATTATTTGTTTCTTGCTGAAGCATTGATTCAATTGATCTCTGATAAACAGGGCTGGGGGTACCAGAAGATGGTGCTGAGGTAAGTTTCTTGCCTGTTTTAGTCAAGCTTGGAACACTCATTTTTTGCTCAGACTCTTCTATCAAGTCTATTATGTCCCCTAATTATCAGCCTTATACAGAGCAAGCAATCTTATAATCAATATCACAATACAATATTTAAATTCCAATTTGAATTTTAAATCGTCCCAAATAGTTCTTGTAGTCTTTATCTATAGCTTTTGTAGACCAATATTCCAGCTTATAGGTCCACCACCAAAGGAAGGGAAAAAAGTAAAGAGAAAAAAAGAAATTTGTAATCCACCTGTGTCTTTCAGCACCAAATCCAAGAGGAAAAGTGCAAAGTCTACCACAGGTCTTCTATTCAAAAAACCCAAAGATTGTCAATTAATCAACAAGCCAGGGGGTGGAGCCGGGGACTCAGTGGCCGGGGTCCGTGGATGTCCATCTTGTTGTCCTTCCTTTTCAGGTGGGCCTGTGGTAGGGGGAGCCACATAACTTTCTATTAATGTGCTTTGATACAGCACTTTGGGAACCTCCGTTGCTCACAACTCGGCGGATGCCCTAGTGGAAGCCTGGGAAAGGGCGGCCACTGAGGCACTTGACCGAGTTGTACCCTTGCGGCCCCTGACCCGGTGCAGATCCCAACGAGCTCCATGGTTCTCTACGGAGCTTCGGGAAATGAAGCATCGGAAACGGGGCCTAGAGAGCTGTTGGAGGTCCAGCCGATCCAAATCCGACCAGTTGCGACTAAGAACCTTTATTAGGTCTTATCTCGCAGCGATGAGGGCGGTGAGGTGTAATTACTTCTCTGCCCTCATCGTGTCCGCAGATAATCGCCCGGCCGCCCTGTTTAGGGTGACCCGCTCCCTCCTTAATCAGGAGGTGAGGGAGGAACCCTTGCAGGGCCAGTGTTGTGACTCAGGGCCAGCCTGTGGGTCCGACAGCCGGCTCCGACGTATCGGAGGACTCAGATGAGGGGGAGGAGGGAGACGAACCGGCTGATGATGGTTTGGAGGCTTTGCAGAGTCCTCAGCCGGGGACCTCTTCTCAGCTGCGTGAGCCTGAGAGTGCGGAGGATGATGACCCACAGCTGGCCCTGTTCAAGGACGCCCGACGCAGGAGGCAGTCGAGCAGGAACAAACAAAGAAAGGCTATGGGACTCCTCGGGAGGAGGCACAGGGAGACCACGCCCTGAGCTCTCTATAAAAGGAGTGTTTGGGGAGGGGCTGGTTGCTGAAAGCAACTTTTCCGCTTGAGAAGACAAGCTCTTGTGTTTTTGTTAACTGCGTAATTAAATCTTGGCAGATGCCTTTTAGCCTTGGAAGCTTTCCAGTCTCTTCTTCTTAATTAGGGGTTTTGCCTTTACAAGGCCAGAAGAGGGCTGGTTCAGAACAGTTTGCTTTCAGCCCCCACCCCTTATTACTACGATGGAGCAGCTTCTTGCCGAGAATGCCCAGCTCACTCAGCAACTTACTTTGCTGGCAGCTCAGGTGGCTCAACTGCAAGCTCAGGTACATGCTGCACCCCCACCCAGGAGGAAATGTCAGATAGCTATGCCGGATAAATTTGCTGGTAATCCAGAACTGTTTCCTGCCTTCCTGGGACAATGCCAGCTTTTTATCAGCGTGAGAGCAGTTGATTTCCCCACTGACCGAGATAAGGTGGGATTCGTGTTGAGCCTTCTGTCGGGAGATGCAGCTCGTTGGGGCACGCCTCTGTTGGCACAGCCTAGCCCTTTCTTGGATAACTTTGGGGGGTTTTGTGACCATATGCGCCTCATGTACGAGGACCCGATTAAGGCGCAGACTGCCACCCGACGCCTGAAAGTTTTGAGGCAGGGTCAGCGCCCCCTACAGGCCTATATCAGCGATTTCCGGCTGCTTAGCCAGGATTCCGCCTGGAATGAGGCTGCGCTCGTGGATGCCTTCCAGGATGGCTTGTCAGAGGAGATGTTGGATGAGCTGGCCCGCGTGGACATTCCCTCAGACCTGAATGGGCTGATCCATCTTTGTCTGCGGATCGATGCCCGGCTGCAGCAGCGAAAGAGTCGCCGTGCCACCCCACAGACCCCTGCCGCTCCTGTTGTGCGTGAGCCCCCAGTCCAGAGGGAGGAGCCAATGGAGCTGGGTGCCGCCAGGTCCCGTCTATCGGAGATGGAAATGGACAGACGACGATCGGGGGGGTTGTGTTTTTACTGTGGGGACCCTGGACATTTGGCTGCTTCTTGCCCGAAGAAGCGTCAGCGGGCGTCAGTGATCAAGCCTGCCCCGAGAAAGTCCCCTGCTTTGCTGTCGGGAAACGGCCCGAGCCCGATCTAGACGGTGTGAAAGATCGGGCGACCCACAACGACCACGCCGAGCGACGCCGTTCCGACGGTGCCTGTGAACCTCCACGGCATTTGATTCTGGAGGCACGTCTGATCCTTCCTGGCAAGCCAGAGGGGATTCCGGTCCATGCCTTAATTGACTCTGGGGCTACCACTAACTTTATGGATTCGGCCTTTGTGGCCAAATGGGCTGTTCCCCAGTGTCCAGTGGATCCGCCCATGCTTGTGGAGACCATCGATGGTCGAGTGCTCCTGTCCGGGCCTATTACGGCCGCCACGCAACCCGTGTGTATGGCCATCAGTACCCATGTGGAGGCCATTCAGTTCTACGTCACTTCGGATCTGCACTTCCCCGTGGTCTTGGGACTGGCGTGGCTCCGGGCGCATGATCCACAGATCTATTGGTCTCAGAACTTGGTCACCTTCCCAAGTTTGCAGTGCGTGGACCACACCCGCCATATCTGTGCCGGCCAGGTGGAGGGTTCCCCAGGGGTTTCCTTGCCTCCCGAACTGTCCGACTTTGCTGACGTGTTCAGCGAGTCAGAGGCGGACCAATTACCCCCGCACAGGCCCTACGACTGCTCCATTGACCTAGTCCCTGATGCGCCTCTCCCAGTGGGGCGTTTGTACTCCATGTCGGAGCCCGAGTTGGCTGCATTGCGGGAATTCCTGACAAAGAATTTGGCTCGTGGTTTCATCCGGCCCTCGTCCTCGCCAGTGTCTGCGCCCGTGCTTTTCGTCAAAAAGAAGTCGGGCGAGTTACGGCTTTGCTGTGACTACCGGAAACTCAACGCCATCACGGTGCGTAACCGCTACCCGCTGCCCCTCATCCCCGAGCTCTTGGACCGACTCCGGGAGGCTAAGATCTTCACGAAACTGGACCTGCGTGGAGCTTACAACCTCGTCAGGGTTCGGCCGGGTGATGAGTGGAAGACGGCGTTTGGTACTCGCTATGGACATTTCGAGTACACGGTGATGCCGTTTGGCTTGACCAACGCCCCCGCTGTGTTTCAGCATTTTATGAACGATATCTTTCGGGATCTGTTGGACCAGTTTGTCGTGATTTACCTGGACGACATCCTGATTTACTCCCCGTCGCGTGAAGCGCATCATCAGCATCTCCGTCAGGTCCTGCAGCGCCTCCGGAAACATCGGCTGTTTGCCAAGTTGGAGAAGTGCCAGTTCTACCAGGTGACCATCGATTTCCTGGGTCACCGCATTTCTCCTGAGGGCATCGCCATGGAACCGAGTAAAGTTGAGTCGTTGCAGAGTTGGCAACCCCCGCGTCGCGTGAAGGATGTTCAGTGACTTCTTGGATTTGCCAACTACTATCGGACATTCATCCCTGGCTTTGCTGCCTTGACAGCCCCCCTCACCCGGCTCCTGCAGAAGAAGACTCGGTTCCAGTGGAACGCCCCCGAACAACAGGCGTTCCAAGCTTTGAAGGACGCCTTCATGAAGGAGCCCATCTTGAAGCATCCTGACCCGCAACGGCCGTTTGTCGTGGAGGCGGACGCCTCCGACATTGCCATTGGGGCCGTGTTACTCCAGGCAGCGACGCCCAACGGTACCCTTTTCCCTTGCGTGTATCACTCTCGGAAATTGAATCCCTCGGAGCGCAACTATACCATCTGGGAGAAGGAGCTGCTGGCCATCAAGGCGGCGTTCGAGGCTTGGAGGCATCATCTGGAGGGGGCGCGGCATCAAATCGAGGTCCGGACGGACCACAAGAATCTGGAAAGCCTGCAGACCGCTCGGAATTTGAACCAACGCCAGATCCGGTGGTCCCTCTTCTTTGCGAGGTTTGACTTCCGGGTGCGGTACATACCAAGCGGGCACAACCAGAGAGCGGATGCTCTGTCCAGAAAGCCCGAATACACCCGAGCGGAAGACAAGCTTCCGCCCAGGACAGTGATCCCCGTCGAGTCTTTTGCTGCGGTGCGGGAGCCGGTGGATATACGGGCTCGGATCCGGGAGGCGCAGCAGCAGGAGGCGTGGGTGGCTCAGCGGAAGGAAGAGGTGGGGCCAGATTCGCCTTGGTCGGTCGCGGATGGACTCCTGTATTATCGTGACCGGCTCTATGTTCCAGGAGGGCCACTCAGGGGACTCGTCCTCAGCCAGTGTCATGATAACCCGGCTGCGGGGCATTTTGGCCTGTTCAAGACTCTGAACCTGGTCTCCCGTACATTCTGGTGGCCCCGAGTCCGACACGATGTCCAGTCTTATGTCACCTCCTGCATTCCTTGCAGGCAGGCCAAGTCAGCGACAGGGGCCCCGCCTGGTTTACTGCAGCCCTTGCCAACACCCAAGAGACCCTGGGGGGCTGTGTCCATGGACTTTCTGACGGATCTACCCCCATCCTCCGGCTTCACGACAGTTTTTGTGGTGGTGGACATGCTGACCAAGATGGCGCACTTCATCCCTTGTCGCGGCTTACCGTCAGCTCGCGCCACTAGTCGCATGTTCATCCAACAGGTGTTCCGGCTGCACGGCCTTCCCGATAGAGTCGTCTCCGATAGGGGGGCCCAGTTTACAGCCCGCTTCTGGCAGGAGTTGATGCGGGCGTTGGACATTAAGGTTTGCCTCTCGTCCGCGCATCATCCACAAACCGACGGGGGTACCGAGAAGGTCATCGGCATCTTAGAGCAGTATCTGCGCTGCTACGTTAACCTGCAGCAGGACAATTGGGTAGACTATTTGGCCATAGCCGAGTTTGCCTTTAACAACTCGCAGCACACCTCCACGCAGATGACACCGTTCTTGGCCAACGTGGGTTATCACCCCAGGTTTTTCCCCCTTTCTCCCGTGGACTCATCGGAGCCGGCAGCGAACGAATTTATGACGGAGTTACAGGCGATCCATCGGTTGGTGCGACGGCAGCTGGAGAAGGCCAAGGCCGACTACAAGAGGTTCGCCGATCGGTCGAGAAGGGATACGCCTCCATTATCGGTGGGGGATCGGGTCTGGCTGTCCACCAGGAACCTACCATCCACTCGGCCGGCGAGGAAGCTGGACCACCGTTACCTTGGTCCGTTCCCAGTCGAGGCCGTCATCAATCCGGTCGCCTATCGTTTAACTCTGCCACGTTCCCTGCGCGTGCACCCCGTCTTCCATCGGTCCTTGTTGGTCCCCGAACAACCGGCCTGTCCACTTCGCCAAGCGGAACCTCCCCCATCAGGAACTCGTGATGGAGGCAGCACCCCCGAGTATGAGGTCGCCAGCATCAGGGATTCCCGCTGGCTGAAAGGTCGCTTCCAGTACCTGATCGAGTGGAAAGGGTACGGGCCGGAGGACTTCACATGGGAAGACGCGACCGCCGTTCATGCCCCTGCGTTGGTGACTGCTTTTCACGAACAGTTCCCATCCCGACCGCATCCGGATCGGCAGACCCGGGGGAAGGGCCCTGCGGTGCGGGATAGTGTTGTGACTCAGGGCCAGCCTGTGGGTCCGACAGCCGGCTCCGACGTATCGGAGGACTCAGATGAGGGGGAGGAGGGAGACGAACCGGCTGATGATGGTTTGGAGGCTTTGCAGAGTCCTCAGCCGGGGACCTCTTCTCAGCTGCGTGAGCCCGAGAGTGCGGAGGATGATGACCCACAGCTGGCCCTGTTCAAGGACGCCCGACGCAGGAGGCAGTCGAGCAGGAACAAACAAAGAAAGGCTATGGGACTCCTCGGGAGGAGGCACAGGGAGACCACGCCCTGAGCTCTCTATAAAAGGAGTGTTTGGGGAGGGGCTGGTTGCTGAAAGCAACTTTTCCGCTTGAGAAGACAAGCTCTTGTGTTTTTGTTAACTGCGTAATTAAATCTTGGCAGATGCCTTTTAGCCTTGGAAGCTTTCCAGTCTCTTCTTCTTAATTAGGGGTTTTGCCTTTACAAGGCCAGAAGAGGGCTGGTTCAGAACAGCCGTGCCGAGGAGTTTGGTCAACATCTGTCGGATAAAATCGCTCGGATTCGGACCGGTCTGGACTCCAACTGGGCAGAGTCCGACGATCAGGACACGGGCGGTCTTGTCGATGTTATCTGGGAGGAGTTTGATTCTGTGACCCCTGAGGAAGTGGACAGGATTATGGGGAGGTTGAGCTCCACCACATGTTTATTGGACCTGTGCCCTTCTTGGCTGGTCTATGCAGCTCGGGAGAGGACACGAGGCTGGTTCCAGGCAGTTATATCTGCTTCTTTGAGTGAGGGTAATTTCCCCACCGTCTTGAAGGAGGCGGTGGTGAGACCTGTCCTCAAGAAGCCTGCCCTGGACCCAGCTGTGTTAAATAACTTTCGTCCGGTCTCCAACCTTCGCTTTCTTGCGAAGGTTGTTGAGAGTGTGGTGGCGCATCAGCTCCCCCTGGTTCTGGATGAAGCGGATTATCTAGACCCGTCCCAATCGGGTTTCAGGCCCGGGTACAGCACGGAGACGGCATTGGTCGCTCTGGTGAATGATCTCTGGAGGGCCCGGGACAGAGGACATTCCTCTGTCCTTGTCCTGTTAGACCTCTCGGCGGCTTTCGATACCATTGACCATGGTATCATGCTGCGGCGTCTCAGGGGATTGGGAGTGGGAGGCACAGTTCTTCAGTGGTTCTCCTCCTATCTCCTGGGACGCTCGCAGTCGGTGTTGGCAGGGGGGCAGAGGTCGACCCCTAGGACTCTCGCTTGTGGAGTTCCTCAGGGGTCGGTCCTCTCGCCTCTCCTGTTCAACATCTATATGAAACCGCTGGGTGAGATCATTCGTGGTTTTGGAGTTGGGTATCATCAGTACGCCGATGATACCCAGCTTTTCATTTCGACCCCAAACCACCCCAGTGATGCCCTCGATGTGATGTCCCGTTGCCTG